>NC_136061.1:1410080687-1410705687 GCF_964261635.1 Lissotriton helveticus
ACAAACACTGTGCCATTATCCTCCACCTCCAAGTGAACAGGATCTATCCAGACTTCTATTTGTGATTAGGCAATGTAGATACTTCGATCTGAATTCTACAGTCAGCTGTGTAAATCCAAAACCCTGCTCACCAGTTTGGCATATTTATAAATTAATTTATTGCGTCTCAGATGGCTTTTTAAAATTTCTATCTGTATCTCTTGCATCATTTCAGTGTTCATTATTCGAAACATGCAAGGAATATGTTGCAAAAAGTAAGTGGGAGGGTCACTTGGTATTGCCAGGGGGATTGTGGAAATATAAATGACAATTGTGTGGTTGTAAGTGTAAGAGTTTAGCGCTCACTATTCGTCTCTCACAGCATACACAACATCCACAAGAAATGGAATAGACAGATCTCACAGTGACAACAAAAATTCACTTAATCCTTCAGTCAATTGAACAGTGCCCCAATGTATTAATCGTCTGTAGTTGCAAACACATATTTTTCATTTGAAACATTATGTGCCCAGTTTGTTTAATTTCAGAAGTTGTCTCATTCTGAAACAATACCACAGCAGAAATCCTGGGTCAAAAAACTGTAGCAGACACCAACAATGTTGTGTTATTCTAAAAAATAAATAAACAAACAGCAGACAGAGAAATACTTCAATCAGGAGTATTGTCCACCCATCAAAACATAGTGTTACTCTCCATAGGATATATACACCTAAATACTGTATGATTTTTTTTCTGCTTCTCTGAATATTGCCCGAAGTCTAACCATACAAATATTGTGTCAGAGACAGGCTTCAATCAAGCAGAGTTTTGTAGCCTAGGCCACGGCATACCCCCTGCCTAGAGTTTTCAAACTGCTCTAATGTGAATGGGCACAATGCTTCTTGTCCTTTCCTTCTTCAAATCATTTGCAAGCAGTGTGGCAAGATGACTTTGCAAACTTTAGTGCAGTTTTATTTGGGATTGTGAATGCATTTTACGAGTAGTTTTATTGTTAAATGTATGATGTATGCAAACTTTACCTACAATCTCCGCGCATATTGTGTGGCATTCCAAATAATTTGCAACACGTATAAAGAAATAATGAACTATTGTTATCATTGGTTTTGTAATAGTGTTAATTGTAAATAAGATATAATAAAAAAATAAATCATTTCAGCATAGTACGCATTACAGAGAGTAGATGCAACTTGCCTCTATCATGCTTAAGTATTAAGGGGCATATTTACAAGCCCCTATCGCCACAGGAATGTCACCTTTATGATGTTCCTGTGGCAATATGTGCTTCGCCTTATTTACAAGGCAGAGTTAAGCTACTTAACGTGGCACCCTTTCGCGCTGCACTTAGCGTGAAAGGGGAGGGCAATGAGTTTTGCGGTGTACGTCCCACCGCAGCTACAGTTGATTTTGCTGCTGCCCCCTATTTACAAAAGCAGCATAAATAGGAGGTAGCGCCAAAATTAGGACCAGGGAAACCTGGTCTTAAACAGGCGAAATGTGGTGAAAGGCTTTTTTTCTCCTCCTTTTTGCTGTTTCCATGTGTCCTGCGTTGTGCAGCACACATTGAAACAGCAAAAGGCCATTGATTGTTTATGTGCAGTAAAGTGTCCCTTCCTGCACATAAACAATCTTTTTAAAAAAATGAAATGTTGTAACGTCCATGTGTGCTGCCTAAAACCTTCTATGTGCTGCATTAGGCAGCACAAATAGAAGTAACAAAACTTAATTTAAAGATTGTTTATGTGCAGGAAGGGGCACCTTCCTGCACATAAGCAGTCTTTTGCTCAACGCACACCCTTGCACCATGGTGTAAGGGTGCCTGCATTGGCGTTAGGCTGCTAAATTTAGTGCCAGCACATGGGGAAATACAGGGCTGCACCATACTGTTGTAAATATGGTGGAGCCCTGCGTTTCAGAAGTGGCGGAGCGTGGCGTTAAGCCAAGGAGGCTAATGCCACGCTCCGCCACTTCATTGTAAATATGTCAGTAAGAGTCAATTTTGTGCACCTTGGGCCCGATTCAGAAAGGTAAAATAAGACAAAAGTCTAACTTTATGAATTTCGGTATTCACAAATGGCATGAATACTGAAAGTCGTAACGTTCAACTTTCGGTATTCACAAAGGGCACTTACGAGTAGTAAATGCCTATGTTAATAGCAATAGGCGTAAAGTTAGACTTTCGTCTCAGTTCACTTTTGTGACTCAGGTCCCTTGCTGGGAATTGTTAACTTCATGTAAAGTTCACTTTGTAAAGCAGAGGTATATACTATTACTATATGTATCAGAAAGTCCTGAACATGCTATAGGAGCCTTCTCCTTTCACACAGTTCTGTGCCCGCTGACAGTAGCAGTAAATCAGAGTTACACAATTCCCTCACTTAACATCAAAGAACCAAAACTAAAACACAAATCTCCATGATGAAATAATTAGCAGCAGTTTGTCAGAAGACTTGCCAGATGCTTAATAGTCTGCCTTTGAAAACACAGCAAATCATGCCGGAAGAAAAACATGTGATAGATTATATATATGCACATCCCCCATATTAACTTTGAAGATTGTGAGGGACTGTTGCAGCACCTCCACACCCCTATTTCCAGCGAACCCGGAAGAGGACAGACCAGGAATCACCCTACAATGAAAACTTGGAGAAGGGAAAAAAGAAGAAAAATAACTGACTATACAACTCATGGTCATGACCCCAAAATTGCGGGGGAAGACCAGCTGTATTATAAAACATGCATGGGCTGTAAAAAACAACAACAACAAAAATCACAAGGTATTTATTGTAATATTTCCTGAAGGAACGAGGCAGACTATTGGATTCTAGCCCATAAGAAAAACTTCATACCCATCACTGTAGAGGGTGTGTCTTATTATGAAGGTCCTTGACTTCACTTTTTGGGATAACATTCAGGACCCTTTCATCAGTTCATCAATAAGACAGATGCTCATGGTTATAAGTAGACTTGAACTGTTATCCTTCAGTCTGAGATTTCAATTAATAGGCCATAAGTGGTGCCCCCGCCCATTAAAAAAACCTCAAAATGAGCAGGAAGCTTAATCGGAGATGTGGACACTGACAAATAATCCTTACCAGAACGCACCAGCAGCACGGTGAATAAAACACATTGACACTGATCAATAGCAAGCAGGAATTAAGTCTGAACAGTAAGACTGGGATAAGAGATGTCCACGATTGACTAACCATGAAATACAGGATCACCTCAAACATGTAAAAAAGCAAAACTTAAAGAGTAATCAAAACTGAGCAAGAGAAAGAGATGACCCTAAAGCATGCCCAATTATAACAGGTACAACATGCTCTATCAGAGAGTAAACTAAGGAACTCTTGTATATGTTCTGGGACTCGTTTTCTGCCTTGAAATCAGTAAGAGGCCATACTGGGGCTAGAAATCATGCGGCATTAGTCTAGGAGACAAGCACTGAACACACTGAGACGGCGTCTGACCAGCCTACGAAAACCTGGAGTCCAAACAGGTCTTCCAATAGACACCTGACCAGGGTCAAAGGGAAAATACTCAATTCAAAGTCCTAGAGAGAACTACCCAGAAATGTGCACGTGATTTTCCTACTGAAATGAGAGCAGCATGAAACGAACTTAGTGGCATTACCTGAACTACGGGCTTGTCACACATAAAAGGGGATGTATGTCAGTACAACGCGATCTTTTAGATCGCGGTACTTAACAACGCGGTTATTACAACGCAAGTCGTTACAACGACTTGCGTTGGAGGGCACGGATTGAGGGATATTATAATTTTATATTCCTACACCAGTTCACGTAACAGTAGGGAAGGTGTTGGAATATAAAATTACAATATTCCTTAACCAACAGCGCCATCCAGCGCAAGTCGTAGTAACGACTTGCGTTGTAATGGCAGCGTAGTAAAGGTTGTGCGCTGTAAACACTTCGTTGTAAACGACGTTTACCCATAAAAGGCTGTAAGTGAAACAGTCTGCCCAATGAGTATATATAAATATATATGTACACCTCCATAGCCCCCCAAACACAAATGTTTTTTTCTCCATATATGCAAAAGTAGAAGATGACAACAACGACATGAAAATATTGAAATCCATGCACATACAGCACTGTGATTTCAACTTTAGGCTTTGCCTTGCAACTCCGACTTGCCTCCAGAAACAGGAGTGAACGCTTGCTGAGTGTAAAACCTATTGCCAGCACAAGGTCTTGATCCAGTGATTGTCTCTTCGTATGACAGACGCTTTACCCGTGGGCTAAGTGGTCCACTCAATTTTCACAATATAACATTGAATAAGCATGCAATATAGAGATAAAGAGATGCCAAATTATAAATGTTGCAGTGACCAGCACAGTTTGATAAGGCAATCTGGAAAATCTGATGCTCACATATAACTGCAAAAACAATGTTTCAAGGAATACATTTGATATAGTGCTTCGAGCCCTCAAGCTTTTGAAGTTTCATGCATCTGTCAACGAAAAATCATGAGAGCTTCTCTGAATAAATGGCACAACTCAAGCATTTTTTCAGTTTTTTTGTAACAATGAGAGTTTATTGGTTTTAATCAGTCAGTCAAAATACTTTATTTCGATCACACAGATCAACAAAGTAAAAAGAAATAGACAGTTTACAGAGTACTAAGTAGATAAAAAGAACAGTCAAGCTGTTGTCATCGCCTGGAAAAAATTATTAAAACAATTTGTGGACTTAACACATATACAATTTACAAAACATTCCACTGTATTTGTCTTGGTTATAGCAGGGTAGGAAATGAATTACACATCCAATAGGCACTCTGATTGCCTTATCCAGGTTGCCATAAGAAATTTGGCCACTCCGAAGACATAGGGGCATATTATCAAGGGGGTTTATCTCCGCTTTTTTGGCTTTAAAAGCCAAGAAAGCGGAGATAAAATTATCTCCCTATTACCAAGCTGTCGCTAACACCAGTTAGCGACAGCTAGTAGGAGATAGCGACCATCTTGGGCCCCACTTTGCATGTCAGTGATATTTATCACTAATGACATGCAAAGTGGGCGTGCCAAGATGTTAGCGACTGGAAACAGTCGCTAACATCGCTATCTCCTATTACCAACGTTTGGAGATATTTGCGCTAAGCGTGAATATCTCCAAAAGCTAACACCTGCCCCATAGCAGTTCTTAGCCATGTTATCCAATGGGAGGTGGATAACATGGCTAAGAGCATTAGCTCAATAATGCATGAATATCGCTGACTTTTCAGCGATATTCATGCATTTTGGCCGATTTTTATCGCTTAGGAGACAAACCTTGATAATAGCAAGGTTCCTAAGCGATAAAAATAGGCGATGCTTAGCGATACTTAGCGATAAAACAATTGTCTCTAACCCTACTTAGCGATAAATATCGCTATTTGTTGATAATATGCCCCATAGTGCCTAACTGTGGTGCTACTTAAAATTCTAAAAGCAACCTGGTGTTTCTTGGTCACAAGAGTCTTACATAATGGGACAATAGATTATGCTTACGACTTACTGTACTGGAGACAAATCAATGGGGGAGGGGTTCCAATGTTTCCTCCCCCCCCCACATCCCACATGCCGGGCATTAGTCATCACCACCCTCATTCCCTATGGACCACTTAAAAATAAAATATTTGACCGGAAGGATACAATATCTAAACTGCAGATATATTTTGCGTGAAAAAGAGGGTTCGATGTCATCAATTGATGTCTCAAAGCTCATAAATGGTTTAAAATCAATACAAGATAAAGTGAAACTACCTGTGCTACTCATCACTATGTCCATAGCTGCTGCTTCCCAATACAATTTTTTGATCTTTTCTCTAGATAATTGACACACTTTTTCGGGGAAAAGCCAATAATCATGTAGGCTCAACCTCTGACACCTTCACGATAGGGTTCAAGATCGGCTGAGGTCCATAAATGATACCAGAACAGTAACATTGGACATTCAATTCTGTGTGATATCTTCCTCTGGGGAAGTTCTAAATACAGGAGGACAAGAGGTGTACTCATTATAAGTGAAAGAATAGACCTCATAAACCTATGCTCAGCCATAGCAAGGCTAGTATAGTTTGATGATCCCCATACTTCAGCACCATGCAATGCAGACCCAATAACTTTAACATTATACATCTCCAAAACAGGAGCTACTTGCCTGGAACAAGTTCTGCTGTTAAACTTCAACAGATTTACAGACTGTTGGGTAAGCATCGACTGGTATTTTTCAATTTGCGGGGCCCAGCTCAGGTTTGGTGTCAATGAAATGCCTAAGTAATCAAAGGAGTACACATGATCGATAGGCATGTTTTCCATCAAGATATGTCTACTACAACAAAAATGTCTGGACTTAGAGAGAAAACCATGCATTTAGTTTTGGTACTGGTTAGCTCAAGGCCCTTCCCAGCACAGAATGAAGAAAAATGTTTCAAGAGCAGCTGTAGGCCTTGCGGAGTCTTAGAAATCAATAAGGTCTCATCTGCAAAAAGGAGGGCTGGAACCATCCTTTCCCCGAGACTTGGTGCATCGCACTCTTCCTTACTAAGATGGTCAATCACCCCATTAATATACAAAGAAAAGAGAGTAGGAGCTATAACACAGCCCTGTCTGACTCCCTGGACTACCGTAAATTGATCAGTGAGCTGACCATCTGAGCCCCATCGAACCTGAACCTTATTTCCCACATGGAGTCTCACTAAAATGTTCAATAAGGAGGGAGGAATACCGAGGTTTACCAGTACTCTCCACATACTTGCCTGGGGAACAAGGTTAAATGCTGTAAGCAGATCTACAAAAGCGACATACAGCTTTCATCCATGGAGTAACACCTCGCACCAATATAGATGCAGGAATCTAAGGACCTGATCCAGGGCACTGACACCTGTGCAAAAACCCGCCTGGAAGTCAGATAGAATACCCTCCTCATCAATCCAATTCTGCAACTGAAACAGTACTTGTTTGCAGAATTTTCTTTGCAGTAAATCTATCAAACTGATGGGACTATATCTTTCGTCAGGTTTGCCCGATCCCCCTTCTTGTAGCTGGGCAGGATCTTAGCAAACTTCCATGAAGGTAGAATCGCAAGACCCGACAATATAGTATTCAAAAGAATATTTATTTACTGACCCCACACTTCAGTATTGGCTTTAAATAAATAGTTAGGAATCCCTTGACAGAGTCTGTCTATATTTGAACCTATAGCTGGTTATATTATGGAGTATGTTGAATCTCACTGCCACCAATAACTCGCTTTTGGCTAACCTACAGAGCGATTGTACCATGGTTTCGCTCTAGGGAAACATCACACCCCCCCCCCAACCCCCACCCCTTTGGTGATTAACCCAGCAGATCCCTAATCTGGTTAAAAAGTGCAATGTGTCCCAACTTCAGCACCTCACACCTGATGGATTCGGTGAGGGATGAAAGAAACTCTACTTCAGTTATTACTTTAGTAACTATTGCTTCAAGAGATAAGGGATTTTGTTCCACCCATTTCCACACTATTTTTTTGGTTGTTAGATGCAGAAAGTCAGACCGAGTCATGGAGTCCCTTTGGGCTGGGAGTATCCTAAAGGGATCAGACAGGGTTAGAGTTAATGCATGGTGGTCCCTGTCTGATCTATCGACCACTTCCATATCAATTATATGTGACCATAACTTCACATCTACAAGAAAGTAACCAATACGACTCTCATAACCAGGTCTATTAAAGGTCATTTTAGCTAAACAATCAGATGGTGTCCTGCGGTTTGCAGCTCTTAAACCAATATTAAGTGTGAGGGCTAAAACATGACCGGCTTCAAGAGACCAGTGTACTGGAGGTAAATCCAACTGGGGACCCCACCGACCATCACAAACTGCCGTCAATTCCAGTTGGTTATCAATCTGTGGTTCAAATGTTGTATTTAAGTCTCCTGTCACCAAAAGGAAGCACCTCCCAATTAGTTCTGTGATTGACATCTCAAGGATATTTAAAACAACCAACTGTGCCGGACCGGAGTTCGCTCTATTATAACCGTTAAAAATGGCTAAAGCCATTACCAGCGGGCAGAATGAGAGCTACCGCCATCAATTCTAATGAGACAATATGAATGTTTTTAATTTGGCATCGACAGGAGGTTTTAACCCAAATCCCAGGTCCACCTGAGGGTCTGCCCCTTCCCGGCGGGTTGTGTTTACATTTACAAATGTTATCTATGGATAGGTGACAGAGCCTAGGTCTCTTGAACGAGGCAAACATCATGGGAATCAATAAAGTTACTCCATTCCAAATCTGCAAGCAATTTTGAGATTCCAGCAACATTTAATGACAATCATTTAAACGGAGGAGCATTTGACTGGATGGGCGAACACTCACCTACCACTGGCTCTACAGCCGAAAAAGGGAAAGCTGGAGCAGCCTGCTTATGATGGATACCGAACATAGTTCAGCCCCAGAGCGTATTGCATTTGCACTTTTTGGCTTACTCCAGACTGCAGGGGACTGACTCACAAGTTGATAGTGAAAAGTGGATTCATCAAATCATAAAGGAACAAAGGAGGTAACCACATCAAGACCAGCTGGGGATAAAGTAGTCAAGGGATATATGCATTTGTCTTATAGGTGACGTCCCCCCTAGCCAGGAGCGGAGCTCTTGCAGTGGTGCTAGCACTTATTTCCTGGTTCTGGTATTTGATCACAATTTGGTTTTAATCATGAAGTATAGTTCTAGACTCCATCGCTATCAGGCCATCCACTATATGCCAATGGACGACGGATCAGTGATGTCATTAGTGATGTCACTTACCATGTAATGAGTGGTGCATTATGTGAGGTCATATTCAGTGCATTGCGAGGGAGTCAGTTACTGTTAGCTGAATTTCACTGTTTTTTGTGAGTGACATTTGAGCCTAAATATAATGTCAATGCAACCTTTGACTTTTTCAGCAAATGTCAAAGCTTTTTTTTTTAATTTTAGGGGAACTTGCATCACAATTGAAAATTGAAAATACCTAATTGCAAATTCCTTAGAATCTCAATTAGGTAAATCGATGTTTACAATGCATGAAACTCAAAGAGTTTCAGATTGTGATTCCTAGGGGTCGCAAACCGCTCTACCTCATTAATATTAATGAGGTAGATCGCAATTTGCAACCCTCTAGGAATCACAAAAATCACGGAGATGGTGGCCTGCTAAGATCAGCATGACCACCATGTCTGTTTTTGCGTTTAAATAAAGCAATTTTTATTTGTAAAGCAGCCCGTATCCCTTAAAGGAAACCGAGATGCTTTACAAAAAGTCAAATTAAAAGTTTACTTTTCATTTCTTAAAACCAGGCAGTGGTCCGTGGGACCACTGACTGCTCTTAAAAATGCTTTTAAAACCATTCACAAAGGGGAAGGGGTTACCACCTACTTGAAGTAGGATTTTATTATGCAAATGTTTTGCGACTGCATTCACGGTCACAAAACATTCATGCATACCATTAGGATTCGGTATTTGGAAAGGACACCCTAAACACCCCCTTCCAAATACTGAATCACAAACCCATTTTGTGATTTGGTAACAGGTTACCAAATCACAAATTGAGGTTTGCTGCATCTGAAAAGCATTTTTTGCATTCGCAAATGGACCGATTGTGTGAATCGACCTGTTTGCGAATGTAAAAATGCTTGATGCATGTGCCCCTTAGTTCCTAACTGTGACTACTAACCTTTGACAATGAGTGTATGAGTAAGTGCATGAGTATCTCAGTCGGACTCTTAGAGGGTGTGAGGGTGTCTGAGTGGTTATGTCAGTGGATGTGTAAGTGTCTGGGAAGGTCTGTGAGTGTGTGCATGAGTCTCTGAGTAGTCTGTGAGTGGGTGCATGAGTGTCTAAGTGCCTCTGTGAGTAGGTGCATGAGTATCTGTGTGGGGTCTGTAAGTGGGTGAATGATTGTCTGACTGGGTCTGTGAGTGGATATATGAGTCTCTGGGTCTGTGAGTGGGTGCAGGAGACTCTGAGTGGGTTTGTGAGTGGGTGCGTCAGTGTCTGAGTTGCTGTCTCAGTCTGTGACGGGTCTATGAGTGGACGCTTGAGTCTCTCAGTGGGTCTCTCAGTGGGTGTATGAGTGTCTGAGTGGATCTACATGTGACTGTGTCACAATATCAATGGGTCTTTGAGTCACTACATGAGTGTCTGTATGGGTCTCTGCATGAGTGCATGAGAATATTAGTGGGGCTCTGTGTGAGGGCATGAGTGTTTGAGTAGATCTGTGAGTGGATGAATCAGTCTCTCAGTGGGTCTGTGACTGGGTGTGTGAATCTCTGAGTGGGTCTGTGAGTAGATGCATGAGTGTCTGACTGGGTCTGTGAGTGGGTACATGAGTCCCGGAGTGGGTCTGTGAGTAGTTGCATGAGTCTCTCAGTGGGTGTATGATGTCTGAATGGGTCTGTGAGTGACTGAGCCAGAATATCAATTGGCCTGTGAGTGACTATGTGAGAGTCTGTATGGGTCTCTGAGTGCGTGCATGAGAATATGAGTGGGGCTATGAGTGAGTGCATGTGTGTCTGGGTAGGTCTGTGAGTGGATGCATCACTCTCAGTAGGTCTGTGAGTGAGTGTGTGCATCTCTAAGTCGGCCTGTGAGTGGATGTATGAGTGTCTCAGTGTATCTCTGAGTGGGTGTACGACTCTCTGATTGGGTCTGTGAATAGGAGTAGGAGTCTCTGAGTGAGTCTGTAAGTGGGTACATGTATTCCAGAGTGGGTCTATGGGTGGGTGTGTGAGCCTCCGAGTGAGTCAAGGAGAAGAACCAAGGAAGCTGAAGGAGGAGACTGCCGCTGTGCTGTGCTGTTGGGGTTGGCCTGCAGCAGTTACTTTATTGCTAAGGAAAGGAGAAAAGGAGCCTTGTGTGTACTTTTGCAATCTTGAAGAAGAATCTCGAAGGGCTTGAATTGTGCTTGCCTCCTGCCTGAAGTCTCAGGGACATAAGACTTCACCACCAGCTCCCTCCCCTGAATTCGCTTGCTGGTAATTCTACCCGCAGAGAGGTGCCTACTGTTGTTTCGGCCCTCTGAGAAGACTGCATGTTTCTGGGAGCTGGAAGCGCGATGCAACGAGGAGAAGCGTGTCGCCGCCGCAGCAGTCGCCGTCGCATCACTGGAGAAGCATGTCGCAGGGCCTGTCGTGGCTCAGAAGTTACCAAGTTTGCCGTACGGCCATCGGGCGTGCACGCATCACATCCAATGTTGGCGCGTTGCATCAAGATGCCATTTTGTTGCATCGCACCGGATCGTCGCATCGCATTGAGGCTCCATCTTGTTGCATCATCACCGGGCCGCAGTAAGAAACGACACATCAACTCCCCACACAGTAAGGAAGCGAGCCTTAACTCCCCTGAGCAGCAGTAAGGAATGGTGCATCAACCTTTCTGCAACCCTTTTGTTTGTTTGTGTGACACATCTAAGGTACTTTGAGAGTAAAGTGTCACATTTACCATCTAAATTGAACTAAGCTATTTTCTACCAGTTTAAAGTTTATTTTTGATTACAGTGTTGTGGATTTTTGTGGTTTGGTCTTCTGTTAAGTCTAGTAAAGATTACTTATTTTTCTAAACTGGTGCGGTGTCCATTTGTAGTGTTTTCACTGCATTACTGTATTTGTTCACGAAAGCTTTACACACTGCCTCTGAGATAAGCCTGTCAACTTGTGCAAAGCTACCAAGGGGGTGAGCAGGGGTATTTTAGAAGTGCAGCCCCTTACCCTGAGTAGAAGCAAGGTTCCCCATTTGGACAAAGGTACCTACCGTTGCCAACTAGAGACCCCCAGTTCTAACAACCAGGAATTCTTTTTGTTGGTGATGTGGTAACTGGGTAGAGCATATATTTGTTTTCACTCCTTGGTTTCTTCACGCTCATTCCTTTGTATTTTGCAACTCATAGAGAAACCATGCAACAGTGTTGCACTATCAGAGAGCTCTTTTGCAGGGTATATCGCATAAACTGAATATGGCAGCTCCACCTTGGGAGCCTGCTGTGGTTTTAGCTCAGTTTTTCATGAGTAGCTCATGAGGAGTTGGAGGTGAAAGGTCACCAGTGGGAGATAAAGTAGGACTGGGTCAAGCAGGGAATCAGAAAATAAAGGACAATGAGTGTAGGGGGGTCTCTGAGCAGGTTGAAAGAAGAGTGCTTAAGTGCAAACAAATGAGGGGAGCTAGTGAAAAGCGTGGAGATGGAGGAATAGAGTATATCTTGGAGCCCTGAAAGTATTCAATTGGAGTCAAGTAGGAGACTGTCAGCGTTCTGAGCTCTGCCTGGGCTTGGGGGGGGGGGACAACTTTACAACGCAACTTTTACAACGCACTACCATTACAACGAAAGTTTTACAACGCAACATCCATTACAACGCATGCCATTACAACGCAACCATTACAACGCATGACACTACAACGCACACCACTACAACGCATGTCTTTACAGTGCAGTCATTACAACGCATACTACTACAACGCATAACATTACCATCTAACACTTACCCTACTGTTGCACCCCCTGGAGTTAGAATAGTAATTTTTACCCCTACACTATCCAACACTTACCCTACTGTTGCACCCCCTGGACTTAGAATAGTAATGTTTACCCCTACACTATCCATTACTTACCCTACTGTTGCACCCCCTGGAGTTAGAATAGTAATTTTTACCCCTACACTATCCAATACTTACCAAACATGCAATGTAATGTTATGCGTTGTAATGGTATGCGTTGTAAAGGTATTATGCGCTGTAATGGAATGCGTTGTAAATGTAGTTTTAAAAATGTCGTTGTAATGGCATGCGTTGTAATGGAATGCGTTGTAATGGATGTTGCGTTGTAAAAAATGCGCTGTAAAGGTATGCGTTGTAAAAGTGTGCGTTGTAACGTCATACATCCCTTGGGGGACAAGGGGAGAGTAATGAGGGAGGTGGCTAGTGAAAGAGGAGGCAATAGTTTCAGTTGCACACAGGAAGGAAGAAATGCAAAGACTCTGTCCTTCCCTTTAAAAAAGCATGATGAGTGTCTGTCAGGCTGAGCAAAGGTCAACCTGACAAACACTCATCATGTCATGGTCAGTAATCAAGGCATTATAATTGCTGCTGTGCACAGGACTGACATCCTGAGCCATGTTTGTCATGCTGAAGACTTCATAGCAGTGAAATCAGGGACATCATCAGCCCAGCAAAGCGTTGCAAGGATCCTCCTCATGATGACGAGTGGGAGCGTCACTGATAAAGTATGCCCTGGGCAATTTAGGTTTAACCTCCGAAGTGAGGAGTAAACCCAAATCTTTGACTGGGGGTGAGTGTCTGAAAAGTTTCACACTCCGTCATTTTGCGATGTTGCTATGTTGTGCCCAAAGTAACTAAGGGAATGACCAGATGTTAGTCCCTTGCTCGCTGAGCCATTGGATACAAGTAAGTCTGGCTGATGAGGGGTGATACCCCAAAACCAGTCCCAGGATGCTTGAATCCGGTCCAGGGAGGACCTGGCTTGGCAGTTTGGGATGGACTGTTCCCATGGGGAGCAGGGCCAAGACTGATTTTCACATGGCTTGGTCCAAACTGGGGTAACATGGCAAGCAAAACAACGATGGATTAAAACCAGATCTGTGACTAGGGGTGAGTGTCTGAAATGTTTCAACACTCCATCAATTTATTTTTTGATGTTGCTATGTTTGCCCTAAGTGGCTAATGGTATGGCCAGATGTGAGTGCCTTGCATGCTGTTTTACTGGATTTAAGCTAACTTGGTTGATGGCTGGTGTTGAGTTTCTGAAAAGTTTCAACACTCCGCCTATCAATTTCTTTTTTGATGTTGCTATGTGTGCCCTAAGTGGATAAGGGTATGACCAGATGTTTGACCCTTTCTCGTTGCTCCGCTGGATTCAAGTTAGCCTGGCTGATGAGAGATGCTATCCCGAAACCAGTCCCAGGATGCTTGAATCTGTTCCAGGGAGGACCTGGCTTTGCAGTTCGGGCTGGACTGTTCCCATGGGGAGCAGGTTCAAGACTGATTTGCGCCAGGACGCCTTTGGGCATAAGTGCGCTTTATAAGCTCATAAATAAATAAATAAATATGCATGAATGTATTTGAATTTGCACATACGTGCTGTGATTGGGTGTGTTCAAGTGTGTATATATATGTACTTGTGAATGGGTGGATGTGAACACACACATGCAAGTGGGCTTGTGAATTATGGGTGGATGTGAGTATATGAGTGTGGTTGTGCTTGTGAATTGACCTCTAACTGCCCCAGCTATTACAGAAACCATTACTTACTTGTGAACTTTATTACCCCAAACTAGGTCGCCCTTATCCCAGTTAACACGATATGAGGTGGCCTGCACACCACATGTCTGTAACAAACAAAAAGTCCTATTACTAAGTGGATGACCCACATAGACTTAAGGCTCCTCTCATCCATCTGTTCTGTAAGTAAAAGAAAGGAGGTGCAGAAGAAATACTCAAATGGGACGGAAGAGCTCTGACTAAGACGAGGGTGACCTAATTCAAGATAATTAAGTTTACTGCTAAGTAACGGTTTACTTCCCCCCTCATCCCAGTCAAAACAATATGAGGATTTCACAAGCTTCAAACAAATGACTCTGCACACACTTTCACTGTGACTATCCTTTAATACAAAAACAAAATTGATCTCTTTGCTGCTTTGACAATATTCAGGCAAAAATGATCAGATTTTCAGTTAACACATCCAATCTGTAGTGTTCACAAATGTGAGATGGGATGAACAGGTAGCTGCTCTGTATATCTCCTGAATTGACACCCCACAAACCGCACTGGATAAGTAACCACCAGGGAAACAAACTCATTAATCCTTTTAGAAATTGTAATCACTAATAAAAAACATTTTCACCACTAATGAGACCATTTGTGCCCATTTTAAAGGCTCAAAAGATGCACATTGTATTCCCCTCAAAACAGCTGGTAAATCCCAAAATGGAACATTAATTTAGGGAACAGGTTTCTATGAATGAAAACTCTTCAACAGTCTGTAGACCAAAAGACATAAAGTAGATAATTCACCCCCAACATATCTATATGCTTAAATGGCTGCCCACTTATCTGAGAATGTCCCAGGAGTACAGATAGATCTATGAGAAAACCATCTCTTTGGCAATCAAAAACCTGGTAAGGATCAACTGAGACAGGATCAAGGGATTTATTGAACACCAATGAGCAAAAGGACTCAAATGCTTTTATGTGAAGCTCTGGTAGAATCCTTTCTTGATTGGTGAAACTCTTCCTGCACCTGAGAAGAAGAACCCAAGTTGATCAGACTCCACTTTTTCAAGTTCCAGGCAGTTAGACTGAGGATGAGCATCTTACTTGGAGACATCTCCAGAATCTGTAAGGGAGGCGGGACTATTGGAAACTTAAAAAAACTGGCTGTTGGATAGAGTCATCAGGAGCAGAAGCCATGGGTGTCTGGGCCAAAAAGGTACCACCATAATCATAAACCCTCTCTCCCTCCCCCTCGAATCTTCTGAATCACCCTCTGGAGTAGCAGAATAGACTGGAATGCATGTAGATGTCCCTGGGACCAAGAAATGAACAGGGCATTCACTGCCCAGGCCTGTGGATAACTGATCTCTGTGCAATACGCTGGGAGCACTGAGTTCAAAGGAGACACAAACATGCCTATCCAAGGACACCCACAGAGAAGCAAATCTGGTTGAATAGAGGAGTCGCTAAATGGAACAGAAGTAGAACTGAAGAAGGCAGATTGCAACTTAGACTGTCCGCATGAAAAATCAGAGCCCCATCCCGAATATAAACTGAAGTCAAGGTAAATAAATAGGTCTCCAAATCTCAGTTGCTAGCCAATTCAAAATGAGGACAATTCATTTCCCCTTGTCGATTCAGGTTGGATTGTCTGTTCGGACTAAGAGGAATTTCCCCTCAAATTGAGATTGAAACAATTGTACTGCTTTCAAGACCACAACCAGTTCTTTCCAGTTGGGGATGAGATATTTCCTCCTCAGACCATTGCCCCTTGCACTCCTAGTCCAATAGGGTTGACCTCCATCCCCACAAATCTACATATGTTGTGAACATACATCAAAGAGTCTTCTGAAATGGGATTCCTCTTTCCAAATTTGGAATGTGAAACTACCAATTAAGAACCTAGATAATCTCCTGAGTTACTGGGACACATGCCTCATAAACGTTTGATGCAGGATCCCAATGACTCAAGAGGTGATTCACTCAAGGTTTCAGGTGATACCGAGACCATGGTACCACCACTGTTGTTGAGGCTATGAGACCCTGGTCTCACAGCCAATATCTTGGTGTTGCAGAGATTTGGGATAGTATTGTCCTAAGACACCTCTGTAGCAACACAAGCCTTACTAGACATAGAAACATGGGGGCATATTATCAAGGAACGGCGTTAAAATGATCACCGCTTTAGAGGCAGAAAACTGCCGCTAAAGCAGCGATATTGGGCTTGATAATACGCCCTTGAGAATTCCAATAGAAGTCCATGTTCTGGTGTGAACATGGGCTTCTATTGGAATTCTCAAGGGCGTATTATCAAGCCCATTATCGCTGCTTTAGCAGCAGTTTTCTGCCGCTAAAGAGGTGATAATTTTAACACCGTTCCTTGATAATATGCCCACAGATTTTCTCAGTGTACTGAATAATGCCCTTATGAATTACATTTTGGAAATGATGGCTAGGTAACGTGGTACACACAAGCCAACTCTTAAGTAGTAACAATGGAAAAAAGCCAGTACAGTAGACTCAATTAGATATAAAGGATTTGAGTGTTTCAGGTCAAAGAAAAGCCACCAGATTTCCTCCAAAAAGGACAATGTCCATACACAAACTTGATTCCTGAGCACTTCACCACAAAGATCTTTCATGACAAATCTTCCCTGTAGTTTATTCACAAGAAAGCATGATCATATCCTTGATGCAAAAAATGTATTCAGAAATTCAGCTAATCTAGCCAACACGTGTTTCATCACTGGATAAATATTATCCAACCGACTTCCTCAGGCCTGTCATAAGTAATACTGCAGAACACTATTTTCAGAATTAAATCCAAAAGCACTTAACTGATGGTCAGAGTAGTTGAAGAGTCCAATAGTTATAAAAGTGATTGAACTGTAGAATACTTCGTGTCCAACAGCTATAAATGTCAATGGTGTGCTTTTCTATATATGCTACAACTGAACACGAGAGTGCCTCACGTCTTGCCTGGCGAGATGTTGGCTGTTGGGGTGAATCGGTACATGGAAGTATGCATCCACCAAATCCAGCATCACCAAATAATTTCCCATCTGCACCATTGGGATTGAGAAACCCCCCTTTTTCTTAATGAGTCTGGCCTTAAATAGCTGTTTTCTTTCAACAGGAGCTTTTCAATGCCTGAATGCATAGCACCCCTTTTCACATTGTAAATTGAATTGAAAGTAGAATTGATTAGAACATCGGAAGAAGAGGGGGCTCCCTGAAAATAATTGTGTAACCTTTTTGAATGACTGAGAACACCCAAAGATCCATTAGGTAGGAAATATTTCAACATGGCTCTCACTTCCATGTGGGACTAGATCTATTTCAGACTGTCCACAAGGCTGATAACTATTAGCAAACTCGTCCCCTTACCATATGCCCAGTCACGAAAGGGAAAATTACACTTCCCTTCTGACCATTGCTGAGAGTGATTTTGCTCAAAATACTGTTTTCCTTGATAGAGCTTAAAATGACTTAAAAATCTTATTTTCCTCTATGGATTTTACCAACATGTTGAATTCTTCTCTAAAACGTTTAGAGCCAGGAAACAGAAGTTTTTGCACCGACGATCTGTGGGAGGATTCTATTTTGCATGGTTTCATCCAGAGTGCACCACTCCCTGCAATGGCTGCTCCTGCTGCTGATGCAGAGGCCCACACAGTTTCTAATGTCACATCCAAAAGGAACTGACACAGTACTTCCATCTGAGCCAGAATTGTGGTAGGATGCACGTGTTCCTGGAGACAATCAAACAGGTTCAGAAAAATAGAATGCAGAGTCTGCATGTGATCTAGCTTGGATCCAAAATTGTAAACAACGTATGAACGTTTCATTGAAGACTCAACCTTCTTATCAATAGGACATGACAATGTAGATTCCTCAGAGGACAACTATGAAGAAGAAGTCAAAGAAGATAGAATAGAATTGATCTTCAGAATCTGAGAGAAGTTTTCCTCAAAACCCTCCAATAAATATCTCTTATTCAAGAAACATGAGATGTTCTGCTTGATCACATCATTCCATTCCTTCGGGATTATTTCTTTAAGACTGGAATGGAAAGGCACATCTTTTACGAAGCCTTCACCTTGAGTCATTTTCTTGAATCCCAGCACATCCCTGATAAAACAGAGCATTTCAGTCAAAACTTTGCCCTGTACATATTTCCCATAGGAAAGACATCCAAAATCATCATCATTATCCAGTCTTTGCGTCTTTAACTAGGGATCATTCACAGCATCATCTACTGCCTGTTTGTAATCATTATTTATAAACCCACTTTAAAGATCTAGAAGGTATCATCTTCCTCCACTGCCTCGATATTGTGGAACTTCTCAGGTCTCTTCCTGAGCCAGCAATCTCCATTGATCAAAAGAAGGGCAGGAAGGTGAGCCAAGCTACAGTTACTATTTATACTGTTTGCCCAGTAACCAAGTCTCATCACACACTAGACTAGGTTGCTGAAAACTACCAGACTGCGGCCAACCCCACCTGTATCATGCACTTGTGCACCCTGCAAGGATCAGGAATCCCCTACGCAGTCCTGAAGCAGCTTGCTGTAGCATGTTGTCTGTGTCTCCCCAGCCAAGCCAATGGACAAAGAGAGTATCAGCAGTGGTGTCACAGGAAAAAAACACAAAACGGGAAGGAGGAGGCGCCTTAAGTCAATAGGACTTTTGGCATGGTACAGCCCTGGCATGGGAGGGCCGCTTCATACTATGTTTACTGGGATGAGTGGGGCCAATGAGATGGAATTGTCACTCCGTATTACAACAGGGCATAGCTCAAAAAGTTATTTCTCTCGCTATCCAGAAGATAGGTGCTCCACTCTTACCTCACATATGTCAGACTAATCAGCTGGTGTTTTCGTCACTAAAAACATACCAATGAAAAAGGTTGCAAAATGGAAAAGCAGCATGATGTGTCATGATTTTGTTCTGCACCCTTAAGAATGGTGATGAATGGGGCAGGTCGACCATTTTCAATGAAAGTGCCCTGTCATCGGTGAGTACAATAACTCAATAACTGGATGAGTTAAAGTAAGGGCTGACACCATTCCAGTTTGAAAACGTCCAGCTGTTTAGGTAGTGTTATGTATGCCAATTAACTTGACCTTTTACTGATAATGGCACCGGTGAGCATCTGCATGAAATAGAAGTAATACGATACACAATGTTACTGGGAGAGTACTTTAGTAAGTATTGGTTTTGGTGGTTCGATATGACATTGCTTAGAAGCATTGTGCTTTTTAGTCAAAACCTACCAACTGCAAACATCATCTTGGTGACATTCAGAAAGCTTCCATGGGAATACATTCGACCCATTGCTTACAATTGGATTTGTGGTTTGCAACTCACATTTGTTTGCTTCCTATTTGCTGGCTTTATTTGTTTTAGGCCATCTAGCTTGAGTTTGTCTCTTCCGTTGCCCAAACCCGATTTACTGTATTCTTCCAACAGTACTGGATTTCTGTAAACAGGCCTTCAAATCTTCTTGTTATATCACCATTGTTGGAACATGGATTATTAGTAGGGGTAAGTATGCACCTTGCACTAGCAATAAGCCCACCAACACAATATAAGGTCCAGACAAGGTCTCAATAAATTATTCCCTTGGTCAACCCTTGGTAGCTGGCAAAGCACAGGCAGGCTTAACTTAGGTGACAAGTGTGTGAAACATTTAAAAACACCAATACATTAAATAAGTAGGACACAACATACAATAAAAATCCACAATTAATTTATAAACATAGGAAATATTTTTTATGATTAAAATGATAACAAAAGGTGGTGTTCACTACGTGTAGGACTTGATGGGTCAACATTGGGTTCCACTGGGGCTGTGACAATGTTTGGTGGGATGGACTGTTGTGGTTGGTGGTCTTAGCCTTTTTAATGCAGCTGTGGGTGATTTTCTTAATGATTGTCAATGAATTCCCGTTGCTAACTGATGTGCAATGTTATGGAGCTGGTTATTTCAATAAAAAGATTCCGAAAAAAAATGACAACAAAATCCAATATAGGGAACCAGAAATATGGATTTTTACAGAATAATACTTTCAGAAGCTTAAAAACATATAGCGCCACTTTGGGACATCTGGTCGTGCTTTACCAGGACAAAATCAAAGTTTGAGGCTGACCGCGATGGAGCCCTGGTCGGATACACTAAGTGGGAGACCTCGGTCAAAATTTTACCTTCACAGTTAGAAACTTTGCTGGAGGATTTGAACTCAACATTGAGCAGGCCTCTCTAGCTGGCCAGATTTGCAGCTGCTTTGTCAGCTTACTTCAGCGGGAGCCCCGGTCAACTCCTGATAGTCTTCAGCGGGACAAACCTGAATTCCAGGCAAGGTTGCGGTGCAAGGTAGTTAACGTGACTCTTGACATTGGGTAAGTCACCATATGGAGATTTTTCTAAAAAATTCCCCAAACTTCTTCAAACTTCTTGAACTTGTTACTGAAGTTCCTCTTGAAGGTTTAAAGTGTCCACAACACAAATCCAAGGTTCCAGAGTCTTTGAGTTGCTCCTCGAAATTTGGGACTACAGTTTCCACAATGCACCTGGCCAAATCCCTAAAGGTTCACTGGGCTGGGAACTTCTTGAGGGAGATGGTGCAGGTGAGCTTTGTTAACCTGTTACTTTCATTGTGTCGACTGGTTAATCCTTTTTGAAGCGAGGCAAAGTCCTCAGGGCTGTAGTTCCAAGTGTGCAGCAGGAGCAGTACATCAGAGTGCAATCCTTTTGGGGTGCAGAACCGGGTTCCAGCAGGGCAGTCCTTCGTCTCCTTATAGTTCCAGGCAGCAAATCTGAGTTGCTATGCTGCTCTCACATATTCAATGTTCTGGGGCAACAAGCAGGGGGGAGCCCCTGACCGATGGGGTACAGGTTGCCACCCAAAAACATGACAGCTTCCTCCAAAGTGTGGTATTTTCTTGTCCCACAAAGCACTGCACTTTTAAAATTCAAGATGAGATGTTCTCTCCTTGGACGTTGGTGCAGGCTAAACCAACCCACTGGTATGGCTCATTTCCCTTAACACTGCCTTTCCAGACCATCTGCAAATTCCATTCCTGGGGTTGCCATCTGGCTGTGGGGTACAGGAAGAGGGAGGCAGGCATGGCTGAATTCCTTGCTGTCCTGTTCCCTTTGAAGCCCAGTTTGACTTACCAAGCCCCTGTCCTGTCCTGTTCTCTGCAGCTGCAGAGCTCCCCCATCAGAAAACCACTGTCTCTGTGCAGGCCACTTATCACCTCATCAAAGCAGTTTGGTTAATCCTGTTAAGGCTGGTCAATCAGGAGAGGCTGCTAGAAGTCTCGAGTTTGGCTAACAGAAAAGAAATTTTATAACATATTTTCTATATTAGTTATTTATCATTGCCAACCTTTTAACACCTTCCATACTTCGGACGGCCGTCATGGTGGGTGTGTGCATCGGATGGCTGGGGGCCGTCCGATCTGCGCACGCGTCAAATTTCCCTGCAGTGCGGGGGAATTTGACGCACATCGAAGAGGTTAAATCCTCTAATTATTATTTTATCTCACTCCTGTCAATAGATACAGTGTATTAGAGTAATCCCGTGTGAGATTATGGAGCTAAAAGGCTGCAAAGGGGGTGGGGGGAGGGGAAGGGGAATCGAAATTGCTAGTTTTTCCCTCACCAGGGCATATAAAACCTATTTAAAAATATCCCTACTATTTGTACATAGCACCGTACCCCGGTGGCACCTAGGGTAGACCACAGGGGTGACGCATATGTAAAAAAATAAGGCAATTTAATATTTTGTAAGTACCTTTAAATCCAAAATCACGTTTGCATGTTATTTAAATCTAAAAGCAGTTTGCAAAGCAGGGCTGGCTTTGAAAATTACAGCAGGCAACACAGCAGTGCACACTTAAGTGCCTCAACACTGCTGGGTCTCTAAACCTACATGCCTTACCATGCACTAGGAACTTACAGGTAGTTTGTCAGTGCCAATTGTAATTTCACCTAATTATCATATACCTTTTTAATCAGAGCACTAGCCCCGGGCCTGGTTAGCAGAGCCCAGGGCGCAGTCAGTTACCACCAGTATCAGTCACAAAATGGGGGTGAACAGGGCAAAAAGGGTGACTTTCTCATAACCATCTACTCTATGCCACTGCACTCTACTCTACATCCCTGCGCTCTACCATGCACTACTCCACTCTACCCAGCACCCCTCGATTCTACACAACTTCACTCTACTCTGAAACAATCAACTCTATGCCACTGCACTCTAAGCCACTCTTCTCCTCTCTGCACCCCTCCGCTCTACACCATTGCACTCTATGCTATTGCAATCTACTTTGCACCATTCTACTCTATGCCTCTACACTCTACGTTACTCGACATCACTGCATCTTACGCCAATACACACCACAATACTTTACTCAAAACCAATGCACTCTACACTACTGCACTCTCTTCCAATCTGCTGTGCACTACTGTACTTTATGCCACTTTACTCTAGGCCCCTCTACTCCACTTTATGACATTCCATTCTATGGCACTTCACTCTACGATACTCCACTCAACAATACTCTACTTCACTGTTTGCCACTCCAAGACACTACTCCACTCTGCAACACTCTATGCAACTCCCTCTATGCCATTGCTTGCTACTGTACTCCACTCTATTCTACAACACACTCTGCTCCACTTCACTACTCCACTCTACGCTACTTCACTCTATGCCACTCTAAGCCACTTGACTCTACAGCACTATGCCATTCCACTCTCCTACACTACTCAACTCTATGCCATGCCACTATATGACAATCTACTCTGCTCTATGCCACTCCACTCTACAACACTCTACTTCACTCCACGCAACACCCTCTATGACACTCCACTCTGTTCTACATCACTTCACAACACTCTATGCCAATCCACTCTACGACACTCTACTCCACTCTGACCCTCTACTCTACACTTCCCAACTCTACTCCACGCTACGCCCTTCCACTCTACAATATTCTACTCACTCGATGACACTCCACAATACTGTAAGTAATTTACAGGAAAAGGGGAGGTTTGGGGTATTACATACAGCAAACCAGACTAGGTAGGGGAGGGCCTGAGGGGAGAGATGTTTAAAGACTTAGCGGTACCTTGTCCCCCAACTAAGTAATACACAACACGAAAGGTACCAAGAGTCTGTACACGGGAGCCTATGAAGTACTCACTCTGTGAAAAGACAAAACCAACAGGTCAATGTACAAGTCATCCACGATTGACATATCATACCAAGAGAAGACAGAAATAAGGAAAGGAACCTAAAGGGAAAGAAGAGCCCCAGAGGACCTTGAAAAAATCCCCATCAGCCCGCTCAATAGCGGAATGTCGTCATCTGGGTGGAATGGTTGACAAAAGCAATGTCCATAATGCCCTTCCTTAGGAAACACCCAAGGCTAGCATAGTCCTGGACTATTGCGTTGACCCTCAACCAGCAGAGACACGGACTGAGAAGGGTTGAATTGCAGTGCTCAAAAAAGATGTGAAAAAAGGAAAAGAAACAAGGTTCATAATCCAAGTGTTCTAAAAATACCTACCATGATGTCATAAAAAACTTTATTGGGTCTGACCATCAAGGTGGTATGGTTAAAAGCAGAGTAGAAATAGCATGCAAGAAATTACTATTAATCATGAATCTAAAATGGTCGACATGTTTCAGCCTTGAAAAGGCTTTCTTCAGGACCTATGATGTACTACTGCAATAAAGAAAATTGTGAAGGGACTTACTGGGTGAAAGCCTCAATAAGTGAATCCGTACTCCAAAAGTAAGGAGTCACAAGTCTTCTCCTGTATATGAAACAATCAGAACAAAAATTGACAAACATGATTCTTATTGTCAGCAAGAGGAAAATCTAGGTGTGAAGTACACTATAGACTCCTACATATTTCAACTCACCCAATTTGTAGGGAGGAAAAACCTCACCTCACCTGGCACTTGCTCACAGTGAAGGAGGCCACGCACTAGAAAGGAAAAAGGAAAATATGAAGAGGAAAATATAAAAGCATACGTATCATTTAATCAATTTTTTGAAAAGATCAACACCAAAGATGGTACTGGTAAGGAGTCCACGAATTGTGATCACAGACTGACACAAAAACCTCTACAGGGTAAGGCATGCCCTCCATTGGCGGCCATGCACTCAGTTTTTTAAAAAAAGGGCACGCCAAACCCTCGGGTCAGAAACTAGTGCAGCACTGAATGATACCTCCCATAGTTGTTTGTATTCAAAAAAGTCTACTGAAACAGGGCACACCCATACGTAGTGTCCTGTATCTAGATGAATGCGCAGAAGGTGATAGCCAAATAGTCAATCAGCGATAATCAGTAGTAGTGCCCACTGACCCCAGAGTCTATAAAAACGCTTCCAAACAGGTATTGCAAAAGGGTATTCCAAACGAGCATCTATACCAGGCCCCCAGTAACTCACCTCTCCGTCGTTACCTCGCTCAAAACTGTGAGTCGAGGGGGAGGTGAGGATACCAGGTACAACGCGCGAACAAATAATGAGGCTGCGGACCTGCGGGAGAACGAAGTCTTTTGCCTTGACATCCAATCAAAAACGAGGACACCAAGACAGACTACAATGAATGCGCTCTAAATCACGAGTCGCTGCTCGCTAACAAACAAGACCCGTCATTGGTCCATTCTGGGCCAATCAGAGCAAAGCGCCTCAATGTTGCACGACGCGCATCAAAAGTGAATGTCCGGTTTGGGAGATGTACCTGGTATCCTCACCTCCCCCTCGACTCACAGTTTTGAGCGAGGTAACGACGGAGAGGTGAGTTACTGGGGGCCTGGTATAGATGCTCGTTTGGAATACCCTTTTGCAATACCTGTTTGGAAGCGTTTTTATAGACTCTGGGGTCAGTGGGCACTACTACTGATTATCGCTGATTGACTATTTGGCTATCACCTTCTGCGCATTCATCTAGATACAGGACACTACGTATGGGTGTGCCCTGTTTCAGTAGACTTTTTTGAATACAAACAACTATGGGAGGTATCATTCAGTGCTGCACTAGTTTCTGACCCGAGGGTTTGGCGTGCCCTTTTTTTAAAAAACTGAGTGCATGGCCGCCAATGGAGGGCATGCCTTACCCTGTAGAGGTTTTTGTGTCAGTCTGTGATCACAATTCGTGGACTCCTTACCAGTACCATCTTTGGTGTTGATCTTTTCAAAAAATTGATTAAATGATACGTATGCTTTTATATTTTCCTCTTCATATTTTCCTTTTTCCTTTCTAGTGCGTGGCCTCCTTCACTGTGAGCAAGTGCCAGGTGAGGTGAGGTTTTTCCTCCCTACAAATTGGGTGAGTTGAAATATGTAGGAGTCTATAGTGTACTTCACACCTAGATTTTCCTCTTGCTGACAATAAGAATCATGTTTGTCAATTTTTGTTCTGATTGTTTCATATACAGGAGAAGACTTGTGACTCCTTACTTTTGGAGTACGGATTCACTTATTGAGGCTTTCACCCAGTAAGTCCCTTCACAATTTTCTTTATTGCAGTAGTACATCATAGGTCCTGAAGAAAGCCTTTTCAAGGCTGAAACATGTCGACCATTTTAGATTCATGATTAATAGTAATTTCTTGCATGCTATTTCTACTCTGCTTTTAACCATACCACCTTGATGGTCAGACCCAATAAAGTTTTTTATGACATCATGGTAGGTATTTTTAGAACACTTGGATTATGAACCTTGTTTCTTTTCCTTTTTTCACATCTTTTTTGAGCACTGCAATTCAACCCTTCTCAGTCCGTGTCTCTGCTGGTTGAGGGTCAACGCAATAGTCCAGGACTATGCTAGCCTTGGGTGTTTCCTAAGGAAGGGCATTATGGACATTGCTTTTGTCAACCATTCCACCCAGATGACGACATTCCGCTATTGAGCGGGCTGATGGGGATTTTTTCAAGGTCCTCTGGGGCTCTTCTTTCCCTTTAGGTTCCTTTCCTTATTTCTGTCTTCTCTTGGTATGATATGTCAATCGTGGATGACTTGTACATTGACCTGTTGGTTTTGTCTTTTCACAGAGTGAGTACTTCATAGGCTCCCGTGTACAGACTCTTGGTACCTTTCGTGTTGTGTATTTGTATTACATACAGCACCTATTTCATTTGTGGATCATAGTATAGACAAATCTTTTGGAATGCAAGAGTCAAAAAAAGGACAAACCTCTTTCCTTTTAACGTAGGAGAAAGTTCCTACACACTATATATACGCTATTGACTCAAAACAACCGTACTTATTTATCCACAGGTGTTAAACATGAAATTCCTTGCTATTTGATTAAGGAATTTTTTTATTTAAATACTCCTCAATACTCTCCACCACTCCATTCTGTGCTACTCCATGACACTCCACTTCACTCCACTCCGCGCCACCTAACTCTACTCTATACACCTCTACGTCACTGCACGCCACTCCACATCACTCTACACCACTCCACGACTCTATATGCCACTCCATAACACTCCACTCTACTCAGAATTGATGACACTTCACTCCACAACACTGTTCTTTACCCTACTAACTTTTAGCCATGCTGAGCAGCAGTCACTCTGGTGTTCAACATGGCTAAAACATATTGGCAAAACCAATAGCTCTTGCATAGGCGAGACCTATTGGCTTTGCCAATGCCTGTTTTTGTTTAAACCACTCGTTTGGCAGCCTGGGAGAGTAGTGTCCGAGGGAAGTGACCCTGGGCTTTTTAAAGTATTGTTAAAGGGCTTTTGTGAGGCAGGCGGGATGGGAGTGGGACTTGAGGCAACAGAAGATAATGCTCAAACAAGGTTGATGGCTAATGCTAGACAGCCATTCCAAGGACCTCAGTAGTGGCACCTGTGTCTGTATTACCACTTGTATACTATGTGCTCTGTGTGCCAAAACTCCTTGGGTTCCAAAAGTGGAAGAAGGGGTTACTGACAGAGCTGAAGAGACAGTGTCTCCCAACCCTGCAAGGTACCCAAGGACATGGATCCAGTACCTGCAGGTGAGGCTACATAGCACAGTCTTTACAGGATAGCACAGTAGGTTAAAGCACATAATGCAGAGATCTAACCTGCAGCTGTTAAAAGTATCTTACACAACAAGAACAAATGTGCAAACTTCATACTACATGCTGAAATAGCAGTTGAACATGTCAGGAGTTTAGAATATGTGGCAGCAAATATTTTGTGTGAGATGTAGATCTCTTTCTTCAACAGTTTTATATCCTCAGATTGTATGCCATTTTAATAGGCTCCTCCCATTTAATTCCTAAATCGCTGGATGAAAAAATGTAACTTACTTAAAACTTTTGATTGTTCTCTCTCCATTACTGCGTTCAAGGGACCATCTCCTTACCCTCCATCGTCTGCTTCCCTCCTCTCCCTAAGAACAGCAAATAGCTAATTTCATGGACCACAATGGGTCCTGGTTTTAAACCGTATATCAGCAACCTTCTTATACTTTAACAGGCCCAGCCTATATATTCACCCTTCAGCCATTTGCTTGAACTCACAGAGCCCTCAGTAATGTACACACTTAACTTCTACCACGTTAATCTATCAAAAAGAAACTGGTGTGAAAATCCTGCCATGGTTTCCTTGAGAGCACAGGACTATTCCCAATAATCAAAAGCCACTGGATTAACCACTAACCTTTGAGCTCCAGAGAAGCATGTCACTCACTGTAAAACACTTCAATGCTTTGTCAATGGAAGTCAGAGCCATATAAATGCAATTACAATACAATAGAGCGCACACGTGTAACTACTGCACGCTGGTGCAGACCACCAGGGGATTATGACTAGGATTTACACTGGTGCACAAATGCAGCAAATGTTACTTTGTACTGTTTTGCTGCTCAAGTGAGTTTTTCTCCAGTCCATAATACATAAATCTTCTTTCTGCCCCTGACCTAAAATTAAAAAAATAGATTGCAAACTTAAAAATATATATATATATATATATTGCAAACACTTTGCTTATAAATAATTGTACTTGTGTTTAACAAAGCAAGGGCTTAGGCCATGAACCTAAGCCATGCAAACTGATTTTGCCCAATGTAAGTTTGATTTTGTCCTTTTTTATCATGTTGCAAAAATTTCTATGGACTGGAGCAAACCAGTTTTTTTCAACCTTGTGTTACACAAGAGAATAGAATGAGTATGTGCTCCGTGTTCGTACCAGTGCAATGTTAGCGCCAGGATGGTTAATTTCTCTCACAGTTGTTCAACACTAACGCAAAATCAGTGACGCTCAGGGGTATATGTACAAGTTATATATTTGCCTGGGGAACGTCACTTTTTAGGACGTTCCTATGGCGATAGGGGCTTCACCTTATTTACTAGGCAGCGTTAAGCCACTTAACGTGGCTTAGCGCTGCCTTTTAAAGAAGGCCCCCTTTCATGCTATTCTTAGCATCAAAGGGGAGGGCAATGGGTGTTGCTGTGGGCGTTCCCCCGCAACACCCATTTATTCTGATGCTGCCTCCTGTTTACAAGGGAGGCGTAAATAGGAGGCAGCGCCAGCTTTAAGACCAGGGAAACCCTGGTCTTACCCTGGGGCAACAAGGAGGAATGTTACATTTCTCCTCGTTTTTCATGTTTTCATGTGTGCTGCATTGTGCATCACACATGAAAACAGCAAAGGGTCAATGATTATTTATGTACAGAAAGGTCCACCTTCCTACACATAAACAATAGTTGTTTTTTTTAATGCCGTTTTGCAACATCTATGTGTGCTGCATTAAGCCACACACATAGAAGTTACAAAGTGGCATTTAAAGATTGTTTGGGCCTCATTTATGAGAAGAGACGCATCGCTGTGTGAAAGCAGCGATGCGTCAATTCTCAGTGTGCCCTTCTTGTGACATGATTGATGCGTCATATGTACTGTATGACGCATCATGTCGCAAGGAGTTACAGCTACGTCAGTATTTCTGATGTATCTGTATGGCGCAAAAGTGACGCATTGCTAGAGTGTGTCACAAAAGTGACACAACTCCAGCAATGTGTTCTTTCACATGGGGCAAGCCCCATGTGAAAGGGCAGGCGTCAGTTTAATGCCTGATTTGAGGCAGGCGTAAGATTGTGACGCATTTAGTCCTAGAAGTGGAGCAGTGAAATCTGGTAGATTTCACTGCGTCACTTCTACGACCCTTTCTTGCGTGGGAACACCCCCCTGCATACATTATACCTGGCGCAGGTATAATGTAGCACAGAGATTTACAAAGTGACGCATCTACCTAGATATGTCACTTTGTAAATATGGCACATTTTTTACACTGCTGGTGCGTCACAAAAGTGACGCATCAGTGTGTAAAAGTGACACAAGGGCTCATAAATGAGCCCCTCTATGTGCAAGAAGGGGGACCTTCCTCAACATAAACAATCTTCCCCTGAATGCAGAAACCCTTGCACAATGGTGCAAGGGTGCCTCCTTTGGCGCTAGGCTGCTTAACTTAGTGCCAGCGCAGGGGGAAACTCAGGTCTGCACCATATCCCTGTAAATATGGTTCAGCCCTGCGTTTCAGAAGTGGCGGAGTGTGTTGTTAAGCTAAGGAGGCACGCTCTGCCACGTCTTTGTACATATGCCCCTCAGTTTGCTGATTCACTTGGTAAGTGATTTGGATCCGGACATCCTAAACACAGTACCGGAAAATACAAGCTCATCATGAGACCGAATAATGTGCCCCCCTTAATATTGAAGGCTTTGTGCCGAAACCAACATTTCACATTTGGTCATACTTTCTTGTCACGAAATTCACTGACGTGAGTATCCACACATTTCAGGAACATAAGTTTCTCAATGCTGCTTGGGAAGGTAATATGCTTTAAAGGGCGGGCATTCCAATTGCAACCAGTTGCGTCTTGGAATGGTTTCAACTGGCGTGTATTATTTTCTATTGGTGCCAGCTGGTATGCAGCCAGTCAGACTTTCCCAGGTTTGTTCTGATGAGCCTCATAGTAGAGTTTATTAGCTGTCCTTTAATCCCTAAATCAGAAACTGGATCTAGCAGTAACCAGGTGGACAGAAAATATGAAATGTACCTTTGTTAAGAATCGCTACTTATGTTCAATGAAAAGCATCCCAAGCTAATAATATTATTAGTGTTGAAACTGACCACATCAGGCAAGAGGACATTAATGGCACCCATATGCAACATTACCACAAGAGATCACCTGAATGCATCATGCAGGACTGGCAACAGAAATGTGGAAAAGGCCTAATCAATTTTCAATGCCTGTACATGGATAATGCATAAAGGCCATATCTGCAATGGCCCTGACACCAAGGTAAAAGTAATACTAGAAATATGTCTTCCCAGTACTGCACGATTTATCCAGCAAATATCTACTTTACATCTATTTTGAACATTCAACCATTTTTCTCCAAGCATCAGCTTAGGTGTTCTGGCAATACACACATTTTCATCTTGAAGACATGAATTTCAATTTTGATATATGTATATTAATTGCACCATTGAACACAAGGAGATGATGGACGGAGCTCTGAAACTTTTCAAACACTCACCCCCAGTCACAGATCTGGGTTGAATTCATCATCATGCTTTAGCTCACTTCAACACCCCAGTGCAGATCCAGCCATATGCAAATCAGCCTTGACCCTGAACCAAGCAAAAGCTTTTTATTCAGCAGGCTGGGCTACACACAGGAGAGCTACTTACAGGGAGCTGGAGAGCTACCAGTAACTCGTCATCTACTGGTTGGAGAAGTCTGGGCTTGAGGCAACATTAGTTGTATTCCAAGGCTACTACAACCAAAACACAGAGAGAGAGGGGTAAAAGTCCAGTGCCCCTCAGATATTGGTTGTTGTAAGTGTCATACACATATTTATTAGCCGATAGTGGTAAGAAAGTGGTCATTAATTGGTGCATTGATTTTTGGCATTGCACTGACATATGGCCATATAATTGTTGCCACTGTTTAGTGTGCATGTATTTGAAGAGGCAGCCTCCTTTCCTTTAATTATGTTGATGGTCTTGTCCAAAGATAAAGTGTGAGACACCACAACAGGCAAGATCGTCCCAGAGTCCCCAACCCAACCTGCAATCTCTGTTGACTTCGTTTAGCCGCAGCGCCTTGGCTCAGTAACCTGAGCATTGCTAGTCTGAAGAGGCTGGCGAAGTTCACCAGCTACTGGATATCCCGGTTCAACAGATGTCAAGGACCTCACAATAAACATTAGCTGCATGTCATTCACGGTTTCCTAAACACATACTTCAGCTGAACCGACATCCTCCTACGAATGTCACTGTTTGGAGACTAATAAATGCAGCCTATGTCTTTTCATGTGGAAGTAAATGGAAAGGAAACACTTGATTATCAGGGAATCTGGATTCTGCAGACATCTTACGACGGGAACGTTTTTTTCAATGAAAAACAGCCTAATCTGTCAACGGCAACCTGGATCGATTTGTCATTTTATGAGAAAACAAGCATTTGCAATGCAATAGGTCTCGCATTTACAAGAGTTTGGGCAAATGGCATTGTAAATGACAATGCCTTTTATTTATGTATTTACAAAACATGCAAGCAGTGTTTACGCACCACTTGCAGGTTTTGTAAACATATAAATAAAAGGCATTATCATTTACAATGCCAATAGCTCAAACATTCGCAAATGTGAGACCTATTGCATTGCAAATGCTTGTTCTCGATGTGGGCACTTGGTGATAAATGACAACGAATATTGATGTAAAAAAGACGTACACGTACATAATCAGGCGTGTACACAGTTGGTGTGTGTGTGTATGTATAGATAGATACATGTACATGTGGTTAGCCAATTATTATCTCGTTTTTATTTGTAGAGAGATACATGGACACGCGATTCAGAGATTGTGACTCCATAACAGCCCCATGCTCAACACGTTTGATTATGCAAGATGTGATTTTAGTGTTTAAAAGTAATAATTGCAGCAACGGCCACTGTATAACGGTTACCATTAGGACACATCGCACCACTTTATGCATGTTAAAAAGTCCTCTTTTTTTATCTTATCTCATGATCATCTGTATTTTTAAATAAGATTTCGAATGCTAGTGTGTTGCTTTATTTTAAGTTGCATGGGGTTGTAAACCCGAAATAAACTTTATTGGCTGATAGTACGAGACATGCTTGAAAATCAATAAGCAAAACGATATTTTTAAGAAGCAGAAAGAAGGCGGCTGTATTAAATAAAACGCAACACTTTTTTTACGAGCTCCGCAACTGTTTCTCCTGAGACAGGTGAGTTGTGGCGGACTGGGGTAACCTTGGATGGGGGAGAGGAAGGGTGGTCTCCCCCAATCAGGGAGTGCCTGGTCTGCTTCTGCCGGTCCGAGCCCCTGTGCAGCTCTGTGCCTGCTCACTGTCCCGCAGGCTGCTCCCAGGTCTTAGACCCTGCTCGCTGCGCCCCTCCTCACAAGGCAGGTGTCTTTGGCCAGCTCTTTGGGGTGAGATGAGTCTCTTGGGGTTAATTCCCCTTCTCCTGGCAGCCACCCCCCTCCAATGTCTCTCCTAGTCTGAGACCCTTGATGCTCATCGCAGGTTAATGTTAATGTTAATGTTATGGGGAATTTATATAAAGCATGGAGTGTCCCGGCGCTAACTGGTCCCCCTTGACAGAAAACAGTGTGCAACCTTGTCCTACAAAGGCCCCATTACTGATAGAACAGCCAGGTCTTAAGTTGGTGCCTGAAACTAAGAAGCTCTTGTTCTTGTCTGAGAGAAAGAGGCAGACCATTCCATAGTTTTCCAGCTACCACCTGGAATGAACGTCCCCCCCCTTCATAGCCCGAATGAACTTGGGTATCAACATCAAATGTTGGGTCGATGACCTCAAAGTCCTGGCTGGGGTATAGGGTATAATTTTATTTCTGATGTACTGAGCCCCGCTGTTATGGAGCGCCTTAAAGGCCAACACAAGGGACTTAATATTAACCCTATTTTTCACTGAGAGCCAGTGCAGAGATTTTAAATAAGCTCTTTGTGAGTCCTGGGCCCGACCAGGGAAATAGCTATAGCGGCCGCATTTTGAACTACACGTGGGCAGCCTATTAGATAATTTGGGATGCCCAGGTATAGCACATTTGCATAATCCAGCCTTGACGTGATTAAGGCTTGGACCACTGTTTCCCTGTGGGATATGAGGAGCAGCAGTAGGAAGTTTCTCATCATTTTTAAGAGCCTAAAACACATGCTGGCCACTGATTGGACCTGCGACTTCATAGAAAGATTCGAGTCAAGCAAGACTCCAAGATTTTTCACGGTGGTGACTGGACTAGAAGGAGGAGCCTGATCTTGGGGCCACCAATTGCGCCATTCATCCCCCGGAGTGTGTCCGAAGAAGATTATTTCAGTTTTGGCGGAGTTGTATGACAATTGGTTTAGTCGGAACCAAGCAAACACTTTAGTCAAGCATAAGTTGAGTATAGGTTCAGCTTCAAAGGGCCACACCTGAGCCTGCCCAATGGGGACGTGCCCTTCTGAGACCACTATGGAAGTTAGAGACCTGTTTGGCAGGGCTAAGGGGACATATGCGATGGCATTCATGTGCAGAGGTTTTCAGGGGTCTTTAATCACTTTGTTGGTCCTCTCCTGAGGCAATAATTTCAAATATCAGCCTTCTTCAATGACGTAAACTTCACATTTGACTGTCAGTTCAGGCCATTATGTTAACTTGATAGTTTATGTCTGGGGCATTAATGTCAGCTGACTGGCTCTCCCTTGTACTATTGTTAAGTGACTCTCCTACGTCAGAGTCTCGTGCAGTGCCATTTTCCAGCAAGACCCTGATTTTGGGCCATTAATTGCATGGTCAGTCTCATTCGGGGCCCATCCTGTGTCCACAAGTCAGCCCCTCTCGCGGGGCAGAGGCGGCCCATCGGTATCGTGAACCAGGCATGGGCTTGGCGCCCAGTTATGCGGAGGGCCAGTTTCGAGGCCAGAAATGGCCCTTGTGGGCTGGGGTCGCTGATTTAATTTTTTGCCCAGGGCTTTACATGGACCCTGTCTTGTCCGGCATGGTAGCAACTAACGGACATTGCAACGCTTTCCTATCCTTAACTTTACCGAAAATTACACTGATACATTTCTGAAAAATGAATGCAAAGAAACAAAGTAACCCATGTCAGCAATGACGTTTCTGAATATCTTTCACATGTTTAACACTATTAGGAAGGCACAGTTAGGTAATGCATTTCCAGCATGTTGTCTCTGTAATTTGAAGAAAACAAAACTAATTCCCCGGGAGCTTCCGATATGATCTGGAGCCGACGGGGGGAGGGAGGGAAAGTGAAAGTGCTCCATGCTCACGCTGTGTTGAAACACCAGCCCTACACAGGGACAGGAGATGTGCGTGAACGGAGAGCACATCTCCTGTCCGTGCGCGTGCACATCTCCGGTCTCCCTTCTGCCCAAAAACCGACGACAATAGGGCTCGCCAAGGAGGGCAGCGCATGCGCTGCGTCGGTAGGCGAGACCTAAAACTTATGACAAGAAAAGAACACAGGGAAGCTCCCAGCACTGCTCAACAGAAAACAGAAGCAGGATTTAATGTATTGCATGAGATCATGATAGAGAATAGTTAACTAATGTACATAAAGCATTTTCATTTCAATATTGATTGGCCTTTCTCAACATTTTTAGGACATAATGTGTAATTTACAAGAGTTATTTAACTTTTAATTAGATTTAAGTTCAGACTCACAGAAACTGTTAACCACTTCCCTGGAGTTCAGGGAAGATGTTGGTCAAATCTTCAAGAACCCCATTTTGGGTGGATTCTAATTCTAATTTTGGGAGTCCTGTCACTCTTAAAAGATACTGTGTGCTGCTCATGGAGAAATACATCATTAATTTATAATCTTTATTCGGTTCTTAAAAAGACACCATAAAAGCACAGATACAAAATACACACACAAATTATTTTTTTCTAAAAACAGCAAGTGGTATTCAATATATAAAAAGTATAAATGTTAAGATTGTCTGTCCTCAGGGAATGGGCCAGGGGATTTTTCTCCTTAAATGTTCAAATCAAGTTAGGGGCCAATTTCTCTAGTATTCCTCAGTCTTGTTGCTAACCGGATAAAGTTTATCGTGCAGAACAGGGTATAAGCGTCCTCCGCTTCCTGTAGGAATCTCAGCGCCCATTTTGCATGTTTAAATTTTAACTCTTTCAGGATCCCCACCAGAAACTTGCGTCTTGGCATTGTATAAAATGCTCATGGAGAAATACATCATTAACTTTGTATGCCTCTATGGACTGAACGCCTTGCACTCAGTGCTCCAGCATACTCAGCCACTGTACATATTTCAATTCTCGAGTGAGGGAATGCTAGGAAGAGGTCACCTGACGTAAACAAGCATTGGCATGGCCAATAGGTCTTGCCGTTGGGACCTTATAAGTGTTTAGCGAGAGCTATTGCCTTTGCCAGTGTGTTTAAGCTATGGTGTAGCGTAGTGTGTCTGCTGTTATAAAGATATCTCAGCACCAGGGGCATAAACTGCTGAGCTATCTCATTCGCTCTCAAGTGGACCTGCAGAGTTCAAACAGACGGAGAGTGAGAGATCAGAGCAGCAGGTGCGTTAACACCGAGAACTATCTCTAGGACTGGAGCATGTGACATGGAGCTCTCTGCAGGAGGCGCATGAACCGACTCAGCTAGGTTACTTACAGGGACCTCGGCACGCTATTGCACATGCATGTTACCCAATGAGCCCCCTCTGCTGTAGGTGCATTAATCAACCAAGTTAGCTTACTGGGAACTGTGCAAACATCAGTCTCTGCTACAGGTGCAGTAAATGTGTGAGCTGTCTTATTCCGATCTGACATGTGGCCCGTAGGATACACTTCCCTGCTGGTTACATCCATCTCCCAGCAGGCTGCTGTGCCCAACCACCTCTCTTACTCCAAGGTACACTCTGATCTCTGCCACAGGCGCTTTGAGCCGCCGAGCTGTCTCACTACTGGTGGAGCCTGTGACCAAGCGCCTCTCACACACAGAACTGTAACATGCGCTACATTCACTGAGGCGGATCACGGACTAAATATCGAGGGACAAAATATAGACTACCCAAAATATAGATTCCAAAATATCGACAGACAAAATATCGAATTCCTATCTACAAACAGGTAAGTACCAAAATATCGGCCCCAAAATATCGTTTATATATATACATTATAAAAATATCGAATTTCTTAAAATTAATGTAAAATTAAAAAAATATTAAAAATAAATAGCTAAAATATACTTAAAAATACTTAAATTACCTTAAAATTATTAAATAACTAATTACTATTCCCACTCCAGAGATTGCAATAGTAGGGAAAACGTTGGATAGTGTAGGGGTTAAATTTACTATTCCCACTCCAGAGAGTGCAACAGTCGGGAAAGCGTTGGATAGCGTAGGGGTAAAAATTACTATTCCTACTCCAGAGAGTGCAACAGTAGGGAAAGCGTTGGATAGCATAGGGGTAAATTTTACTATTCCCACTCTATCTGATGAATCCAGGCTGATGAAGGCTGATAGCCAGAAACCGGTCCTTGGATGCTTGATTCCGGTCTGGGAAAGACATGGCTTGGTAGTTTGGACTGGACTGTTCCCATGAGGCACAGGGTCAGAGCTGATTTGCATATAGCCAGTGTCTAACCCAGGGTGGTGTGGAGTGCAAAAAAACGATGGATTTAGGCCCAGATCCTTGAACTGGGGTGAATGTATGACATTGTTCTACATTCTGTCCATCAACTGTGTTTTTTGCAATTTTCACCCCGAGTGGGCTGGGTATGCTCAGACGTGAGTCCCAGGCTCTCCACACCACTGGAGTCAAGCTATCCAGGCTGAAGAAGGCTGATAGCCAGAAACCGGTCCTTGGATACTTGATTCCGGTCTGGGAAAGAGATGGCTTGGTAGTTCGGACTGGACTGTTCCCATGAGGCACAGGGTCAGAGCTGATTTGCATATAGCCAATGTCTAACCCAGGGTGGTGTGGAGTGCAAAAAAACGATGGAGTAAGGCCCAGATCCTTGTACTGGGGTGAATGTATGACATTGTTCTACATTCTGTCCATCAACTGTGTTTTTTGCAATTTTCACCCCGAGTGGGCTGGGTATGCTCAGACGTGAGTCCCAGGCTCTCCACACCACTCGAGTCAAGCTATCCAGGCTCTCCACACCACTGGAGTCAAGCTATCCAGGCTGATAGCCAGAAACTGGTCCTTGGATGCTTGATTCCGGTCTGGGAAAGACATGGCTTGGTAGTTCGGACTAGACTGTTCCCATGAGGCACAGGGTCAGAGCTGATTTGCATATAGCCAGTGTCTAACCCAGGGTGGTGTGGAGTGCAAAAAACGACGGATTTAGGCCCAGATCCTTGTACTGGGGTGAATGTATGACATTGTTCTACATTCTGTCCATCAACTGTGTTTTTTGCATTTACCCACTAAGGCAACATACTCCGTTCTCTGCCACAGGCGCTTTGAGCTGCTGAGCTGTCTCACTTCTGGTGGAGCCTGTGAACATGCATCTCTTACACACAGATCTGTAGCAGGCGCTACACCCAGCGAGGCAGGCTTCCAGGCCCAGGATAGACTGAGCTGCAGGGAGGGAGTGAACCCGCTTCTCGAGGACTAACGCTTCCGGTTTTGAAACCTTGGGTGAGAATGAGTTCAGTGCATAAAAAAGGGGGAAAAATGAAGATTACAGGTCAGAGAGAGCCCACGTCACTTCCGTGCTTTAAATCTTAGTAACGCACAGATGTCCGAGGGCCACTCCCCGAAGACACTGAAGTCAGGGAGGGAGGGAGGGAGGTCCAGAGAGTGCTAGTATCCGGAGGTGTTATTTTGAACACATCGCCTGAAGCAGTCCGGGTTAGGAGAGCTAGTGTGAGGAGAGGGAGGGGGGTGGAGAGAGCAGGGCAGGCTGAGCAACTCCAGAGCCAGTGTGAGGAGAGAGAGGGTGGTGGAGAGAGCAGGGCAGGCCGAGCAACTCCATTCCCTTGCGTGAGCTGGGTGCGTGACTGCGCTAATTAGAAACAGATGGCCCCTATAAAGATGAGAAATTGCGTCACGACAGCCGTGAGGCAGACAATCCAGTCTGGATGGGACAGATGAAAGGGAGAAAGGGCAGTGGCCACAAAACATCCTTTTCAATGGGAAGCCAGTGTTTAGCATAAATGCTGACGCGACCCAATGAATATGATGGGCGGGGCTTCAAGTCCCCTTCTGAAATCTGCTCTCTCACAATATGACTCGCTTAGTGAGCAGCGCATGCCTGCTGCAACGCTAGGTGAGACCTAAAACAGATGGTTAACCAATGACTACGACCATTTTCGAAGTTGCATCGACTGAAGATGTAGACATGGATTAAGGACAAGAGTATTTAATGTAGAAGCACCTTCTCTGAACAAGCTCTGATAAAATAGTCCGATGTAGAGCTTTTTCCCTCAAGTACAGCACACACTGTAGCAGTTTTGATTAAACAGTGTGTTATTAGTAAAATTTGGGGCCTCATTTATGAGGTCCATTGTGACACTTTTGCACTGCCGGAATGCCACTTTTTTTATGTCCCGGCGCCGCAGCCTATTTTCAAGGCCATGAAAAGCCGTACTTTACGTGGCTTTTCATGGCCTTGTAAACAAATGCCCCTTTCACGCACAAAACTGCGTGAAAGGGGCGTTCCATGGGTGTTGCTGTGGGTGTTCCCGCGCAACACCTATGGAATCTGAAGCATTAACAGATTTACGACAACAATTGTAAACCTGGGAATGCATCAGAATCGTTAGGGAGCTGCAACGGGGAAATGTATTTCATTTCTCAGAGTTTTTCCCTTTTTAGGTTTTGCCTGGCGAAAAGATGCGCTCTGCGCATCTTTTTCGCGCAGGCGAAAACCTGATGAGAACTGTAGTGTGGGTTTGGGTCGGCCCTCGTCATTCATTGGCTGGCTCCATAAATGGAGCCTAGCCATTGGACGAGGGGCCTGTCCGTCAATGCCGGACCAGATTCGGGGACGTTCCCGAGATTCTTTGGCTTTTGCCGACGTCATGCGACGTCAGCCAAAAGCCCTCGAGAACGCCCCCGAATCTGGTCCGGTATTGAGCCGGCACCCGCCTTCCTGCTTGGTGAGTGATCTGACACAATCATCAGAGGAAGTATCCCTGCTGGGGTTCACGTACATCTCTCGCTTCTCACCGCTGAGGCAGAAGGCGCCTTTTCTGCCTTGCCTGCGCCTGATATCTTCCGAGCCACGTGCAACCTTTGCCCGCTCTCCACCCTGAACAAAGTGCACCGCCACATGGACAGCGGGCAGGGAACGTGTGACGCAGCTAGCGCTGCGAAACGGGAGCATCCATGCCAGGCCAGCAGCGCTAGTGATGGAGTCCAGGCCCTCACATCTTTACAAACGCGGTGTGACAGAGTTAAGGGGGGGGGGTGTTGTTTCACGGCTGACCGAACCTCTTCGAGGCGCAGACACCTCTGGGAGCGCCACCGCCAGGTCGTCAGCCGGACACGTCTCTGGACTGCTCGTTCACACGATCACAGCACAGGGGGGACGTGTGAAGAGGCTGGTCTCCGAGGGCTGGCACGGCCCGACTGCAGTACAGCTGCAAACAGTTTCAGCTGCAGAGTCATCTGTAAAGTATAGCGCACCACTCAAACTCTGACAAAATATAGCGTCCAAATACCCTTCTGAAAAATAGGGCCCCATGTGGTTAATAATTTAAAAAATCTACACCCAACCAGACAATGTGCATGTCAGAGAATATTTCTATATGTGATCGTCTGACGTACAGCCATAGAAACCACGTCACTCTCATGGGCGCAGTTTCACCAACATGCTACAGCACCAACTACACAATGTCTCATTAATTTTTTTGTGGTATTTTTAGGCACGGGGAGATTCAGTAATTTGTCCAGAAGTGCAGGATTTTGAGAAGACGCCAAAACTTGTACCTGGGTTTCCCAATTTCAAAGATACAGCTCTGGCCCCTAACACCACATTCTCTACCCCCCCCCCCCTTCGACTCTTTGCGCAATACCTCCCTGAGCCCATCCACTCTCGCCTCTCTCTCTCTTCTCCATCGCTAATCGCTTTCTCTCTACCTATGCCCACCCTCCCATCTATATATCTCTCTCGACGCCTCTCTTTGCTGCAGTTAAAATGGGGGAGCTGCGGCCTGCGGAAAGTGACAGGGACACCGGGAGCGGCCCGGGGCTTTCAAAACCACCCCCAAGGGCACCGACCCACGGGGTAAATGCACAGTGGAATAAAGGGCCTGTCAGGCAATGTAAGTGATGCGTGTGTAAAGCGCTCCAAAAGCTTCAGGTCAAGTTGGCGCTGAGAAGGAACACTCCTGTATTCGAACATCGTTTTTAGAAAGCGGTTACTTCATGGAATAAATATTCCATCTAATTATAACTACATAAGAGAAAATAATTCTATGTTTTAATCTGACACAAATGGACATCCACTGTGCAGAATTATCCATTTGGAATTCTGCATGTACATTTGACATTCTCGTCAAAATCCAGGACTGTTCTCCAAGCTCCTAGAAGCCCTTCATTTTATTGTGCGTGCTCTGAAAGTTATCATGAGGGTGCGATGCACACGAGTCTAGGAGGAGGCAAAACCAGAAGAAAGAACGGACACTGCACAAGCGCTAGTGCACCGCCTAGAGCCTCAAAATCTATCACGAGGCGCTAGTTCCAAGTAGATAACAATTGCCTACTTGGAACTAGCGCCTCCTGAAAGACTTGGAGGCTCTAGGCGGTGAAGTAGCGCTTGTGCAGTGTCCGTGCTTTCTGCTGGTTTTGCCCAGGGCGCTATCTGAGCAGAGGGTATCTCTGTACCGGGGTCTGGGTGGGGTGGGGGGGGGGAGGAGCTGAGTCTCCCCGGCCTTCTCTTGGGGTGGGGGCGGGACACGGGCCGGACGTGAGGCGGCGGGCCCTCCCGGCAGCAAGGGGTCTCATAGAATGCTCTCCACCCTTGTTTCGAGTGTGAGATCACGGCACTACACACCTCGACCCCTCTCCACGAGCCTGCTCGTGACTTCACCGATGTGCTTTGCATGCGCCACACAACTGCAGGGAATGCTTGGCGCTAGGGCTGCCTGGCCGGCGCGTTTGGAGTTGGAGACAGACTGAACCTGGCGACAGTCTGAAGGTTTGAGTACATCCACAGGTCCTTGAGGCCTTGCACAGTATGACGTTGTAACTACATATGTGTATGTCACTCACCGCCTCGCATCTTTACGGCTCGGTCATATGGCCGGTGTTTTCCGTGCAACGAACATGGAAGGCCTCCCCCGTTACAATGCCAGGAGAGGGAACCCGCCGCCCCTGTGGCTGTTGCATAAACATGCGTCACACCTGAAGTTCAGACCCAGCGCTGCACAGAAGTGCAAATGAGTCGTGGACGAGCTGCTGTCCTTGTGTAGGTGTCGCCCCCGGAAGCATGGGACGCTTGCCCAGTACCAATGCTTGTCCGTGCCTTGATTGCTCTGCATTTATCCCCCTTTTGTCTTCCAGAGCCCGCCTTTGTCGGGTAGCGCCCTGGGCGGAAATGCATTTGGCGCCCTCCTGCTGGTGAATAAAACGAGGCAGCGGGAGCCCTTGGGTTCAGAGGGCCGCCCCTGGAGGATTGCATTAGTAGTGTCTGGCCTCTGCACAGATCCCTGCGCCACCCCACTCACCTGCATTATGCACCGATTTGCATCTCACCCTGGTGCCAAGCTGTTGGTTGGAGGGGGGTTAATGGTGCATGGCAGCAGCGGGTGGGAGGAGATGGGAGGGCAAGAAAGCAGGCTGATGGGGTGTTAAAAACAGGTCTGCAGCTCTGGAGCCAGAAGCAGGGTCTCTGCTGACATTAATGCAGACAGCTCCTTACGCCCCTCTGAAGCCTGCGCCTTGGGCATGGAGCCCGCTCGCCCATGCCAAAAGCCGGCCCTGGGTGGCACAAACAGAATGGCCTCTCTGCAGTGATGTCACTCCTTTCCTGCCACCCCCTTCTGCCTCGATGTTTACAGAGGCCTACTAATGTTGAGGGCGGCCATGGGCAGTGCCACTCCTAGGCTGGCGGTGGGCATGGTGTATGCGAGTTGTTATTCTTCCTACTTTATCCCCAACAAGCACTAGGAAATTCCGGAGGTCAAGCGCTCCTAAACAGAGGATATATTTTCCATCATTTAATATTTTCTTCATATGTGCAATGAATTAAGTTGTTAATAAGGATGGCCAGTTTATATGGCCAACCGGAGCTCAGTTAGCTGCTAGAACAAGCAGTGGCCTCGTGGCGTCTTGAAGCATTGCTCTGTACCACAAAAGCTGAAAGGTCATCTACATGAATCTGCTGGGACAATGCTCTGAAGCGGGTGCTTTTGGAAGAAACGTCCCCCCTAAGCACAACATGTGATTTCCATTCATGGGGCGCGAGGGATGTGCTGCAAGTGTCTGTCAGTCACTGTGATGGCCGATGCCATCTTTAGGGGAGCGGTGACTTTTCCCGCCCAACGACCAGTGCTGCAATGAGAGCCAGAACCAGCGTGAAGAGCGCCACTGCCAGCAGCACGGTGATTGTGACCATCCCGCCGGAGCGGCCCGAGAGGCCGAGGACCAGGTCAACCATGTCAGTCACTGCAATAGAAAAGATGTGCGCGTTAGGAGTGACGTCACTGCCGGGGACTACGTCTCATCATCAGGGCTCAGCTTGTACCAGGTGTCCTTGCTCGAGACATCTCGCTGGATCCTTGGCGCAGGTACACACATGCATTGGTCACACCCGGGGCTTCACTGACGCCCCGCACATGACAGCCAGTGCCCCACAGGAGGCCATTTACACTCAGCTCTTGCATCTCCGACTCTTCCAGACTACAGGCCGTCCTTTCCCCACAGCACCCCAAACACACCGTGCTCTCATTCTAGCAGTCTGGCCCCACTGACAGCTCAGGCACACACCCATGCTGCAGCAATCACTCACAACAGCCCTCAGCACCACGTGCACCCTTCACAGACCAGCACTCTGGAGGCACACGCACACCTCTTACACACTCACAACCACACGCATGCCTCTTACTCACAACCACACGCGCACCCCTCACACTCACAACCACACGCGCGCCCCTCACATCCTGACAACCACACGCACGCCTCTTACACACTCACAACCACACGTGCACCCCTCACACACTGACAACCACATGCACGCCTCTTACACACTCAGACACACCTCTTACACACTCACAACCACACGCGCACCCCTCACACACTGACAACCACACCCACGCCTCTTACACACTCGCAACCACACGCACGCCTCTTACACACTCACAACCACACGCACACCTTATACACACTCACAACAACACGCACACCTTATACACACTCACAACCACACGCACGCCTCTCACACACTCACAACCACACGCACGCCTTTTACACACTAACAACACGCACGCCATCAGCCCCACGCGCACCCTTCACAGACCAGCACTCTGGAGGCACACGCACGCCTAACACACTCACGCCTCTTACACACTCACAACCACACGCGCACCCCTCACACACTGACAACCACACGCATGCCTCTTACACACTCACAACAACATGCACGCAGTAGATCATTGCTAAAAACCAGTGGCAAAATCAATGAGTCCCAAAGGCCATTTCTGTTGGTTTTGTCAATACTTGTGCTTTAAGCATCTTTATACCTCAGCGGAAAGAAATACATGTGACATTTCTTTTTTTTTTTAAATAGTTTTGTTACAGATTGTCTGCTACGTTCGCCTCCAAAATAGGCACCCTGCCTTACATAATTATACAATGACCAGTGTGAACTGGAAGCGATGCATTGTCCATTGTAATACTGTGGGCTCAGTTATAGTTTTTGTGGCATGAAACTGCACATTAAGCCACAGAAATTGACGTTAGTGGTACGTATGCATTTAGTTATACCCCTTACTTTCTGGCACGGACAAGGCTTTGTGTTGTGCTCTTAATGTACTGTGATTATGTGGTACTTTCTAAATCCCCCTCTTAGGTGGTTAATCTACTGCTGCACCCCTTGGGTGCCTTCACTTGGCCTCATGTTGATCTCCTTTGGTGCTGACCATTTTCTGCAGATAACACAAGCCTGTTGGAAATAAAGTGCATTGTGACTTGCTTTCCCCCATCTCTCACAGCCTGCTCTGTGCAAAAGTATTTTACACCCTTTGACACCTGTCTCTTGCCTGTGAAGAACCCTTTCCCATCTTTGAGTTAGTTTCACAGCCCAGCTATCTCACACCTACCTACTGTCTGCTGTTCCTCTGTGACACCTCGCTATTGTCTGCAGCACTCCCTTTCACCAGTGTACATCATTGCAGCCCCTTTCACACTTGTTCGTTGCCTGTACAATCCTTTGTACAACTGATGTTACACAAAGAGCTTCTCCCACCCAAACCTACCCATTATCTACACACTCCCTCTCAGACTTCTTGCTGTGTACAACCCTTTTAACACTCCTCTTTTATCTGCACAATCCCTCTATCTCTCACTCCTACATCATCATCTCTCTCCCCAGTCTGTCACCTTTGAAGTCCTTTTTACACCTATTGGTTACCTATGCGGTCGGTTCATCTCTAACAACAGTGTATAACTTGCACAGGGGGCTCGCAGTGTGTGGAGGGCTCTGTGTGGGTGGCTCTGTGTGGGTGTGTGTGGGGCTCTGTGTGGGGCTCTGTGTGGGTGTGTGTGGGGCTCTGTGTGGGTGTGTGGGGGGCTCTGTGTGGGTATGTGGAGGGCTCTGTGGGTGTGTGGAGGGCTCTGTGTGGGTGTGTGGGGGGGCTCTTTGTGGGTGTGTGAGGGGACTCTGTGTGGGTCTGTGGAGGGGCTCTGTGTGGGTGTGTGGGGGGCTCTTTGTGGGTGTGTGTGGGGGGGGCTCTGCGTGGGTGTGTGGAGGGCTCAGTCTGGGTGTGTGGGGGGTCTCGCAGTGTGTGTGAGGGCTCTGTGTGGGTGTGTGTGGGCTCTGTGGGTGTGTGTGTAGGGGGGCCCTGTGTGTGTGAGGGGGCTCTGTGTGGGGGGTTCGGTGTGGGTGTGTGTGGCATTTGCGAGAGATTAAGCTATTGGCATTGTAAAGGACAATGCCATTTATTTATCAGTTTTCAAAACGAACACATAAATAAAGAAATTGTCATTTACAATGCCAATAGCTCTAACTTTTCCAAAGGCAAAACCGTTGCATTGTAAATGCTTGTTCTATGTGAGCTGCATTCTACAGCACACATAGAAAGAGGAAATCGCCTGAATTGATTGAGTTTGTGCAGGAAGGTGTACCTCCCTGCACAAAATCAATCCACCCCGCAACCCAGGCACCCTTGCACCCTTGCACCATGGTGCAAGGATGCCTGCGTTGGCGCATGGCATCCAATTGTGCGCTGGCACAGGGGAAAAGGACAGGAATGTGCGGTGTCTCATAGATACTGTGCATTTCTGAACTTTTGTTGTGACATAGGGCAGCACTGCATGATCCCTTGTGGTGCTGCCCTGTGCCAAAACCTCGTAAATGAGGCCTTCAGTTTTTAAGAAAATGCATAGTGGTGAGAGCCTTTATGAAATGTTAACCACGCATACCTATTTCTTCAGGTTCTAATAGACATGCAAAGAGGTTAGTTCACTAGTTTGGGCTGACTGATTTACTGTTGTAAGAATGATATACAATCACGATGGAGAATGATTTTCCTTGTTGTAGTCTTCTGAGAAGGCTGCAATTTATGTATTTTTGGGGGGTTTGGCTACACGTCGTTTCCTGTTTTCCAAAGTTAATACAATCTATCCAGAAAGAAAGAGAAAAAAGGGTCATCCCACCTCAGCCACTGGATGTTGAGAGTGTTATTTACATATTGATCAGCCCACATTCAGCAGCCATTGGTTCATTGTAAGTCACTTATGACATATGGAGTTTAGCCGTTACACTGGTGCAGCAGATGAGTCAGAGCAGCTTGGGGTCTTTTTTTGTTTCCTCCTTTACGTTTTGAACTAGTTGTCAACATATGTGAGCACCTACAGTTTGACACGATGGGCAACCATCACGCCTTTGATTTTCTTTTTTTGAGGTCCTATACTGCACATTGTGGGCAAGAAGCATTTTGCTTTTTGCCAATGCCGGGCAGCATCGTAAAACAGCATTTGCAAAGCCAATAGGTCCAGAAGCCACGTGCTTGTTTTTTTGTGGGTTGACTATACTCCGACTTGGAAATAGTAGTCTGGTGTGATTTGCTGTCAAAATGCACTCAGCCCCTATCTGCATGAGGAGTAGGGCATCTGCTACAGCTAGTTGTACATCCAAGAGTCCCCAAGCTCTGTTGCTTCACAGCCTTTGCATAATGATGGTTCTCCCCTGCTCTTGCAAACTCAAATCTCAAGTCGAGTTGCAACCACTAACACTATACTAGGACTCCATTTCAAGCCTGCACCACTTCCAGGACCAGCTGACAGTGCGCCTCTCTTGGATTTGAGCCACTGTCCATTGTGCTGGGGTATACAAACAGCCGTGGCCCGTGCAGGTAAGAGCGATGGGGTGGTGGGGCCAGGTGTGTGTGTGGGGGGGGGAATGGCGACAGACGATGACAAGGGAAAATGAATTATTTATTTAATATTCCCATGTCTTCGTCCAACGAAATCCCCCCCACCCGGCCCAACCACCCCACCGATCTTACCTGGACGGGGCGCTCACCAACATACATGTATGCTGGCTGCCTTATGTCTTTTTCTTTTTTCTTTTTTTATTTATGGTATTTATACATACAGTAAACAGGGTTTACTTCCCTTTGGGAAGCCCGCCGGTGAGCATACAGGTTAAGTCATACATTGCAAGTTTTATGTTGGGCCCCCTAATTCTTGCTTGTAGGAGTAATGTAGGGAGAAGGAAAGAGAAAGATGTGAATAAGTAAAGAGAGAGAGAGGTTGTAGTTTAGATCTGGCAGCAGCAAGGTATCGTTTGGCATTGGGGTACATTTCTGCTAGCAGGTAGCTCATTTGGGGTGCTCTTGTCGTATCCTATGGTGGGTCAAAAGTTCGTAGGGACTTGTCCAGTGATTTCCATAAGTCTCTGGAGGTGGTTTTCCAGGGTGAATACTTTATCGCCAGGGAGTCGGCTCCCCTTAAGTAGGTGATCCAGGAGAGCCATCCGCTGTACGACACTTTGGATGTGTCTTTCCAGTTCGTGAGGACTAGCTTGGCTGCAGCAATTAGGAGGAGGTCCAGGAGCTCTCTTTCTCCCTCTGTGGGGAGGTCGGTGTGGATAGAGGCTGTGATGATCGAAGGGAAGTCTCTCGTCATTTTACATTTGAGCACCTTTCTATAAAATCAAAGACCCTCCCCCAAAATCCCTTGATAGTCGGGCACAGAAAGATCAGGTGTTCTAGGTCGCCCATTTATGTCTGCTCTCTCTCCTCTTGTGAATTTTGCACTGCTGATCTCCATGCCATGCCTGTTCTATAGGTGGATGAAGGGTGCAGAGCTGCAGCATGGGCAGCCTGATCCTTGTGTGAGGGAGGCTGTGCATGTTTTGCCAGTGCAGGGAAGGGGGTTAACGTTTGCTGGCCATGCTGTCTATCTTCCCTTAATGGGGAGCTTGCTCTTTTGGTGCCTATGCTGATACGTGGTTCCTTGGTGTGGCACGATGTTCCCCTATTCCTTGTGTGCTTTTGCACCCACTTCCAACCTGGCACCAAACCGAGCTTTTAACTACAGGAAAAATGCTCCATCTCCTTACGGATGGCCAAGGAGTGGGTTATATTTCGAGTTGTTAACTGAAGAGGCAATTGTTCGCCATTAACCCTCCATCTCTTAACATGTGAGGACACTTTACAGCTTTTTTTTTAGCTTGGACAGGAAACGAATGCATTAGCACAAAACAACTCTTTCAAAAATACAGCAAGAACATTCGATTAACTCAATGGAGACAGCAATTTGTAAATGCACCGAACTGTGCCACAAGTTTGTTCCAGACATTTTTCACTTTGAGTCATTTCAATGCTCTAATGGCCCTTTGTTCGTAAAAACATTCATGTGACTTCAACCAATCACGAAGAAACATTATTTAGAGTGTCATAGACACACACACACACAAAAAGTGCAAACAGGTTTGAAAAAGAGACACGCAAAGTCAGTTAAAATGACATTCAAATCTGATAGAAAACTGCAGATTTAAAACAATGCACCAACAGCAAAACATACAAATTCAGAAGGGAGCATATGTAAAAAGCACAGGACAACACAGCTCTTTTTAAAGCTATACTTTCTCAATTATGGTTCTAAAACGTACTGAAAAAGGTTTATAAAAGGTACTATAAAAAAGGTAAAGCGCAACAAAGTCTGGTTGAAAACTCCGTCACAAGGACAAGTGCAAATATCCTCGGAACTGAATTGACCTAAAGAATGCACAAAAGGCTTCTCATGGGGCGGCACCAGACCAAAATCTAAACAATAAAGCTCATTCCCAGTTTCAATATACCAGTGTCTTAAAGTTCCAAAGATCGAAACTATAATTTCATCATCAAAACATAAAAGCAAGCATCCAAAATACATCTTAAAAAGCCAATACAAATTTGGTCGGGATAGGTACACAGACCCCAACAATTCCACCAAATGCAGTAATAAAACATTAATTAAATATTTTGAAAATTTCCCAAAAATCTCCGAGTGGTCTCAGGGCACTTAAAATCGATAAGATTTAACTAACAAATTGTACCGAACAAGCCATGTCACATGAAGAAATGTGGATACAGACACCACAATCACAGTCGAGGAATCACTTTTGCAGATCTTAAGGGCGTGTATTCGAGTTTCCCAGGCCCAAAAGGCGACATAAGGGTACAATCCATCAAGCTCTAGGATTAGTGTATTTTGGACAAAAGAACAGCAAGTGTTACTCAGTTTGATCCAGGCGCATACATGAATGGCACCAAGTGCGCCTAGCCTTTACAAGGCCCCACGATGAAGTGCAAACAGCAATTGGAACGGTCCCATACCTGAATGGTAAAAACGAGGCACGAACGCACACAGGTCAGATATAATAAAAAGATTCCTCTGCCTTACACGCAGGTTTGTGGAATGAAAAAACATCTAGTAATGCTACCTGTGTGGCTAGACGATTAATTCTGGGCAGCAACACTCTCCCAAAGTCTTGATTTAACCACTGCACTCACAGTGGCTGGGAGAGAAGACGGGTCTTCTCAAAAGTTGGCTAACCAATTGTATGTGTTTTTAACATAGGTCAGCTACTTAATAATCTTGGAGGATTGTAATTTAATAATATCGAATAAACCCGCGTACACTGTTAGTTAGGGCTCTCAACCTCTGTATGACTGTAACATCACACAATAACTTAGAGGTGTTGTTTACAGTTGCCTCTTTTCTGTTGAGGTGCAAAGCTTATCTTCTTCACAGTAGGCACTGGGGGCCTGATTCACAAAGGCCCTCCACACTTGTGGTGGAGGTCCCGCAGTCGTGTGGGAGTCTTTGCACTCGAGTCGGAATCTCCGCACTGAGAATTCTCATTGCAAATAGCGACAGACGACCCAACTTTAGGAAACTTGATTTGGCATATCATATAGCAGCCACGGGATTGACCGCCCTTTATCACAGGTTAGCCAAACCTCAATAATTAAATGATTACGGGTCAGATATAGATTTAGCCATACAGAAATCCATAACATTGTTGGTTCCGATTTGATATAATCCCCGAAGTAATAGATGCCAAGTTCCTGGTAACAGTTAATGCGAAGTGCAGTGTGGTACAGAAAGAATTCACCCCAAAAATTATTCTTTCAGTTGTAAAGTTGAGGAGCTAGCGTAGCCACAGACCCTTGCTCTGTATGTTGCATTTGTGGCTTATAAATCGTGGCTTGTACATTTCTGGCATGGGGACAATGGAACAATGGGACTTACAAAAAGTTCTTTTAACATTTCTAATTGGAATTATAACTTTTGTAAATAAAATGCATGTATTATTCTTTAACTAATATTTCCAAGGAGTGCTGCAGACCGCAATTGTGACATTTCTAAGGAAATCAAAGATGTTATTATTCAGTATATGGCCCTCCATTTAGTGACCCCCATAGATGATACTTTGAGTCTGCTTTGCTGGGATTTAAACTCATAACTTCCAAAACACCACATTTTGTCAGCAGTCAGCACCCAGTTCAATGAGCCATCGTGATACCAATATAGGTTTGCATTTACCCCAATTTTTTTTTCTGTTTTGTGCATTCAGCTAACAAGCACATATGTTGCATTTAGATATAAATACCTGATACTCATATATGTACATTCAAATATCCTCTTTAGTAAAGAATGTATCTCATCTTTGAGTATAAAATATGGTAATTCCCTTGTAAGTGAGGAATATGGTAAGACTGTGCTACGTCTTCCTTTGACTTCACTTCCTGTGACATCACTCCATTTCATGACATAGATAATTGGTTATGCCAATTAGCCCCCCACTATTTTTTTTAGGATTTGTACCCTGAGTGGGTCCTGCTCTCTATGTGTGAGGAAGACTTACATTGCTGATGTTGACTCACTACCTATTGTGTTTGTTGGAAGCAAGTTGAACCAATGATACCAATGCAGTCTCTGTCTTGTGTGTCAGAGGGGAACTTACACTAATAATGTATATGTGTTTCTGTTTTATGTGGGAAGAAAGCTTGCATTGCTTCATGATCATTTACCACAGAGAAAGATGACTAGGTATTGATAGTATAAGCAATATCCTCCAGTGTGGAAAAGGGAGCCAAATAGTACCTGCCAATCACTGTGATGTTGCTCTTTGCCCCCTCTTATGCCTTCTATAATAATAACTGATTGTGCAACCACCATCATTCTGCCCAGAATGTACCTGTCCATCTAGTCCTACCTACTTTGTTCAGCCCTTCACTTTCGAATTTCCCACTAGTGCCTCTGCAATATGTTTGCATTCCTCACATTGCTGGGTACTGCTGTGAAGATGTACTCCCCATTGTTTACTTACTGTGTGAATGTGTCTCCCTGTTGTGTCTTAATGTATGCTGCATGTATGCTTACTTATTCCACCACGTTTGATTCCATGAACTGAACTCTTGTCGGTGAGAAAGGATCTAAGAAGCTTAAGGGCAGTACCCCTGACACCCAAATCAAACAGACGGTTGATGAGAAGGTCATGATTAACGGTATGGAACGCGGCCAAAAGATCTAACAAAATGAAGGCAGCATTCCCTCCCTTGTCTAATGTAGTTCTTTCATACTCTGAGCCTGAAATCATGGTTGATTCCATGCTATGTTGGCTCCTAAAGCCAAACTGAGAGGAATCTAGCCGCTTATGTTCCTGGGTGAATAGGGAAAGCTGGGTGTTCATAGCCTTCTCTACCATCTTGGCCGGAAATGGAAGCCGGGAGATTGGCCTGTATTGCCGGGATTATCAGTGTCCAGATTTGGCTTTTTTTATGAGAGGGAATATTGATGCTTTTTTCCATCTTTTGGGAAAGTAACCTAGAAGGAACATCGGATTAAAAATCAGTAAGACATATCCGGAACAATGGCAGAGGCTTGCTGTAGCACTCTGGGTGGGCAAGGATCAAAGGGCTAGCCTGATTTGATTTGATTAAACAAATCTATTACTTGACCAGTTATAAGGGGGGAAAAAGCAGAAAAAATTGTGTTCATGAAGTGAGGTGGTTCTGATAGTTAACCATCCGAATTGGTAACTTCACTAGTGCAGGTTCCGGATTGGGAGCCATCAAGTATCACTGACTGTAAATTGTTATTAATGCAAACCTCCTCAGAGCTATGATTTGCAGCGAAGACATTAAATGGCCTCTACTTTGTCTTTAAAGAATATGGCAAGTTTATTGCAGAAGGAGGCATCCGTCTTAAGGTTTTTAACAGGTGAGGGATTGCTCAGATTAATCATTGTGGAGAACAACTCTTTGGGAGTATTAATTACCTAGTTAACTTAATTGATAAAAAAGTTTGATTTGGACTTAATCAAATTTATTTTGAATAGAAGCAACTCTGTGTTGTAGGCGACTTTGTCCTCTGTGTAATAGTTAGACCTCCAATTCCTCTCTAATCTTCTGCATGATTGCTTGGCCAGCCGAAGCTCTTCATCGAACCAAGGTTCAGACAGTGTAGCACGATATGTGTTACCGCATTTGGCGAGCTAGAACATCAAAGGAGGCACTGATCCATTGATGGTAATCACCTGTAGCTGAGTCTAGATCAGTGGAGACCAGTATATTAGATTGACTTAAGCCATTAGTAAACTGGCCGTCAGATATTTTATACCAGGGTCCGTAGCTAGCGGTAGGCAGGATCAAAGGCTCTTCGGGGCTGTGGCTCTCTAGTCTAAGATGGAACATCACCGCCTTATGGTCTTACCATGTAAGTGGTAAAGGGGAGGTGACCTGAATAAAAGGGCAGTCAGAGAAAATGCCATCAAGGGTATGACCTTCAGAATGCGTAGGGTCTTGAACCAATTTAAACTGACCCAGAAGGGATAATAAGGCAATAGGGTCACAGGTATCGGGGTCCGCTTTTTTCTCCAGATGAAAATTTAAATCACCAAGGATGGTGAAATCAGAGGAGTTGACTTTAATATCAAATGGGGTATTCATGTTTAAAAAACGATTTCGGGGACCAGTAGGTCTATATATAATGGCACCATTAAGTGAATAGTGGCTTGAAAGACTAATTTTAAAAGCCAAGGCTTCACAACCAGGATGAGACAAGGGGTCGAACCTAACCTTAAATTTGTCCTTAAAGAAAATTGCTAAACCTCTGCCTCTGTTCCCTCTACGATCTAGCCTAATTAGAGAATAGACAGGGAAGGTGGTCGTAACCAAATCAGGGGCAGAGGCAGCGTCTGCCCAGGTTTCAGTAACAAAGGCAATATCAATATTAACATTGTCTAGATATTCAGCCATTTCCACAGCATTTTTTATTAGTGAACGAGCATTCACCAGGGTACACTTTATTGTTTCTGCTATGCCCATGCAAGTTCTGGCCGGGTAGGGACTAAGAGAGTTTATCTGCTGGCAGTATAGTGTAAGAGAACCAACTGGGCAAGTTTGGTTTGATAGTGCACCCAAGGGAGACATTGTAGGGCCCATACAGAATCGGGCCACTGAATTAAGTCTGCGTAGCTCTTTGCTGGCGTGCCGGAAGTCATCATAGGGCTGTGAGGTGAGACCCGCAGGGGGGCTGGCGCAGAGCGTGTTCGGAGTGCGGGAGGGTGCAGACGGGCTTGTCTTTAGTGCGCCTTCAGCGCGCCAGTGGCGTGCCCGTGTCTGCTGCCCATCTGCGAGGCAGCTTCCATTAAGGACGAGGAAAGGCCAGGCGACCGCCGACCCTCCTGGATGGCACCTATGTGCGTTAAAGGCATTCCCTAGCATCACCAAGTGAGCACCCTGATGGTCAGGAAGTAGAACCAGGAAGCCCGGCCCCCGTAAACAGGTAAGGGTAATTAACTAAACATAGATTAGCAGTATAGCTCTTTTACATAAACGCCAACACAATGACACTCTAAAACCAATAAAATCACAATAGCAGAATCGAGAAGCAGAACTCCTGCACCATACAACAAGTAGCAAAAGTCTGAGGTCTACCACTCCAAAGGTCTGATTAAGATGGACCTTATTCTTCACACAGAGAGACCAGAAGACTGGATCTACATGCTCAGAACGCATCTACACATGGCCAAAACCACATCCACACCTCACAGCTGCAAATTAATATCCCGGCTCCCTAATCGCTCGTCTAGAAGTGGGACCACATCCATGACCATCTACACTAACGGCACGGCCCTCATTCAGGCAAACAATGAGAACCTTGAAACTTTCGCCTCCCTCTTCCCCTCACTTCGAGACGCTCTCCCCCTCCTGCCTCGCCCCGCCTCGATCCAACTCCTGCCTAATTCTTCACCCAACCTTAAAGCTTTAGACCCCCTCTTCCCCCCACTGCGATCAGCTCTCCCACACCTGCCTAGCACCGCCCCAACCCTACTCCCGCCTACAGCTTCTTGGCTACAAAATGAAACTCAATCCAGACCACCACATGCCCCCACCACTCAGATCCCCCGAGTCCTCACCCAACACAGTGTCCCGACCAAACATTTGCCACAGCTCCCTAAGGATAACACAACCTTATCCTCCTACTTGACTCACTCATCGCAACCTCAAGAAGGCGCCCCACCAACAGTGACCCCTAACCCCACCAGTTCCCTCACAGATATTAGAAACTCAAAATCTTGTCATGACCCAATCCTCCTCACTCCTAGAATTTCAAAAAGAGACAACCTGTCTTACACAATAAACAAGAGACAACACTGCTTCAACCCGACCTATACCTCATAAGGTGAATCCCCCAAGATGCCCTCAGCCCCTCCCATGACTCAATGGCGCAGCGACTCGCGTCACTTGAAAACCAGATAGACAGGATCTCCCGGGGCCTAATCGAAATCCTCTCTTACCTAGGCAAAGCTCGCAGATACCACCACTCTCCTCCCTGGGTTCCCCCACTGCCAGCACCAACGGCCAGAAGAGCCCCTCCCGGCCCTCAGATTCCCCTGTAACTCAAACTCAGAGACCCCGAAGAAGGGGCTCAGAACCCTGGCCACAAATAGCCTCTAGAACCATAGCTCCTCCATTTAGGGCTCAAAGTCGCTCTAATACTGATACTAAACCCTTGACCTCTAGACTCACCAGAACATAAGCAGCCATATCCGGCACGGAAGCAGCCGCTCTAACCTCTTCCTATGATACACCACCCTCCGACTACCCCAAATCCAAAATCCAAGTGATCACAGGTCTCCGAAAAGACCTTCCCTATACAAAACCCCCAAGACCGTCCGTCCTGACCACCATACCTAGGGCGCCCAAAGAAAAGACCACCAGCAAAAAAGAGCCTTTCACCAACTGCTTACTCATCAACTGCAGGTCGGCCTCTTTGCATGCAACGGAACTAGCAGAGGCCATCCTCTCACATGACATTGACATTGCGTTCCTCACGGAGACCTGGCTCAATAAGCTATCCCCACCATGTTTTGACATGCTTGTATCCCCGGGTTTCTCTCTCATCAACAAAGACAGAAAAGACCAGCGAGAGGGAGTGGTAGCGATCATCCATAAAGACAACATGGTCATCACGGAAATAAACTCATACGACTACAACACATTTGAATGTCTCTCAACCAACATCAAGACCAAAGATAATGACTCTTTACTTTGTCACCTTCTCTATAATCCCCATGAAAAAAACGCAGCATTCGGGGAACAAATATCCGACCTGATAGCTCAAGGTGCCCACGGCGATACCAACAATCTAATTCTTAGTGACTTGAACCTACTGTGGAATGAGACCAACAACCCGCTAATCCAATCACTATCCAGTCTCCTCTGTGACAACAATTTAATCCAGTACTGTACAGAGGAGACACACTACAAAGGAGCCATCCTGGATGCCATCATCGCGCAAAGAAACACAATCACTATCAATCACATACACCCCGTTGACTGGTCAGACAACCACACGATCCTATTCCACATAAACCAACTTCCTCTCTCTCAACCTCCTCCTCAAGACCCCCCAAATGGGTGAGAAACCTCTCCCAGGTAGCTCACTTGTCCCCGACAACATTGAGCACCTCTCCACTAATGACCTCACTGACTGTTACAATGCCAACCTAGTATCCATGCTTGAGAAAATAGCACCCCTAAAACTCAAAAAGAGTAGAGCCATACTATCCAGATCATGGTTCAACTCCGAACTCAACTCCGAAAGGAGAAAACTAAGAGCCAAAGAAAGAAAGTGGAGAAATAACCCCACCTGTATTCTTCACAATCAACTGAAATCAGCCCGCAGGAAATACAACAACCACATCAAAAGCAAAAAATCCAGCTTTTTCCGCTTGGCACTGGATAGTGCCAAAAACAGACCCAAGGAGCTCTATAGCATCATCAGACAACAAAACTCCAAGCCTGTGTCCTCCTCTGTGAAGGCGTCCAAAGAACTAAGCGGCAAGTTCGCCAATTTTTTCAAGGATAAGATCACAAAAATTGATCTCTCAGTGGACGGCTTCAACACGCACCATGCAAAGAGCAGCGAGGCTGGGTCACTGGATCTTTCTCCCGGTCCCTCTCCCAATACCTGGCTCAGTTTCCATCCTGTTCAAGAAACTGAGATAATCACGCTGATCTCCACCTCCAAACCGTCAGCCCATGTCCTAGACCCCATTCCTCCCCTACTGACCAAAAAAATTAAGCACACTTTATCTCCGCTCTGGAGCACGATTATAAATAGCTCCCTGAAGAAAGGAGTGGTTCCTGACTGCCTCAAAATGGGCCAAGTCACCCCCCTGTTGAAAAAACCCGGCCTAGATGCGACAGATCTAAACAATTTTAGACCTGTATCGAACCTCCCCTCCTCTCCAAAACACTTGAAAGATGCGTACTTCATCAACTAACCCAGCACCTGGTCAACATCAACCTCCTGGACCCCCACCAGTCTGGCTTCAGAAAAGGCTGTAGCACAGAAACCGCGATTCTCAACTTCATTGACGATATACATGGATCACTAGACTCCGGCCAATGCTGCCTCCTCATCCTCCTTGACCTCTCAGCAGCATTTGATACTGTTGATCACAAACTCCTCATAAGGGCTCTCCAAGAAAGAGCTGGTCTTGGCGAGGTAGTCCTCAAATGGTTCTCCTCCTTTCTTCACAATCGCACACAAAAAAAAAATAATCAAAAACTTCACTTCCGACCTCCAGCAAGTCAACAAGGGAGTCCCTCAAGGCTCGGTGCTTTCTCCGCAACTCTTCAACATCTACATGGAACCTCTCTCCAAACTACTCAGAAAAGCCAACATCTACTTTCATCTCTACACTGACGATACCCAGATCTACCTGGAAACGACCTCTCTCTAAGACATACAAAGACTTAATGATGTCCTGAAAGATGTACTACTCTGGTTGACAAGCAACCACCTGAAACTAAACCCTGATAAGACTGAGACACTCCTCATCTCAAATAAGGAAGACAATCCCCAAATTTCCGAGTGGTTAAAGGCCATCGATGCACTCAACGGGAATCTTACTCTAGCGGACTCTGTCAAATCTCTAGGCATCACTCTTGACCCAAAACTGAATATGACGAGACACATTAAGAATTCAGCCAAAAGTGCTTTCCTTAACCTCAGACTTCTGAACAAAATAAAACCCTACATTCCTCCCAATGATCTCAAACAGGCCACCCAATCTCTGGTACTGTCAAGACTGGGCTGTGGGAACGCAGTCCTCTCAGGAATCCCAAAGTCACATCTGGCTCCCATCAAAACCACGCTACATGCGGCTGCTAGAATGATCACCAACATCAAGAAATACGATCATATCTCTCCCGCACTCAAGGAACTCAAGTGGCTTCCAGTGGAAATGCGGATTAGCTTCAGAACAGCCTGTCTCACCCACAAAGCCCGTCACACCGGCAAACTTGAGTACCTGCCGAAAAAACTCATAAAAGCTGGCCAGACCAGGAACTTGAGAAGCTCAAACTCCCTCCTACTCATCCCACCTAAAACCAGAAAGAAAAAAACTGCTGATCGATCTTTCACCGGAAGTGCTCCCAAAATTTGGAATTCCATTCCCCCTCACATCAGAACCATTCCCTCTTTTGTAGGATTCAAACACCAACTCAAAGCCCTGCTCCTCAACCGCTCCCTAGGAAATGGATAGTGTGGGGCAAATAACAAACATCGAGCTCCACTCCTGCTCTAAGACTCCGAAGATCCTCGAAGGCAATAATGTCCTACACTACAATGTGTTGCTCTTTTATTTTTTGTACTCCTCTGTTTTATGTTCCCCCCCTATTTTGTATCTGATGATTATCTGTTGTTGTTCTACTGTAAAGAGCTCCGAAACGCCGGGGTCCGGCCAGCGCTATAGAAAACTTCTTAAATAAAAATAAAATAAAATATAAATAAAAGACAATAAAAGTAGAGTAATTAAAAGATGCCCACACAAGGCTGACAATATCAATATTGACCCCCAAGGATTCCGCTCTACGTGTTTTTAAGCATGAGAGGAGTGTTTAGATGTGTTTAAAATGCCCTCTAAAATACCGCACTGTGAGTCCCATATATTTTATAACATATTGTTAAAGTTTATTACTTTATCAGAATGGTAGAACATTTGGACATTTAAAGGGAACATTTACTGTATGGTTACATATTTTACTTGTTACCCGCACCACACCACCTCTCTACTAAAAATACATTTGAGCTAAGACGAATAAGGAGCATTTCAAGAAAGATCTGGGGCCAGATGTAGGTCGGTCGGTAACGGCTGAAAATCGGTATTTTCGGCCGTTACCGACCGGTATTGAGCGATCGGCATGTAGGTGACAGAAATTTGTCTGAATAGGTGAATTTACCGAATCGGTAAAATACCGACTCGGAATATTTACCGAATCGGAAAATTTACCGAATCGGAACATTTACCGATTCGGTAAAATACCGACTCGGAATATTTACAGAATCGGAAAATTTACCGACTCGGTAAAATACCGAATCGGTAATTAAGAATAAAAAGGCAAAATTGAAGATTGAGATGTAGGGAGGCTCTGAAATACCGAATTTGCTTCAAATTCGGTATTTAAGAGTCGGTATTTACCATGGATTCAAATCAGGTGGTAACCAGGTGCAGCCTATAAAAATGGACCCAAAATGCAATGCTGTTTGCACAATGGCGGCATTTTATGTCATTGCAAGATGGCTACGGCTACAGGAGGAAGGAGAGAGAGAATGGCTGAGACAGGAGCAGGTCTACAGGCAGAGGGTGACCCTGTTCATGCTCACAGAGGAAGAGATACTGCAGAGGTACAGGTTTGCTCCAGACACCATCTTGGAGCTCATCAGGGACCTAAAACCACTGTTGCAGCACCCCACCCCAAGGGCACATGCAATACCACCCCATGTACAGGTGCTGTGCAGCCTCCACCTGCTGGAGTCAGGGAGCTACCAGAGCGTGGTTGCTGCGGTGGGAGGGGTGACCCAGAGCAGCCTCTCAAGGTTTTTTTCACATATTCCTTGACGCCATGTTGCATAGGATGGAGCATTACATTTCTTTTCCATCCACCCATGCTGAACTGGTTCAAACCAAATCCGAGTTCTACCAGATGGCAAGATTTCCCCATATCATCGGATGCATTGATGGCACGCACATCCCCATTTGTCCCCCTGCTGCCACAGAATACATATACCGCAATAGGAAGTCAAGCCACACCATCACCGTCCAGGTGATTTGCAATGCAAAGTACGTCATCACAGACCTTGTCGCAAAATTCCCTGGAAGTACCCACGACTCCTATATTTTTCAGAACAGCAGCATCTAAGCACGGCTGTCAGCAGGGGAATTTGGCAAAGGATACCTCCTAGGTAAGACAGAGTGTGCGACCCCTTCAATACCTGATGCAGTGAGAATCACAAGTATGCATGTGAGTAATGTATTCCCATTTCCCTTTTAGGAGACAGTGCATATGCCCTACGTTCATTTATCCTCACTCCCTACCTCAACCCCTCCACACCCAGGCAAAGGAGTTATAACCGGGCCCACAAAAGTACACGCAATGTAGTAGAACGGACCTTTGGCATCTGGAAGAGCAGATTTAGATGCCTTCACAAGAGTGGAGGTGCAAGGCAGTATACCCCCATCACCTGCTGCAAGATAATTGCTGCCTGTGCCATGTTGCACAACTTGGCTGTGAGGAAGGGTACTGAGGTGGAGTTGTCTGACTACGAGGATCATGACGACGACAATGCTGTGCCTGACAGACAACCTGCTGGAGTGTCAACACCAAGTGATGGCAGATACAGACGTGAGGAGATAACAGACAACTATTTCTGAGTGAGTAAAGAAACACAGACCACTTGTGAATGTGAAAAAAAGTATTTTTAATGTTGCAACAACGTTAATGCACTGAAGTTGAACCAATAATAAGTATTTGAATGTGGGGACTGCTAATGTCCCAGGTTGACGCACACACACTGTAAATGTCATTTACGGGCGCGCTTCGCAGACCCACTGGGGTGTGGTTCACTCCCTTCGGCATGGCCTGCAGGCTCAGTTGAGCGCCTGGTGCTCCGGCATGGCTCAACAACTGCGCTAGCCAGGCTGCTGCGGCTGCTGCTGTCGTCTGCCACGTCCAGGGCAGGATCCCCAGCAGTATGAGAGATTATCATGGCCTCTAGGGCACTGGTAATCCTGGCCATGCCCCTGGTTACCTCCGCGGTGTTCTGCGTGAGGCTTTCTTCCATGTTGGCGCTCCTACGGCATAGCTGGGATGTTGCCGTGGCCAGCCGGTGCATAGTCCTGTTGTGCACACGCGCATCCCTGCGCCTTGTTTGCTCCTGGGCATCCATTTTTTCCAATACTTTGTTGATGGCGGAGGCTATCTGGCTCGCTGGATATGGACCTCGACCTCCTGCAGGGCTGGCTGACCCAACGCTTCTCAGACCTTGCCCCTCCTACATCCGCCAAATCATCTTCGGTAAAATCTTCTGCCCCTTGGTTCTCTTCGGCCCTGGCAGACAAACGCCGGCAGTGCAAAATAGCCGAAAGGAAGTGGCGCCAACACTACGACGCCACCTGCAAAGAACTATATAGATCTCTGATTAGAGACTACCATCGTGACATCACCACCAATAAAAAATTATATCTGGCCAGCCGTATTGAGGAGGCAACAAACTCCTGCAAAGAAATTTTCAGGATTGTCAAGGACTTTATTTCCCCTTCCTGGACGAACCCCAAAATCATGCACTCCAAGTCCTGGATCACCGAGCTGGCTGCCTTCTTTGCTGATAAAATTAAAAAAATCCAACTTTCTTTTGATATTACCAATACGATTCATACTTCCTCTTCCGATTCTTTGGTTCCGCCATCTCCCACATCAGAACCTTCCCTCTGGAACTTCCCGGATATGTCTTTGCAGACTTCTCTGGATCTCCTTAGTAAGCTGAAATCCGGCTCTCCCTGGGACCCTTGCCCCGCCAAAACCCTTGTCCAACTAGCCCCCATCCTCAACCATCTCATCAACCCGATCCTCAACCTCTCTCTGAGCAGAGGGGAAGTCCCGCAGTCCTGGAAACATGCACTGATCTTACCACTACTAAAGAAATCCAATCTAAATCCGGACTTGCACGCTAATTATCGACCCATCTCCCTTTTGCCCGCCCTCGCAAAAGTGGCTGAAAAACATGTCCACACCTCCCTGTCCCACTTTCTTGAGGCTAATGATATTCTTCACACATCCCAGTCAGGCTTTCGATCGAACCTGAGCACTGAAACCGCTCTCCTCGAGGTCACCGAAGTGATCAAGTCCATCTTGGATAAGGGAGGAAAAGTCATGTTGGTGATGCTCGATCTCTCGGCGGCCTTTGACACCGTCCCCCACAACCTCCTCCTTACAAGACTCTGGGAGGTAGGTTTAAGGGGGACGGTGTTCAACTGGTTCCGTTCTTTCCTCTCTAACCGTCAACAAACTATCTGGGCCCCACCTTTTTCCGCCGCAATGCCACCTCTGGAGGTCGGAGTCCCGCAGGGCTCTATTTTGAGCCCTTCACTCTTCAACATTTACATGACGCCTTTGGCGGCACTCGCGGAGGGTTTCGGGGCCCAGATTGTATCGTATGCTGACGATACACAGCTCCTGTTCACCTGTGACAAGGACTACGACTTTGACGGACCATCTATACGGGATTGCCTCGGGGCGGTGTTTGACTGGTTCAACCGACACTGCCTCAAGTGCAATTCCGAAAAGTCGGAGGTCCTCTTTTTCGGCTGCCCGGCCGATCCCAGGTGGAAGGAGTGGTGGCCCGCTGCCATGTTCCCACCTGACAATGACTCTGGATCGGCGAAAAATCTGGGAATCCAGGTCGACAACTGCCTCTCTCTTAGGGGACAAGTGTCGGGCCTGGCCGGTAAATGCTTCGCGATTTTAAAAATGCTGAGAAAGTTCCTGCCCCTCCTATCCATCGATCACAGAAGGACCACAGTGCAGGCCCTGATTGGCTCACACTTGGACTACGCCAACATTCTATACCTTGGCCTTCCGGACTATCTTACATCTCGTCTACAGGTAGTTCAGAACTCGGCAGCCCGAGCCATTTTCGGCCTTAACAGAAGGGCCAGGGCGTCGGAGCTCCTTAGAACCCTCCATTGGCTGCCGGTTAAGAAGCGGATCGCTTTCAAGGCCCTGACCATCGCCTTTAAAGCTCTGCATGGTCTGGGTGCCCGGTATCTTCGAAAGTGGATTACTTTTTACCTTCCATCCAGATCCCTTCGCTCTTCGTCACAAGCTAGGGCAGTCACCCCTAGGATACATCGAGCTCGCATCGGCGGCCGCGCCTTTAAACATCTGGCGCCCCAACTGTGGAACGATCTTCCTCTTGCGCTCAGGTCCTGCTCCAATCTCCTGACTTTCAGGAAGGACTTGAAAACCTGGTTGTTTCAGCAATAAGTCTGTTCCTCCCCTGCTCTGTCTCTCTGGACTCATTGGGTCTGTTTTTCTTTCTCCATCTGCTCCCCTCCTCGACTTGGGAGGATCCTTCAGCGCCGGGACACTCCTCGGAGTAGCCGTGCGCTATACAAGCACCCTGTTAACATTAACAGTGTTGGTCTTTGCTACCTCCCTGTTTGTTTCAACTAAAGCACTGATGCCCTTGCCCATCTCTCCCATTTGCTGATTCAGGATCCTGAACTGGCGGTGGCAGGCCTGAATGGACTTCCCCTGCATGCGCTGGATGCGCACCATGCTCCCCTCAAGGCCACGGAATACAGGGCCCTCTCCAGGTGGACCTGCACTGCTGGGAGTGCGTTGGCACCTGCGTGTGCTGCTGGACTGATGTGTGGACACCTGTTCAGTAGGAGTGACTTCTGTGGCTGCTGGTTCCTCACCCTCACCTCCCGGCATGACTGTCAGTGGGGCCACATATCTCCTCCTGGCTGGTGAGGTAGCAGGTGTTGTCAGGGACCGTGATGGGGAGTTCTCAGGTGAGAACACCAATGGGGGGCTTTGGGAAAGGTGTGGGGATTGGTGAAACACAAGGGAACGAACAGTGTCATCCTCAATGGAGAGGGCAGTGGCGTCTTCTCCCTCCTGCGAGGCTGCTGCGGTGCTTGGCCCTGCCTCACCACTCTCCTCCCTCGCTGGCGCAGTTCCTTCTGAGGCAGATGGCCCACTGGCTGATGTTGGCCCTAGGTATAAAGAAGCGTATCTACACTGAGTGCTATTGTCTTACAGTCACTACAATAAATGCATTACACATTTCACTTTCATTACCGTGATTGCCTTTCAATACATTGCTGTTTTCTGTGCACTTACATGTGGTCCTACTTTTGCTGACTACATTACCCATAATGCATTGCTCATGTATAGTGCTAGCAGTACTGGACTGGGGTTGGGCTGTACACATAGGCTAAAGGGAAGCAGTTTGCTTTGGGGTGTCATTCTGCGCAGGCCTCTTACCTTTCTTAGTAGCTCTGGCGGAGCTGTCCACATCTCCTAATCCCACAACACTGTCAGGCTCGATGGTGGAGGCCACCAGTTCCTCAAGGTCAGTCAGGGGGTCGCAGGGTTCCTGCCTCCACCGGTCACACCAGCCTGCTTGTGGATCTCTGCCATTTTTCTTTTGTTGAGGCTCCTGAGGTCGTAAAACCTTTTCTTAAGGTCCTCTTGGCTCCTGCTGGTCACACCCACAACATTCACCTTCTCCCCTATGGCAAGCCACAGGTTTCTTTTGGCTGACTCTGCTACAGTGAGGGACAGCCTGCCAAAAAGCTGTTTGTGTACCCTCACCACTTCCTCAACCAGTACCTGCAGCTCCATGCTGCTAAACTTTAATTTGCGTTTTCTGTCAGCCTTCTGGCTCTCTGTGCTGCTTGCCATTATTTCTGTATTTCACTCCAAACAAATCTCTCCCTGCTGCTCTGTCTCTCAGCTCAGCTCTGACTGCCTCTCCAGAACCTTCTAATGAGTTGCAGCTGCCTGGGTAGCCACTTCCTGGTAGGAAGGGGGAGGGTGGTTGCACCTGATTGGCTGTTGTGTTAAGTTTCACTTTTGTTTGCTGCCCGTTTTTGAATATGCCGATTCGGTATTTACCGATCGGTATTTACCGATCAGTATTTCCAATGCATTCCTATGGGCCTTTTGGCCCATAGGAATGCATTGGAAATACCGATCGGTAAATACCGATTCGGTACTTACCGATTCGGTATTTTCCGATAGTTCGATACCGACTTTTACCGAATCGGTAAAAAATACAGATTTTTTACCTACATATCATTTACCGATTTTTGAATACCGAATCGTTAAAATTCGGTATTTAAGAATCGGTAAAATCAAATTACCTACATCTGGGCCCAGGTCCCTTTTCTTTTCTACAAGGGTCATCCCCGGGAGCGTAGGCCTCATATCTGACTATAAGGCAGTCTGGCTTTTGCCAGCTTGACTAGGGGTTTCGAAATGTTCTGAGCACTCAGTATTCTGGGGTAGTGTAGTTTGTAAATTTTGGGAAACAGCCATTTAATTGTCAGCCAGTCAGTCTGTCAATAAAACTTTATTTGGTTTGTTGCCACCATAAATGTATACACTTTACGTTTTGTGAACCTTTTTAAAAGCACATAAACATGATAAAATCATAGAAAATGCAACACATAATCATCACACGAAAGGTAGCGCAGCTCCTTTAGGTACTAATCAAGTATCCCCCTAAAATTATTAAAATCACAGTAATTCATGCATATATATCCAATCCTTCCAATAAAATACGTACATTACTATTAACCTTTAAAAACGCAATCTCTTTTTATACTAAAGGAACTGCTTGCACTTGTTACTCTGTACACTGGAGAAACACCTAACTTTGCTCATAAATTTCCCCAAAGCACAGGCTGTATCTAAGTTTGCCATTTCCACTAACAGGTTAGCAGCTTGCATCCTATTCATAATCCTATATTTTTTTAATACCGGGCATAAAATCTCCTTTCCTATATCTAAAACCATTGTACAGTCTAATAAAATATGTACAATATCACAGGGGGTGCCTAACATACAAGTACAGTTACCATCACTATTTATCATGACATTTTTAACCCCATTGTTCGCATAACAGGGGTTTATCCCCATTCGTACTTTTAATACCTCACGTCTTAGACGGTAATTCGGTAACCTGTCTAAATAGGGATACTGTTGTTCTTCTGATTCCCAGGCCTGGGTCATATGGGACAGCGATGTTTTCCGCAAGAGATACTGTCGGTCGTAGATACGGGACATATCAGATCCCAGTGTCCTTAGTTCTTTTTTGCCTATTATTGCATGTCCTAGCTGCGGGCATAATTTTAATCCCACCACTCCATACACTTCTCTTAATGAGGCTCTTGTTTCTTTCGTTCAGGACAGCTGACTAATGGCAATTTCACCTCTACACCACTGGGAAATTTTTTGGGGCTCCCCTCATCCTAGGCGCTGCCAAAAACGTATTAGGTTTTGACACAAAAAATTGCCGCCCCACTTATTCCATTAGCCCTTGGTTATAGGCAACACATCAACTTTGATTAGATATGTTAGGTATTTTATTTACCTTTGTTTTCAATTCTTTTTTTGAAAAAATCATAACATCTCATGACAGAGAAGGAACACTGCACGTGTAACATATAAATACATCAACTGTAATACAACATCAACGAAGTGAGACATACAAAACAACTGTACCAATTTCGAACTGTTCAAAAAAGGCAGGTTAACTTTACAAGCCTCAATGACCAACAATGGACAAATTCTTAAGAACAGTATTTAGACAGAATCACATTAGCAGGAGATATCACAGTGCACAAATGACATGAGTATAAAGCTTTCAATGATCATGAATTGCATCTCCTTTCATGCCGACGCGTTTCGAACTCCAAACAGTAGTTATGGGTTCTCTTCAGGGCTTTGTCATTTTCTGTCTTGGTTGTAGCTGTGGTTATCCTATGGGAGTTTGTGCATCTTTGGAACTGCCGTCTTTCACTATTTTTTGGTCCGTGTACGGGCCGTCCCTATGGTGCGGTGAAGTTTTTCAGACCTTATTCGCGTTCACCGCGAGCTTAAGGAGCCACCGGCTCCGTTGTCAGCCGTTTGCACTCGAGTTCTGTTTTGTTTGGACGAATCCCGTGTTAAGTCCCGTGTTGTTCTCTCGAGTCGCGCACTTTTTTGCCGCGACTTGCTCTCACACTGACTCCGTTCGCTATGGAAATAAAAAAAAACAAAAAAAAAAAAAAACGTATTAGGGCCATACTGGCGGTTACTGTCCAGGAGGTAACTCCCAGCTCTAATCTAGCTGCTTGTACCATTGATGATTTTGGCAATGAGAACAAGCTCTTTAGGATATTTCCCTCCTCTTTATCCCAACATTTTTTCCCACTTAGCAAAAGTACCTCTGCCCGTTAAGAAATTGTGCGGGGACCATAGCTAGGTAACCCTTTTTAACCGGCCCATCTGACATTTCACCATAAACATTATTGAATCTTTTTAGACCCTTCACAGAGGCCGTTGCCCTCATTTTTAAAGCTTCCAGATAGGTAAACCATTTCAAGTTGCTCGTAAACCATATTCCCAGGTATCTATATTCTGTTACCCTCTTGAGTAAATCTGTACCAAGACACCAAGGGAACCTGGTCTTGCTTCTCCCGAAACATAATATTTTTGTCTTCTCCATGTTCACTACTAATTTTTTATTTAAGCAGTATTCATTAAACATGTTTAATTTTCTCTGAAGACCTATCTTTGTCTGGTCCACAATCACCAGGTCATCTGCATATAGCAGGCAGGATATATGATTACCCACAAGGTCAAATGCCGCTCGGAAATCCACAAAGCAGCAGAATAAAGTACCCCTCTGCTCTATCGACTGCCGCGAAACCGCCCAGAGAGCAAAACAGTGGTCAACCGTTGAATGCCCTTCTTTAAATCCACCCTGTTCTGGGGGTACTATCAAGTTATCTTCTGCCCAATCTTTCAGCAGACCTAGGATTACTTTGGAGAACACTTTTCCCCAATATCCAGGAGATTTATTAGGCGATAATTTTTAGGGGAATTTACATCGCCTTTTTTATGTATCGGTCTAATAATAGCCTCTTTCCAACTATCTGGCATAATTCCTGTGTTTAGTATCCTCAAAAACATATTTGAGAAGAAATCTGCCCACCAGTCTGGATTAGTTTTTATAATGACCGCAGGTAGATTATCTGGGCCGGCAGCAGGTGTTAAATTTAGTCCAGCTATTATGCTCTTAATATGGCCTGAGGAGAACTGCGCTATTACTTCTTCCCTGACTCCTTGCCAGTTGGTAGATGATATTTCCCCCCTCCTTGGCCATTTGCCATAGATTTCCTCAAGGTAGGTTACCCACTTATCCTCTGGAACAGAGCACTGCAGGGTCCCTACTGCTTTCCCCGTACATCCCTGTACCAGTTTCCAGAAGCCTTTGTCATTTTTCCCACTATTGCCTCAAGTAAGTTCATCCAGCATTTTTCTTTAAAGGATCTTTTTTTTCTCTAATAGTTTCCTTGTATTTTATCCTTAACTTCTTAAGTTCTAATGATGCTGCATCATTGTAGCTATGCCTAAGGCATCTTTCAAATTGCTAATAGTGGCCTTTACTTTCCGGTAGTCTTTGTCGAACCATGGTTTATTGTTTAGATGTAATTTAGCTTTACTTACTAACCCGTGGTTTCCCCGTTTGATTTTTATCCTGAGGCATTCTATCAGTTGCCTTATTATATCCTCATACCAGGATATATCCTCTCCTGGTGGTAGATTTTCTAGACCGACTATTAACTGGAATGCACTCAGTTTCTTTACATATTCTTCACTAATCCGGGTTGTAAGTCGCTTTGGGTATTCAACATCTACTTGTAACACTTTCTGTCTCGGCGGGTCACTGTTTACCTGCAGTTGCATCAATAGTGGGAAGTGGTCACTACCCTCTACCCTGAGTATTTCAAAATGTTTTAATAAGTGGAAGCACCATGCCTGGGTAAAAACATAGTCTATAGGGCATATTTGCTGCCCTATTTTAAAGGAGCGTTTTGCGGGCCGATCCGTTTCTTTTCTACCATTAGCACAGAGCAATCCCATAGCCCCCAGCAGCTGACCAAGCTCCGCGTCTTGGTTTGAGATGTCGCTGCTGGTGAACATTGCAAACTCTATATTATACGCTCTTAGCAAGTCATTATGCCAGGCGGGGATTTAGTCTATGATTGAAATCTCCCAATATTAGGAGCACATCTCTTGGGTAAGTCTCGTATAGATCCTCTAAGTCCTTTTTTAAACTTTCCAGCTCCGCTTTATACTCATTTTTTTCCCCTTTCTGTATGTACACATTTATAATGCACAGACCTCCACCACCTACGTTGTTATTTAGAGTCAGAACTCTGCTACCTAATGCCCAAATACACTTTAGTTCAAGGAGATGTAAATCTCTCGCTATCCTTGTGGAAACCAACGTCATCTGACCACCTGATGCCCTACCTACTTGGTTCTTTCTTGCAGGTTTTACATGGTGAATAAACCTTCAGTGACAGGGGTTTCGTCGCACAGCCAAGTCTCCTGTAAGCAAACAATATCGGTCTTCCCAAGGATATTTTTAAAGCCTTCTTGAGACCGTATTCTTTTGTAATCATTAACATTCCAGGAGAAGATGAATAAGCTGTGCGACGACCCAGATTCCAATCAATGTTACTCAAGTTCCCCTCTTCCTCACAGTCCATATAAGCCAATTCTCTGTACCTATTTCCAACCAGGACATCTTCCTCCCCCCTAAGTTTTTTGGGGTTATAGTGATTTCAAGGGCTTCCTTATTTCCCCGTCCTGAGGTGATCATTTTATTTGCCGTTCTCCCAACTCCGCATGGTTTCTAAGGAATTGTTTCCCTTGATTATCCATTGTCACATCCTCTCTCTTTAGTATTCTAATTCCTTCCCTTAGCATCTCAGATTCTGCTTTTTCCATTGCAACTTTTATTAGTGCTGAGTGGAGAAGGACCTTTGTTATTTCTTCCCCATAGGTATTAACCAAAAACCCCACTTCTTTTAAATCATCTGTACTAACATATTTTAAGCTGGGGCATTTTCCAAATGACGAGAACAACTGAGAGCGATTTAGAGGCTTTAATTTCTTCATCTCCCCCCCCTTTCCCTGTCCAATAGGTTCTACAAATAGCCAGGTATCCAGGGTCCTCTTTGGCTGTAGAACTTTTAGACTTTCATCTGGCCTTTCCTCCCTTCTTTTCATATTAACTTGTACTCTGTCCCTATTCCTGCTGCCTTTCCCAGGGGTTGGATCACTGGGCCCTGCACCTCTGGACGTCTCCATCCCCCATTCAGGTGCTACCTCCTCCTTCCCGCCCTGGGTACTTCCTCAAGGGAACCTTCGCACTCTTAACCAGGCTTTTTCCTGATTCCCACCTAAATTACTCCTCAGGTCTAATGGTACTTGCTCCTATGTCTGCAAAGGTTATTTTTTTTATTTTTGGCATCACTACCTTATCCCTGGTCTTAGATCGGGGATTACCTCCTTCCCATTCTCCTGTTGTTTTACTTCCTGACTTATACATGGGACCTTTTTCCCCTTTCTCCTCTTCGGGATACACCTCCTTTCACCATATCTCTTTATAATCATTGGGCAACGGGAGATATGTACTGTTGGTTCATCCTCTTTATGTCTACTCACCCTTACCACTTCTTCCACCTCGTCTGCTTTAATCTCTACAGGTCTTACTAGAGAAGGCATTAGGCTTTTAATCTGAGTCAGCTCCCCAATTATGTTCTGAAACTGATTACTTTGTGTTTTTAAGATTTCATTATTTAAAACTGAAACCTCTAGGATGCCCTGCAAGGTTTTCTGGAGCATCAACATAACCTCAAGCATAGATAAACTCGAGGAACCCGTCACCTCCAGACTATGCAGGGGGAGACCTGATACATCAGTATGGGCAGCATTAGAATTTACCAGTCTTTCTTTCGCTTTGGGACTAGATTCCCTTTGGGCAGAGTCTTCCTCCTGCAAGGATTTACTCTGGAATTTACTTCCTTCCTCCTCCCCCTCTACTTCTATGTCCTGAATAATTAATGAATGGAATAACCGAGGGGAGGAAGACAAACATGGTTGCATCGGGATCTCGGCGATATCAAAGTTTGTCTGGTTCAAGGATTCCGCGTTTATTGCCGGGTCCTCTGTGATTTGCAGAGACTCCACCCCATTCATCTCCCTTTCTGGAGTCTCCTTCACTTTAAAATGTTTGCCCAAAAAATCTTTAATAGATTTTGAGACTGCCGATCCGCCTTTTGCGCCTGCTGTCTTAGAGGTCAACAGCACATTCTGTTTGATTGTGCTTGAAGGCGGGGTAGTCCCCATCACTGGTGTTTTATTTCCTGTGGGTGTCGCCGTAACACTTATTACATTATTCGGGTCTTTGGGTAATTCCATTAAATCCTTCGTCCCGGGGCTTTTATTACCTGATTTCTTGGGATTCTTCGGGGCTTTACGTGGTTTAGTTTTCCCTAGGGTCATTGCTTTATATTACCTTAACTCCTTGTTTCCTGAAGTACAAAGTTTATAGGACGGTTTTCTCCTTCACTTTCTTTACTTTTCCACCGTTCTTGGGTGCACTGCCGCCCTTGTGTCATATGCACTTAATCTGGCTCCCCTTATTACTATCATTGAGATAAAAGGGTAAAGTAACTTTTTCACTTAATGCTGAGTTCTTTTACTGGGTGTCGCTGGGTAATGGGTAAATAGTGCTGAGCAAAGCAGGGCGTGGGATGCAGGGTGCAAGGCGCGATTGGGGGAAGCACCACGCTGCTTCTCTCTGCTTCCCTCCTTAACACTGACTGATCACTGCAAAACCTGGGCTGGATTCTCACAGCAGAAGCAAGGCCTTGCAGCAGAGGCAATTCCGTTTTCTGGAATTGGGAGCCTGAATTACACAAGGCTAGATGAACCGGCCCCCCGCACACAGCCGCTCTCAGTTCCCGGCTCTCTCAGGTCTCTCTCAATCACTCCAAGTCCTGATCCGCGGCTTGTGCGGTGTTGCCTTCGGTTGCACATTTAGTCAGTCAGGCAAGCGCTCCGCTGCCGGCCGCTGACGACCGCACGCTTACCCTCTCCGTCTTCTGACTTCTGCTGCTGCTGCTGCCGGAGGGTCCAACAGGGACCTGGAGTCCCAGAGTACCAGTTTCCTGCTGTCCCACAGCTATCCTGTGGCTTGCAGCTGTTCTGTGCCTCCCGGTCCGTCTCTCACAGACGTCTCTTCAACACAACACTCGCAGCTTGCTGGTAGTCACGCAGGGGCTCCTCGCAGCTACCGCACGGCTCGGCTTCACGGCATGTCACGTGATCAAACTAGTTTGAAAACTCAGTCCCAAGAGCTACAAGAGCCATTTAATTGTTTAGTAGGATTGAAACAAGTCTTTAAATGGGTCCGATCTCTTTTAACACCATTTTATTTATCATAGACAAGCTGCACTGTATAGCCTGATAATAGTGTCTTTTATTAGGTCAATCAAAGCATAGTCTTTCTTGCAAGATATACATAATTTAACTTGACTTCGGTGAAATATAGCCCGTAACATTCTATTGTCTCCTCTCTTCCATTCGTCAAATTGTCCCTTCAGTAGACTGGGATAAATTCTGGGCCCTGGTTGATTGTCGTAAAATTGGAAATAAAAACGTTAATATTAGGATCGATGGATAACTTACCCCACATTTTAAAGAGGGGTACAAGCATTTCCGGTGCGTAAACATTTTTCACTTTATTTTCTTTACCAGCCAAAAAAGATCCCAAATAGGGCTCTTAGCCAGACCACATTCTACTTGTGTTCAATGTTCTTTTATTCCCTCACTGACCATCCAAAACCCAGCATTGTTTGTGTCACAATATAATAATCAGAATTAATAGGGTTTAGGAGACCTGTCCTCCTATATGTCTCCACTCTTGAATTAGGATCTTAGATAGCCTGGGTCTTATCGCATCCAAAACAAATGAACCACACATTTCTTGTTTTATCTCAAAGCGCCTGGCAGTAGGTAGATGGCAGTTTTTGTAAAGTGTACAACAATCTTGTGAGTATGTACTAGCAATGCTACCCTTCCAGCAGAAGAAAAGATTTGCTAATTTCCGTATGCCTTTTTTAAGCTTATAGAATAGTTTTGAATAATTATTCCTGACAGGCCATTTATATTGCATAAGCTGAGCAAATATCTCAGATATTTGTTCTGCTTTTTTACCCACTGGAAAAGTAACAACCAAGGCAGCAATCACTTATCATCATTGTTTGGGAAATTCTGCCTAAACATCAACTCAAAAATATTACCTGACAACGATATTGTGGTCTAAATATCATGGCTCCAAAAGTATTGCAGGCTAAGATATGGAACATAAGTACATTATTTCTAATGTTTTACTATAATATAGAACTTTAAAATATTGTTTAACTTTAATATAGCTTTTCTATTGTTGATTGTATTGTATTATGCTTTCTTTTATTGCACATGCTATTATAAAATATATTTGTTTAAATATGTTCTATTGTGTGCTTTGTTTTTAAGTTGTGAGGTTTGTTTGGTGATTGGGTGGGTAGTGTTTTTTTAATGTTAATTCATTATATGAATTTGCATTTGAATACATTAAATACAATTATTTTTGTAACAGTGTAATCATTTTTTTAATTATGTATTAAATATTAATTTTTGGGTGTGGGATTTATTGGGGGAATTGGGCGAGTATCGATAGTAATTGGCTGCAGCATTAATTATTCTCATTTTTAAATTGGAATTTGCAGTTGAATTGTGCACTGCAATGTCAGTATTTTGATTAATAATTTTGCTATCGTTATTTTTGTTCTTCATATTATATGCATGTAAACTCAATATTTTGGCTTTCAATATTTTGCCAATAATATTTTTGTACCACAATATTTAGGTAGATGATATTTTCTCGTACAATTGTCATTTAGGAATATACTTACATTTTTAGATTTACAAAGTTTACTTTAAAGCCAGATAGCTCACAAACAGTATCAAGAATCATTATCACTTCACTGGATCTTCTAATGTCAATATTCTATTGTTTGCAAATAAGAGGGTCTGCTCCAAATAATAGTACATTCAAGTTTTGATTTGTTTGATCTTAAGGTATAAAGGTTAAGCCATCAGTACCCATATAAGAGGAAAGAAGAGTCATTCCTGACAAGTGCCTCTCCCCAGACGAAAGGGGTCGAAATCTATTCCATTCAACACTCCTCTAGCTGCAAATTGGGAGATCTTGCACATATTGCAACATTTTGGATTGTACTCTAATTTCAATGAGTATCTATTTCATCACAAAATTTAAGGATTATTGGCAGGATTTGATTTTTTTTAGGTTTTTCCACCACAAAAAGAACCCTTGTTTGGTATTAAAGGTTTGCCATTCTCTAAAAGATTCTAATTGGTGTGAGTGGCTATACTAATATATAATTGGGTACAGTCTATTGATGAGTATTTTAGCATAGATTTTAAGGTTTACATTCAATAGAACTATATGGTGATGGTAAGTGCATTGGGGTAGGAGATTTCCCTTTTTGTGAATAAGCACAAGGTCTGCCTCCTCCCCGAACTCAATTACTTCATTGGACGCCAGCAACAAATTGTTTTCTATTCCATTAGAAAATGCACTCAATAGAAAATTTGGACCCTATGACTTGTTAACCTGGAGCCCTTTTGTTACAAATTCTACTCCTGCTGTTTTAATATTTCCTCTACGTTTACCTTTTTCCTCCAAAAATTATCCTTTTCTCTCTGGGTCAGAATTTCCCTCCTGGTAAAGAAGTCCCCTAAAGAATCTGACACATTCTTCTCTCTTTCTGAATTTGTTAAGATACTGACTACACTAATGATATTATTAATCATTGCATAAAGCCTCCCAGACGATGGTCTGGCTATCAGGATATTGACAGATACATTCGTTTTTTTGTAGAAACTTTGTTTGCATTTCAACCGGGCTATTCCAGCTTTCTCAGAAAGTAGTACATTTAGCAGACAGTCTAAAAGTTTTGCTTCCCTCAAAAAGGTTAACAGACTCTATTCATTATGTATTAATGTTGCTCTTCTGTGGTTATTTTCGAATATAGTCTACATGAATTTCCAGTTTCACAGCTAGTCAGCCCTCAGTGCAGTGCATATGCCTTGTTACACTGCTATGAATGCATGACAAAGCACATTAGGCAATATCTTCCTGTTATTCAGGATGGCTTTCTGTTAAATAGTCTCCTATTTGTCACCTCAAGTATTTGACTTTCAATAAAACTCTCTGCTTAGCCTTATATCTGTATGTGAAAATCATATCTAAATCCTAAGTCAAGACTGCGTAGTCTGATACCGAAATATCTCTATCTCTGTCTTCTCTATCATAAAGATCAATGAGTTTCTACAAAGAAATAGATCTATTCTGGTGTAGATTCAGTGGATAGGGGTGAGAAAAGTAAGGTCCCTCTCTGACTGGTGAACATTTTTTCATACATTTCTAAGTCCCATGCCACAAAGCAACTTTATTAAGGGCATGATTTAGATTTTGGCGGACGGGTCTCTCCATCACAATGGTGATGGATATCCTGTCTGCCGAAACATAAATCCCATAGAATATTATGGAATCAGGCCCTATGTTCTTTGGCATATTGACTGTATCTATCATGTGGGTGACAATTAACGTTTGGGTTTCCTACAGTATTAAAATCACATACCCAAATCACATTCTTTCCAGCTTATCTTGCACTGTCTGAAACCAAATAAATCAGACATCTTTCTTGGCCCATATTAGGGGTGCACAAGGAGACAGGAATTATTTGTGTGCCCTCAAACATTCCCTTAACCATAACAAACATCTCCTTTCTCGTTTACTTCTCCATCGCCACCATACCAGTATGTCTTTGTTGAATACAATCAAAATGTCTAATTTAACTGTGTGCTTGGTGTGCTCGGTTAGGACAGGAAGGGTTGTATATGCAGCAATCAATAGACATTGTGGAAAACATGTTGGTTTCAGCCAATTTGAAAGCCCAACATTTTAAGTCACTATTAAGTTTATATCACACACCTGTGAGGATGTTGAAATGGGGGTATTAAATGATGGGAAGTGTTTTAGGTGTACCATGGAGAGGGCTGATATCATGCATATCTTTTATGTTTGTACCTTTTTAACGCAATGGAGGGGGCATATTGAGAGGTTTTTGTCTGAAATTACAGGGGTAAATATTCATATAACAATAGATGTCATGTTAACAGGGGTTGGCGATAGTCTCAAGCGGGTCCAACCGGGCTATTCATTCTGATATTTAATATTTATGGCTGTAGCGGTGGCTAGGCTATGCGTTGCGTCAGTTTGGCTGCAGCAGGAAGTTTGAGATGTGGTGGGCTAAATTTTATAATATTTCTAATTTAGAGTTCAGCCTTTATTCTCTCAAATCAATTTAAAGACAAAAAATGGGCACACAGATATGGTCCTATGATAGAGCATATGAAATGATATCACTGTCTAGTAAGTTTTACCATACCTTGATTGTCATATGCCTATGTTTTGTGTAACTGATAGCCATTATTTTGTATGTTTTGTATTCTTTGTAAGGTATATGGCTGATTTTGGCCTCTAATGTTTTGTGTTAAAGTATTTATGTAAGTGATCTTGATCGACATTTGCTATGGATTGGAAATCTTAAAAAAGAAAATGCCTAACTCATTAGACTTTGTTGAGGCTTGAAATTCACATGGATCTGTGTTATGGTAAAACATGGACATCCCTATGGAACAAATGTGATTCTATTTGGCATGTGACACCAAAAGGAATTCCCATCCATTATGTGTATTTACTGTGGAATTTAACCCCTTTCAATTCCATGTTAAAAATTCGAACTATTGTAGATTACCCACTTGTGTACATACACAACTCCCTAAACCCAATATCATGATTATTTCTAGGCTAAATTGACTAGCTTGACCTGTCATTCTTAGAATGTTCTGCTCAGCCTTTCATCAGCAAAACACCCTAATGACATTGCTTCAAAATCTCTCCTTTGTGGGGTATTGAACCACACTGGATGTGTTGATTATAGGTCAATCCTTTGGCCTGCTCATTCTCCCCAAGCCCTCATGCCTATCTGTATATTGACTTGAGCAGCATTTGATTGTAAGAGGCATGGACTGATACCCAGTTCTACACACATAAAATCCCATTGCGGTGTGTTATAATGTTCTGCCTCCTTTTTCCTCCTCAAACTTTCTCCCATTGTCCTCCTCCCTTGTTATTAGGAGTCTTTTAGCTTTCAAATATTTATGAGTACTATACTCTGAAATGCTCAATATATGTCTGCCCTCCTGTATAGTGAGAATGGCGCACTTTGTGCACCCAGGTTGAAAGAACAGTAAAAAGGGAAACATACAGCAGTACCTGATTTGGTGTTTGAGGAGTTTGCAGATGACGTCCTGTATATGACACCATTGGTTAGGGTACTCTGTGGTAAAGACTGAAATAGTTGAACTTCACCTCCTCAGAAATAGGTATATTATTTTATAACTTTCTTTTAAGTTTAAATATGCACGCTTAACCACAATGTCTCTGAGACGTGAGCCTTTAACCTTGCTGTGTCTGCATACGGTGTGCGCGCTGACTAATCCAATTATGGACAAGGCTTCTTTCTGCAGTATGTCTCCGAACAGGGCACCTCACTCTTTTCAATGTCCAAATATTAAGGACTCAGCACTCAGTTCTTTTGGATCAATGTTCATGGTATGGGTTGTTCAGTTCAGTACTTTTAGGAAAGCAGCACCTATATTAGTGTGAGAGAGGGTACTAGATTCAACCCAGACATGGCACTAAAGCACAATTCAGCATACTTGCATGAGTTCACCATTTTAGCTTCCCCAACTGTCATGGACCACTGTTACTCATCCTTCACACCTCACGGTAGATGCATCAAAAATAATGTTGCGCCATGACACCAGGACTGCCCTCACACTTGCTCTTCATCTGGGTCGCTAACTGGGAGCACCACTCACCACTGGTGCCAATGCATTCTTGCTGAATGCAGTCTTAAGCCCCTAAATGCCTTTCCTGGGGTCTCTGTTTTCCAAGATGGATCTTAGAGAGGGAAATATTAGGTGGCGCAGAGAAATAATAGTTTGCGCCCTTTCCAAGATTCACTCATACTGTGTGAATTAAAGGCCACAAGAATGGAGATTGATTGTGAGCTCACCACTGAAAGATCTTTATGGCTCCAGTGATGACCACATCCCCATGTCCCCATTTAACAAACCCTAACCAGTTGATCCTCAGCTTCCAAATAATTTAGGCATCATACAGGAAGTGCCTATATCAAGCAAGTTGTGTTATACAGGAAGTGACAGCATTAAACATAATGGATCCCAGAATGCTTGAGCCCAAGGTCTTTTAATTGACCTCAAGGGACTAAGAAATAAAAGCATTGAGCCTGACTCATCAAAATTCCAGTGATTGTAAAAGTCACATAATAGATCCGTTACCTGTTTATGGCATCACAGGATCAATCTGTTGTCCTACCTCTAGCCCCTCAAAGACCGCCTATTTGCTACAGAAGGGCTTAGAGAAGGATAAAGAAGCTACAATAGTAAATATGACTGTTAAAGCCCTGCTTTGTGTTCTGTTGCTGGCTTAAGTTGAGGGGTAGCAAAGACTGACACCTATCCACTAAGTCAGAGAAGGAGGAAGTTAAAATACTTCAGGGCTAGGGGAAGGTGCTAAAAATAAAACACAACACAACAGGATTCTAACTTGCTTTTAATGTAAAATATTAAACAGCACTTCGAAATATTTAAAAATACATTTGTCCTTTCAATTGACCCGAGCTCTCACTAGAAAAGGGTCAGTTGGGGCATAATGCTAAAATGCATAAAATACAGGACAGTCTATAGGCTGCCTCTCAATACAGGTCTACGGAACCTAACCACTTGTCAGAAACATGTTACTTTCAGCAATAGCATATGTAACGAGCAGGTGGCAGGATCCCCTCCCCATAGAGATTCACAATACTGAACTTATTATTGTCCTAAAATCCCACTTCCACTTGCCAAGACTGAAAATGAGGTCACGTTTTGCAACAATATGCCAATGAACAACCTTGAATAGCATACCGTCTGGTCCTACTAGAGGCATGCTATTTGTGAATAATGGATATTTCAAACCAATAGGAACAACACCACCCATATTTATTTATCAACTATGTTCCTACACTCTTTATCATACATATATAAAACAATAATATACATAGGAATTTATTATTATAATTTCAAAAGGCGAAACCCTGGAAGAAAACTGCCCCACTCAAATTGGTCCGCTAAGAGATTTTCAAACAATCTACTTTGGAAATTCTTACTTTGATTCAATGCGAACTATTCAAAGTGGGCCTCGTCCCTTTCCTGAAGGTTGTCACGGGCAGGCTGACGAGGGTGGCACTCCTTATTGCAAAATGACTAGTGGCGATGGTGTGATATAGCACGCAGAGTCCATCAGCAGAGTAGTGGCTCTGGGACTTGGTATACTACAGAGACAATCTAGGGCTAGATGTAGGTAAATCTATTTTACCACTTCTTAAATACCGAATTTTACCGATTCGGTATTTAAGAAGTGGTAAAATAGAGGGGGGGAGATGTAGGTAATTCCAGATGTGGAATTACCGAATCGGTAATATTCAGTATTTACCGATTCGGTAAATACCGAATCGGTATTTCCTATTGATTCCTATGGGCTGTGAAGCCCATAGGAATCAATGGGAAATACCGATTCGGTAATTACCGAATCGGTAAGTACTGAATTCTGCAAGGGTGCAGGGGGTGTCACTTTTACTATCCGTTCCCGCCTGCTGGAATCCTGTTTGCTACCTGTGAGGCTCCCTAGCGCCTCGTGTCTCCTAAGTGCCTACCTCCGTGAAGCGCTACTTCTCGCAGGACCCGCTCCGGGGGTCCCGCTTCGTGGCGCTTGCTGGTCGAAGAGCGCAGAGGAGGGGAACTTTGTTGTGAACTGGGCTGGCGCTAAGTGCTGCAGGGCTGCGAGCGTGTTGTCTGCAGGACTCCAAGTTCCAGGAGTCCCTGCTGCGGACCCGCCCGAGTCACCTGGGCCGCTCTCCCTGGCAGCCACGCCCCCTTCTTTTAGACTGCTATAAATCTTGCACAGACTTCTGCTGTGCGGGAGCGCGCGGGAAGCGCCCGGGAGAAGCCCGGGACAAGGGCGGGACCGTCTGTGGCCGTCCGGGGCCGTAGGAGGCCGGGCTGGGCCAGGGTATTGACATTTCCTCTTTTTATGCTGATGTTTTTTTAACTATTTATTCTCTTGTTGGCTGCCCACTGTTTTGTTGCTGCTAGCAGGGTGCTAAGGTATTAATAACGGGATAGATAACATATTTTGTTTTTCTTATTTTATTATGAGTCACTCAGCCCCCCCAGGTGTGGGCATCATTGCACACGGCCCACTCGATAAATTTTTTTTAAAAACCACCAAGGAAGTAGATAGGGATCTCCTCCTCGCAGAGAGAAGAGCTGAGCGACGACGCTCAATTGAGCACCTGAAGAAAATCCAACTGCCCACCTCCTCAGACTCAAACCTCACTCAGGTTACGGATGCCCGAGGGTTGAGTTCTATTGAGGACGATGGTACTGACATTAACCAAACTCCTAGTATATTTAGGTTTCCCATTATCTCGCCGCCATGTGTTAGTGCAACTAGTGGAGACCAGTTGGTCTGTATTCCCATTGATCATTCGAGCTTTGATGATACAAACATCCCCGATAGCCAATCCAAGGACCTTGATCCATGTCCCACGTTGCACAACTCGTCACTGGTTTGCACTGAATCCGATGAGAACTTACCCTCGAGGAATGTATGTGACGTTGCTACTAAGTCTGATGATGTAAAGAGGGTGGTACGTTCTCCACCAAGAAAAAGAAGGAGAAAGGGTGGGGTAAAAAGGAAAGGCCAAAATCGCCAGTTATTAGTATCACCCCCACCCATTGTTATCCCCAACCAATTGATCCCACCTTATGTAGAGTTACCGGCGCCAGAATTACAAAACTTGGCTACTCCTGATTTAGTTATTGAAGGGTTTAATTAGGTGACTTGTACCACTATAGAGAAGCTCATTAAATCATATATGTTACCTTTGCTGGAGCGTGTTAGGATTCTGAGTGACAAATTGGATCGCCTATTGGTGTCCTCGGAGTTAATACAACCATCTACTTCAGTAAAGGGCAAGGGCCCATCCACCAATCCACAAAGTTCCATACACACGGCAGGTAATGTAAACACCACTACCAGTCAACATCCTAAAAGCACAACCAATGTAGCCAATTTCTCAAACAAAGTATCGGCACTGGCTGTTAAACCCCCAAGACCAGCTAGTACGGCCAATGCGAAACCCAGGGTGGTTGTTAACAAACCTCCCCTACAGGGAGCTGTGCAACAACCAAAGAAAGGGGAGGGCAAATCTGCTAGCTCTAATAGTATACCCCACAAACCCCCATCACGGAGGCATAATGTGGACTTACCACCGGATTCCATGAACTACGTTATAGTAATGACGGGTGTGCCACCAGTCTCGGAAGGGGATCGGGAAAACAATGAAAGCTTAAAAAATAAAGTCATCTTCTGGCTAAAAACAAACAGACCCCTTCCTGCACATCTCAATGGGGACATTGTTTCGGTCAGAAGATGTCAATGGGTGGGGGTTCGCCCAAAGGATATAGAGGGAGACATAGTGATTATCAACTTTAGGGACAATAGAGTAGTATCCCATATCTCAGATTGGTTTGTAGGAAAACACGTGGGAGGGGTTTCCACTAGGAACCTTAGCTATTTTTATCCTGAGACCCTGATTAATCTAACTGAACAACCCCACGTTAAAAATACCAAAAGTCTCCTCAAATGGTCTAACTTTACATCTAGTTTTCATGGTCCCCAAATTAACCCAGAGGAAAGGTATCGTTCCTACACCCAATCTAGCTACAATTGTCCTCCTCAAACACCAGGTTGGGCCAAAATTAATTCCCAACCTCCTGGCCCCCCAGCCTTACTGAGCTATCCTGTTCCTAATAAATCTCTGTACCCCATAGTTCCTATCAACCCTGTTTTTCCTCAGTTTCAACAGCCTCCAAACTTCTACCCAGTATATCATTATCCACCTAGCCTAAACCCTAAAGACCACTGGAGCATCCCGTTGAGAAATCTTTATGACCCCTTATCAGGGTTATCGACTAATGATTGACCAGCACTGTCGACAAGGGATGATGAACCTAATTCTGATTATATGGGTGGGGGGGTTGCTTTGATTAATTCACTAATCATTACTGGAAGTTTTGATAAACAACCTTATAATTGTACGGAGGGGGGCATGGTTTACCCAGTGGAGACAGACACACTGGATGGAGCATCATCCTCTACGCCTACAATGAACGTCACCACAGTGGGTGCAAACCCAAAGCCAAGTATTCAGGCAGGTACGATAATGCCTGGTACGATCTTAGCTGCCCCTGTGCCCGTATCACCCCCTCCCCAGTTTAACGATTCCCACCCTATTGAGATTACTAACCAGTGTGATTGAGTGTGCAACAAGGGTACCGTCATGGGATGTTGGAACATTGCAGGTATCGAATCTCGTACATGTATTCCTGATTGGGTTGAGTTCATCTCGCAAGGAGATATTTGGTGTTTTCAGGAGACTTGGGCAACCCTTCCAGTGTATCTCCAAGGCTTCCTGAATTTTAATAAACCTGCGACCAAAGGTTTAAGAGGTCGGGCAATGGGTGGCATCATAACCTGGGTTCGCCAAGCCGCAGGTGTAACTGTCAAAGAAATTTTTATTGATTGTCCTGATTTATTGATAGTTAGTATTCGAACTTGCAGTGGGCTGGATATAATGTTGATTAATGTATATGCTAGGGGAACCACGGGTGGCAGAGTTTCTCACACCCTTACTTGTTTAGATGATTTTTTAAGTTCCACCATAATTACTGGTCATGTAGTGGTGATGGGTGACCTTAATACCTGCTTCGAACCATTAAGTAAAGATGATGGGTTATTAACCGAAGCAGAGGATCTGACATGGGGGATCCCACAACTCGACCTATCACCGATTAACAAATGGTCCCAAGCAGCTACATATATCAAGGGTCTCTGTTTGAACTGGGGCCTTCGTGCACTTAATGGACGTGTTAGCTCGGACAGGATGGGCAGACATACATTCTCCAATGGTAGACACAGTACTCGCATTGACTACATTTTAGTTGATATTAAGATGTGGCCTGTGGTTTTGGATATGGCGGTTAAACCACGCCAAGAAAGTGACCATGAACCCCTGGTGGCAGAATTGAAGGATTTTAGTTTTGTAGGGACGGTTGTACGACAGCCCAATCCTGTACAGGAGGCGGTAGTACTTACGAACGATATGAGGAGGGTGCGCTGGCCAAAGGTTTCGGTAGACGTGGTAGCACGCAAAAAGATCAGAGCTTTGGTCTCAAACTCTCTGGCAGAAATTGAAAAGTGTGATAACCAGGAACTGCTGAACTTAAATATCACAGACATTCATGCTAGTCTGTTTCTGTCCCTAAAATCTTTGTTTGTTAAGTATGTTGCAAACAAAGGGAGAGGGAAGGTCAAGAAACCATTAAACTGGTTTAATGATGCCTGCAAGAAGTGCCATGCAGATCTGTTTAAGGCTTTAAAATCAAAGAACCCTGCCCTAATTAAAGCAAGAAGGAAGGTCTTTAATGAAGCCAAACGTCATGCCAAAGCTGCTTGGGATGACGAGCGCTGGACATCTCTTGCCGAGGCCTGTGGCTCCAGGAACTTACAGCAGTTCTGGCACCTCCTTAGGTGGGGGAGCTCACAGGATGATCGCCCAAGCCCCGCTTCTGTTGAACCACAAAAATGGGTGACCCAATTTGTGGAACAATTTAGATGTCGTAATACAGCGCATATTTCTATCAGCTGGCCATTATCTCATGACACCCTTGTGTTCTCGGCTAATGAAGTCGAAGCAGTCTTGAAAGCTATCCCTAGGGGAAAAGCGCCTGGTCCAGACTGTATCCCAGCGGATATTTTCCAGCAGGATCATGATCTCTGGGTACCATACCTGGTGCGTTTGGTAAACGCATTGGCAACGGACGCCAGAGTACCCGATTCCTGGGCCGGCGCTGAAATATTGCCTATTTTTAAGAAGGGCGATCGGTCGGTTCCATCCAACTACCGGCCGATCAGTCTAATAGACGCGGTACAGAAGATCATAACCCGTCTTGTGCTCACTAGGATACAGGCTTGGATTGAGGAGTATGATATCCTCACCCCTATTCAAGCCGGGTTTAGACCCCATATGAGCACCTTGGATCAGGCATTTCGATTCATGCTTCTGTATTGGAAGACGGTCACCCTTGGTAAAGGCAACCTATACGCGGCCTTCGTGGACCTGAGGTCAGCGTTTGACCTGGTCCCGAGGGCAGGCTTATGGAAATCTTTATTGGATATGGGTATGCCCCCCATCTTGGTACGACTCATTGTGAACCTTCATGCCCAGACCTTTGCATATGTGCGATGGGGAAAACCGGGTGAGGTGACGGAGAATTTTCCAGTGGCCAAAGGTGTCAGGCAAGGTTGTGTCTTGGCACCCACCTTGTTTTCCCTATATATCAACGGGGTTACTAAATACTATGACAACTTTTCCACGGATGCCCCAAGCTTGGCTGGAGCGAAAATCCCCCTGCTCATGTTCGCTGATGATACTCTCCTGATTTCACGAACAAGGCAGGGTTTGCAGAAAGCTCTGTCAAGATTCGAGGATTTCTGCAGCGAACATGAGCTGGAGGTGAACGTCTCCAAAACCAAATTTATGGTTTTAAGAGGGCACAGACAAATAAATGCCAGGGTCTCCATGGGGGATATCCCCCTGGAGCAGACAAAACATTTCACCTACCTGGGAGTCACCTTTAGTGAGACTTTGAGCTGGACACATCAGATCGAGCTCATGACCTTGAAGCATCAGCAGCTGGGTGGGGCTTTGATTAAGGAACACAAAGGGTCATTTACAAGGCCAATGTCCCCTCTCCTTAAGATCTACGGTGGCAAGATTCTATCAGCAGTTTTATATGGAGCGGAACTGTGGGGTGGTAGTAATTTGGACCCACTAAGACATGCTCAAAATAAATTCATAAGAATGACAACGGGTCTCCCCCAGTCAACTCCATTAATTCCCCTTTTTTACGATCTGGGGTGCCAACCGGTAGAGGACCTAGCAAGACTTCGCCCCCTATCATTCTGGCGTCGCCTTTGGACAACGCCGGAACTCCATCACTATGCTAAAGCTTGTCTGGAGGTAAGAAATAGCCCCGGTGCCGCAAATATTAGCTGGTTCAGAGACATTAAGGCTACTCTAACAGCTCTGGGGCATGGTGACCTATGGTCTGCACCGGAAACAGCTAAATTTCCTCCCAAAAAAGTTCTCAAACATAGTTACTGGGAGTGGGTGTTACATAACAGGTACTCTAAAACGAGTTCAAGTAGCCTCACAGGTCTGTTCATGGTATTTAAGGATAAGCCCAAGTTGGAAGGGTACTGGGATCTAATAACAAAACCCGCGGATCGCAAATTATTCTTCCAATTTAGATGCGGCTCGTTGCCTCTTGGGGATTTTACCAAAAAGTGGGGTACAGAAAGGTCGGGGTTCTGTCCCAAGTGTCATGGTATTGGGGAAAACCTGAGTCATTTTTTATATGTCTGCCCTCTTTATTCCGCCCCCAGAGCCAAATGGCTTAGGCCGGTATGCAGAAATTTGGGCACAAGATCGGCTGGGGAAGCAAATAGATTGTTAATGACCAATTTGGATCCTCTGATAGTCGTGGGTGTGGCCAAATGTATGAGTTGGGCGTGGCTGATTAGAAGTAGGCTCATTAAAAGCAATCTAACGGGATCGTAAGGCTGTGTCTCCAGAATTGGAGTCTTGTATTTTGTTGCATTCATGCGTCTCTGTAATTATTGTATATATATGTAAGAAGCTGATTAGTACGTTAATGATTTAATACTTGTTTTAACTGTTTTATATGTTTAAATGCATTTTATGTCTTTTATGATGAACTAATCGAATAAAGACTTCTTGAACTTGAACTTGAACTTATTATTGTCCTAAAATCCCACTTCCACTTGCCAAGACTGAAAATGAGGTCACGTTTTGCAACAATATGCCAATGAACAACCTTGAATAGCATACCGTCTGGTCCTACTAGAGGCATGCCATTTGTGAATAATGGATATTTCAAACCAATAGGAACAACACCACCCATATTTATTTATCAACTATGTTCCTACACTCTTTATCATACATATATAAAACAATAATATACATAGGAATTTATTATTATAATTTCAAAAGGCGAAACCCTGGAAGAAAACTGCCCCACTCAAATTGGTCCGCTAAGAGATTTTCAAACAATCTACTTTGGAAATTCTTACTTTGATTCAATGCGAACTATTCAAAGTGGGCCTCGTCCCTTTCCTGAAGATTGTCACGGGCAGGCTGACGAGGGTGGCACTCCTTATTGCAAAATGACTAGTGGCGATGGTGTGATATAGCACGCAGAGTCCATCAGCAGAGTAGTGGCTCTGGGACTTGGTATACTACAGAGACAATCTAGGGCTAGATGTAGGTAAATCTATTTTACCACTTCTTAAATACCGAATTTTACCGATTCGGTATTTAAGAAGTGGTAAAATAGAGGGGGGGAGATGTAGGTAATTCCAGATGTGGAATTACCGAATCGGTAATATTCAGTATTTACCGATTCGGTAAATACCGAATCGGTATTTCCTATTGATTCCTATGGGCTGTGAAGCCCATAGGAATCAATGGGAAATACCGATTCGGTAATTACCGAATCGGTAAGTACCGAATTCTGCAAGGGTGCAGGGGGTGTCACTTTGACACCCTCTGGCACCCCGAAAATTGACATGTGCGCCATGTGGCACACAGACATGCACTAAGGGCATGTCTGTCTGTCACATGGCATAGGTGTGCATGCACACATGTGCATGCACACCTGAATTCGGTATTTTAACACCCAATTGGATTGGGTGGTAAAATACCGATTTTGTAGGGCCTTTGGGACTCAGAAGAGTCCCACCTACATCTGAGATTTACCGAATCGGTAAAAATACCGATTCGGTATTTTACAGAATCGGTAAATTTACCGAATCGGTAAATTTACCGATTCTGTAGAAATGTGCCCCTACATCCCAAAAACCCATTTACCGGTCGGTAACGGCCGAAATCGTCCGTTACCGGTCGGTAAATGGCTCCTACATCTGGCCCTTAGTGCTGTATGCGGAGGAGCTGCCGTCGTCCCCCAGGCTAAAGGACTTATGTGAGGCCCTCTGTATATATTTGCGTTCAGTTGCCCAGTCAAATGCCCCCGACAATGCTTCCCTGTGAACATATTTTTTGTGATTACATGTGCCGAATTATATATGTAACTATACTCTCTGTGAATACATTGCAGCCACGTGATGTTAATGGTTGTTTTTTCCTATAGTTGTACTCTTTGATGTTCTATGTGTACACTGTATGAGACTTTATGAAAATAAATTTAAAAAAAGTATTCAAAGTGCAACTACATTAGAAGATCCAGAAGAGTAAGCTAAGGCTGGAGAAATACAAATACATATTGGTTCAGACCATTACACTTTATTCCTTTTCAAAAATAGAGCCATTAAAAAGCTAGAGTGTCCAAAAAATGAAACAGTTAAGACAATCTGCTCGCAAATGACTAGGGGCCAGATGTAGGTAGGAAAAATTTACCGATTCTTATTTACCGAATTTTACCGATTCGGTAAATAAGAATCGGTAAATAAGAAGGGGGGAGATGTAGGAACATCCAGATGTTCCTTTTACCGAATCGGTAAAAATTGGTATTTACCGATTCGGTAAATACCGACCGGTAATGCCCATTCATTCCTATGGGCTTTGAAGCCCATAGGAATGAATGGGCATTACCGGTCGGTATTTACCGAATCAGTAAATACCGATTTTGACACCCTCTAGCACCCCCAAAAAAGGTTCGGGGGCCCTGTGGCAGGCATACCTGCCCTAAGGGCAGGTCTGCCTGTCATATGGCACAGGTGTGCATGCACACATGTGCATGCACACCTGAATCGGTATTTTACCATCAAATTGAATTTGATGGTAAAATACCGAATTTGTAGGGCTTGTGGGACTCAGAAGAGTCCCACCTACATCTCAATTTTACCGATTCTGTAAAAATACCGGTCGGTAAATTTACCGACCGGTATATTTACCGATTCGGTAAAATTACCGAATTGGCCTGTTTCCTTCCCCCTACATGTCAAAAGCCAAATACCGGTCGGTAACGGCCGAATTCGGCCGTTACCGACCGGTATTTGGCTACCTACATCTGGCCCTAGGAGTCAAAGACAAAGCTATATTGTTTTATGGGCTATCCTGGTACCACTGATGCTTGTAAAGGATTTTGCCTGTTTTCTTTGGACAAGCTTTAGGAGTAAGCTTGCTCATGTTTCTAAAAAAAGGCATGCAATAGTGAAGAGTGCATTGGGAGGTGTACACCAATAAGCAGACCTCTTCCATGAAAACCCAAGAATGCTGCTTACTGGACATTTGGGCCCCACTGTATGAATGATTTGCAAATCTGTAAAATAACCACATCGTAATTTATTAAGTATGTATCTATGTTCTATTTGCATAGCAAAAACCTAGCCAAAAGACAATGAGAAGCTGTACAGAGTTAAAGGCAATGATACAGTCAATGAATTATTGCAGAGATAGCTTTTTCTGTGGAGCAGAAGTGTACTTCTACTGCCTTATGATGTAATGTTCTTTAAAGATGTGCATCTTCATTCCTTTCCTAAACAGAAGCAAGGTTGTGTCAGTACTGATAGATAAAGGGATTTGGTCCAGTTCTGGGTTCCTAGATGAGAAAAGGCCCGTTGCCTTGTTTTATGTTTCTTTTTAACACTTTCTTATCTCTGGACTGATAATGTCTACACTATGAGTGTGCCAAAAGCCACAGATATGGTAAGCTTGTCAGCAAGATAGGTTGAGGTGCTTGCCAGGTTTGCCTGCAGCTGGTTTTCAAGATGCTGCATGCCAGCAAGGCAAACCAGTAGAGTTCCACATGAGTGATACGATTATATTTCCTTGGGCCATGAATGAGCAGTTTTGCAGCAAGTTGACCAGTGTAGAGTACATGTAGTGAAGTAGTCCATTTCCATCATCCAGATGCAAGAATAACAGGTCTTCAGCTGTAGTTCTGAAGCCGCTTTCTGGAAGGAACAGTTTAATTTTCTTTAGTAATGAAAGCTGGTACAGGGTGTTTTCTTGGACGTGTGCTCCTTGACGGTGAGGTTGCTGTCTTGAGTGAATCAAAGTCACCAGCCAATAAATAAAAGTTGGGGTTGGCAGCTGAGAAGGTTCATATCATTGAGCCAGGTTTGCAGAATGTGTTGCTTGTTGTTCTTGGTAATTAACAGGAATTCTGTCAAGGTGAGGGTTGAGTCTCAGTTAGGTGCTGAAAATCCAGGTCTGCATGAGTTGTGGGCGGTGTTTGAGGGTGTCTGTAGTGGGCGTCTGTAGTGGAGGAGACTTTCAAATAGAATTGTGTATCATCAGCATATTGCTGAATTTTGTTTCTACTGTCAGTGTTTAGAGCCTTAATAGGATGCATGTAGAGATTAAATATAACAGGCACTGGATGGAGCATTGAGGTACCCCACAGGTGATAGGGCTATTCAGGGAAATAGAGATGCTCCTGTGAATGAACTGGTACCTGTTGTGAAGGTAGAATGAGAATCAGTGAAGGACACTGCTGGTAAATCCAATTCTTCCCTGAAGAAGAGGTTGATGGGATTTCATTTGTTTATGAGGTATGTGATAGGAGGATCTGACAGGGGCTTCAAGCAGTGATTGTTTCACATGAAGAGGATTGTTCTATAGGCATCTTGATTGATGGTACTGGTTTAGGATATTACTTTGGCTGATGTGAAAAGTTGCCTGCATGTTACATGATTGTACATCAGTAGTGTGAGGTCATCAGGACTCCTGTTTTTCTTCCAAATTATTTCTTGCCTGAGGGTGCAGTGTTAGTTGATGGTGAAGTTTTTGGGCAGCAGTGTGCTAAAGGTTTCAGCTTGCACTTGAATGTTTTGGTCGCAGTATGAGTGTTCAAATGGTTTTCTCTGAAAGTGTTGAAGTTGTTCAGGAGGGTGCTAATGTCAGATGTATAGTTGGCAGGGCAAGAGATGCATTCAAGCTTTAGGCTGTCAGTAGTGAAGTAAGGAACTAAAAATAAAGAGTTCACGATTTGTCCTTAGTGAACCCAATATGCAAAAAATCCTAAAAATGCAATCTGAAATAACAATTACTAAACAATGAATACTTAACTCTACGGCCTGGAAAATTTCCAGGAGTATTGTTTCTGTGCAGCAGCAAATCATGTTCGCGCCAAGAAAGCAAGTGTGTGGCTCTCCTTCAGGACTTCTTTCATGACAATACAAAACTTAGGATCTCACAGCCCATCGCATTCTCAAAGCTGCTTAAAGACACATAGCCCTGGAAGGAGTGTCTGTATTTCACATAAGGCTAGTTCAGCATTGAATGCTAATCGTACACAGATGTTACTCAGATATTTCTGAGAATCACAGGATACAAGAGCCAAATTACCATTCTAGACATCTAATCTAGTTTTGAATAGAGGATGGTAGGTCTACAGTTGTAGCTCAGTCAATATACCCTTTATAATTGCAATTTTGAGCTTTCCTCAGTTTTCTGACCAGACGTCATCTACATCTTTAACTGCTCTTGCTTGCCAGACTACATTCTTATAGGAAATTTGTACATAGGACCCTCAAAACCGACCTAGAGATGAATGGCTGCCCATGCTATAATAGGCTAGAAACATAAAGCACACTCCTAGAACCCATGTGGGTCAATTCACAAAAATGCAGGAGTTGCTAGAAGTTCATAGAAGATACAAAGGTGGAGAGATTGTCCCCTTTTCTACACTTGTCAGTAATGGCAGGCGGGACCGTTTGGGTATTGGCATAACTTAGGGACAAGTTACCGCAATGGTTTCCCCTTTTTAGCTATCCAGTAAGTATTGAACCTGATGCTAGGGATGCACTCTCTCCACACCAACTGTTCCTTTTCCTGATCACTATTGAGGCTTTGGCACCTCCATGAAGACCAAACTGTATATGTCTGTAGAGAACATCAGAGCTGTGATTAATACAGAATATGATGAGTGCACACTTATGACAGATACTTGACTTCGGGGCATGCCTAGATTGCACAGGTTGTCATTTGTGCAAATGTTTTTAATATGTCAATCGGTAGTTTGAAGGATTGGGTTCCACTGGTGATGGTTTTGTCTGAGGAGGTTTATCTAAATTACACAAGGTGATGTGGTTTGTGCCAAGCGTGTGTCTTTCGAGCACTAGGTTTCACTGGTGATGGTTCCCTATATGGCACTCATGTTCATTCTTATGATGTGGGAGCATACAATAAGTGATGTACCCATTTTGTAGGACTTGAAACAAGAGTGACTATTGATAGATTAAGCAATGTGTGGCTCAGTAGGGTTTCTGCTTATGCTTGTAGGTCTGTAAAATTATTTTTGGTCTTGGTGATGATGATGTGGCATTCCTGAAGAAGGCGTTTCACAGCGAAATGCGCAAATACAAGTCACAGCACTGCTGAAATACAAGAAACAAAGATTGGTTGTTGTGAAAATTATACAAAGATTGTTTCAACATGAAAAAAAATTATTCAAAATGCTAAAATCTATAAGACCTAGTCGAGACAAATGTGAATGTATAAAAATGGTTTTATGACTTGGATGTTGGTGTGGAAGAGTTACGAATAACGGTATGCAACTTAACTAAGTTTTAACTTATGGATGTTTGTATGTTTGTGACTTGCAGGACATTGCGCAAGTTCATTTTGAAGGAATGATAATATGTTGAATTTTTACTGATTTATAAGTCAGTCAGTCAGTCAAAACACTTTATTCGATTAATTAAAATCATAAAAGACAGTATAAAACATTTGTAAAACATTTAAAAAGGTTAAAAAGACATTCTATTACATTCAAAAAAATATACCTAAAATCCATACAGGTATAAAAATTAAAAATCCATGTATAATCTTGTCCGTGATAGAGGGTGGCATAAATATCAATATAATATATATAATCACAGTTGACTCACATGACCGCCCCTTCTGTTTTTAAGCCTAACAGCGGCCACCAAGAAGCTGGCCACGCTAAAAATATCTCGCTTGCTCCTAAGCATTTGTAAATGCATCGGTGCTGGCCTAACTTGAACAAATCCCTTCTCTCTTAGCAGGGGGATTATGAATTTCCTGCGTGGCTCAGAGTAAAATTCGCAGAACATTACGAAGTGCATGGAATCTTGTGGGGAAAAATTATCGCAGTCACATGGTTTTACCAATTCGGGTTTTCCCCAAGAGGGGTAATCCCCCAGGGTTAGATTATCAAATTAAAGCGGAACCTAACTAACAAATAGCGATGGAAAGGCTTTGTGACAATATTTAAATATGGTTCCATCTTCAATTAAGTTGTCAACAAATAATTAGCTTTGACACATGGCTTTTCTAACTCCAGGTTTTCACGTTCCACTTCTAGGATGTTCCGGTAACTATGCTTGATCCAACTTATGTCTTTTTTAGTTATACGGTCAGGTGATAAAAACAATTCAGGACGTCCCAGTTTGATGCACGCCGCTCTAACGTACATCAACCAGGGAATCCTCCTTACAATATCTAATTTAAGACAATCCTCCAATATTTGATGATTTAGAGTAAGTTCGTCATTAAGCCATATATTTGCCCAGGCGATCAATGGTGCCAATTTCAAGGAATCTGAGATGTACCCCAGACCAAGTTCTGTTTGTAGAGAGTAGGTGGGGGTCGATTGGGGCACAGACAGTAGAGATCTAAGGAATCTATTTTCCACCACTTGTATCTTGGTTGATGGCGTGTAACCCCATAGCGAAGCACCATAAGACGCAATGGCCAAACATTTGGCTTTATATATCTTTAAAATTGCCTCCATTGGTCTCCCTCCAATCCGCTTACAGAACCCCAAGAGAGCTGCTGTTGACCTAGCTACTGTATTACTTTTCAACTTATGTTGGGGTCCCCAGGTGCCCTTTTCATCAAAGAGGACCCCAAGATAATTGAAAACTGGGACTCTTGATAGTACAGAACCGTTACAAGTAAAAGTTTTTGTCTTAACCATCTTCTTACTTGAACCTGCCACCATGACATGCGATTTTTTGGCGTTTACTTTTAGGTCTAAAGTACCCATAAAACTGCCAAAATTATCCAACAGCCTCTGGAGGCCTATATCAGTTCGTGAGAGTAGGACCGCATCATCCGCGTATAGGAGGACCGGAATAACCGAATCCCCTATGCGCAGAACGTCCGGCGTAGCCACCCCGAGTGATTTATCCAAATCATTTATATATGACGTGAACAGAAGAGGGGCCAGGATACACCCCTGTCTGACTCCCCTTCTGGAGTTAAAGAAATTGGTACACCGGCCTTCTCTGGTCACCCTGACTGTGGATAATAAATCGGTATGCAAGTCACTTAAAAAATTCACAAGTGGGGGGTCCAGCCCTATATTAAGTAAAATAGCCCACAGTTTTGCTCGATTGACTAGGTCGAAAGCGGACGATAAGTCCATAAAACCCATGTAAATTGCCCTCCTTTGCCAGAGTATACTTGTTGATAAGGAGGTAAAGGTTTAAGCATTGGTCAAGAGTGCCCCTGCGTTCTCTAAATCCATATTGTAAATTGGAGAGAACCCCCTTGCCATCTAGCCAGTCCCTTAGCCTAGAAAGAATCACTCTGCCAAGGATTTTCACTGCCGAATCCAGGAAGGAGATTGGCCTGTAGCAAGCCGGGTCACCTCTATCCCCTTTCTTAAAAATTGGAACTATGATGGATCGAGACCAGGATATCGGAAAACCCGCTGTGCTAGAGGCGTTGAAAACATTAGTTAAGATCTTTGCCCAAAAACCCGGATGGGAACAATACAGATCTGCTGGTACCCCATCCGGTCCCGGTGCCTTTTTTTTTTACATTTCTTTTATAGCTATCTCAACCTCGCTAACCGTAAACATTAGTGTATCTGCACCTGCATGATCGTGTACCATGTTACGGCTAGCCAGTGCATCCAAGTGTAGCCCGCCATAAATTTCACTTAAATGATTAACCCAACCTTCATCAGAGATGACGCAGTCCATATCAGTGTTATCTTGGCCAGATAGGAACGGTTGGTTTATAATGGTCCAAAATTTCTTGCTATCACGCAAGACCTCGGTAGCAAGGAGACTCTCCCACGCTTCCTCCTTTAACTGATTTTTCCGGGCAATTATGGCTAATTTGTACAGTTTTCTGGCATCAGCGACCAAGGTCCTGTCCCTGGGTTTAGCTCTTAAGGCTTGTATCAGGACTCCGTGTGCCTTTATGCAGCTGCTATCAAACTATTTGTACTTCTTTTTCAAATTTCTTTTGGAGTCTGATTCTAGCTTCTTAGCAATATGGCCACAGACATCCTCATATGCCCCAATGGTCTCTAAGCTGGCAGCCGTACTATCTAAACAGATTTCTAAATTTATATCGGCCTCTATAGCCAGTTCCTCTAAGAAGACCGCTGGTACCACTCTGTCCCATTTAATCCTTCTTCCTTGGTTGAATGTAACCAACGTTCGCCCCCCCTTACCACCTCATTTGGGCAACTCCAGTCCCCCACCTCCATCTCCAATATAATTGGGTTAGGGTCACTAAATGTTGAGATGTCCGTCCTATAAACTCGGACCTTACCTAATATCTCAGAGGAAATAAAAATATAATCAATTATTGTAGAGGTCCCTCTCCCTACAAATGTGGGAACTCTATCAGGCCCTTCCTGTCCGCCTGGTTCAAATAAATTCATATTTGCCAAGAATCCCTCTAGTGCCTCCCCCTGGGGGCTATGCTCAAAATGGGGGACCACTGCATCCAATGGACCACAGGGCTCACCCATATGGCATTCCCAGTTGCATGGGTGTATATTAAAATCTCCCATTAGGATCAACTCGAAGGTAGTGTTTTGATTAAGTCTATATGCTGACAAAAATGTATCCAAAATGCCTATATGTTCATTACAACTTGAACCGGCTATGGAATTATAAAAATGTATTAAAAGTTACTTTTGTGAGTGCGCGCAACTCCACTCAAGTATCAGGATGTTGGGGGACTCTAAATCCAACTTTCTAAACACACCTTTAAGATTTAATGCAATAAGAAAGACTAACCCTCCCTTTGGTCTGCCCGACTGCCCTCCCACCGCCGGGACAGCAAAGCTTGAGTACCCATCCATAATAAAGCTATTGCTAATATCCCAAGTTTCCTGAAGGGCTATGATATTATGAAGCTTAACATAGTTCACCCAGAGCTCATCTTGTGTTTTTGATCTAATCCCCGCCACATTCCAGCTAAGGAATTTACAGGGTACCAATGATTTATCTTCCTCCTCTATTTCCCTCTGGCGTTGTGTCTGCACTTCATGCCAATCATTTTGATCCAGATTAGACAGGGGAGAAAATCGATTTGAAGTCCCTATGTCCATATCTACCTGGAATTGAGGAATATTAGCAGCTGTTTGGGCTGGGGAAATTCTATTCGGACTTTGTATCGACCCTCGTACTTCCCTGTGCCAGATATAGGAATCACTTCTGTTGGATCTATATGAGGGGTAACTAAGTTGAGAGCCCCTAGGGGTATTACTTTGGAGGACATGTGGGGTAGTCCTGGATGGCGGGTAAAAATAACCCAATGGGGCCGGTCTTATGTTATGTTATGTTATGTTAAGGGGGGTGCTTCTATAGCGCGCGGCTACTCCGAGGAGTGTCCCGGCGCTGCAAGAGCCTCAGCAAGTCCAGAAAGAGTGAAAAAGAGACGGGTGAGTGACAGGAAATAGCTCAACAAGCAACGATATTATGCCTGTATTATCTAAATCTGATGCGTCCCAAAATAATCTATCTGCTACCGTGCGTGAATTTAACTTCACCACAACACAATCTCCAGGAATATGTTTTGGGGAACGCCCAATCCATGCAACTCTTCTTTCCATAATAATGGCTTTAGATACATCTAAGCCCCCAGTGCTATGCTCTTCACACCAGCGCCCAGCTAACCTCATAAGGTCATGCGTTGTTTCATGGGCGTCTACCCCCAGTGGTGGGATTCCATAATAAAAGACATATGCGAATGATGTGCTATATTTGATAGGCCATACATTTTTATGCACAGATAATATGTATGTATGAACTGAAGTTAAAATTTTGAGGTTTGCCAGGGTTTTTCCTCGCTATTTGTAGTCTTTTTCCCTGTCCTAGGAACCGTATGAAAGCAGGGTTTTTTTGTTGATGGGAGTTGCTAGAAGTGACATGCATACACTCCTCAGCCACAGTTTACATCACATAGTTGACTGAGAGAGAGAGAGAGATAAACGATGTTTATTCAGACCATAGTCTTTAAACCATACATAAAACATTATTAATATCCTCATAGTGATTACATTATTATACCATAATTCATTTAACAGTTTACAAAAATCGAAATCCATAAAATTCTTGTTATTGGGAGCACTCTAAAAATATTTAAAATCAACACTCCTCCTTTAATTGCTCCCTTACAAAGTCTTTTGTTGCTTTAAAACATGTCCCCAAAGCAATTGTAATATCTAAGGATGACATATCCGTAAGAAGGCAAAGTGCTTGAGCACGTGCATGCACCTTATATTTTAAAAATATTGGACATTTTTTACTGCCAATAAAGCTGAGCTCTGTAATTGTTCCCTTTCAACAGTGGATCAGGTGGTGGAATTAATCCGATACTCAAAATCAGCATCTCCTTCAGGCCCCTGTCCACCTAAGATCTTACATGAGGCAGCTCACATCATAATTTGGCCATTATGACCTTGTTCAATATTGTCATTAAGGAGGGACACTTCCCAGGGGGATGGAAGAAAGCATCTGTCCTCCCACTTAATAAAAACACCTCTCTAGACCCCTTGTTAGAAATAATTACCGACCAATCCCTCAAGTTATCTTACACTACTAAGGTTATAGAAAAACATCTCAATACAATTTTGGTAGACCATCTTGAGAACAACAACATTTTGAACGAAGCAGTTTACTTTCAGGCCTAACCTTAGCACTGAGACTGCATTGGTAGCTGTCTCAAAAGAAATAGGATTTATCATGGACAAGGGAGGAAAGGCAGCGGTGATCCTTTTGGATCTCTCCACAGCCTTTGATACGGTAAGTCACGCGTACTTTTAAAGTGGCTGGCAGACATCAGGATCACTGGATTTGCCAAGAATATCCTGGCTTCTTTTTTGGAAGGTCGTGAACAATTGGCCCTTGGGGAGTTTAAGTCAAATTCTTTTTCTAGCCATGCGGGGTACCCCAGGGGTCATTCTCAGCCCAAAGCTGTTTAACATCTAAGTCACTCCATTACCAAGCTTATTAATTCTTTCGGCTTTACCACAGAAGCGTCCACTGATGATACACAAATCGTTGTATTGATTTCCAGCAATGTGATGGAGGTGGCTGATCGATTTAATAGATGTGTGCAAGCAGTCGATAGCTGGATGAGCAGAAATTGTTTAAAACTGAGGGGCATATTTACAAGCCCCTATCACCACAAGAACGTCACTTTTAAAGGCATTCCTGTGGCGATACAGGCTTCGCCTTATTTACAAGGCAGTGTTAAGCCACTTAAATAAAGCGCAGAGTTAAGCCAAAAAGGCTAATGCCGCAATCCGTCACTTCTTTGTAAATATGCCCCTGAATTCTTAAAAAACTGAAGTTCTTACTTTTTGGAAGGAATCTTATTATTGGGGTCAAGCATGGTGGCCCCAGTTTCTTGGTTCCCTTCATATGCCGGTCTCTAAAGTAAGGAACTTCAGCGTCATTTGTGATGCAAAGTTATCCTTCCGGGCTCAAATAAATAAACTATCCTCATCTAGTTTTTTGTCATTAAAACATTCCTCTGATCTGCAGAAAACAGTGGTCATCTCCCTGGTTTAATCAAGGATCAATATTGTAACCAATTATGTATTGGCATCAGACAGAAATCATTAAAAATGCTACAGATGTTACAAAAACTTCCTGACACCTGCTCAAAAAATCCAGAAGTTCAAGTCTGTAGCAGGCGCTATGGTGGAGCTTCAGTTGATCCCGGGTAGGAAGAGGATCGCCTTTAAAACTTAATGTATGGCACATAAAGCACTACATTGCTTAGGTCCAGAGTATCTCATTCGGTTCAGGTGGTACTCTCAATGATATCGCTTTGATCTGCCACACTAAGGTCAGTGACTGTACCTAGGATCAAGAAAGTGGCTTGGGGCGGCCGTAGTTTTGTTAATTCTACATGCGTTCTTTGGAACAGCCTGTCTCATCATCTAAATAATCAGGCAGATTTTGGCTGTTTTTGAAGCATTTAAAAAGTGGCTATTTTTCTCTTTCCTTACAGTGAGGTAGCTTTTACTATTCATTTTCAATGGCTCTGTGACTGGACATTTAATTATGCTAGCGCCTAGATGCTCTAGGGAAATTGCGCATTAGAAGTTCAAAAATCAAATCAAATCACATCAATACCATTATAATAGGTACGACATTCATGAAGCTACCAACAAATATCTTAACTAAAGAAATCACAAGCTTTGTAGCCTTGAATAAAAGACTTTATGAATATGGGGGCAAGTTGAGGCCCTGACACTTCCGCAAAATGTTATAAAAGGGGTCCAAAGTAATACACAGAATCTTGCAGTAATATTTATAGTCACATCAAAAGTTTTTGGTGTCGGCCATCATCATATCATGTTGAGCCTCATAAAACAAATAATTCTGCCGTATATTCGAGATCTAAGGAAAGACCCACAGACTTATCCATGTACCTCAAGAAACAAAACAATGAATCAACACCAGAATTAATAATGAAGTCTGGGGTTGAACGAGGTCACTCACTATCCCCATATTTGGTTAGTATTGCCATGGACCCTCTACTATGTGATCTTCAAAACACAGCAATGGTTATATGTTTAGTTCAGATGAACTTACAGAACAAATCACTGCTCTATCTTTTGTAGATGTCATAGCAGTGCTCAGTAATACATGGGAAGGTTTGAGTAATAATTTTAAGATCATTGAAAAATTCAGCAAAGCAACCAACTTAAATTTCAAAATGATATATGTGTTCTTCATAAGCTGCCATAAAAAACAATCACAACCAATGGCAATTTGAAAAGCAAATAATAGAAAATATACAAACCGGTGACAGTGAAAGGTACTTAAGATTGAACTTTGATCCTCACATGGGTCACAAAAAATAACAAAATTAATGAGTTACTGATACAATGGGCTAAGAACTAGACAACCTACCACTCAAACCCATACAAAAGGCTGAAATACTCTATCAATACTTGGTTCTAAGTTGTCATGCAAACTATAAAAGGTAGGTACAACGGCAAAAACTCTCATAGAATTAGACCAAGCAATGAAAAATATGTTAGGAGCTATTTATACCTACCTACCAATACAAGCAATGAACTGTTGCACTCAATAGGATCAAATGGCTGATTGTAAACACCAAAGCTACATACAACAATATTCATCAACAAGGCGAAGAACTTATATATCCAAAAGAGACTTCTGACTTGTATATTGTTCACTTTATTACATGCAGGAGATGTAATAAATGATAAAAGATATCACATTATCAAAAAACACAGCTTAAACAGACAGCGGGTTGCTGGACAAAGCTTTGCAATTATAAGCGTCATTTGGCTGGAAAACGGATGAGTTTGAAAAATTGAAGCATTTGCCGGTGAATGGAGATAGCATAAATTACTTGGAAAATAACCCAAGGTCAAAGTTTTGGATTTCAAAATGCAGGAAATTAAAGGACATTCAACACATAGCTGTGCTTATGTGGAGATTGAATGTAATAAATATGAGAGACGATTTCCCGGTATCTGTAGATACTGCAAAGATGTTTATGAAATTAAAAGGATTTAAGAATAAAAATACACAATAGGATCCTGGAGCTTCTCATTGATAGAGCAAAAAGAGGTGGCTGGTTAACATATAGAGTACCTCATTTAAAGAACAGTCAAGGTGAACTAGGAAAACCAGATGTAGTATCCACCGAAAATAGTACTGAAGTAGTGATCGGTGTACCAATCCGAAACTAACACTCACAGAACTTCCTTGAATATGCATTGGGAAGTAAAGTTAATTACTACAGTAAGTTAACAAGGGCAATTAAAATTGTCACAAGCTGTTCCACTTTTAAATTTCATGGAACTCATGTCATGATGTCTACTTAACTGACCTAGGAATGAAAATGTTGTTCCCTTTCAAGAATAATTTATGCCTTAGTACAATGATGGACGCTTTAACAATTTACCAAGTATAGTATTCATGAACAATTAGCTGATTAGCAAATAAAAAGAGTGTACCAAATTATATGTTTAGAAAAGTTAACAACATTTTAAGTGTATCAATTAAAGTGTTAGGGTTAATGTTGGGATTTGTTGAAATGCAGTAAGGGTAGCATTGAAACATTGGGCCTTTTTTATGAGAGGGTTGCGTCACGTTTGTACCACTCAATGTGGTATATGCGTGATGCAAATCTCTAAGTCAGATTTTTGAAGCAATGCCAAGCCACTTTGCGTGGCTCTGAGTGGCTCAAATTTGGAATAATGAGATGCAGCGCAAATTTCTGTGTTGCATTATTCTGCCTTGGGTGTGTGCATCCCCAGATTTACAAGAACTTGTAAAATTGGTGATGCGCCAAAAACGTACACCTTCCCTGGGGAGGTGTAACGAGAGGAATGTGCCTCCCAGGATTGTTTTTGTGTAGGAGGGTGCCCTTTCCTGCACAAAAACAATCCTGTATGTAACACAGACAACCTAGCACCATGATGCAAAATTGCCTGCATTGGCGTTTGGCTTCCAAAACTACGCCAGCACAAGCGAAGGGACAAAGCTGCGCTGAGTGGCTTCTTCATAAATTAGGCCAATAGTGTGTAAAATCAGGTAAATATTAATATTAATATGAGATTTGTTAGGAATATATAAATATATAGAGTCTGGCATTGAAAAGTGTGAGTTGAGGTTTCAGTATTATTTCTAGTATTTGTTCATTGAATCATAGGGGCTGATTAGGATGGCGGCGGACTTTAGTCTGCCCGCCATCCTCGCGGTGCTGGGACCGGCCACCAGATGTGCAGCGGCCCGCACCGTTAATTGGGATGCGACCGCCACCCTGGCAGTTGCAATCCGCATATTTGACATTGCGGCGGGTACTGCTGTAAGCAGCACCCGCCGCAATTCCAAAGTGCCTTATTGTGCATTGCCATGCACAACGTGGCAGGCACCACGCGGTGCCTGCCAACTTGTGCATGGCAATGTAGGGTGGTACCATAGGTACCCCCCAAGCGCAGCCCCCACCCTCCCCAGGGGCCCGCAACGGGCCCCCAAAGCAATTCCCTGCCAGCCTTCGCCACCATAGAAATGCCTGTGAAACCCATCATCCTAATATGGATGGTAGTGCCTGCTAGGCACTGCCACCATATTGAGGCCCAAGTCCGCCCGGCCGGCAATCGGAATGATTGCCGACCGGTGGACGCACTTTGTGTCTGCTGCGATACCCCCGCCATTATAATATGGTGGGGGTGAATCGGGTAAGGATGGCAGGTGGATCGCCACCGCCTGGCCGGCCATGGCGATCCGCCCGCTATCCTAATGACCCGCATCGTGTGTGAAAATTAGATTAGACAAGATAGCTATTTAAACACTTACTGCATGATAGGAAGGGCATTTTAATGTTCCTTTAAGCTTCTACGATTTCACGTATTAGAGCATTAGTCCATGCTTAGAATTTGTTTCAGACGATATGAGTACAATTATTGTATGCTAATCAAATCTTACTCTTTACAGGACAATCAAAATTAGAAAATCCAGAAGTTCAGTAAGAACAAAGGCAATATGTCTTAGACTTTGTACCAATCATCTGACTGTGGTAAGGTATTAGAGGCAGTGATTATCATCAATAATTCCAAAGTACATTCATATAATATGATATTTTGTGTCCCGCAAACCCATCATGAGACCACTCATGATAGGTTTGCCAATTATCTTTGAAGTTTGGGAGGCCAGCTGATGCAGAAGGAACATTTATGAACCCATCCAAGTATTCGTCAAGAATCCAGTTTTCCCACTGCATGCCTTTTAAACCGATTATTAAAGGAGATTTTCAGAGGAATATTTTGGATGGCTTGGTATTGGTTTAGGCTCTGTGCTTAATCATCATGGTTATCGTTTACTATAGGCATACTACTCACAATAAATTATATTATGATATTCTCCAGTTAAAAACTGTTTAAAATTTCACAATTTGATAAAATGAAAATCTAGAGAGACTAGGACCTGATATTTTAATCTGGGTGGCTGTTTGAAAATCCTGCCATTTTTAATGAAAATGCTAAAGTTACAGGAAAATCGTAGGTGGACTTTCTTTGACCACCATATAAATGGTATTCTGGAGGAAATTCTGCGAGTACATTCTCTTTTGCATGTAGCATTTTTTTTTAAAATCTGAGGATTTTTAATGATTACTTATCTCTAAATCAGACCCAATATCAAACTATGGGTCTCATTACGATGGTGGGCGGTGGTGGGCGGGCATCAGGCCGCCTGCCGTCGTTGCGGTGCTGGGACTTGAGTGAATTAGGATGTGCCCGCCACTATGGGCCCTGATCATTGCGGATGGTGCTGCTGGCTGTGGCACCGTTCGCAATGCCAAAATGCCACGTAGTGCATTCCCATGCACAACGTGGCAGGCACCACGCGGTGCCTGCCACCTTGTGCATGGAAATATAGGGGGTTGCAGTGCACATATACCCTCCCCCTACACCGAAGGGGCCCGCAACGAGCCCCCAAGCCCAGCCTCTGCCAGCCTTTCCATAGCGGTTCCACCGCCATGGAAAGGCTAGCTGACGCCAGCATTGTAAACTGGCAGGCGATGCCTGCTAGGCACTGCCGCCATTTTACTCATGCTGACTGCTCCGCCAGGCAATCATGACGATTGCCTGTGGCGGAAGCGTGGAGAGCGGTCTTTGTGACCGCCGTGGTCACAAAGCGATTCCCCCGCCATCCTAATGTGGCGGGGGGAATGGGAGTCAGATGTTGGAGGCCCTTCTGCCATCTTAAAGAGCCCCTATGTTTCTATCAGGGAAATGAAATCAAGTGAGCTTGTGGGTGCTGTGGCTTTGCCTGTTCAATTGGTTTCTCAGTTTGTGATGAATTCCCTCACTTCTCGCATTGTATTGTTTCTTGTGTTTAAGTGAAATTAAAATTAACTTCATGCATTTTGAGCTCAGAATACATTCAATGGTACCTCTTTGGCAGCACATGCAGAGATGAAGTCTTTGAAGTTTGAAACTAGGTTGAATAGGAGGGAACTCCCGCCATGACATGCCTCATTGAGCAAAGTACATCATGACTACTTAATAAGAGGCTATAATTTGTGGTGTACCTATTGCTTATCTTATAAAGTTTTTAAATCAATCAATGATGTCTGATGACTTGGTGGTGTGCGGTGACTTGTGAAGCCATCTTTGTCAGAGTTTGGATGTTGTAATTGTGTATTTTGTGAGGGTAGATTTAAATGGTAGAAGTATTGTATTGTATTGTAATTGTATTTATAGAGCGCTTACTACCCCTGACGAGGTGTCAAAGCACTTTTTTTAGCGAGTAGCACGCTACTCCGGAACACATAATGGATTAGTGTAGAATTAGTATAGTAAAATATGAAAGTTATTTGAGTGGTGTATGTTCAGTTTTAGCTGTAAGGTTGTTTAGTTTCTCTGTTGCTAGTAGGGAGATGTGCTGCAACTTGTGTTTGTCTGATGAGCACTCTTGTCCTTCTCGTCTCCTTATGCGGTGTCCTTACTCACCTTAATGTGATAAGGTTCTATCTCATGATTCTTCATGGTTTAGATCTATTTATTGTTTTAAAAAAACAATAATCTGTGATACACCGGCAATCAGCCCTCAAGATATGATACATATATTCTGATGATTCTTTAGACTATCTTGCGGAAGCTACCTGACTAAGCTACTAACCTCAAGTTTCTGGTGGGGTACTAATTGATGAACCTGGACTACCTATTCTTGTGCTTACAGTCAAGGCCGGACCGGCCGAACTGGGCATCAGGGGTTACCCCGGGAGGCTGGAATGGAGGAGAGCAGCTTTTGTTATTGAGGGCAGGTTTTGTAGCCGTGCAGCAGTTTTAAAAGAACTGAAGAGTTCCTTGTATAGCCAATAGTTTTCAGACAACAATAAAAGTGCCAAGATAACTCTGGTGATTAGTGTACCTGCTTATCGGAGTTTTGTCTGGTGGCAGCTTTCTACTGCAAGCCTGTTAGTGCCTGTCCGTGCCTGGATAGCACCCTGCACCAGGGACCCTGACTCTCACACCCCCCCACTGCTCGGACCCTCCTCGCCCTCAACCTGGGATGACACGCCACCTGCCACCTAGCATCACTAAAGAAGACTCTTGGACCATTCACCTGCCGTAACTTCAACCGCACCTTCAGCCCCGCCATCACGCCAGCCCCCCTCAACGGCCAGCTGACCAACAGCGCTTCAGTCTGCCTCACCTGCATCCTCCTCAATGTGTTGTCCCTTCACAAACACACCACGGAAATCTTGGACCTCCTCAACACCACTGCTCCTGACATCCCCTTCTTCACGGAAACCTTGACCAATCTATGCTCCGGACCGGACATCGCCATCGCCATCCCCAACGGCTACAAGATCACCCACAAGGACTGCCCCACCTGCGCGAAAGAGGCATCACCATTGTGCACAAAAGCACCCTCCGACTAACCACGCACTCTAACGACCCCACGACAAACATGGAACACCTCCACTTCCAGATCCGGACCAACCTCAACACCACCCTCCGTGGAACCCTTGTCTACGGTAAACATCACTTACAACGCAGTCATTACATCGCACTGCTTTTTTTACAATGCAACTGTTACAATGCAATTGCCTGTACATCGCATGCCATTACAATGCATGCCATTACAACGCAACCCCATAACAACACATGCCATTACAACGCATTATAAGGTAAGTAATGGATATTTTTTGGTTTCAGGGTGGGTATGGGTTTAGGGGCAGATGGGAATAGTAGTTTTTACCCCTACACTATCCAACACTTACCCTACTGTTGCTCTCACTGGAGTAGGAATCGTAATTTTTACCCCTACACTAGTCAACACTTACCCTACTGTTGCTCTAAAAGTATTATGCTTTGTAATGGTATGCGTTGTAGTGGTATGCGCTGTACTGGAATGCGTTGTAATGGTAGCTTTTAAAAATGCATTGTAAAATCATGCGATGTAACAGTACTTGCGATGTAAAAATCGCATTGTAAAAGCATGCATTGTAATTGTTTGTGTTGTAACATCATATATTCTTGTCTACAGGCCCCTGGTCCCCAACTCCCCTTCACCGACTTCATCATAGACCCACACTGCACCCCAGGCTCTCGCATCCACCGACTACATCCTACTAGGAGACCTCAACTTCCACCTGGACAACCCCAGTGACCAGAACACAGCCTCCCTCCTTGCCAACATTGGACTCAAGCAACTAGTCACTTCACAACCCATACAGCTGGACACACCCTCAACACCATCTTTTCCGCCAGCAGGAACATCAGCTACAGCAACACCGCCAAACTCTCCTAGACCAACCATCCCTGCATAAACCTCTCCTTCAACACCCCCACAGTACGCAACTGTCATCATCGCTACCCCAGCCACAGCTGGATCAAGGCTACCAAAGAAAAAATCATCAACTCCCTCAGCACAACCACTCTGCCAACAGCCACGGACGCCAACACCGTAGCACTCAACCTCTGCTAATGGACCTACAATTGCGCCAACACCCTTGCACCTCTCAAGAGAAGACCAGGCAACCAATGATCCAAGGCAGCCAGCTGGTTCACCCCCACCCTCCAAGAGTCCAGATGCACCAGCAGATGTCTCAAGAAGAAATGGAGGAGCAACAAAACCCCAAAAACTCACGCAATCTTCAAGTCCGCCATCAACACACACCACCTCCTCCTCAAAACCACTAAGAAAACGGCCATCCAAGACAGAATCAACACCAGCGCACACAACAGCATAGAACTCTTCACCATTATCAAGGAGTTCTCCAGGCCCAACAGCGAGACCACAGCCTTTCCCCCCTCCAAAGACCTCTGCAACAAACCGCACCTTCTTCCACCACAAGATTAGGAAGATCTACGACAGCTTCGACCCTAGATCCGGCCGCCACCATCGCAGACAACCAAGACACTCCTCAACAAACCATACTCTGCTGGATCCCACTCACTGCAGAGGACAAGCTCAAGACCATGTAGAGCATCCACTCAGATGGTGCAGAGTAAAAAATTTGATGTAAAAATATCGAATTGCACAAATATCGAGGTAAAAAAATCGTAGAAAATACAGCATTGCTCTCGCACCCGAAAAACATTAAAGGTTTCGCAGAAGGCGAACCATTAGAGTTGAAGGGTGGGTGGATGTTCAAGAAGGACATCCATCAAGTGTGGACAGGATTCGTTAGACCAAAAAGTGGTTATTCAAGAAAAGGCGGAAGACAAGTGTGTATGCTTCCGATTCAATTTGGCAAACGGCGACCGGGAAACTCAAGAGGAGGGATAACACACTTCGGAAAGAGACGCCGAGACTGGTCGGCACTCGTATTTACCATAAGGATCCCCTCCCGGTTACTGACTGATACGCACACGTATCAAGTATACGCTCTTCACAAGCCTACGCCTTGATGTTTTAAATTGAATCGGAAGCATACACACTTGTCTTCCGCCTTTTCTTGAATAACCACTTTTTGGTCTAACGAATCCTGTCCACACTTGATGGATGTCCTTCTTGAACATCCACCCTTCTAGACCTGGAAACATACAGGCTAGCCACAAGCCCTGAAGAGTCGTGTTGTACCACACTCACACGACGAAACACGTGTCGGCTGATTGTGGCCTTTTTGTGGACTGATTAAACAACTCGTCGTGGAACACATACTCAAGAATCTGCATCTGTTCTTCTTATGATACTGTTGTGGTGCTTTCAACTCTAATGGTTCGCCTTCTGTGAAACCTTTAATGTTTTTCGGGTGCGAGAGCAATGCTGTATTTTCTAGATTTATGAAATTCATATGTTTTTCATGTTGAGTGGTTACGGGCTTCCCCACTCGCTCTTCACGCACCTTACCATTACTTAGCTTTCTACATACCCAGACGTATACATCAGGCAGAGCGCCAGACTCTTACTGAGTTTGTCCTAAAAAAAAACCTTCGCTGCATGTAAAAAAATCGTAGGTCAGAAATATCGACAGACAAAATATTGTGGTCAAGAATATCGATTTTAGGTAAGTAATATCGATGTAAAAGATATCAAAGTGTTTAATATCGTTTGTAAAAATATAGGGGCCTATTATGATGGCGGACGGATCCCCACCGCCCGACCGGCGGTGATGATCCGCCCGCCATAGCTCCCCGCACGACTGCCGGCTGGGTGGAAAAGGCCCACAATATGGTGGCGGTGCCTTGCAGGTACCACCATCCATATTATGATGCCTGCAGTAGGTATGCCTTTCCATGGCGGAGACTCCGCCATGGAAAGGCATACTGTAAATCACTTTGGGGGCCTGTTGCGGGCCCCAGGGGATGGGTGGGCGGCTGCACTTGGGGGGGTACCTATGGTACCCCCTTCATTGCCACGCACAAGGTGGCAGGCACCGTGTGGTGCCTGTTACGTTGTGCTTGGCAATGCACAACATGCCACTATATCATTGCTGCGGGTGCTGCTTACAGCACCGCCCGCCGCAGTGATAAAGATGCTGCATGTGACCGCCAGGGTAGTGGTCGCATCCTAATTGGCCCCACGGGACCCCCGCACTTCTGACTGTCGGTCCCGTTTTCCGTTATGGTGGCACCATCGTAATGGGGTCCATAGTTGTTAAAAATATCAATTTTTTATTAATGTTATGTATTTTAGTATATATTTTATGTGTGTGAAGTTTGTTTTTTTGTATAACAACTATTTGTATTTTAATTATATGTGTTAAAGTTTTAGTAGCTATAAAAAAATAAATTATTGAATTTTGTGTTTTTAGTTCCGTAGCAGGTTGTGTTTATAGGAGAATAGGGTGGGAAGTAATTTAATTATATAAAATGTATTGATTATTTATAGTAGTTATTCACTTTTTTCAATTTGAAATTAGCATTTTTAGTTCCGTAGCGTGTTGTGGGTTTATAGGGGAATAGGGTGGGAAGTAATTTTAATATATAAAATGTATTGAATAATTTTAATTATTAATATTTGTTTATTTGTGATGTTATAATGTAGTGGAGAGGTGTGGGGCAGTAGCCAGGGCTGCTGACTTTGGAGCACAGGATTCACGGTTCGATCCACGGCTTCGGTGGCAGCTCAGCTCAGCACCATGTGACTCTGGGCAATAGCTCACTTAATTTCCACGACGGCCCCCAGTGCCTTAAGACCAGTAAGGGTGAGTAGTTTGTGCTTTACAAATACGGATTTACATTTTAAATGTGTAAATGTATTTAATAATAATTATTTAATAATTAGTTGTGAATTAATTTAAATTCATTAATAAGTAATTAATTATGGTAATTGTGCAATTCATTTTAGGTGTGTGTTGTGATGTTTATAGGTGTAAATTGTGTGAAGGGAATGAAGTAATTTGTTTTTATTGATGAATTATTAATTATTTGTTAATTAATTTAAATTAAATAATTAGTTATTGTTAGACCTGTCAGCCCTTTAGGGTGGTTCCTCCTTATTGTTCTTCCTTTTTGCCTTCTATATTTTTGGTGTCCACTATATTTTTTTTTTTGGGTGCTGACCTTAGGTCTCTGGGCGCTCTAGTGTTACTAATTAATAATGAGGCGCAGATGCTCCTTTACAAAATGGTGGCCTGCCAACTGTCAACTCAGAGCCTTGGGCCATAGGATGACAGGAGGGGTTCCAGAACCTTCTGGTCCACTCTAGTCACTCTGGGTCCAGACTATAAAACAGGAGGGCTGTGTCGGCCATTTTGTGTGAAGTGAGACTGGTCAGGAGCTGAGGCTTCTACGTGGGGAGGTTGGTGCACTGAGGAGGGTTTGACTGTCCCTTGGGCCTGCTACCCGTCTCTGCTGACGCTACCCCCTGCGCATTGACCTAGGCCTGCCATCATCAGCTTGGTGAGGCCACATCATCCCTTTTGTGCCCCTCATGAGAGGAAACCTGGATTGGATCGGGGGTGTGAGGGCATTCAAATTGGCAGATGGGGGGTGAGTGCTATAACCTCCTGAAGGGGACTGAGACTCCTGCCATTAAATCCTCGCCCTTGCTGTGCTGCCACCCGGAGCCCTTATTGCCAGACTCCTTGCTGCCCTGACAAGATTCCCCGGAACCTGCCCCTCCGGTGCGGGTCTCAAGTCACTGCCGCAGACCCTGGTTTGACTGGCGCCCCGGCGCGTGCCTTTCCTTTCTGCCGCAGGCCTGCCTGGAGCCCCTGCAGCGGGGTTGCTTCTCCCTAAGTGCCAGAGCTAGTGGTGCTTTTATCCCCGGTCCGGCGTGTGAGAGAAGAGTGGTGCAGGAACTGCCAGACCGCTGGGCCCTCACTGAGGTGAATCTGGGGGCCGGTGTGAGAGAGTGGAGCAGGTACTGCCTAAGCGCCGGGCCCACGCTGAGGTGAATCTGGGGGCCGGCGTGAGAGAGAGAAGTGCCGCTTCCGCTCTGAGGGAGTCCGGAGTGAGGCCGAGGGAAGTCCCGTCTCAGCGCTGACAGGAAAGAGCGCGAGAGAGTAAGGGGCGGAATTGCAGGAGGCCGGCCCCGGGGGAGGTTCCTTCCTCATTGGAGAGCTGGAGGGAGGGACACGATGGTTAGGGAACGCCAAACGGAGTCAGCTGAATTCCCCTAAGTGAACCCAGCCGCTACGGGCCCTCCTCCGCTGAGCAGGGCGTCGGAGGAGGAGGTCTCATACCTCAGATTACCAGTATCGCCTGGATCAACTATTAAAGCCTCGGGCACTGAAGTAAGCTGGAAGTTGGGCTGGTGGGAGGGAAGGCAGTGCACAAAAGACCTCTGTTGGGCCTTAGTTCTGATCGCTCCCTTTGGCCCAAGTGGGCAGAGTGTGTGGAGGGCCCTGGGAACTAAAACCAGCAGAACTACACTGCAGGTGGAATTAATTGTTTAACAGTTCTGAGAACCCATGAACTGCTTCAGTCTGTCTTCAGCTGACCTGGATCTAGCGCTTGACAAGTTAACAGACTGGGGCATGTTGGTTTGCTTAAATTAATGTGTGGCCATGCTTATTTGAAAGTATGATCCCCGCTACTTTGCTAGATTAATTCATGATCTGCCTTCATTAAGTGAGTGTATTACACAACCAATTCAATGCCTGTATGAATTACTGTACTGAACTGCTTTCTTTAAATGAATGTAGTACAAATTCAATGCATATATGATTTATTGTGTTGGCCTGCATTCATCATTCTAGGCGTTCTGCTGTTCCTTTTCAAAGTACAATTGCAGCAGAATTGCCACTAGAACTTGCTTTCTCTCAGTTGTGTATTGAAAGGGACCATTTAAGGGAAAAGTCTCTTTACATCTAACCTGCTTTCTAATGCTATGATTAAATAAGGTTCGCTTATGAAAATGAAATCTTATGCTATGACATGTGTTTCGAAATGCAGGTGTTCTAGGGGTAATGCCTAAAATGTTGATTTATTAAATTGTGTGCAACTGATAACCTAATTGAAAGGAAAGATAAGGTTTTTCTACCTTTTCTGAAGACGGTGTGGTGTCATTTTTGGCGGAGGTACGCTGGGGTGCTGTGTTGAGTGTGACGCAAGTGCGACACGATTGCCCTGAAGTTAGTCCTTCCCACTTTGTGCCAGGCTACCCTAGGTGGACCGGTGACCCCGGGTCCAACAGTTATTAATTATGGTAAGTGTGTAAATAATTTTCGGTGTGTGTTGTGGATATTATAGTGTTAAAGAATGTGTACTCAATTATGCTTATTATCTTTTTTTATTAATAATATATTTTCAATTCATTATTAATTATGTTAATTATGGAAATAACTAAACAAAATCGTTGATGTCTTGTTTTATTGGTGTGGTGTTATAGGGTAGGAAATAAAAGAAATACATTTATGTTTTGAATAATTTGTTTGTGAATATTTGCTTCTTTTATATAAATATTGTTTATAAATGTATTTAATATTTTTTTAATATAATTTTTACCTTTTTGTTATATGTAATTAACATTATAATATTTGTTCTTTTTATATGTTCAATATATTTAATTGTATATTTTAACAATATTATTTACTTATTTTTAAGATTATTCTTTTTTTATTGTTTAAATGTTACTAGTCATTTTACCCCTCCGCTATCCAATACTTTCCCTACTGTTGCACTCACTGGAGTAGGAATAGAATTTTTACACTTCCGCTGTCCAGCACTTTCTCTACTGTTGCACTCACTGAAGTGGTAATAGTAATTTTTACCCTTTCGCTATCCAGAACTTTCCCTACTGTTGCACTCACTGGAGTGGGAATAGTAATTTTTACCCCTTTACTATCCAGGACTTTCCCTACTGTTGCAATCACTGGAGAGGGAATGGTAATTTTTACCCCTCTGCTGTCCAGTACTTTCCCTACTGTTGCACTCACTGGCGTGGGAATAGTAAATTTTACCCCTCCGCTATCCAAAACTCTCCCTACTGGTGCACTCTTTGGAGTGGGAATAGTAATTTTTACCCCTCCGGTATCCAACACTTTCCCTACTTTTGCAATTATTGCAGTTGGAATAGTAAATTTAATTATTTCACTATCCAACATTTTCCCTACTGTTGTATTTATTGTATTGCGAAATGTACATTTTAATTTTGTTTTAATAGTGTAATGTTTTAATTAAGTGTAGATTTTTTTTAATTTTAAATGATTGATATGTGTATATATTTTATTTTTATATAATTTAAATGTATAAAAATTAAATAAAGATAATAGTTAATCAATTATTTTAACATAAATATATATTTGTATACATTATTATGTTTGCGTGTTTATAATTTTTAAATTATGTTTAGTTTTTATATTTAGTTAAAATGCATATTTAATTAAATCCATTATTATCATTATTATTATTATTATTATTAAATTAAATTAAATTAAATTTCTAAGGCGCACAGCTACCCGGAGGTTTCCCGCATCCATTGGACATACGCAAGAAGATCAAGCTGACCTATTGGTTAAATAACCATGTTTTAAGCTCTTTACGGAAGTTATAGTAAATAGTTTCATCAATTTTGTAAAAGATAATATTAATATTTTATATATTTAATACATACTCTTTTATTTTATTTATATTTTTAAATCGATAATTTTTACATCTACATTTTTAACTTTGATATTTTTGATTCAGTATTTTTGTACTTATCTCTTTAAGTGTAGGGAGTCAATATTTTTACTAATTATATATTTTTTTCATAATTTTTACCATCAATGTTTTTACCATCGATATTCTATAAGCGAACCCATTTAAATGCCCCATGCGTATACCGCATCTTCCACAGAGCAGCGGCTGGCATTGCCCCCCAGCTCCACCGCACCATCAACTGCTCTATCAAAACCGCCACCTTCCCCGACGACAGGAAAAAAGCTGCGATCAACCCCCTGCTGAAGAAGCCATCCTCAGACCCCATAGACCTCAAGAACATCAGCCCAATCTCCCTACTCCCCTTCCCAGACAAGGTCATTGAGAAGGCCATCAATGCTCAAATCTCTGAGTTCAACAAAGCAAACCACGCCCTGGACAATTCCTAATCCAGCTTCCGAAGCAACCACAGAACAGAGACTGCAATCCTCGCCGCCACAGAGGACATTTGTTCCCGTCTCGGCCAGAACGAGACAGCAGCCCTCATCCTACTAGACCTCTCGGCTGCCTTCAACACCGTCTCCCACTGCACCCTAATTACCAGACTGCACAACTCTAGCATCTGCGACAGGGCTCTGGACTGGATCCACGTATTCCTCACTGGCCGAATCCAGTGAGTCAGACTACCACCGTTCTTCTCAGATCCCATGGAGATGAGAGAGCGCAAATTAAGAAAAACTGTAGAAGCGCACCATATTTACAAGCATGTTGTATTAGTTTAGTGAACAGTATATAAGAGTGTCGAAATTATAGAGTGAAGGTACATAATAGTGTTTAATTAGAATAGAATACATATATAGAGTGTGAAAAGCTAAATGTAGATGTGTTCAAAGATGTTAGAATGATGTTGAAATCTCATGTTATGTGGCTGTTGTAAAGGAAAATGTAATTCTGCTAAACGTGGAAATGTGTAGGCCACATGGCAGTTCACAAAGCGTACAAGAAACTGATGTATTTCCACATAATCTGGATTTTAATGTTATTATGATTCAAGTATTACTGAACCTAGGACTGATATATATGTTTTATAGACGTTTATATAATTATTGTGTGTAATAAGTTAGAATATTGTTTAAACTAAAGAAATTAAATGTTTTGTAGAAGTGCATAGGCCCATTTCATGGAATCCTATCAGGCCTGAATAGATAAAGTCATTTCTTTTGATCTGCATGTGCTCGTTAGAGAAAAGTCGTGTTAGGCACAGGACGCTGAGCCTGTTACATGGTTTATGACTTACAGATATGGTGGAGGCCGGAATTTGGGGCCCACAGAGAAAGTGTCTTTTGCAGGTGCGAGGGGGTTTTATCAGGAAAGTGATGAATAGACTTTTGTTCAAGAGAGCCTGGTACAGGCCTGGGGGAGTCTTCAGGAATTTCCTGGGGGTACCGTCTTGCCGGAGAGGAGCCTGGGAAGCAAGGTCAACGCTAACGATGGGCCTAGAAGGAGTACCAGCATGGAAGTTGCCGCCAGAACCAACACCACGTGAGGGGCGTCTTTGTGGGCGTTTCTAATGTAAATGTGATTTTGTATTAGGGACAGCACCCCTGGGTGGAGGCAAGGCAGATGATCTGAGGAACCTAAGAGAGCGGATGGGTAGGCAGATAGGGAACTGCGAGACATCGACTTGGAACAAAGACTAAGGGAAGTGTGTGATCTTCTTTGGAAGTCACCACTGCTGACACCTTTTTAGGTTAAGATCTTGTTAAGTAGGGATGTCACTTAGTCTAGTGTAGGGACAGTCTAATCTGATTTCTTTCCTTTCTGTAAATGACTCACAAGCTACAGCTTGTGTTTATCCTCGTAACTTTGATAATTCTAGAATTCGTTTTGGTGATATTCTTCTGCCGACTAAGAGCATTTAGAAAATTCATGTTTGTATTGATACCCGTATATCTTTTGAATCTTATTTTGAGATGTTTGTATCTCCAGTTAAGTTTGGCTTTGTAATAAACTTTTAAACTTTTAAGCTTGAGTGGTTCTTTAGAGTGGAGTAAGTCCTTAACTGATTAACTTAGTAGTGGATTGCCTTTTACTCAATGACAGGTACCAACGGTTCAGTCGACCTGAGTTGGGATCTAGATCTATAACTATAGACCAACAATCCCGCGTTAACAGTTGGTAGCAGAGTGAGGATGGTTACCTTCTTGAGGAAGGTGATCTAGACTAGGTTAAGTTTACCCCAAGGTCCCTAGATCGAGAGGTGGCCTGCCGAAGAAGGTGCTGACGGAGCGAGAGGAAAGCAGCAGAATCGGACGAGAGTGAGTATAACAAGGGTCATGCGTGGACAGATTGCGGTGTTTTGTGTTGTATTTGTATTGTAATGTCATGCGGAGTCGAATGCCTGTAGTGTGATTGTGAGAAGGTTGTGAGTGCGCGCAACCTGGTAAAATCTTAAGTTCAGGGTAGAGCTTAAGTGGTTCGGGTGTATCGAACATCCAGAGTAATTGTCGACCAGAGTAAGGGGGTCATGAGGTACCATTGATCGCCCGTAGGACCGAGATAGGGGGAATGCAAGAGTGAGTGTGTGGGTGACGGACGCAGGTCGAAAGTTACCGTGTGCAAGTAACCTATCAGAGAAGGCGATTGTCTGGACGTACACGGAAAGACATTTCGTCAGTTAAGGTGACAATTACAGTTAGACTGTGGACGTACAGTCAGAGAAAGGTGATCGCTTGGTCGGAAGTAATCATTTTTTTCAGAGTATGAATGGGACGCATGCATGACCGGGAGACGAGCGGAGAAAGGAGGGGAACTGCTGCAAAGGGGGACGAGTGACGTCAGCGAGAGCCGCGCTGTGATAGGGCAGTCAGTGTGAAGCCGCGCTGGGACGAGAGACGTCAGCGAGAGCCGCGCTGTGATAGGGCGGTTGGGGTGACGTCAGCGAAGAGCCGCGCAGTGATAGGCCAGTTAGCGAGAACCGCGCTGAGATTGGTGGATTGTCATCAGGAAGTAAACGAACGCGGAGAAAATAGAAATTTGTAGAGTTTGAACATGAAGTGTTTTAAATGTTTGAGAGGGATTTTTAAGAGAAAAAGAAGAGAATCTTATTCCGGGGAAGAGGCGCCGCCGGAGGGTACACCAGCTCACTATATGGCAACGAATGTTGGGTTGCATACTATACTGTGGCTTGGGACTTGGAGTAAGATTACAGAAGGGAATGAGGAATCGACCTTTCCGAAATACGGAACGTTTAGACTAGAGGTGTTGCATCAGTTGAAAGCAGTTATGTCCTCACTGAGACCTTTGCCTAGACCAACACAGTTTGGGGCCCTTAATGCGTGGATTAGGGCGGCGCACGACAGGAGTCAGAACAGACGCCAAGAAAGGGTAAGGCGATCAGTAAGGGCAGTGCAAGATGCTAAATGGGATTAAGAAGCCAAGAAGTGGAGGGTACAGGTGATTGAGGTAGATAAGTTGTACCCCATGAGAGAGGTTACAGGTGGAAAGAAACCCATGGAAGAGGATGATGAGAGCGAGTCGGAGGACGGCCTCATAAATAGGTTGTTGATAGATAGACCACCTCCGGACAATAGGGAGACAGAAGGTACGGGGCTCCCAAAAGAAGACAGGGTTGGCATAGAAGGGTATAGGCCACTCCCTTTAGCGGATTGGGTACCTACCAAAGATGAAGGGACACTTCAACATAGTCCTGTACAGAGAGTGGTCGGAAGGTTTGTGGTGCAGAAGACGCCAGCAACAGAGAGGGCTGAGTCTCATGGATTGCCAGAGGCTCTACAAGTACCTGTTATCATAGGTCCTATACGGTCGATTTATAGCCCAGAGAAAGCGAGGGAGGAAAACCAGGTACAGCTGGACTGGGAAAGAGTTGAGATAGAAGGAAGGAATAACACGACCAATTCCTGGAGGCAATTGCCAGGACCAATAACGTGGAGCACCCCATTGGATTCAGCAGTGGGCCCCGTAACAGAACAAGGGAGTCAGAGAGGACCGATGGATCTGAGGGGACCACGGCCGAAATCCTACAAAGAGCTGAGGGCTGACTTGAGAGAATGGGATGCATCGACAGAAGCACAGAGCAACAGGTCAAGAGCCGAAGCAGAATGGGGAAGTCGAGGCAATGGAACATTATCTCATTGCGGGGCTAGCGAAGGCAGTCAGGAGTGGGATGGTAAAAGTCAGGAGAGTAGAGGAGTTATACGTCTTACAGACAGAGGAAATGAGCAGGAGCAAAGAGGCAGAAGTACGGAGTGTGGGGAGACATCTTGTTTCACTCAAAATGAGGGAGGACAAAGGACCCAAGAGTACAGGGATAGGTTTAGGTGCACTCACCATGCACCCAGTGATAATGTACAGCACTGGGGTCGTGGGAGCATAGGGAACAGCGAAGGATCTTGTCAGGTGCCGACTGATCAGAGACCACCGGCAAATGGTGAAGAGATGGGGAATAACGGAATGTCTTACCATGCACCTAGAGAAGCCAGACAAAATGGGAAATGTGGAACTATGGGGAATAGGGGAGTATTTCACTACCCACCTAGAGAGGATGGAACTGCATGGGACCTGGAGAGATGGGAGCATGGGAGGACTCCCCATAACACGCCTGAGCCCAGACGTAGGACTCAGAGCTGTGATGGGAGAGATACAATTGGACTCTCTAAAGATAGTATACTGAAAGCTGTGATAAAAGCCAAAAGACTCGATGTGACCAGCTTAAGATCTGATCTGAACGATATAATAGACGGTACATTGTCTTTAGAAAGGATCGACATGTACGAACAAGATGAGCTACTGTTTATAGCAAAGGACATCACTCGAAAAGCCAGAGCAACTCATGAGAAACTGTCTGAATTGGCAGACAAGTATATGGTAGATTTGTCCAGAACCAAGGCATTACAGGGTAATCACAGGTTGCAGTATTCAGATCAGGACTTAGATGAGAGGAGGACAACTGGATTAAAAACACACATAAGAGAACTGATCACAGGAATAAGAGCATGGAGAGACCTGGACAAATGGGAAGAGAGGTGGTCCAAGAAGGGAACAGTCAGGCGGAGTGCGAATGTGATGTCTCCAGAGGGAAGGCTAATGCAGATGGAGGCATTCCCTTTGCGGGAACTATCGAATGGGAATTACGTACATGTGCCCTGGAGTAGGGGAGATTTGGCTGCATTTACCAACTCATATCCGAAGTTAAGGGAGAATCCTGTAGAGTGGTACAAGCAGGTAGAGAGGTTTGTCAAGATTTCAAAGGTGTTGTGGATTGATTTGAACACCTTGTTTGATATTGTGGTTCCAGGAGACTTGTGGATAGCATGCAAGGTTAGTGTCGATTGGCCAACTGTAGAACCAGAAAGGGATCCTCGTACTAATGGACCGTCAGAAAGTGTAATGTTAAAATATGAAAGGGTGATTACATGGTTGAAGGATAAAGTGCCACCACAAGACATAGATTGGGTAAAAATAGACCGAACAAGACAGGAACCAAAGGAGACAGTTCACGAGTATTATGAGCGATTGCTGAAAGCATTCAAACAATACAGTGGACTAGATGTAATGGACCCCAAAGATATAGGACAGTTTGTATCAAAGTTTGTTTTGGGGTTGAGACCTGACATTTGTCTGATGATTCAGCAGCATTTAATTTGTTGGCAAAACAAACCATTGGATGAGATTTTGAGATACGCGAGATACTGTAGTGATGAGATAGAGTCCAAAGCAAAGAAATTAAAGGAAAAATTGATGGTGGTGCAGATGCAGTCAGCTGCAAAGGGAGGACAGCAGCAACAGGGAACAGGGACCATGGGACGGAAATCAAATTGTCAGAATAGGGACAACGAGGAAAACCCTAGACCTAGGATAGATCTTGCTACATTGAAAAAAATGACAAAGTGCCACCAGTGTCACCAGGTGGGACATTGGAGACGCGAGTGTCCCTATAACCCTGAAAATGGAGAAATAGAGGTAGAAGAGGAAGTTCAGGAAGTTCCAGTTCAAAGGGTGACAGTGTCAAGAAGTAATGTGGCCAAAGGGGGGACTTCGGCTCCACAAGCTCAGTTCCCTCAGCCACCAAAGATTACGACAGGAGGAAAGGTCTATAGACAAATGCCTTTGTTCACAGGTAAATAAGAGGGTTACTACGTTGATCCATTGACGGGACGACGTGTAAGTAGAGAGGAGGACTGTACCCTCGGGGCAGTTCTAGAGGTGGATCAAAGAGGACCGTTCGTTGAGGCTGAAGTGGCAGGGTGTCCTACAACATTCTTGGTGGATACTGGAGCTACTCGATCCACTCTGAGATCGGCAGTGGTTCCAGATCTACCAATGTCGGGGGAAATGATTCAGGTGGTAGGAGTTGCAAATAAGAGGATGACTAGCCCTTTGACGGAACCAGTGTCAGTGAAAATAGGAAACTACTCGGATGAACATCAGTTTGTGGTGTGTGATTCTAGTCCTGTGTGTTTGTTAGGAAGGGACTTATTGTGCAAACTGAACTGCACCATATACTGCACACCTCAGGGAGTAGAGGTACAGACTACAGACGATGATGCTACCTTCAAGGTTGTTAATTCGAGAACATGCATAGAGCTGTATCCTACCCTGACAGTGGAGGAGCTCCCATGGGATTTACGAGGTGCAGTGTCATCCGAGGTATGGGATTTTACTGGGGAAGAGATAGGACTGATCAAAGGAGTAGAACCAGTGAAGATTATGGTTAAACCAAATGCTGAATATCCAAGAACGCCCCAGTACAAATTGACTCCGGAGACGATTGCAGGGATAAAACCCGTAATCGACTCTATGATTCAACAGGGGATACTGAAGGAAATTGTGGGAAGTCCATGCAACTCCCCGATTATGGGTTTGCAGAAACCTAGTGGGAAATTTAGAATAGTGCAGGATCTTCGAAAGATTAACAACATAGTTGTTTCATGTTGTCCAGTGGTACCGAATCCATCAGTGATATTGTTTCAGATACCATTCCAAGCTGAGTGGTTCACAGTGATAGATCTTTGTCAGGCTTTCTTTTCAATCCCACTGGATGAAGAGAGCCAGTACCTTTTTGCTTTTAAAATGAAAAATCGCGTTTTAACATGGTGTCGTATCCCCCAAGGGTTTACAGATAGCCCATCAATTTTCAACCAGCTGTTGAAGAAGAATCTTGAAAGTCTGGTACTGCCGCAGAATTCGGTTCTGGTCCAGTACATAGACGACCTACTTGTTGCGTCAGAAACAGAAGAGGCTTGTAAGACAGATACCATTGCCTTGCTGAACCATTTAGCTGAAAATGGACACAAGGTATCTCCGAGCAAATTGCAGTACTGTCTGACAGAAGTACAGTACTTGGGACACCGGATAGAAAAAGGAAAGCGCAAAGTGTCACCAGATAGGATAGAGGCGATAATGAAAATGAATGCGCCTACGACACAGAGAGAAGTCAGGATGTTCCTAGGAATGGTTGGTTATTGCCGACAGTGGATAGCTAACTTTTCACTGAAAGCAAAACCCTTACAAAAACTGACGCACAAGGAGGTGAGTGATCCGGTACCATGGGACAATGATGGTTTGATGGCGTTCCTCCAGCTGAGAGAAGACTTGTGTCGTGCTCCGGCTTTGGGAATGCCAGATTATGAGAAACCATTTGCACTTTTCTGCTGTGAGAGAGAAGGCTGTGCTTTGTCAGTTTTAGTGCAAATTCATGGAAATGCCCGTAGACCAGTTGCTTACTTTTCGGCTACCTTAGATCCAGTAGCCGCAGCGTTGCCCGGATGTCTCAAATCCGTTGCTGCAACAGGTGTCAGCATTGAACAGTGTGAAAATATTGTAATGGGACACCAGTTAGTGGTGTATGTACCGCATTCTGTAGAATTGTTGATGACCAGGACCAAGACACAGCACATGACCAACAGTAGGCTCACGCGCTACGAGCAAGTTATACTTGCTGCGGAGAACGTGACCCTTAAGAGGTGCTCTGTTTTGAATCCTGCTACTCTAATGCCACTTCCTAGTGATATTGAAGGCGAAGAATGTGAAGATCACGATTGCCTTGATGTGACTGAACTATGCACGAAACCAAGACCAGATATCGTGGATGAGCCATTGATCGACCCTGATGAAATTTTCTTTGTTGATGGCTCATGTTTAAGAGACGATACTGGTCGGTTGAGAGCAGCTTATGCTATTTGCACCATTACTGGAGTTGTGGAAGCCGCTTGCCTGGAAGGAGTACACTCCGCACAGGTGGCAGAAATCATTGCATTGACACGTGCCTGTATAGCAGGAAACAAAATTAGAGTCACCATCTATACGGATAGCCAATATGGTTTCGGTGTAGTCCATGATTTTGGGCAGTTGTGGTCTCAGAGAGGTTACATGACCTCCTCTGGTTCGCCTATTGGAAATGGAGAATTTGTGCGATTACTGTTAGAAGCATTACAAGGTCCAGCTGAAATCGCCATCGTCAAATGTGTAGCCCACACCAAAAATACAGATTTTGTGTCACAAGGTAATAGATATGCAGATGAAGTTGCCCGCTATTGTGCGGAGCAAGGATATTCTTTCACGGAGGTGGAAGTAGGTGGGGTTCAGGAAAAGACCGAATTAAACATGATGCTAGAAACAGTGGATACTTGGGAGGATTTGAAAAACATGCAAGAAAATGCACCTGATTCTGAGAAAAAGGCATGGGAAACAGCAGGATGTGTGAAAAGTGAAAAGGTTTTCTGGGTTTCAGCAGATGGAAGAGCAGTGTTACCTGAGGAATTAGTGAGTCCAATGGCACGACAGATACATGGTCCAGTACACCTAGGAAGAGATGCCATGCTGAGGGTATTCAGGCAGACTTGGTATTGCCCTAAGTTTAGGATTGCAGCAGAAGCAGTGTGTAGGAGATGTGTCACATGTCAGCAACTAAACGTAGGGAAAAGAACACCAGTTACAATGAGTCACATTGGGAGGTCTGGGGGGCCTTTCAACAGAATGCAATTAGATTTTATTGAAATGCCAAAAAGAAACCACCTCAGGTATGTTCTGGTGGTTGTATGCATATTTTCCAGATGGGTCGAAGCATACCCTACACGCAGGTGCGATACACTCACAGTAGCAAAGTTGTTGCTTAGAGAGTTGATCCCGCGCTACGGGGTGCCAAACTCCCTGGAATCAGATCGAGGAACTCATTTTAACAGTGAAGTTGTGAAAATGCTTTGCTCTGCATTGAACATTGATCAGAAGTTGCACTGTAGCTATCGACCAGAGGCTTCAGGTATCGTGGAGCAGATCAACGGCACGTTGAAGTCCCGAATAGCCAAAGTATGTTCATCGACTTCCTTAAGTTGGCCTGATGCTCTGCCTTTGGTGCTCATGAGTATGCGTAGCACACCAGACAGGAGGACAGGTCTCTCTCCGCATGAGATCCTGATGGGGAGGGCAATGAGACTTCCAATTGTCCCAACCACTGCTTTGTTGAACATTACAGATGACCTAATCCTGGATTACTGCAAGGGACTGACTGACGCCATTCATTCTGTGTCCTTCCAGGTGCAGGCTGCTGAGGTCCCATCTTCCAGAGACTTGTGTCATGATCTGTGCCCAGGGGATTGGGTTGTACTGAAAAAATATGTCCGGAAGAACTGCCTCGACGTGTGCTGGAAGGGGCCCTACCAGGTCATTCTTACCACGAATACCGCTGTGAAGTGCGGAGGGTTGCCGAATTGGATCCATGCTTCCCATACTCGAAGAGTTCCAGCACCCCTAGAAGAAACAGCTCCTCTCGCAGATGAAGATTCAGTTGTGGACGGTGAGCCACTAGAGGGGATCAGTCAAGCTGTGGGGGTGTCTGAAGAAGTTGGGAGCGCTACAGAACAAGAAGAAGAAGGACAGAACGGCAGTGAAACTGAAGTTGTCACAGAAGGAGAAAGCTGCTGTGAAAACAACTCAGACACAGAACAAGTCCAGAGTGATCAAGAACAGAGTGAGAGGACAAGAAATAGGAGAACCAGGTGTGGAGCAGCTACTTGGCCTGAAAGAAAAAAGAGGCCAAGCTTGAAGCCAGCTCGAGAGGAAACTCTTGCTCCTATATCCGAAGACTCGGATTTGGACGAAGGTGTGCAAGGGCAGGAACAGGAAGGTCCAAGGAGATCAAGGAGGGTGCGAGTGCCTTGTAGAAGATACTCTACTCCTGAGTGGACCTACCTCGCTGCAGATGTCAGAAGCACGCAGAACTGGGAGGGTGAGGCAAGTGACCCTAACCAGAATTGACCCCATCATAACAGTGGAAATAGAGTTGCTGATACCAGGATTGGAGGTCGAAGGATTGCTGACTCTCAATATTGTCTATCCTCCTCTCCTGAGTGGAATAAGAGAATTGGTCTTAAACACAGTAGAATTTCCGGTTTGTTGTTCAAGGAGTCCATTACTCGAGGAGCTCCTTCTTCGTTTAGACATACTAGAAGGTGTGATGAGAGTCGTTGGAACACGTATAATTCCAGATTGCTAAAGACTTTGTAGATAAATTAATGAAGAGATAACCTAGCGCCGAGTGGAAGAAGAAACTAGGGACTTCCATTTAGTGGACGGAGGAGGGCTAGGGTTGTCTGTTGCTATAGAACACAAAGACTGATCTTGCGGAGAAGATTATCAGCTTCCAGGTGTGGTTCGACAAGAGACATTGTGCGGTGAAAGAAATTTGGATCTACACTGTTTGAGATCATGGAGGCTGGCAACCCGAACCGCAGGGCCAAATGTATAATAGGCACACTTTTAGTGGGTGTGATTTTTCTTATAGCTTTAGTGGTTACAATATCATATGTAGTGGGACATGAAAACGAAGAGAAAGCAACAACAAAACCAAAGATTACATCGACACAGAAACCTACTATTGCTAGTAAAAAGGGGGACAATACAGAGAAAGACAAAGCTTTACTAGCAGCTGAGACTCGTAGGTTACATGTAGATGAATCACAGGGGAACTTTAAATCGAATGCATATGCTAAATTGCTATACGAATATGTTGATGCTATGGAGGCTAAAAACTGTTATGTCTGTATGAAACTGCCAGCCTCTGTAGACGAAGGTATCAGATACCATCATCTTCCATTGACTTATGGAATCACATGTAGTTTGTTGCTGAGCATATTTTATAAACGAGATGGGTTCGAATACTATTTTTCGAACTTTGATTCAGTGTTACCAGAAGTGCCGAATTACAAACATTTAAATAAATGGGATTATTATAAGAGTGAAGACAGATTACAGAACTTTTTCCTTCCTTGGAAAACATTAGATACTTCACATGCCCGGAGAAATAATTTGACTTGTAAAGTGTCAGAAATTGAGAAAAAGTTTATAGGACAGATGGATGATCGATACAGGAGACAAAAGATTTTATAATCTTCAGGTCAATGGAAAACAGATTGGACCGAGGAAGAAAGGGCACACCAAAGAAAGGGTAGCAATGGTCCAATAGCTCTAGATAGAGAGAAAAGGGGGAAACTGTGCATACACAGAAGTGAAACTTATTACGAGAATGTGTTTGTGGGAAAAGTCAGTTGTGAACATGCTTTCCAATTAGAGTACTATTCTAAAGATTTCTTGAAGGAAATGCAGGTGATCCCAAATGTATATTTTGTCTGTGGGAGAAATGCATACGTGAAACTACCAGATAATTGGTATGGGTCATGTTATTTGGCAATTGTCTTCCCCAAAATATACCATGCTAAGGATTTAGAAATCATGGAGGGAAAAACACAAGCTAGAGGAAGAAGAGATGTAAGCGCTGAGGAGGTAGTTGGAGACGTATTTGGTGCTATGTTTCCTATTCTAGGGATAGCACTAAATGATGTCAAGATTAGAAGATTGGCAACAGTTGTAGATAGGTTGTCCGCCAGTACTGCTAGATCACTAATGCTGGTGGAAGGAGAAATGCAATCGATAAGGGCAATGGTTCTTCAGAACCGACTTGCTCTAGATGTTCTGTTAGCCAAAGAGGGAGGAGTCTGTAAGGCTTTGAAGGTCCAGGAATGTTGCACTTACATTCCAGACAATTCAAAACCGTTAGAGAAGTACATTCGAAACATTACTGAAATACATCATGAGATAGAGGATTTGACAAAGGTAACAGTGTGGGAAAAAGTAGGTCAAGGAATGGGTAAAGTTGGAGGTTGGTTTGCCAACCTAGGAAAGAATATCATTTGGTACATACTGAAACCTATTATCATAATAGTGATTTGTATAATCACTTTGTGGGGATTGGTGCGGCTGTATCAATGGTATAGATCAAACAAGTTGCAAAGAACCATGAGAAGGCAAGAGAGGAGATTGACTGCGATGCAGGATAATCAGTACAGGAGTCTAAAGGCTTTAGAGACGATGAAACGAGGGGGTACTGAAACGACTTCAGTTTGACTCAGTCCATACCTCAGGGATGGTGTTTTGAGGGTGATGACTACTGAAAGTCATCAAAGGGGGGATTGAGAGAGCGCAAATTAAGAAAAACTGTAGAAGCGCACCATATTTACAAGCATGTTGTATTAGTTTAGTGAACAGTATATAAGAGTGTTGAAATTATAGAGTGAAGGTACATAATAGTGTTTAATTAGAATAGAATACATATATAGAGTGTGAAAAGCTAAATGTAGATGTGTTCAAAGATGTTAGAATGATGTTGAAATCTCATGTTATGTGGCTGTTGTAAAGGAAAATGTAATTCTGCTAAACGTGGAAATGTGTAGGCCACATGGCAGTTCACAAAGAGTACAAGAAATTGATGTATTTCCACATAATCTGGATTTTAATGTTATTATGATTCAAGTATTACTGAACCTAGGACTGATATATATGTTTTATAGACGTTTATATAATTATTGTGTGTAATAAGTTAGAATATTGTTTAAACTAAAGAAATTAAATGTTTTGTAGAAGTGCATAGGCCCATTTCATGGAATCCTATCAGGCCTGAATAGATAAAGTCATTTCTTTTGATCTGCATGTGCTCGTTAGAGAAAAGTCGTGTTAGGCACAGGACGCTGAGCCTGTTACATGGTTTACGACTTACAGATATGGTGGAGGCCGGAATTTGGGGCCCACAGAGAAAGTGTCTTTTGCAGGTGCGAGGGGGTTTTAACAGGAAAGTGATGAATAGACTTTTGTTCAAGAGAGCCTGGTACAGGCCTGGAGGAGTCTTCAGGAATTTCCTGGGGGTACCGTCTTGCCGGAGAGGAGCCTGGGAAGCAAGGTCAACGCTAACGATGGGCCTAGAAGGAGTACCAGCATGGAAGTTGCCGCCAGAACCAACACCACGTGAGGGGCGTCTTTGTGGGCGTTTCTAATGTAAATGTTATTTTGTATTAGGGACAGCACCCCTGGGTGGAGGCAAGGCAGATGATCTGAGGAACCTAAGAGAGCGGATGGGTAGGCAGATAGGGAACTGCGAGACATCGACTTGGAACAAAGACTAAGGGAAGTGTGTGATCTTCTTTGGAAGTCACCACTGCTGACACCTTTTTGGGTTAAGATCTTGTTAAGTAGGGATGTCACTTAGTCTAGTGTAGGGACAGTCTAATCTGATTTCTTTCCTTTCTGTAAATGACTCACAAGCTACAGCTTGTGTTTATCCTCGTAACTTTGATAATTCTAGAATTCGTTTTGGTGATATTCTTCTGCCGACTAAGAGCATTTAGAAAATTCATGTTTGTATTGATACCCGTATATCTTTTGAATCTTATTTTGAGATGTTTGTATCTCCAGTTAAGTTTGGCTTTGTAATAAACTTTTAAACTTTTAAGCTTGAGTGGTTCTTTAGAGTGGAGTAAGTCCTTAACTGATTAACTTAGTAGTGGATTGCCTTTTACTCAATGACAGGTATCAACGGTTCAGTCGACCTGAGTTGGGATCTAGATCTATAACTATAGACCAACAATCCCGGGTTAACAGAGATCAGCTGTGGAGTCCACCAGGGCTCCTCCCTGAGCCTCACCCTCTTCAGTGTCTACATGGCCCACCTTGCAGTCATCGTCAGAAGCCACAGACTCTACATCATCTCCTATACTGACGATACCCAATTGATCCTCTCCCTAACCAATGAACCCTCAACCGCCAGAACCAGCTTCCTCAGTGACACGAAGGCCATCGTGACATGGATGAAAGAAAGCTGCCTCAAGCTCAACTCGGACAAGACCGAAGTTCTCATCCTGGGACCCACATCATCAGCCTGGAACAACTCCTGGTGGCCAGCCACTCTGGGTGGCACCCCACCCCGACACACCACGCATGCAACCTTGGCATCATACTGGACTATTCGCTCACGATGGACCGCCAAATCAACGCAGCATCCTCAGCCTGCTTCCACACGCTCCACCTGCACTGAAAGACTTTCAGATGGATCCCCACAGATTCCGGAAGCACGGTCACCCACGCACTCATCACTAGCAGACTCAACTACGGCAATGGACACTATGCCTGAATCACCGAGAAACAACTCAATAAACTGGAGTATGCCCAAAAAGCCGACACCAGACTGGTCCAAGGCAACCCCTGCGGCAGCCACATCATGCAACATCTTTGACAACTCCACTGGCTCCCAGTCAACAAGAGAGTCACTTTCAAGCTCCTCATGCATGCCAGCAAAGCCCTACACAATGTAGGACCAGCGTACCTGAACCACCACCTCACATTCCACGTACCCACCAGACAACTCCGCTTGTTCCAACTCACCCTCACCCTCATCCCCAAGATCCACAAGTCCAGAAACAGATGAAGATTGTTCTCATACCTTTCCGCCAAGACATGAAACTCCCTGCCCCTACCTCAGGCAATCAGCGTCACTGACCCAATTCAGGAAGTACCTCGAGACCTGGCTCTTTGAATGATCCTCCACCCAGATCGACCAGCAGCCCCCACCCACCCCCAGCACCTTGAGATCCTCACAGGTGAGTAGCCACACTTTAGAAGGCCCTGATTGATTGATTGATTGATTGATTGATTGAGATGATCTGGCTGTGACTGCAGCAACTGTTGTCTGAATGAGTTAACTATATTATCAGAACTTCTGATTTGATTTTGAACCTGTACTTCAACTGTACCATATTCATTCTCTTTTTAAGGTGTAATGGATATTTAATCTCCGCTCCGCTCTATTTAATTGTCTAGCGTAAGAGCAAGAATATTCGCATGATACAATATTTTTACTAGATTCTGCATATTGGATGGTGAATAGACAAGCTTCGAATGTAATTGAAAGTGCTGTCACAAACTGCTGTAGACAAACAAGTTAAGGAGTATCCTTTTCACTTTGAAAGTTTCTGAATTTTACAGGGATGGTGCGGTTGCAGAGTTCCAAGCTTCAATTTAAACAATTGCCTGACAGTATTAGTTAAAAAACTGTCTCAACTTATTAATTGGCTGTTCTCTGATTCTACAAAAATTACTGGCCTGCCTTCCAAACACAGGTGCTCGAGGACATCTTTCTAATACCTAATAGTTGTCCCTTTGGAAGAGGTGTACCTATTTCCACTTTATGGGCATGTGCAACTTTATGTATTTTTTTATATATTATGATCGTAAACAGAAAACAATGCAGTAGAAAGTGCGCCAGGCAAGCTGGTGTAAGAAAATGCAGTCTGGCACTTTCAATTCAATGGCATATATGTCCTATTCTGGGAATCGGACGTGTGGTTCTACTGTGATTCAGTTCCAAGACAACACACAATGATCCACACGAGCAAGTCAGTCTACTGAAGAGGAGCCCAAAGAACTGTAACAGGGTGACAGTCCACACACCCATGATACTAATGACTATTGACACAATACAGCAAGCTGCCACCAAACAAGGGTATGAATAGTCACTTATTATGTGTTTGCTTCATACTCCATGAAATATGCGTACAATACCCCCCAAATGTCTATTATCTGAGCCTTGGCATATGGTGGAGGTGAACAGGTTTCAATTCTTCCATTAGAGATGGTGACATCTCTGTGTCAATCCTCAAGCATGTGGAAAGGTCCCTTCATCCAGGACCATGCGGCTTGCTGTTTCGACAGAATCTACAATATCCCTGTACCTCTTCAACCGTGTTCCAGCACCTCTGTGGCAAACCAATGCGGCCATCAGACGCAAGAACTCAATATGGGCAATAGGATTTTGCCAATTGTGTCTGTTGTCTCACGCCGGAAATCTTGGAACCCAAGTCTTTGCCATGACAGATGTTATCAGCACTGGGTATTTACAGCGCAGGGTTAAACCAATGCATGAGTCAGGAGTGCAATATATTCTAGTCAAGTATTTAAAGTGGAGTCATTTGTATCTGTAGTTCAGAGAATATGCTTTTTTTGTGAGCAACAATAATTCCAACAGGCACTGCCGAATGCCTGCCCCAGGTCTGCCTCCCATGTGACATCTATATGTTTACCTGTAGATTATTTCACACGGTGTGAATTCTTCAGGTTCCAAGAAGCAAAGAGTACACATTACACATAGTATCACGGTATAAAAGTTACATGAATGAGTCCAGTGGTGAAGTATTGCTGTAAATGTTGGTGATGAACAGTATGCTCTTGCGCTGCTGATAGGCTGTTGAATCACAAACCTTAAAATGCATTAGAGATTCGGGGAGCATTTCGGCTACTCTACGTTTAAGCAATCTGCTTACTAATTTTTAACGCAAGCATATAATACGAGAGATATGCTGTTCACACCAGTTCTAGAACTTTTCCTAGGAGTAAGTATATAAATATATGTAACGTCTAAATGCAGGCGTACTTTTTTTAAACGGCTTTCAGGTGGTTAACAGTCCCTACTTGGTCTATTTCTAAAACAAATATGTTTGCCATGTCTTACATGTACATCTCTCTGAAGGTTTTTGACAAAGCCTGAACCTTGTTGGGATGCACAATTTTTCCTAACAAAATAGGCAGCAGTCTTAACAATCTGAAAACGTTGTGAAATTCTAACAAAACTCACGTACATTGGATAATTCTTGGCTTGTGTGTTGTTTGAAGACACCGGTTGGCTCCCTGCTACGCATCCTTTACTTTTTGGTCCATGATAACACATTTAAAGAGAATGTGTTTTAGGCAGGCACTGGCAACAGTAGAGTTTCTGAAAAATCTTTAACCAACAGTTTTCACACGTATCTCTGCTTTGGGTGCTGGAACTTTTATTCTGTCTTTAACAGCACAAGCAGTACAGATTGGTGGCATTAGCAGTCGTTTATGAGTCCTCACAACTGCTGATTTTCTCGGTTGCATTCTGAAATTCAAAAAAAGAAAGTACATTTATTTCTAAGAATTATGCAATATTTAACATAAGTAACAAACATTACTTGCTGCAGAGGAATCTATTCGAAGGCTACTCTCCCTTCCGAGAGTTGATCACACTCATCAACTCTTAGGGCCTAATTACGAGTTTGAAGGTCCATGTGACCGCCGAACCCGTGGTGGAGGTCCCTGGACTGCCAGAATGATGGTCCACCCGCCGTATTACGACTCTGGCGGTGGGACCACCACAGAACCACTGCTACCACCGGGATCATTGATCCTGTGGTGGTAGCGCAGTGGTCAGGGGCCATAATATGCTGGTGGTGCATTATGAGTTTCCTCACTGCCCTCCTATTCATGGCGGTGAGCCTGCCATGAAAAGGGTGGCAGTGAGGAAACTAAGAGGGCCCTACAGGGCCCCCGGTGCCTCTGTACATGGGGGTACGTGCATGGGGGGCACATGGTGTGCCCCCATCTGTATGCACCTCAATGTTCCTGCACAGAACGAAATACACAACATTGCGCTCTTCGGTCCGTGCAGGAACGCGATTTGTCGTTCTCACTGTGGTGCCATACTAAGGCTCACCGCCTGAAACCACCAAAGCACCGCCTGCCAGACCAGGAGAAAAACCCTAATCTGGCAGGCGGATGGCTTTGCCAGTGTGGCAGTGGGGCTCTTAGTCTTCATTGGAGATTTGTGTAGTTCCTTTAACATAATAGCTGCAGGAATGAGCTCATAGAAACATCCCCAATTGTCAATCACAGGTGAGTTAGGAACCTCTATAAAGACTTCCATAGCTTCCATTTCAGCTATATCCTTTTCAGTTTGCATTTCGTTTTAGATGACATCACGCTTTCAAATACACTTAATGAGCTGCATCAACTGCGACTGACCATTAAGACTTTTATTTGATAACCGCTGGAAATGTTTGTTTTCAAAACCAGACACATAGGGGCCCATTAGGATGTCCGGCGGATTGCCCCCGCCAGGCTGGCGGTAGCCACCGCCAGCCTGGTGGGGGCAATCCGCCCGACATCCTCACTCGTTTTCCCCCCGCCATATTAGTATGGTGGGGGGGACCTCGGCGGACGGAAAGATCGTCCGCCGCTTTTCCGCCCCGGTCGCCTTGCGGCCGGGGCGGGAAAGGAATAATATGGTGGCGGTGCCTGTCAGACACCGCCAGCCATATTATGATGGGCATTTTACAATGCCTTTCCGTGGCGGTAATGCCTCCACGGAAAGGCATGCGGTCTTCCCTTTCGGGGCCCCCTGCGGGCCCCCAAAGTGAAGGAGGGGTGGGGGGTGCACACGGGGGTACCTGTGGTACCCCCCTGCATTTGCATATACAATGCGGTAGGCACCGCGCGGTGCCTGCCGCATTGTGTATGCAAATGCATACATGCATTTATGGCATTGTGGCGCATTGTGGCGCCACAATGTTATAAATGCAGGATGCGGCCGCCACTGTGGCGGGCGCATCCTAATACCACCAACGGGACCCCCGCCCCTATGGCGGGCGGTCCCAATCCCCGTCAGGATGGCGGGCGGGCAAAGTCCGCCCGCCATCCTAATGACCCCCATGGTATCTAAGATCATTATAAATTGGCTGCTGAGAGTCCTGTTCCATCAGTGGTGGCTAAAGTGTCAGCCTGCAGTTAATAGTTATCTATAATATTCACACCACTAAAAAGGGGCATGTATTTGGCACAGTAGCATTATCTATTTTCCTTGATAGAAAAATCTTTATCATGCCATAACTACCCGGCATTTACTGCACCTATATCAAGAGGCTAATATATATCTACCCTTGGCTCCAAACAGGGGTGTAAACACGTCACCTTCTGTGATGTCACTTAGAAGTTTTAAGCAGAATGTGTGGTCTGATCCTTAGCTACTTCCATATTGTGCCTTCTGCAGTGTCACTTCCTGCACACTGCCCGGTAGGAGGCATTGAAGACTGAGCAATATTTGGCCACTTAACATCAGTATGGTGGGGTCTCTTGCTGCTTTGTAACTCCCTCCTTAGGTTTTTTTTTGGGGGGGGGTTGTCTTTTTGGAGGACATTCCAGGGTTGGGTTTCTGAGACCAGGACCATGAGATATATCAGGTTAGTAGATTATGCCAATTCTGGGTCAGGGTTGAAGGGAAGCCATAACTTCTGGGTCAAAGGACATTGGTATGTTTACTTATGAGTCAGAGGGTGACATCACTTTCAGATATCCATAAGTGACAAAATGTCTGGATCACATAGCATGCGTGATGTCACTTCTGGGAGTAGGACTTTCTAGTTATGAAATAAGGGCAAGTCACCGATCCCATGATGCCCACTTTTGAGTGAGATAGCATGTATCCCTTTGCACTACTCATGCCCCCCCCCCAACTTGTATTACAGTCTATGGCCCTCATACTATTTGGGCTGCTAATTCCTGCTTGGGCACAAGAGAAGTTCATATTTGAACCTGGCCAGAACTAGTGCAAAACTCCCATTCTTTTTCAGGTAATGCCTGGAAGAATATGTTTGGAAAAATGCTGCAACATTCCAAATGTAGTAGTTTGTAACAGGAAAGACATAGTTTTACACTGTAACCCTATCCTGAGGTGTGGATCTTCAAGTGGGGAGGTAATACCACACCAACAAAATATCATACTATCACACTCTTTGGTACTGATATTTACCTTGTTCGGCATTCCAAAACTAAGTAATGGCAAAATTGTACATACAGCTTATTATACATTAGTCAGTTGAAATAATTTTTCTTACAATTCACCACTGCTTCGGACAATTTCATTGCCGAAACAATTGTCTGGGGCTATAACATGAGAAGAAATAAGAGAGCAAAGTCTTTAGAAACTAACGGGACGATTTGTGTCCTAATGGCTGCACCTTTCTCTGTCAGGGCGCAAAGTAAATTACCCTGAGCTGGCAGTTATTCATAAAGCATTGTCAGGAACCGCCGTCATGTTGGTTCCTGCTAATGCATTTCTCTGTTCGGTACAGGGCTGTGTCAACATGTTGCTTCAAAAGGGGTGTGCGGACCACTGTGTTGTTGGAGAATGAACTGTGCTGTTGTTGCGACGGAGTTTCTTTGCCAACATATAAATTAGGCCTGAAGTCCCTTGACTCTCAATAAGATATTGTAACACCTGTTTTTTAATAGCTACAAAACAAAAATAGCAACAAAACAAAACAAACGTCCTTGTAGTTCAGACAACTGTTATCTCAACCACAAAATAGAATTACATCAGATCCTTTCCATAATTCATGCCCATGAAGATCAGGGAGCTGACATACTCTCAGCCTTGTTATTAGGGATTGTATTGCTTTGTACTGTAATTGCATTTCTATGGCGCTTAGTATACCTGATGAGACATTTAGCCACTTGATGGGTAACATGCTATCCCGTAACCCAAAGTTAATGGTTAATCCAATGGTTAATAATCATGTAAATTTGTTGGTTATTTGGTTAGTCTTGTGGTCTAAGAAAAAAGAAGCATTACCTCCAGTTTCTAGTGATGGATTAAGTTAACAGGTGTTAGGTGCAATTAATATAGAGTACGTACAGATGGAAAAGCAAGGGATAAGTAAATAGTATGGATGGGGTTAGAATTTGTGGGATTGCAAGGTATCATGCACATTCATTGATAGCCTGCATAAAGTAAAGATCCAGTAGAGTAGAGAATTTAATGCGTCAAAAAATGATTGCTGAACTTTAATCATAACATTCGAAAAGAGAAATAAAAATAAAGGGAGAATATTCATTTTCACGAGTGCAACCCTACCTATGGTCGTCAATGGAAAATGCTGCCACTTATCAAGTAATTGGCGCATCTTTGTTAATGTGAATTCATAAGTAAATGTAAACAGATCATGGAAATTGGTGGTAACAAATATATCAATATATCTTACTGGAATAGGCGTGGAAAGGTGTGTCTGCATCTTAGTCGATAGAATTATTGATATACAATTGAATAAAAGAGCTTTAGATTTTGCATGATTAATTTTATATCCACCTATTTCTGTAAACTCGCTAATTTTAGAAAAAGCATTCGAAACGTTACTCTACTCTGCTGTCAAATATAGAACCATATCATCTGCAAACAGTGTTGGCTTGGCAGCACCACTTATAGGTGGAAGGATATCAGAGTTTTGGCATGTGGCACACACCAAAAGTTCTATAAATAATGAGAAGAGAATTGGTGACAGGCGACACGCCTGCCTCGTTCCCCCTACTTATGATAATTTGTCTGGCTGACTCAGCATTAATTATTATGTGTTCAGTCTCATTACTATACAGGTTTCTTAATAGCTGTACAAACCCGTTTGGAAAATATATTTTTTTCAGGATAGTGAATAGTACCTCTCACTGGACTAAATCAAAAGGTTTGTCTGCGTCTAGCAATGCGAAGGTCTCCTTAATTTTGTATGAAGAATAATTGATTTGCTGGACTGGACAGCTAGTATTAGTCAAGATTAATATTCCAGGTAGAAACCCATTTTGATCATTATGGATTACAGTTTGAGCTAGTGGTTCAAGACGATTTGCCAAAATGTTAGTGAAAAGTTTGTAGTTGTTGTTTAATAAAGTGATTGGGCGATAAAAATTCGGATCAACTTCTACCTTATCTTTTTTAAGCTGACCACAACAGATTCCGTAAATAAATTTGGAATTTCGTTCGTCCGATTACTTTATTTCGGCCACAGCGGGCCATAAAAGTTCATAAAATACATACATACATCAATTAAAATAATAAATACAAACTTCATTGTAATACATAGAATATACAGGTTTACAAATAGGAATACAGTACTTAAGACCTAATTAAACATAGAATTCCGAATCGAACATTCACATTAGGTTTAAAAGGGAGAGCTCATGCTAAACACTGGCTGCATTGATCAATTTCCTGCATCTATGCCACATAGCAATCAGGAAACGTGAGACGGCAAAGACAATAGGGGGATGCGTATCATACTTTAACACTCTAAGTGCTTGTGTGCACTGTCGGAAACCTAGATTTCTACAAATTGCAATCACCCAGTGCTTACGTGCAACCTGATACGCTGGACAGAAGAAGAAAACATGTATTTCATTTTCCAGGTGGAATTCACAGGCAGGGCACTCCTTACTCTTGTTTCTATATCATTTACTGGTGAACACTCTAAGTGGAAGAGTACCCAATCTCAATTGCATATACAATTTCCTAGCTAATGCAGAATATATCAGATCTAGGAATTCTTCCTTTTTATATTCTACTTTAACTTGAAGGAACTCAGTGGTTAACCTGTCCCCCTCAGAACTCGCATGAAGGGATGCTAGATTGAAATTCCTGTAGTGGCGGACCAAATCAGCTTTAGTTAGCTCCGGGCAAACTACATCTGGGGTTTCCCAGAGCTCTGATAGACCTATCCTACAGCTGATTGACTTTATATGGGTCAGCCACCGGATATTCTTAGGATTCCAAACACAACTGTAGAGGTCTTTTAGTGCTACAGAGTAATATGGCGCACACCAGGGTAACCGCTGATTGGTATATATTAGCAAGGTGAACAGTGTAGGCAATGGGGCGAGTGGTAACACCTCCCAACCACTCAAATAGACCAGAAATCTGGTCTGTGTCAATTAGAACTGCAGTGCCCCTGCACTAAACACAAAATGTAATGATATGATAATATAATGTAGTTACATGCAATGGTCAAGCTAAATACAGCAATCCAAACACATAGTGAGTATTCAAAGTTCAGTGATCAAGAGCACAAGTGGAAGCTGTAATAAGATCTATAGTCCGTTCTTATAGTGTTCATTTTCTGTTTAATGTTCCAAAATCATAAGCCAACACGTGTTTCATCGCAGGGAACATCTGCGAATCTTCAGGGCTGGAAAAGATGGCTTATATGATACGTGTTTCAAGTTGGAAACACCAAAAATAGAGGCGAAAAAGAGCCGGTCAGTGTGTAGACTCTGGTTCTTGTCGGGAAAAAGAAGTAGTGGTTCCTAGTTATTCTAATGAGCTGTGGCCTGGTCTAGGCAAGCTATGGATTCTCAAGTTTTCGGACTTCCGGTAGAAGGCCGATTTTTAAAGTTCCGTACCAGGAACACGGCGCCGGGAAACTAAAAGAGGGGGATTTTCGTCACAAAGACGAAACACTCCGTGAATAGAGGCACACCCGCCCTATCACGAAGACCTGTCTCCTCCCGGTTTTCACTCTACATGTGAAAAATCGAGATCTATCCTAAACTTTAAAAATCGGCCTTCTACCGGAAGTCCGAAAACTTGAGAATCCATAGCTTGCCTAGACCAGGCCACAGCTCATTAGAATAACTAGGAACCACTACTTCTTTTTCCCGACAAGAACCAGAGTCTACACACTGACCGGCTCTTTTTCGCCTCTATTTTTGGTGTTTCCAACTTGAAACCCGTATCATATAAGCCATCTTTTCCAGCCCTGAAGATTCGCAGTTGTTCCCTGCGATGAAACACGTGTTGGCTTATGATTTTGGAACATTAAACAGAAAATGAACACTATAAGAACGGACTATAGATCGTATTACAGCTTCCACTTGTGCTCTTGATCACTGAACTTTGAATACTCACTATGTGTTTGGATTGCTGTATTTAGCTTGACCATTGCATGTAACTACATTATATTATCATATCATTACATTTTGTGTTTAGTGCAGGGGCACTGCAGTTCCACCGGATATTCTTACTTTTCAGTAGATCCCAAATCTCCCTAGATTCCTTTTTGTAACAATCGAGTTCCGGCACAGACCACAATCTTTACCAATACGTTAGAGGGCGTAATGTCATAACCTCCTCAATAGGGAGTAGCCCTAGATCCATGCGTAACGGTACAAGACCCAATATGTTCCTCAAAAATGCGTGTTCTACTTTAACTAAATTGGGTGATTTCTGGTAACCCCAAAGTTCGGCCCCATATAGTGCTGCTGGTCTAGCCTGTACATTATAAATTTCAATAACTGGAGCCGCAGGCTTGAACTCAGACTCTCTGTGCAGCTTCTGGATCCCCCCCACCACTTTGTTAACTTGAGTGCTGTTTTTGCCAGCTGCGAATCCCATTCCAGGTGTTCTCCCAGAGTAATACCCAGATATTCAAAGGTCTTTCCTCTCTCCAATGGGGTTCCACCCAGAATGGGGTTTGGGCGCGTCTGCCTTGGGGGGTTGAAGATCATAAACTTAGTTTTATCTAGGTTTATCTCCAATCCCCTAGATACACAGAAGTCGGCAAAGCCATCCAAGGTGTTTTGGATGCCCGTTGAAGTCTTGGACAACAACAAGGTGTCGTCCGCGAACATCAGAGCGGGCACCCATCCAGTAACTAACCTCGGGGCATCTATATTGATGGCTCCAAGAAGATGGGCAACTAATCCATTTATGTAGAGGCAAAACAAGGTAGGTGCCAGCACACACCCCTGGTGCACCCCTTGATTCACCGGGAAGCGGGCTGACAGTTCGCCATGCTTCCCGCACCTTACTTGAGCATAGGTGCCACTATGGAGCCTTATTAAAACATTAAGAAGATACCCGGGCAGACCAAGTTCATGAAGTACCCTCCACAGTTTGTCCCTGGGTACCAGGTCAAATGCTGACCACAGGTCAACAAAGATCATGTAGAGGCTGCCACCCTCTACAATCACAGTTTTCCAATATAAGACCTGGAGTCTAAATAACTGGTCCACGGTTGATGTACCCTGCCTAAAACCAGCCTGGAAAGGAGATTGAATCTCATTTTCCTCCATCCAACTCTGTATTCTTTCTAAGATAATCAGTCCCATCAATTTTTGAGTTACATCTATGAGACTGATAGGCCTGTAATTAGACGGTTTCAGGGGGCAGCCTTTTTTGTAGATGGGAACTATTTCGGTGCCACGCCAAGTGTCCGGAGGATCCATACCATTTAGTATGGCATTATAAAGAACACATAGATAAGGGCACATATTTTCTGTTCAGACCGAAATAAATCCCCCGGTAGCCTGTCAAGACCAGGGGCCTTTTTAGGAGCTAATTTCAAAATAGCAGCTTCCACCTCCAAAGAAGTAATCTCCCATGTCCCATCCAGTCGATACTCGTGGAGGAGGCATGGGAGAGAGATTTCGGGTCCATCGCTGCTTAAAGAAGCATACAGGGTCCCAAAATGTGATTCCCATACGGGTGCAGCTATATTTGGTTCATTTGCCAAATTGCCCGCCCTACTCCCACAGCTGACAATCGTCCAGAAGGATTTAAAATCTTTGGACTTTAGTGGAGATGTAAGACCTTCCCAGTTGTCTGCCTCCCACTCTTTCCTTTCCTTCTGAATGACCTGCTTGTACAAGTGCGGAAGGTACTTGATCCTAGTTGTATCCTTTAGCTTGACCGCAAGGGTCAAATCCTTTTTAACTTTCCTACAGTTGGCATTATACCAAGGATGGGCTGGGGCTGGTTTAACCTTTGCACTACCTTCCGGATAGAACACATCAGAAAGTTTCTGGATGAGCCCCAGATGTATAGTCAGGGGCTCATCACCCAAACCTGAATGTGATACTATATCCTCCACCTCGCCCATGCCACTCAGGCACGGCAAAGCCCTTTGGTAGAAGTCAGCAAGTTTGTTAGGAGAGCCTAGTATCTTTGGCCATCTAACCCTCCGTCTGTTATTAGTTAACAACAGTGGAGGTTCTATTGTATTTGAATCCGAGTCTGGATTAAACAAACCCAGACTCCCTGGTTTCAATGTCATAACCAAGGGATTATGGTCGCTGTCTTTCCTGGGATAGATCTGGAAGTCCAGGACCTTGCCCCAAATTCTAGGTTCCACCATAATGGTATCAAGAATGGAATTTTGGCCCTCTCTATTGAATGTCATTCGGCCCGGTCTGTCAGAATTTGTCCTCCCATTACAGGCTCTAAGAGAGGACAAAAGAGTGAGAGAATTGATTTGCAACACCAACGGGGTCCAAGCCCTAACTACCGGAATCTGGGGTTCAGGGATAAACCAGTGCTGATCGTCATCTTCAGAAAGCTCTTGGATTGCATAAGTCAGTGGCTCAAGCTGGCAATTAATATCACCACCCACTATTAAAGTGACTTCTGGATCAAGAGTTAAAATAAACTGCCTGATTTGGTCAATGGTTCCGGACTCCTTACCACTTGGGGTTGGTCGCAAGTAGATATTAATTAAAGCAGTCTGTCTATTTCCTGGGAGTGTAAGGAGGACACACTGTACATCTAATGAGTCAGTGGGGATCTGTACTGCCTGGGCCCCCAGGTGTGTACCTACCCAAATGCTAAGTTCCCCAGAGGGTCTACCCCTACCCTTTATAGTTGCCAATATGCTGAAAGTGGAGAACCCTCTCCTTTGTATATCTCCCAACGCCCAAGTCTCCTGAAATAGGCAGACATCACTTTTCTCCACAAATGCCCCCCAGTCTGGGCACAACAGTTTATTTTTGATCCCAGCCACATTCCATGAGAGAATTTTAATAGAATCCTTTAACACCCCCGGCCCATTTGGAATTTCGCTGCCTGATAAGATTTTATTAAACAGACTGACTTCGAAAAAGTCTTATACATTTCTGCAGGTATTCCATCTTTGGGCGAACAAAGCGATACAAAAGGGGATGATGGACGGAGCGTTTGAACAAATCAAACACTCACCCCCAGTCAACTGATCTGGGTTTAATCCATCACCATTCTTTAGTTCACTCAGCCACCCCAGTTCAGACATGGCTATATGCAAATCAGTCTGACCCTGTGCCTCATGGGAACAGTCCAGCCCGAACTGCCAAGCATCCTGGGACCGGTTTCGGATTCATAATCCTCATCAGCCAGGCTCTGAGCATACCCTGCCACACTTAGGGCGAACAAAGCGATACAAAAGGGGATAAACCCAGATCAGTTGACTGGGGGTGAGTGTTTGATTTGCTCAAACGCTCCGTCCATCATCCCCTTTTGTATCGCTTTGTTCGCCCTACGTGTGGCAGGGTATGCTCAGACGTGAGTCCCTTGCTCACTTGGCCACTGGATTCAAGATAGCCTGGCTGATGAGGATTATGACTCCGAAACCGGTCCCAGGATGCTTGTTTCCGGTCCATGGAAGACATGGCTTGGCAGTTCGGGCTGGACTGTTCCCATGAGGCACAGGGTCAGACTGATTTGCATATAGCCATGTCTGAAATGGGGTGGCTGAGTGGGCTAAAGAATGGTGATGGATTAAACCCAGATCAGTTGACTGGGGGTGAGTGTTTGATTTGCTTAAACACTCCGTCCATCATCCCCTTTTGTATCGCTTTGGTATTCCATCTTTGCCACAGGCCTTAGTACTTGGAGAAGAACTAATTGTATTTTCGACTTCCGCTAGAGGGATTGAGGCTAATATAGAGCCTTGCAAGTCCTTTGCCAAGACTGGCAAAAAGATACTATCCAACCAGCTACATATTGCCTGTGGCGTAGAGATATGCAGGTCTGAATATAGTCTCACATAGTGTTTCCTGAAGTCCTTGGCGATTAGCCCAGGCTGAATGACTATCTTATGCAGGTCTAAATCAAAAATCCGTTCTATGGACTTGCTATTGTTTCTTCTCTTCTCAGTATTAATCAAGCTAAATATCTGTCCACATGCTCACTCTCTTTGTATCTTTTTTGTAAGTATGTTTTATGGTTTAAAATGTCTGCTACGGTGAAATGGTCTTTTAAATTCTGTCTGTCTTGCATAAGACCTTGATTAGTAGCCGGCATGTTTGCAAAAACATGGGCCGACAACACCTAGCCCAATGCTGATTGTTATCTGACTTAGTTTCCCCTTCGCCAACCGAGATTGTTGTGCCTGGAAAGCATTTACCTCTCCTCTGAAGAAGGTCTTCATTGCTCCCCACCACCCAGTGGCCCCCACACTGCAAGTTATGAGGCTGTCTATATTTCACTTTAAAAAAAACTCCAAGGCTTCTTTCATGCTGTCCACCCAACTTTCTTTTGTAAGCAATGATTTACTGACTGTCCATCTGGGTCTTTTAATCTGCCAATCATTATTGCTGAATGGAATGAAAATCCACTGGCAAGAATTTTGGCCTTCCCACGGCAAAACGAGTGATAGATTGAGAAAAATATCAATTTGTGAGACTGAATTAAATCTCTTTGAGAAGCATGTACGTTGCTTATCTTGTGGGTCGTCACTACGCCAGAGGTCTTTGAGGCCCAATCATGCTCTAACTGCCTAAAAAACGTAATAATTTAGGGTTTGTTCTGAGGGTTATTAACCCGAGAAGAGTCCATTTAAACATTAGGAAGAAGGTTGAAGTTACCGCCTATTATATTCAATCCTGAAGCATCTTTTGCTATCTCCTAAATTGCTTCTAGGGCGGATGTTGAGTCCTCAATAGGTCATGGTACCCTATGAAATTAATTATCTGATTTTCCACCACTATTTTAACTCCTTTTCATGTTGCATCAAGACCTCTCGCTACCTCCAGTACCTCACTAATCACTTCTCTAGCAACCAATATTGCTTCTCGCTTAGTTGCTGTGCCCAAAGAGGCATAAAAAGCATGTTCGATATACCCAGGTTCCCCTAGATGTGGCTATGTGTTCTTAAGATGAGTTTCTTGAATAAAATATTATTTGCACCAAGTGCACTCACCCGGGCTAGTATTGCTTGAAATTTACTCCTATTATTTACTCCATTGGCATTACATGAAATGACTTTGAAAGATCTAGGAGCCATGTAGCCTATTAAGACCAATAGTTATCCTGCAGCAAATAATCTGGTAGTGATTTCTGTGGGTATGCTACATCCATTCTTGTATCACCTCCCTCCCTCCCCCTACTTCCCCAAAGCCCTTCTGCCCCCTTTCACTTCTCTCCCTTCTCGTGCTAATCCCCCCAGGGACCCTACCTGTCCTGTGTCCTCGTAGAAAGATTTCCCTATCCCTCCTATGGTGCTCACACCCTTCTCCGCTCGCACCCTCTTCCCATAGCTGAGTGCCTTGGAAATGCACTCAAACCTGCATCAACGGATGCATGTGGCGTGTGACACTACCTTTGAGGTTCCGTGGTTTTCGGGACCGGACTCCATTTTGTTTGCGTTGTTCGAGACGCCATTTTGTGTTGCCCTCACGTAGGCCTAGGTGGTAAACGAACGAACGAAGTTGCATGGGCCTCGTTGTTCATGTAAGCATTAACAGGCCCTTTTCGACTTGTGAGTGAACTGCAAGATGCTGACCCCGTCACCTGAAACTGACCCTTTCACGAAGCCAATTTCTCTAGCTGATCGTTGTCTCAAATTGGCAATCAATGTTCAGGATATCGTTAACTTTTAGTTGCTTGCACATATCTTATCCTACTCAACATCTGAATTGTTTCTTTCCTTACGACTTTTCATTACATGGGTAGTGCTTTCAATTATGGGTTTGTCCGACTTGTGGTAATCGAATTTGGGACAGTCCTAATAATTAACTTGTGGGTTGGTACGATGTAAAGTGAGCTTCTTGGAATGTAATAATGTGTGTAAAATGTACTTGATTCGTCAGAATTTGCCGCAGTGGGTGTGCATTCGTAATGAACTGAAATTGTGAATATAAGGTGATGTCTTGCTCTACGAAAGTTGAGCAGTCTCCTGAGTTGTACACCGTGTTGTATTGCTTGGTTTACTGTTACTAGCTGCAGCTAATAAATTTGATCTCTGACGCCACCTAGAAGTATTCCGTGTCTCTGTATACCAAGACTGGGTAAACCGAAGACTTTGGGTGTGTCCCTGGCACCGCTGGGTTCTAAGAAAACCCGGTTCTTCAGTTGGCGCCCAACGTGGGGCGACTTCAGCGGTACCGGTCCAAGCCCGAGGATTGTGAGGAGCCACGTGAGGAAATTCTGGAGGAAGGCCGCCACTTCATTGACCCCTGTATGTCGACGTGGACCGAAGGTTTTTGCTGCGAGGCCTCCCCGCTTTCCGACGGCTACGAAGGACTGCTGCCCTGACTGTCGCCCTGTCTTGGACCCTTGATTGATCCTTTGTAGAGCGAGACGATAGACGGTCTTCTGGTGGCGTGACAGATACTTTGGTTAAGTATAAGTGGGTCGCTCCCAGGACTTTGTTTTGGTTCTTGGTTTTGATTCGGTTGTTGCACTAATCGAAGCCGAGGGACTCGTATATTTACGAGTGTATCGATAGTTGATAACCCCTTGAAGTTTGAAGCTAGATTAGTGAGCTATAAGATGCCTGGTCTTAGCAAAATTAGGAAATGGTTTAGTTGTGGTTGCAACAGGGATTCCCGATTGGAGGATTCGTGTCCGATACCTCCGGTTGGAACTCCGACTTATGAGCTCTATTCAAAACACGGAGTGGGTCCTATTGCTTATAATGAAGTATGGGTCCGCTATACGAAGAGAGATGGTGTTTTACGATGGCCCCAACATGGTATTTTCTAATTAAATATTTTAGATAATCTGGACGTTGCGCTATTTAAGAAGAAAGCCCGGCCGGCAATGTTTGACTCTTTCTGCCTCTGGCGTAAGGAAGCCAAACAGCGAGAAATTAAGCAAGCAAAAAGAGATAGGAAAGATAAGAATATGTCAGTATTACAAGCTGCTAGGCAGTTTAAGGCAGACGAGGAAGATCGAGTGAGTGAAGTTTCAGATAGACAGCGTTGCATGGTCATAGATAAATGTTATCCGGCCTTGCCGTCTTCTCCTCCGAAAGTAATTGAAGATCTTGAAAAAGATCCTTTGATCTCTCATTTACTGAGATTGCCACCCCCTTTTGCGCAGGGTGCTACTGCGCCTCCATTACCCCCGGTTGTTCCACCCTTTGTTGTTCAACCTCCTGCTGTTGTTCAGCCACCCGGTGCTCCACAGATGGTTTTGCCTCCTACTGCGCAACCCACTCTAGGGTCGCAAGCTTTGCTACCAGCTGTGCCTCAAACTCCTTTGCCTTCTACTTCTGCATCTCAGACTCCTACTGCTCTTGTTCCTACTTTGCCTCAAGATATTAATTTTCCTGTTTTTACGCCTACTTCTTCTTCTGCTCGAAAACGAATGACTGAGACTGTTGCTAATTTGTTGTCTCCACTTTTTGGGACACTGAATATGACCTCTGTTTCGGAACGTAAGCAGAGTCGTAGTCAGTTTCCTGGTCCCGAAGAGTGGGCAGTATTGGATTTATTGGCTCGTAGATGGATTTTAAATGCTTCCAGGTATAATTTACCAGCAGTTATGGATGTTTTCTTTCAGTGGGAACCGCCTAAGCAAAGGTATGTTTTTTGATATAATGTGTACTTTTCTGCGGCAGGAATGGGAAGATAATGAGTTGGGTCAGATTCCGCAGGAAGTGCTTGATGTTCAGTCAGAGTTTGCTAAAGGGACGATAGTAGAATCTTATGTTGTAGATGCTGTAGAGACGATACTTGCTTTCAGGACTAGACTACCGTCTCAGACATTGTACGAACCTGATTCTTCTGTTAGGAGGAAAGTGAAGCAGTATCCTATGAGAGAGGTTCCCCCTGTATGGAGAGAGGAAGTTATTGCTAATATTAATCAGGGTATTCAGGGTGTACCGGCACATTTTCAGCGAGTATGGGTACATGTTCCTTGGAAGAGAGCAGAGGTCTTGGCTCTTAAGCAGACCTTACCTGACCCTCGTAAGAATCCTGCTGGTTATTACAAAGAGCTGTCCCAGACAGTAGATGCGTGTATTATGAATTTATCTGACATAGATATGTTGATGGGTAATGTAGTCCCTCAACCTTTGTGGGCGAAGATTCGTCATGAGAATCATGCGGCAGAATTAGGTGATACATGGGCTAATATTGTTGCTGCAGATGGTCAACAGGTTGGAGGTGCCAAACCTGAGCCTTTAGTTGCAGAATTACCTGGTGAAATTATTAATCTAATGAAAACTATGATGCCTGCTTTGCGAGTGAATTGGGATAAGTTAGCAGCATGCAAGCAGAAGAAAGACGAGAGTGTGTTTGATTTCTTCACTAGGTTTGAAGAAACGTTTATCGCTCGTAGTGGTCAGGACATGAGTACGGAAGGTGGTCAAAGGTTGTTTGTGGATAAATTTGTCTTTAATTTGCTTCCCGAGCTTTCCAATAAGTTAAAGGACTCTGAGAGTTCATGGGCTGTTTCTTCGTCGGCCCAGATGTTAGCTACTGCCCAATATTATGAGAATAGGGATAAAGATGAGAAGGATAAAGTAGAGAAGAAGACTAGAGATTTGAAGACGAAAGTTCTTTTGCAGCAAGCTTATCCGCCTCGTCAGAATCAGCCTCAGTTTCAGCAACCTCCACAGTTTCAGAGATTGCTACAGAAGCCTGAGCCTTATGCGCCGCGATACTTTCCTGGACCTAATCAGTGTGCTTATTGCAGAGAGGAAGGTCATTTCAAGAATAATTGCCCGGCTTTGTTACAGCGTGCGAATGGCGTATCTAGTCAGAGAGGTCGTGGTGGTTTCGAGCAAGTTCCTAGGGGTATGGGACGTGGTGTGTTACCTCAGAATGAGCGTTCCTCTTCCCTTCAGAATTCTGCGAATTATTTTGACAGACAGAATATTCCGACTGTTCAGTCTGCACAGTACTACGTTGATGATTATTATGTTGAGAGTGAGAGTGCTGGTTATAATGATAGTTAGGAAAGCCATGGGCAAAGAGAGGGAGTAGTGTCAGTTCCAGTAGACCAGAGTGGACCTTATGTTGAAGTGACTACATCAGGTGTGGTAGAAGCTTTTCCTTTGGATACTGGTGCGGCAAAGAGTTCTATTATGCACTCTAAACTTCCTGGCGCACCTTTGTCTGGCTTGACCAATGTTTCAGTAGGATTTTCAGGCGCCCCAGTTTATAACCCGGTCTCTAGTCCTTTGCCCCTTTCTATTGGCCCTTGTGAATTGGAAGCTCCCCTTATTCTGACGACTGGTTGTAATGAGAATCTGTTGGGTTTGGACTTGCTGAAAAGATTGTATGCGACATTACATTGCTCTCCTTCGGGAGTACATCTTACCTTGGGTAAGAAAGTGATTTCTCCGATGTATTTGTCTAAAGAGTGTCTTCATCTGGAATAGCGTTCTCTTCCTGATACACTTTGGGCTACAGGTCTCAATGATGTTGGTCTTTTGCAGATTCCACCTTATGTTGTCACCCTCAAATCAAATGCTAGGCTACCTCGTATTCCACAATATAAGATATCTAGTGATGGCGAGAGAGCTCTTTTGGCGATTATTTATGATTTGGTTGAGAAGGGTGTAGTTGAAGAAACGAGAGGTAATGTGTGTAACAGTCCTGTTTTGCCTGTCCTTAAGCGTACTGATGCTTCTCAGCCACCTGTGTATCGGTTTGTGATCGATCTTCGGGAAGTGAATAAGATTGTGGTACCACAGTTTCCTGTTGTCCCGGATATCACTGCTTTGTTAACTCTGATTCCTGCTTCGGCAGCTTGGTTTTCTGTTATCGACTTGAAGAATGCTTTCTTTAGTATTCCAATTGCTGAGGAGAGTAGAGATATTTTCGGCTTCTCATTAGGAGGACGAAGCTTACGGTTTAAGAGAGCTCCCCAAGGTTATTGTGAAAGTCCCTCCATTTATAGTCAGGCGTTGAAAACTCAGCTTGATGGTTTTGTGTTGCCTTCTGGTGCTACTCTTATGCAATACGTTGATGATCTGTTGGTTACTGCTGATGACGAAGAGATTTGTAAAAAGGCTACTGTTTCTTTGTTGCGACATTTGTCTGACCTTCATCATAAAGTGTCACCTTCAAAGTTACAGTATTGCCGACAAGAAGTAACCTACTTAGGTCATCTCTTGTCGAAGGAGGGAAGAAGGTTGACCCCAGAACGAATTCAAGCGATTGCTCAAATGACTGTACCATCCACACAGAGAGAAGTGCGCGCCTTTTTGGGTATCACTTCATATTGTAGACAATGGATCCCTAATTTTTCCCTGCTAGCGAAACCTCTGTTGGCATTGACTCTTACAGATACTCCGTATCCTCTCCCTTGGTCTGATGATTGTCAGAAAAGTTTTCTGAATTACGTGATGCATTGTGTTCCGCTCCTGTGTTGGGTACTCCGGATTACAGTAAACCTTTTACGTTGTATGTGCACGAGAGAGAAGGTTGTGCATTGTCAGTATTGACACAGAGATTTGGGAACAAGCAATGCCCATGTGCGTATTTTTCAGCGACGTTAGATCCGGTAGCTAAAGCGTTGCCGAGCTGTTTGAGAGCTGCAGCGGCTGTTTCTATTCGACAGTATGCTGGTTTGGTATTGGATAATACGTTGATTGTGATGGTCCCACATGCAGTGGATACTTTAATGAACAGGACCAAGACACAGCACCTTACTAGTGCACGTCTGTCAGGTTATGAGTTGACTCTTTTAGCTAGCCATGTGCACATTAAAAGATGTAATGTGTTGAATCCAGCTACGTTGTTGCCGATTTCTGTAGAGTCAGTTGCTCAAGAACAGCATGATTGCTTTCTTCGGACGGAGGAAGAAACGAAGGCTAGAGTTGATTTAAAAGATACTCCTCTTACGAATGTTGATGGTACCTTATGGGTAGATGGTTCGTGTTTTAAGTTTCCAAAAGGTGAGACGACTGCAGCATATGCTGTCACAACTTTACATACAGTTGTTGAAACAGCACACATAATACAGAATTCTGCGCAAGCAGCCGAGTTAATTGCATTGACTAGAGCGTGTGTGTTGTCAGAGGGAAAGCGAGTGAATGTTTATACTGATAGCCAGTATGCGTTTGGTGTTGCCCATAGTTTTGGGCGTTTGTGGAGAGAAAGAGGATTTCTTCCCATGGCACAAAAATTCAGCATGGGCAGTTAGTGAATGAACTTTTGGAATCACTTACTCTCCCAAAGCAGATTGCGATTGTGAAGTGTAGTGCGCACAAGAAGGTTGTGGATGATGTAGGTCGAGGGAACGCGTTTGCAGATGAAGTTGCGAAGGAAACGGCGAGAGACATGATGAGCCGTATGTATGTTGCAGGCCCTGCTAATTGGGTCATGGCTGGTGGAATGTGTGAAGACACAATAGAAAGTGTGAAGATGATTCAGGCTGAAGCTACGGAAAAAGAAGTGAGTGTGTGGAGAGAAACTACGGGTAAGTTGGATCCGACGGGTTGTTGGGTTGAGTTGTCAAAACACCAGCGATGGTTGTTGCCTGATGCGTATGTGCTCCCAGTGGTTACTATGGCTCATGGAATGGCTCACATTAGTGCGAAGGGAATATGCAAGTTGTTGGCTCCAGTATGGCAGAATGCTGGAATTCCAAAATGTGCTGAGAATGTGGTGAAGCATTGTATGATTTGTCTGAAGTATAATCCTGGAAAGGGAACTCCAACTCCAGCTGGTCATTTTGCTCCTCCGACGTATCCGTTTGAAGTGATACAGTTAGATTACATACACATGGAGAGATGTAACAATTTGATGTATGTCCTTGTGGTTGTTTGCGCCTTTTCCAGATGGATAGAGGCTTACCCCCTAAAGGATAATACTGCCTTGTCTACAGCCAAGGTTTTGCTCAAAGAGTATTTCACTAGGTATGGATTGCCGAGAATTGTATGGAGCGCCAATGGGAGTGAATTTGTGGGCCAAATCATGAAGAAAGTGTGTGCGGGTTTGGGTATTAATCAGAAATTCCATGCTGCGAATCACCCCCAGTCTGCTGGACTTGTCGAGTGCTATAACGGCACTTTGAAGCTGAAACTAGCCAAGATACAAGCGAGCACTGGTCTTACATGGCCGGATGCCTTGCCATTGGCTCCTTTGTCAACAAGGACGACAGTGCATTCTCATGTGGGACTTAGCCCATACAAAATAGTTTTTGGTCGTCCAGCGAATGTTTGGGGTGTGCCTCGTCCTAAACAATATAGTGACATTGAGTACCCTATGTTGGTGGATTACTTACATGACTTGACTGCTAAATTACGTGTTCTCCACCAACAGGTCTATGACAGTTTGCCGACAGCTACTGCAGATCCAGGCCATACGATTCAACCTGGAGAGTACATCTTGACCAAGAATTTTCAACGATCCAAAAAACTTGGAGCCGAGATGGACTGGACCACATTTGGTCCTCTTGGCCACTAGAACTGCTGTTAGAGTAGCTGGTAAAAAAAACTGGGTGCATGCCACCCATTGTAAAAGAGTACCTTTGCCCTTACCGTATGACAAGTGGGTGAGGGATGGAATAGCCGACTCTGAATGTGAGAGAATTCCTAGATTTGTACCTTTTAGTGATGCACATTTGACATGGACTCAGTCAGAACGCGAGGATGATGATGTTCTGCAAGCTGCTGTGCCTTCGCATTTGAAACTTGACACCACAAATCCAGAAGTCCTTTTTCAGGATCAAACTGTGCCTGGCAAAGAGCGCTACAATCTGAGATCGAAAAAAGACACCTGAAATGGACAAATAAAGATTGAATTTTTTATGTAGTGAATTACACCTTGTCAGATCAAGAGACTTTTTTACTTTTTTTTCTTTTTCGAGTCACCATCCGGACTCAGCTGCAGGATTGCGGTACAGCCTTAAGGGGTGAGCCACGTATTGACACAAGGTCTGTGGTTCAGGGTCGTTAGTACGGTCTTGATGCACACTTAAGTGAAGAAGGTAATAGCCGTGAGCAGCACGTTAGAGGATGGAGTTTTTTGAGTCTGATAAGGGTGTTAAGAGAGTCGATTTTAGAGTGAAAATGTGTACATTGATTCGTAACAAATGTTTTTTAATACTGTGTTTTCTAATGCTTTTGAATATTACGTTGGTTTGTGTGGGTTGGATTGTCTATGCTTCACAACAGACGCTTGCATCTACCTCCCAACCTACTCTTTCTTTTTCTACTGTTTCTCCACATGAGTTTCATATGTTGCCTGAACATGAACAGACACGAAGATCAGAATTTGTGAACAATTAGTTTATTCAGATGTTGCATAAGGATCAGCTAGTTCTATTAAGGAGAACTCAGAGGAGTTACTACAAGGAAATTGGATTTAAAACGCTTGAAGACGTATGGTATATATGGAAAAATATTTAAAAAATCCTAGATATACCCACTATCCATCAGAGAACACCGCTTTGGAACTCAACACTCTTTCCAAACCTTAGCAAGGATGGAGCTTGGCGCCATTGGGAGGGTCAGGGCATAGTGGAGCTGGGACAAATAATGATTAGAGATCACTGTAGAACACTCGAAGAACTTACGCAACACTATTCCCTACAAGGTTATCAAGAGTTTAAATATTTACAGATTGTTAATAGGATTAAATCAATTAGGCCACGTATCACTTTGCTTGGCAGATTTGAATTAATTGAGTACCTGAAGTCGGGGGGCCATAGAATTAAGGATATATATAAAATATTTAATGATGTATTGATGGATGATATGGGAAAAATGGAAACCGCCTGGTCCAAAAAATTGGGGGATCCCGAAGTAGACCTTGACAAGGCATTAGCTATGGATAAGAGGTTTCTGCGCTCTTCGAATCTCAGGGCCCAACACTATAAAACGCTATTCAATCTATATTATACTCCCGAAAAATTATTCTCTTGGGGAAAAGCCGCAGATAGCAACTGCCCTAGATGTGGAAATGGTCCAGCAGATCTTATACATATGTTCCATGGGTGTGAAAAACTAAAAAGTATTAAAAATGAAATAATGCGGTTTTTAGAGGTGTTACTTGACGTAAACATCAATCTATCCCCTACCCTGATAATAATTGGATGTGACGTGAAATTAAATATGTGTACTGAGGCTGAAGCTCTAGTTTTCATTTCTGTAGCAGTCCTTAGGATCTTAATTAGTGCAGCCTGGAAGGATACAGAAGCTCCTACATTCCAAATGTGGATGTGCAGAATGCTGGGTATACATAACATTGAGGAAGCACTATATGATTTAAAGGGAGCTAAGACAAGGGATATGGGTAAGCGACTTTGGGCCCCAGTAGCTATTTGGAGGACTGCAAAGCAAACTGCAAATGAATGATTTATTGGCATTGTAGCTATCTAAGCTGTCCATGGCTTATTATTGTCTACTGTTTACCATTCATTGTTCATTATTCTTATTATTCTTTCTGTTCTTTAACTTACTTGATTGCATAACTCTTCGTATTTATTTTTATATTTTTGTATTTATTTATGCATTTATGAAAATGTATTTACTGGTATGAACTCTCAATAAAAAAAAATTAAAAAAAAAAAAAGCATCAGCTAGTTGTAAATACCACGAATTGTTGGGTTTGTGGTCTTATGCCACATACAACAGATAAGGGAATGCCATATTTGGTTTTGCCTTTTTCTTCTAATGGGTCAGTATGGGCACTCCAATCAATGTTTATCTATGCGAATGAAGCATCTCCTGTACGTTCTGGCAAAGATAATGCGAATAATAATGCCTTGATACAGGGAATAGTAGATATGGTCAGAGATATTGATGCATACAATGCTATCCCTAAAGATGAGGTACGAGCATATGTTGGTTGGAACAAGACGAGATATAGTATTAGTCTGACAGAGAAAGAGAGACAGAAAAGGTCTCCTCCTATTTGGATTGTACCCCACCGAGGTCATTTTTGTCTGCAAGGTAATGGTCAGAATTCGAGAGCTCAGCTTGGTAAGAGTGTGTGTGTTCACCCCTGTTATATGTCCCAGAAATTTCCACCGTTCGTGCCAGCCAAAGGCACGTATTTTGTTTGTTACGATAGAGCATATACATGGTTGCCTTCTGATTTTTCAGGCACATGTTATGTGGCATTTTTGCTTCCCCCTACATACACAGCTGCTTTCAACTACCATAAGACAAGATATGGTAGAGGTGTTATTGATGCGAAAGATACTGTCGCACAAGAAGTTGGAGACTTCTTTAAGGGTTTCCTGGCCTTTTGGGGTCCTATGGCTAATAGTAGGAATATTCGTCCTCTTACGAGAGTGGTCGAGGCCACTATAAATGAGACTGCAGGTGCCCTTAGCAATATTACAGCTGAGCATCAAGCGGATCGCCTTATGACATTACAGAACCGTTTTGTTCTAGATATTATACTTGCAGATAGAGGTGGAGTATGTAAATTGATCGGATCTAGTTGCTGCGTTTTCATACCAGATAACGCCCCAACAGTGTACCAAGCCATCTTGAATTTGCATAAGTCTGCTGAGTCTATACATGTAGACGAAGGGAACTGGTCATTGATAGGATGGTTTTGGGAACTGCTGTCCAAATGGGGATGGAAGATTCTAATGTTTTTTGGTATGGCTTTAGCGATCCTTTTCTCGTGTTGCTTATGCATCCAGTGTGGTCCCGCCATTTGTAGCCTTTGTGCTACGATCTGTGTGAGAAGACCCGTCCCGAAAGAAATGAAGGATAATAAGATGATGTTACAGCAACACCTTGATGATCTGATGAGAATAGAAATAGACCTGGATTCAGATTGATGTGAGTTTAGGTTATTGCCTACGTAATGGCAAAAGTAGGGTCTGAGGTTCCGTGGTTTTCGGGACCGGACTCCATTTTGTTTGCGTTGTTCGAGACGCCATTTTGTGTTGCCCTCACGTAGGCCTAGGTGGTAAACGAACGAACGAAGTTGCATGGGCCTCGTTGTTCATGTAAGCATTAACAGGCCCTTTTCGACTTGTGAGTGAACTGCAAGATGCTGACCCCGTCACCTGAAACTGACCCTTTCACGAAGCCAATTTCTCCAGCTGATCGTTGTCTCAAATTGGCAATCAATGTTCAGGATATCGTTAACTTTTAGTTGCTTGCACATATCTTATCCTACTCAACATCTGAATTGTTTCTTTCCTTACGACTTTTCATTACATGGGTAGTGCTTTCAATTATGGGTTTGTCCGACTTCTGGTAATCGAATTTGGGACAGTCCTAATAATTAACTTGTGGGTTGGTACGATGTAAAGTGAGCTTCTTGGAATGTAATAATGTGTGTAAAATGTACTTGATTCGTCAGAATTTGCCGCAGTGGGTGTGCATTCGTAATGAACTGAAATTGTGAATATAAGGTGATGTCTTGCTCTACGAAAGTTGAGCAGTCTCCTGAGTTGTACACCGTGTTGTATTGCTTGGTTTACTGTTACTAGCTGCAGCTAATAAATTTGATCTCTGACGCCACCTAGAAGTATTCCGTGTCTCTGTATACCAAGACAGGGGAATCCGAAGACTTCAGGTGTGTCCCTGGCACCGCTGGGTTCTAAGAAAACCCGGTTCTTCACCTTGTGTCTCCAAAGAAACAGAAAGAAAGGAAATATAACTAGGAACAGGAAGTGCATGACATCAAATTGCTTAGCTTAATCATACTCAAATACCCTCTTTATCCCCACACCCGTACAAATATTATTAAAACATTACACACAAAGAACATTAGCCTGCTCAACAAGGATAGTCTCCAAAGAAAAAAGAAAGAAAATATAACTATGGAAAGGAAATAGAAGACATTAAATATCTTCTACCTTGTAAGAATATATTAAGAAAGGAAATATAACTAGGGATAGGCAGTGCATGACATCAAACTGCTTGCTCTAATCACATTCAAATACCATATTCACCCCCACCCCCCTGTATGAAATTTATTGATAAATTGGCAAAAAACATTGGCCTTCTCAACTGAAAAAAATTCCACGACTGTCTCTTAAAAAAGACTTTCAGCTTTGATTGCTGGACAATCCCCACTTTGGTGCCATGTCTCTTAAAAATATCAATCATTGACATACATTTTCTACAATAGTGTGCTGCCAATAAAGTCATATCTGAAGAAATGTTAAATTGAAAAATGGTCCAAAGTTTGAAGTACTTTGGCCCACATACATCAAGCTAATTTACGATCGCAAAAAAAAAGTCTGCTTGTGATCGCAAAATAGCTTTTTCCTATGCATGAAGCAAATCCGGTTTATTTTTGTCTTGACACTGCAACATCAGTGTGGACAGGATACATATTTCTGGTTACGTCACCAGATTGGTACATGTCCAACTGTCTACTTCCTCCTGCCACGCACTACTGTGGCCCTGTCAGTAGGCTCTGCTACCCCCGACATTGACCCCTCTGTGCCGGCTTGACTCCTGGTACTGCGCCTCCTGCCATGTGACACAGGTACCAGTAGGCTGCTCAGGCTGGAGCCCTCCTCACTGTGCGTCCCTGCACGCATGAGGCTTGCACTAGATTCTGCAGTCTTTAGTCCTTCCACAGCAGTGTTTACCTGTATGAGGCCCCTGGCCACATCCTCGCAGCAGTGGGTCATCTCCACCTGCATGCTGACTGCACGCCTTCAAAGCTGAGCTGTAGCATGACTCAGCCCATTGATGGCCCTGGTGTAACTTTGCATGGTCCCATTGAAGCCTGGATGACCCTGCACATATCGTCAATGGCAGTCGCAACACTGTCTAGTCTCTCACTGTTTGCCCTGTGCTGTTCAACTACTGCAGTAGTTAGCTTGATTTGATTTGATTTGTATATTTATAAAGCGCGCGATTGGCCATGGGCGTCTTGGCGCTAGGTAGATGCAGAGAGACCAGAGAGCTGACCAGTCTAGGATTCTAGCCGGCGGTGAACATCCAGATTTTTACCTCTTTCCCGAATGAAAGCAGAGATGGGCAATTTTTTATTGCAATTGGGAAAAGATTCCATGCTTTAGCTGCATGCAGCAGAAAAGTCACCCCCCCCCCACCTGACCTGTTTGTATTTTGGCACCTGAATACATTTTGCTTGGCTGGATCTCAAGGTCCTAGATGGCTCGTACAATTTCAGGTGAGTTTTCAAAAACTGAGCGCCCATCCCATGAAGGGCTTTGTAGGCCAGACACAATCACTCAAACTTTATTCTTTTTCCCATTGGAAGCCAGTGGAGGGATCTTAATCTGTGTGCAATGGGCTTGAACCTGGAAATGTCCAGCACCAGCCTAGCTGCTGCATTTTGTAGGCGCTGCAGTTTTGCCAGATGCTGGACCTGTATCCCTGCATATAGAGCGTTCCCATAATCCAGCCTCAATAAGGCCAGAGCTGTTACCACCGTTTTACAGGAATCATGGGGAATAAACGGCAGAAGTTTCCATAGCATTTTCAGGATGCACCAGATAGTAGATGCTAATGTGTTTGACTGAGCATCAAATGACAGTTTAGTGTCCAGTAGTACTCCCAGGTTTTTCACTTTATTAACTGGGGATGGGCAATCGCCTAAACTATCTGGCCACCATTCCAGGGACAATATTTTCATGTCTGTTCCCAACAGCATGACTTTGCTTTTGTCTCTGTTTAACTTTAGGCAATTTCTCTGGATCCAATGATTATTCTGTTCCATGTCGTTTTTAAACCTGTCTGCTGTCTCTTTGGCATTGTTTGCGATTGACACTACAATTTGGGTGTCGTCAGCATAGGAGACCCGTAGGGAGCCACAGTTCCTAATTATGCCCGCCAAATTCTCATGCTCTTCACCCCGCACAGTCTGGGTTCCGTGCCACCTATAGCACTGAGTCCGCTCTGGTTGAAATTTCCGAAGGGAGTGCCTGGATAGAGGCGGAAGAGCAGCTCTGATTTTGTTAGACCTCTCTGCCGCCTTGGACACGGTGCCACATCAACAACTGATCTCGCGATTGACATCCATCGGCATTGCTGGATCGGCACTAGAGTGGCTGACTTCGTTTTTGACTAATCAAACCCAGCAGGTGTGGGCGCCCCTTATGTTTCTTCACCCAAATTGCTTTCTACAGGGGTACCTCAGGGGTCTACATTAAGCCCATTACTGTTCAATATCTACCTGACCCCCCTGGTATTCCTGACTGAGAAACTTGGGGCAAAAATAATAGCCTATGCCGACGATACGCAGTTGCTGTTCACTTGGCCGGGCAGGGATCTGGACACTTCGGCTGTCCAGCACTGCCTATCTTCAGTTTTTTCCTGGCTTGCTTGTGCCCAATTAAAGTGTAATGAAAACAAGTCTGAAATCCTTCTCTATGGGCAGTACCCTCCTAACTTTAAAGAGTCCTTCTGGCCACCGGATGTTCCTTTCCCAAGTGCGACAGGCAAACTAGCCAAGAATCTAGGAGTTTGGTTTGGAGAAGACCTCAAATTTGTGGAACATATTAAAAAACTTACATGTGGGTGTTTTGGCACTCTTAAATCTCTCCGCAGGTTTTTTCCTCTGCTGCCTAGAGTTGCAAAGAGTCGGTGGCAAGGGCCCTTATACTCTCTCGTCTCGATTATTAATGCCCTTTTTTTCTGTATCCCCGCCAATCTCACCAACCGTCTCCAGGTTATACTAAATGCAATGGCCAGACTCCTTTTTAACATCTCTAGGCAGTCTAGTGTTCGTGTGCATTTGCGTAGTCTACACTGGCTCCCTGTCAAACAAAGGGTTGTGTTAAAGTCGCTCACCCTTGCGCACAGAGCCATCCATGATTTAGGACCTGCATACCTGAGGACGAGCTTTGCGTGGTATCTGCCCGGCCGCCCTTTACGTTCCACCTCTCAACATCTGCTGGCGGTTCCCCGCTTTAACCGCTCTCGTCTTGGTGGTCAGTCCATTACGGTGAGGGCGACTGTGGCCTGGAACACTCTGCCTTCAGCACTTCGCTCTATTCAGGACTTTACCCTTTTCAAGAAAGCACTTAAAATTCATCTGTTTCAACTACCATTTTAATTGCTTTTGAATCTTCAGTCTCCTCTGCATCTCTACGCGCCAGGATACTTGAGCGCGCTACAAAACCTCCAATACAATACAATACAAAGGTGCCACGTACAAGTTGTAATTCTAACATTGTGATTTATGCGATTGTCTGTCCATGTATGCTATTATATATAGGGCAAACAAGCCAGAAGGTTAAGCTACGAATAGGACAACACAGGAGCAGAATCCGATGCCAAACCGCCAATGCGCCTCTTGTGGAACACTTCAAAGAAGAGAGACACACGGAAGATGACTTCACTTGGACTGTCATCACACAGATCAAAGCCCCCCCACGAGGAGCAGACATTTCCCAAATCCTAAATAAAGAGGAGTTGCATTGGATCCTGAAAACAGACAGTATAAGGAAAGGGCTAAACAGGATTGAGGACTGGACTTCCTTACTATAACATTTTTTTCACAGCAGGACCGCTCCCAGTGGCCCCCTTGATGAAATCAATCGAACTGTTATAAATGTCTCTCAACATGTTTTTTTTAAAAAAGCACGTATGTATCACCACATGTCACAAGAGCACCATCTGTCACGGATTCCCAATCCACTTTCACCATTCTAAGATGTCTGCCCGGTCACGGACTCTTTAGTCCTTCTTCTATTTCTGGCACCTCCAAAACCCAGTCCCTCCCACCACTCTGTAGCGATCACCGCCAGAACCCCATCCGGCCTGCCATCGAGCAAGACCTCTCACAGTAAGTAACCTACGATGTCCGAGCCTCCCCTCCACTCCTCCTCCCATATTATCCGACCCGGGGCTTGTAAATAATTAATACTCTTGTTTTCTCAGCATTCCATTTGGAAGCCCGGCAGCACCGCGTTCCAGATCTAGGAACTTATTTTATCAAGTAAGACTTAGATTGTCTTTACGGTTACCCGCCTATTTCAGATTATTACTTAGCTAATTATCCCTCCCCTTATTCCCCAGTTTCCGGTAAATTCCCCGTGCTGACCAACCTGAAGTGAGTATTTTAGCTGCACTTTTTAAGAGCACGACAAGCTTTCACAAGTAATTGCTAAAATAATGCTCTCGATTTTCCCGCCCTCATAGATGCCATGCAAATATACCGCGGCCCCCTGACTTAAAAAACGGCTATTATAATCAGCCCATAACTGCAACACGGCTATCGTATTCAGCCCTTCCAGGTATGACCTGGCCCACCGAGATAGCAACCTCACTCCCTCGCTCTACCTTCTTCCACCCAGTTCACTGCGCCGTTTAGTTATCACCGCGCTGTTTATTTCTACTTTCTCACGTCTTCACCACGAATCGTCACGGCTTCTCGCATGGTACCGGGGTTCAATTCATGAGTATGAAATACTTAATACAACTATCTCTGAGTTGAAACAACCCGAGGAGGCACGTCTGCATGAGATTGCACTAAGTATAGCTCCTATGAATGGTCTCTATTATCAACGTATAAGTACTAAATGCTCTATACAACTTGTGATAAAACAACCCCAGGGGTTATACCGGCGTGAATATGCACGAAGTACAGCTCAAATGAATGGTTTTAAATTTCACCAATATCACTTGCATTCTTGCGCAGAGCGCCGAACACCAAAAAACCCCCAGGTGCTACGCATGCAACTGTTGAAACGATGCACAACCTTCACCAATGTTTTTTAAAAAAATCACCATGTCACCTCTAAACCTTGACAGTAGCACCAGACTATGAAATTCAGTCATGCCTAGCGTCTAATTGAAATTTTTCTGTTTATGTTTTTTCCTCTTTTTCTCCACTTGTATTTATGTGAATCGCAACAGTGGTTATGTAACATATGTAAAATAATCTCAAGACAAACATGGCTTAATAGTTTTGTCCTGAAGATGATGCATGTATCTTTGAATTGCATCGAAACGTCGTCGACTTTAAAAACACCATATGTTGTTATGAATTTACAGAAATGTTGCTAACAATGGGTTGCTCAAAATGAATCTTAGTCTGTTATACTGAGTAATAGTACAGACCGCCTTGTGCGCTTTCTACATGAAATCTTGTCACTTGTTTTGTCTTGTCTCCTGTGGGTCACAGGTTGTGCCCACTTTTGTATAAATGTTGAAAAATCTGAACCATTACAAAAAATCTAAATAATAAATTCCTGTCCGGCTGGACAGAGGTTATATACTATTTAGTATATGTCTATTCCTTTACATGATCCTAAATAACTAGGGTCCACTGTCTTGTACAATAGTAAGTTAATCAGTGGCGAGAGCCTGGTGTGAAAAGGAGAAACATGGTCAGAGAAATAAGACCTCATAATGTGGCATGGTGAGGAAAATGAAAGAGGCCGCTACGTCCATTCCCCGATCACTGGTAGCGCCTCACAAGATACGGCTCACTCAAATTGAGCGTATGCCATCTTGGTTCATCCTCTGCAGCTACCTGGATGTGGTTCTAGCCACAGAACATAACGGGAGTTCTCGTGACCACCACCCCTATCCAATCAAGTCCCAACTCTTAAAGTAATATGAAACAAAAAGAGTTTGAGATGCATTTAGTTCAATGCACAGAAATCTTTGACTCTCTAGCTGTATGAACAGGGGCTTAAAGTAGATCAGGGTGCAAGCCCATGAAATGCTGTGGGCACTGACGTTGCTTTATACACTTTGATCATAGACTTAATTGGTTTTGCTGCATAAGCATGTACAAATCTTCTAACTGCCCCATGTGCTTGGGCAATCAGGGCCTACCTGGCCTATAACAACCGGGTCTATGCCAGTTTTTTTATCATGCCTACCTCCCAAATATCGGGATACTTTTACTTTCGCCATTATTTGTGCACCCACCCAATGGCTTTAATTTTAAATCCCCCTCCCTCACCCACTCCTGGCACACATGTCAAATTAGGTACTTTTATATTGGTAGGCTGGTCCAACTAATACATGTAGTTTCTGTAGCCCTCACGGGTATAGGGGAGCAACACTGAGTCGTCTGCTTATAACAATACTGAGATTAAGTGACTACCAACCTTGGGAGAATCAAAGGCAGATTGTAGGAGTTGCTTGCCAAATCTTCGCTATATGAATTAAGAAAGGAAGGAGGCTAAAACACATCCTTGCTGTACAACTTTGGGTAATGCAAATAATTCCATTCACCACGCACACACAAACACACACAAACACACACACACACACACACACACACACACATATGACTTCAAACAAGGCTGTTACAACAAGAGAGTGATGTCTTTTTAGGTCGAGCCTGAGATAGCGTGCAAGCGCTGCTCTGGCAATCTGTTGTAGTAGAGTACGGAAAAGAAGCCCAGCCCAATAGCTTAAACTTGCGTAAATGTGAGACCTGTTGCATTGCAAATGCTTGTTTTCTGAGATTATTTAACATGAGCTAATTTAAGATTGAAATCTTTTTTTCTTATTTTAGTTTCTGCACAATTTTATTTTTTAACCACCAGAATAACCTTGTGACAAATGTCCTGATTTCACTGAAGCGCTGATGTTTTTAGACAGGAGGAGCTCAAAGTAGCTGAAATTATAAACTTGGTAACTGTGCTGAGGTCAACATGTGCGATATGTCAGTCCTGGGGCAATCTGTGTGAAAAGGTCAGAAGACATTCTGGCAACTGTATGTTAGGTTTCATTAGTTTTCCCTATCTGTTCATGCTATTAGGGGCAATTTGTTGTCTTACTGAGAGGCATTTATTCTGGTGAAAGAGTACTAATTGTTGACATTTTACATTAGACTTTCAGTGAAAACTATTGAGTCTTATTGATAATTTTTGAACAAGCACTGCGGGCGGTATATTTTCAAGTAGTTATTGCCGAATTAACAGCAATTTATCGCAGCCAAAGTCGCTATACATTTATCGCCCCATTCACAAGCTGGTGCTAACAGCCCATAGCACCAGTTTACCTGCGATAGCAGCCACAAAAAACATCGCCACAGAGGTCCCCAGCAACTATTGCTAATGAGATACAGAGTAGGCGTTCTCGTGCAAAAAGCCGCAACCACACCACTCCTCAACATTCACAACGACCAGCCAGATCGGCGATATAAAAATTGCTTTTCATTCATTCATTCAGTACGTTTGTCTTATTATTTCTTTAGTTTTAGATATCCCTGGGTGACTATCATGTGCAAAATTGATTAATCGATCCTTTAAGATGATTGGAGGGATCAACCTGGTTCCTTTGAGCAGTATATCATTTTGGAATGATAGTTCATCCTTAACTCGATGAAACCCTGCCAGGGCATCATTGGTCCTGTCATCCTTGCTCCAGCCATTTTTGATGCAAGCTATGACAGATTGTAAGACAACATCCTTAGAGAGTTCATCGATCCAGATCTCTTCTTTTATTATACTGTCATCAACATAACAAACAGCATATTCATCAAATTCATTAGCCGTTTCTTCAGAGAACTCATCCTTATCACTTTCTATGGCAGTCAAACGAGAGCAGCAGTCAGCTATGTTATTTTTTGCACCAGGGACATATTCCACACGAAAGTTAAATTCTTGGAGAGAAATTACCCATTTGCGTATTCTGGAAGATACATTGTCTGTCTCTTTTTTTCCAAATATTTCTTTAAGGGGTTTGTGATCAGTTCTTATTACAAAGTTGTTACCCCACAGAAATTTCCGGAGCTTTTTCACTGCCCAAAATAGTCCCAATGCTTCTTTTTCGATTACAGAATAGTGACACTCTGCTCCACTTAGACATCTGGATAAAAACAATATAGTAACTTCCTCTCCATTGAATGCTTGTAACATGACCGCCCCCAAACCTGTGCCACTAGCATCTGTCATGATGGTTACTTCACGGTTGGGATCAAAAGTGTTAAGTGAGGAGGCTTCAGATAATTGTTTCTTTATGAGTTTGAACTCTTTCTCGCATCCGGAGTTCCACTCAAAATTGACTCTCTTCTTAATCAAAAGTCTCATGTTAAACGTCTTGTCAGCAAAGGTCTTAATAAATTTAGTTTCCAGACAGCACATAATAGAGTACAATTTCCACTCTTTTCTCACTTCAGTTGTCACTCTTGAATAAATAGATAAAATGTAAAAGTAGATTCATACGATACCAGGATGAAAGAAAAAATCTTGGAGGCTGGTGGAGTTGAGGTGATGAAGAGTTGTGGAGGGCCAAAGTTCTTTTACCTTGTTGCCATTGTAAAGATTAGTCCAGAGAAAATGTAGTAAAACCGCTTTTGAACTTTTTTGCAAAAGAAAGCCTTAGACCATGCTATGCCCTGCTTGGATTCTCAACAAATCCCAAGGATTGAAGGAAATTCAAAATGATCAAGGGAAGTTTGGAAAAGAAATTAAAAGAATGATTGAAAAACAAGAAATATTATGTCAGGAAAGCAGTAAAATAAATGTTCATAGGAGTAGGTGATTTAGTTCAAATAAAGAATCCTCGCAAAGGGACTTTTGTTAATGGTTCAAAGTTTTTGTTACCCATGAGGGTCATCAAGGTTTTCAAAAATGCTGTCAAGACTGAAGACCACAAGGTGTGGAATATGAACAGAGTAGCCAAATGCTCTAATTCTTTCTTCTCTGAGGAACGTGACAGAAACAACAGCGAAGATTTCTCTTATAAAGAAAGCAATCCTACATCCAATCAATTAAGACAACCTAGCACTAGCCTACGTTCCATACTTAAGTATCTGCAAAATTATTTGTGATAATCCTCTTACTGTTTGTTGTACATTTTATACCCCATGTTCTTGCAATTGTTTTTAACTTTCTTTCCTCCAGATGTTCGTTTTTTCTTGGTTCTCATGTTATTAGGGGGGAGGTGTGTAGTATTCTGTACTTTGTAGTATGCTGTAATTTAGTGCATTCCCTGATGTTAGTGGAACATTACACTCCCATAGTTCCATTTGTCATGGTAACAAGTATTACCTAGAATGTTAGTATTCAAAGGATAGCTGTTACATGCATAGCTGAGTGTGTAGGCTGAGGTGTATATGGATCTTCTCAATAAACTCTTATGGGTTTAACTACATTTTCTCTGGACTAATCTTTACAGGGAGGCCAGTCCAGAGCCGCACATGAAGAACAAAAGATGCCATGAAGCCACTAAACATGCGGCCCGGACACCCAAGAGGGCACAACACCCACCGCCACCACCCCCAGAACAACCCCTCACCCCCGGACTCCCCCCGCCCCCCCGGACCAACACCGAGGCAGGGCAGACAAAGACAGCGACCCTCCGAAAATGCACCAACCTCACAGACTCAACACCAGAGAATGTCATTGCCCCCTACAGGCTCAAAAGGACAACCATCCTCTGCATCCTGACCACCATTGTACACAGGCTGATGGTACCAACACAGCAGACAACCGACATGCCACCTCAGATCAAGCTGCTGACCGTGATGCACCTGTTGGCCACTGGTACCCTCCAACCAAAATCCGCACAAGAGGGAGAAGTCACAGAACCAGCCCAATCCAAGTCCCTCACAGCGGTCATGGATGACACCATCAGCTTGGTACCCCACTATCTATACTCCCCACACACGGCGCAATAACAGCCGGAGACCAAGCAAGGCATCTACGCCACAGCTGGCTTCCCGCACGTGTCAGGGGGCAATTGACTGCACAAATGTCCTACTTGTGCCCCCTGGCAACACTGCACACAATAAGCTCAACAGAAAGCGCACGTATCCCACCAATGCCCAGGCAATATTGGACTACAGAGGAATCCCCGCCAACGTCGCCGCCAACACCTCAGGCAGTGTGCATGATTCCTACACCTTCTGACAGTCCATCATCAACCTACGCTACCAGGATGGCACCCACGGAAATGCACTGCTCGTTGGCCAATACCAAATGAACACACCACACACCTCAACTCCACAATCATGCTACTCACAACTCTGGGGATGCACACGTCACAAGCTCAAATACAACATGCACACCCACCAGACACGGCAGCACAACTTACGGTGGGAACCTGGGCCAGCCATGTACATTAGCCATCAGGGTGTTTTCTTGTTCCTCCATTGGGCCCCAGGACTTTTGGATTGCCGTTTCACTACAGGATTCCTTCTGCCGCTAAAGACCCCTCTCCTCGCGGCCCCCGCTCCGCGGGAGCCGCTCGAGAAAGGACTCGTGCAAGGAATCAAGGGGGCGCACTGGCATAGCGCATTTGTGGGATTGACTGACCCCGAGGCCACCGGCGGGACTGCGAGGACCAGCATGAAGTGCGCTGGTCATCTGCCGCAGCTGGTCCTCTTCCCGCCCCCACCTCCCGCTATTTAGCCACTCTCGTTCCCGCGTACGTGGGACGCGCACAGGCGTTGCCGGGCTAAGCCCGGGCAAAGGGCGGGCCGTCTAAGGCCGTCCAAGGTCGACCAAGGCCTGGCTGGCCCACCCCCCCTTATATTTGTTTTCTTTTTGCTTGGCACCTGTATAAAATCTAGTGTTTGCAAGACTCTGAAGATCCCAAGGTACGAATGTGATTGCTATTTTAAATTGTGGGCTGGTTCTGGCTATCAGTACTATGTCTTTACGGTCTGGGAAAAATCACCACGTTGCAATCCCCACTTCCAGTGGGGTGGTTACTGGAACTCTGGACCACTTCTTTAAGAGAGCCTCCACAATACTGGAAAAGGAGATTGCCTATGTAGAAAAACGTCTCTCCTTGGACCTAATAACGGGGAAACGGTCCTCTTTAGGTCGCATAGACAGGACGGTTTCCCCCGCACCAACTAACATCGTAGGGGATGGAATAAGGCTGGTGGATGTTGGGGATGTATCAGACAGCTCGAGTTTCAATCTATCTTCTCTGAGCCCCCTCCCCAGCAGTGACATCGCTGGCTTGCATAACTCCCCAGGGCCTGTTATCCAACCTGTTCACACTTTGTCCCAGGGCTCCACAGACAGGGCAAAAACCAACAGCAGGAAAAGAAGGGGTAGTTCTTTAATGGGCCATCTTGCTAAGCAACAAAAGAAGTCCCTAGATCTGGCCCCAATAGTTGTTCCCCAACCCCCCACCTCTCCTAGGCCCGGCACAGAAGTTACTAGCCCCTTTGTCTGTCCAACAGTACCTGATGGTGATCTCCTGGGTAAAATTGAGTTCCTGATGAAAGCCCTCATGTTGCCACTCCTAGAGAGAACCAGGATGATCAAATCTAAGTTAGATCAAATTGAAAAGCAGGTTGGAGAAAATTCACTCCTATTAGCTGATTTGGCCAAGGGTAACTCTCCCACTAGATCATCGGGGATTACTACAAGGGACCCGGGCCTTAGTACTGTAATTGCTGGGGCGGCAGCTGGGGAACCCCAAAAAAAACCAGATAAAAAAATAAATACACCCACCCCAAAACCTCACTCAAAGAAACACGTAGGCACATCAAGGCAAGGTGGGAAAGTAATGGACCCGGTACGTGCAGCTCAGCCCTTATTTAGTGGTTTACCTACAGACAGAAGGCCAAATAGACAAATCCAGCAGGATAAGGGAGCTAGTAAAGACCAATTCCCTAGCATAAACCTTCCGCCAGAGGCAACACCTTATACAATAGTTTTAGTGGGAGTGCGATCCTTGGGGGCAGGTAATCCAGAATCGTATAGGGAATTAAAGAACAAGGGGGTCTTTTGGCTGGATAGGAATAGGACCCTTCCCCCATCATCGAGTACAGAGATTTTGGGTGTTAGAAGGGTACACTGGGTGGGCAACAACCCTAAAGACCTTGAAGGGGCTTGCATCCTAGTGAATTTTAGACACTTGGGCTGTAGACCACATTCGGAGAGAACCCAGATTTGGCTGAGAGGGCGATATCCAATCTCTGGGCCTTGAGTACTTTTACCCAGGGGTTAAGAACAATGGTCCTCAAAATTCTTTTCCCATTTTTCGCCAGAGAGGATTTCGTGGAGCAAACCCACTCCATAGGTTAGCGCGCCCTTTACCACTTTATAATAGGTTTGATCCTCTAAATGATCTGGAGGGTGTAGATTGACTCACTAAACCAGTTGGCGAGACTAATGAAATTGAAAGCTAATTAGGCCCAAAAGTCTCCCCCCCTAACACAAATAGCGAGGATACGATACACCTAAATGGACCAAGTAGCCCAATTACAATGCAGGCACTACCATCTTTGGCTGCAAACGGGGCTAGAAATCATAGAATAAGAGCAGTCATGGAGTATGGTTCCCTGTCAATTGTTTCCTGGAATCTGGCAGGAATATGAAATTAACTTGACTTGCCAGACTGGGGGTCATTTATTGACTCACAAGATGTCTGCCTATTCCAGGAAACGTGGGCCAGGGAGGACCACCACCGTACTGGTTTCGCCTCATTTTTTATTGAGGCAAAATGGGGTGGGAAGGGACGCCCGTCAGGTGGACTACTCATTTGGGTGGGTTCACACTTGGGATGTTCAGCAACGAAACTGGAGACAAATTCCTCGGATATCCAAAGTGTGGCACTGGAATGGCCCAATGTGGCTAAACTTATATTAGTTAACGTATATTCAAGACCTACGGGCGTGACCAGTGTCTCAGGAACAAGTGAGGATCTATCTCACTTCCTCGATTCTATCCCCCAAGGCACCCCATATCTGGTAGGGGGTGACCTTAATTGCCAATTTGAGCCACTGCCAGCCTTCCTGCAAGGTGCCACACTGGAGGAGGATGATCAATGGGATATACCATCTGTTGGGGGTTTACCAGCTAAGTCCTGGACTCCGCTTGCTACCCAAATTATGGCCCTGTCTCTTAATAACTCTATAAGGGCCTGTAACGGGTGGGTCAGTGGGGACATCCCCCTAAACCCACTTATAATAAACCAGGGTCTGAATCACGCATAGACTATATTTTTGTGGAAACGCGTAACTGGGCTATGGTAAGGAGCTTTCAGGTAACCCCACATGATGAAAGCGATCACAATCCACAGATTTTGGATTTCCAGGTGCCTGGCTATATCAGTGAGAACCAGACGCTTAATACCCCCTCGGACCACAGTGCGATCCTATCTCGTGATAGACGCAGAATTAGATGGGCAAAAGTCATAGGGAACCCAGCATCTATTTCCCGGCTTTATGCCACAATCCTACCGGTCTTTTAAAGTGTCGAAGAGCTTATTTTATTAAGCCCGTCCCCGGAGAAATACAATGCACTTGGTGATCTCCATCCTGAGCTCACCAATGTAATAGCAGAGGTGCTGAACCCCCGAGTAACAAAAAAGCTTAGCAAATCAACAAAAGCCTCATGGTATAGCACAGCCTGCAGGTAGGCCAAAGCCGAACTCCTTGAGGCTATGAAGCAAAGGTTTAGCACTGCGTTGGTTAGGGCAAAAAGGTTAGAATATAGACATCAAATTCAGATTGCCAAGACTGAGTGGGATAATGAAAATTGGTCTGAAATGGTGGGTGCTCTTAATTTTAGAGACGGCCGGAAATTCTGGCAGATCGTTAAAAGTGGTTCTGTGGATCCAACACCAGCAGTAGAAGCCAATATTACTCCTAGTGTCTGGGAGGCTCACTTCCACACTCTATATTCCCTGGACAACATAGATCACCCAGAGGACATATGCAATCTGGTGAGGGGCCCCAGCTTCGAATTAGTTCAGGAGGAATTTACCGCTGGGGAGGTTGGTGATGCAATCAATAAATTAAGAGCGGAGAAAGCCCCGGGCTTGGACAGGCTCCCTGGAGACTTGTTCAAGCATGAACCAACTGTATGGGCACCATACCTACAGGTCCTTTTTAATTCAATCTTGGGTGGGATGGAGGTACCTAGTACTTGGCTGGGAGCAGAGATTGTACCGATCTTCAAGAAGGGCTCTCCTCTGCTCCCAGCCAACTACAGGCCTATTAGCCTCATAGATGTCCCCCAAAAGGTCTTCGCAAGGCTTATCCTGGACCGTTTATTGGAGTGGATGCTTGAATATTCGGTTCTGAGCCCTTTCCAAGCGGGGTTCAGAAAGAAAGTCTCCACTATAGACCAAATTTTCCGCTTGGCTCTTTTATACTGGAAAACGGTAAAAATGGAGGGTGGCAGCCTCTATACCGTTTTCGTAGATCTACGGGCAGCATTTGACCTCGTACCCCGTAGAAAACTTTGGTCTGTTCTGTCCAATATGGGGGTACCTCAATACCTCCTAAACATGATCATCCGCCTGCACACAAATAACTACGCGCAGGTTAGATGTGGCCGGGATGGTTCTCTATCTCACAGATTCCCCGTTGGCAGGGGGGTAAGACAGGGTTGTGTGTTAGCACCGACCCTGTTCTGCCTCCATGTCAACAGGGTAATCTCTCACCTAAATGGGGTAGAGGACGGCGACGTCCCCAGACTTGCCGGAAGCAGGGTGCCGGCGATTATGTTTGCTGACGACACCCTGCTTCTGTCTAAGACACCTATGGGATCCAACGAATCCTTAAGGGTTTTGAGGAATTCTGTGGAACCCATGGCCTTGAGATTAATGCCCTCAAGACCAAATACATGATTTTTAATCCTCCCCCAAAAACTCGGCCTAACCCTTGTATTGGCGGAAATAGGTTGGAGAGGGTCCGAACCTTTGAATACCTAGGGGTGACTCTAAATGAGCACATGTCTTGGCGCCATCACCAAACAAAAACACAACTCAAACTGGCCCAAATGGTGGGAGGAGTAATTGCCCTTATAAATAAAAACAAATCTACCATCAAGGCAATTGGTCCCCCGCTAGAAATATATAGAGTGTAGACCAGGGGAGCGGTCATGTATGGCAGTGAACTCTGGGGCCATACGTGTAATCGCGAGCTAGTGGTAACGGATCACAAATTTATTAGGCAGCTTTTATCTCTCCCCCCTAGTACCCCCCTTTTGCCAATGAGGCTAGATTTGGGATTAAGGCCACTTGATGAAGATTTGGGAGTTAGGCCCCTAATTTTCTGGCGTAGAGTTTGGACCACTCCAGAGTTGGCAAGCTATAGGTCTGAGCTCCAGGAAATCGTGAACTATCCGATCGCAGGGAACATTCCCTGGTTTCAGCACATAAAAAACGAGTTCATGCGTTTGGGACTACTCGATCTGTGGTTTGACCCTGCGGCCGCCTGCTCCGCTGTTTCAAGGAAACAGCTACTCTCACTTTATCGAGAAAGTTAAATTGTGGCACAGAGACAGGGCACACAGTCAGGTACTCTGACTGACTCCTTCCTAAAGATCAAGGATATTTATAAGTTGGAGGGAATCCTAGATGTTATATTTCCATCTAATACTAGGAAACTGTACCTAGAGTGGAGGTACGGAAGTCTGCCAATCCGAGCCTTCACTAGTAAGTGGACTGACCTCTCCCTGAGTCACTGCCCCGGGTGCAACCATGCTCAGGAAACCGAGTTGCACATACTGTTCTTCTGTCGAACCTATGGGCAGGTGAGAAGGAAGTGGATAGTTCCAGCCTGCAAAAATTTAGGCTTTACTCATTGCCTGCAGGCATACAGGGTTCTCAAATCGGACCTTTCTAGCATGATAGTGTTTGCGGTAGCCAAATACCTGGAAACCTTCTGGCAGAAGAGAAGACGCTTGCTACACAGGGCTGCAGATTAAACTGTACAATTTTAACAATATCAATGTGTAATTATTTCTTAACTATATCTATGTCTCAATGGATTTAACACAGCTGTGTGCCCCCAGGGCCGTAGACTCACCGCATAATTTTAAACATCATCAACATGTAACCATTTTTTTATAACTTTTAATGTTTCAATGAACTTATTATAGCTTTTTGCATGGCGATATGTATTATGGATTTAAGCTATGGTTTATTTAACAAATGTATTTTTGATTAATTGTCCGGGACGCAATTGGTTGTTTTATCTGTATTACCGCTGTGCATTATCTTTTATGGCAATCTAGCCGAAATAAAGATTTTTTGATGATGATGATTAGCCGTCAACAGCATGTCACCTCAATAGCAAGATGTGGGAAGAGGTGGGGACCAGACATGTGTGAAGGAGGCAAGTGACAGTTGAATATGAATGTACACAATGCCAAGTTTGGCGTGGTTGTGCTGGACAAACTGCAGTATGCAGACCACACACTTATCCATGTTGACAGACCCCGCTAGTGTATGGAGTGCATTGGACAGTGGACGCAACCTTGTCACCCCAGCCAGTGGGGGAGATCAAGGAAAAGTAGCTTGTTACTTTCCACCCCGTAAGCGTAAGCAGAGTGGGCTGGCCCGGCGGACGCCAGGCCAGCGTAGGAGTGTGAATAAAAGGGACGTAATTCTGGGCGTGGTCCTCTTCTGGAATGCCCAGTGTCTCTTGCCAGGGTGGCGCCTCTCAAACCGCCACAATGCTGTTGCCGTCAGTTGAGTTGCTGCGACCCTGTGTGCCAGCTGCACCCTGGGACACTGGTCCCCACACCAGTCCTGTCCGCCCCTGCGCACCCAGGCCTCAATACCCACCTGCTGACATCGGCTTGTGTCGAAGAGAGCCTATCACATGCCGGTGCAATCTCCAAGCCCGAGGGCTGCCACCTTGGCAGCCTCCTCCGACGGTGACGGCCTCCACGAGCAAGGCCTGCAGTATCCCTTACATGTAGATACAGATATAGCGGACAAGTAGGTCACACATTTGGATCTGAGTCTTGATTACACCATGGCAGAGTACATTCATAATGGATGAGTTCATGTCACTATACTCCCTTCGATGTGGTGACACCAAGTCTGTGCATAGCATCACAACTACACGTGCATTTAGGCCCTCGCAGACTACTGCCCTCGGCCTATGCTGCGCACGAGTAGGTCACACATTTGGAACTGAGTCTTGATATCCTGATGGGCGAGTTCATATGTACATGGGACGTTTGATGTCACTATACTCCCTTTGATGTGGTGCCACCAGGCCTTAGTAGTACATCACAACCACAAGATTCTGTGGGCCCACGTGGACCACTGCTCTCGGCCTAGGCTGCGCTTGTGTAGGTCACAGAATTGGAACTGAACATCGATTATGCAAAAGCAGAGTACATATCATTGCACACAAGGAGAGGCGTAAGAAGATGACGCATTGCATCTTAGCGGAAAAAAAGGATCATCGTGACGGAGGTGATCGAACACTAACAACAACTGCCCTGGTGTCACTAACTCTGTGCATCGCGAGCCAATGACACGTGGCTGTGGGCCACTGCTGACCGCTGCCTCCGGCCTACACTGCGGTCCAGTAGGTCACAGAGTCTTGATTTAGCAATGGCGGAGTTCATATCAGTGTACCGGCATCATCGCAGACTGCATCCCCTCTCAGCCCCGGTGCCACTAAGTCTCTTCCTCAACATTCATGGTCAGTCAATGGTTGTACATTTGTGGCATCTGAGTCTATGGACTAGGGGGTCGTTTTCATCCTCATCCTCATATAGCTGATACTGAATTGGTTCTGGCAACGAGGCTGTCGCTTTCCACTCCACCATTTGCTGCTCCCGGATAACATCAGACCTTCTGCATCATGTCCTGGAGGACAACTTCCTCTGTCCCTCGCAACCCTCCACAACATTCACCTTCAACATCGTTGAGGACCCGCCCAGTCCGCGTGGCCTTTCCTCAGTACACTGCAAGTCACCTTCCTGTGGCATGGTGCCTGTGCTGACCGCTGTGCATTCGGGGTCACTAACTCTGTGCTGGTCAGGTCCATGACCCCTTCTTCTGAGATATTGGATGGCCTCTGAGGCGATGGCCTTGGGGTCATCAACGCCATGTGTCTGTGGCCCTGCGCTGTCCACTGCCTCCGGCCTCAACTGCGGCCCACCAGGGCTCACACATCAAATCGAGTCTTGCGCAGCCGGGACGTGGCATCACCGCAGGAGGCACACCCACCACCGCCAGGACCAACTCCAACCGCCAACTGCCAGTGTCCAAATGGTTGTACTTTCAGCCTGACAGAGTTGCTTTCACCTGTTGTGGATTCCATCTTCTGCCTGATCCCCTGCTCAGCACTCCAGGTGCCACTGACTCAGTGCACCGCAAACCATGGACCTTTACTGATTGAGTTTTGTGCTGTGGAGATGTTGTGCAGCAATGTCACCTCAAGCAGTGTGTGAGACCTGGGACATTGATGAGGAAGAGGATGCAGGTCTAACACACCCCACTGCATCTGCATCAGGAATATCTTGCAGGTACACAATCCTAGACTATGTCTTCACATGAGCGCGCTCAGCTCTAGTGCCCCAACCCTCAGTGCACTGCAACTCAAGGACTCTTCTGTTTGCATATTGGGTGACCTCTGGACTTGCTCCGGCCCCTCCTTGTTGCTCAGCAGTTGACTCTGTTATGCAGGTGTTTTCAGTTCCGTTGCACCAGTGTCCACTGTTCAAGTTGTTGCCAGCACCAAGCACTCCGTGAGGGATGGCTTACATTCACCCCAGCACAGGCATCACTGTACATGTGTCCCGGCCAATAAAGGGTCCAGGTGCAGGTGCCCGTAGACAGTTCAAGATAATATCTGTGTGTGTCCCTGTGGTCTAGGGGTATGCATGAGGGACCTGGGCCCTACAACATTACATTGTGCTGTGCACAGTGGGCGCAGACATGTCACCGCAGTCAGCGGGTTGGAGCTTGGACATGTAGCTTTGTCATCACCCACTCAATTCGTAAGGGGAGTGGCCTGGGCTGTCGTACGCAGAGCCAACATGGGTGTGTGACTGCTATTTGCGTGCCCCGGGGGAATTCTGTACTCTGAATGTGCATCTGCATGTGTCTCTGTGGCAGTGTGGGTCTCCTTTTTGGGGTGTAGGTGGTCCCCAAAGGATGATAGACACCAACGTATGTGATCTAGTTCACCTTCCATGGGTTCGGACCCCAACACCTGGTCGGCCACCTCCTTTTGGCATGCTGACACCTGGCATTGGGGTGCCATGTGTGGGTGGGAGAAGTGTTGTGAGCCAGCTGTGCTTGTGGGTGCTTCCTGCTGTGTGGTCTCTTTGAGGGTCTGTGTTTTCCTCTAAGTAGCTTGGATGCCCTGGTCCTGGTGGTGGGTTGCAAGGGACGTCCATGGGCTGTTGTAGGGCGTCGGTGTGGTGGTCCTCTCCGGCATCACAGATGTGTTGTCTTCTGTGCTCTGCTGGAGGTGTTGTGTGCCCCTCTGCAATGTGAAGGGGAGATGCATGTTGACATTGTGTTTCTCATGTACGTTGGCACATTGTTCTTGTTTACATGCAGACTGTATGACTATGTACATTGTGACTTTTTGGGAGGTGCTGAATATTGCTGCGGGAGTGTACATTAGGACTACATGACGGATGTGAGGTTGTACGTGTACATTTCCATTTCGCAGTTTCCAGCTCTGTCAGGTGTATTAGGCCTGTTTCTGCGAGTGTACGGAGCCAATTGTGTCCTCTATTCTGCAGTGTCGGCTTTGCGCATTGTACCATGTTGTTGTCATTGTGGGTGTGCTGTTCTTGCTATGTGTGTGTGCTGCAGTGTGCCATGGTGATCAGGGACATGATCCAGGGTAATTGTGGGCGTGCAATGTGCTACACATTGTTGTGCATGTGTGCCATTGTGCCCATCTCCCGCCGTCCCCCCAGTCCTTGGTCATTACTCACCCTGTTGATGTTGTGTCAGGTCCTCTCGAGCTGTGTCCGTGCTCCCTACTCCTTGCACAGTCTCCACACTGATGACTGTGGCCTCTATTTCCTGCAGTCCCTCCTGTCGCCGTTGCAGCCTTCCTGTTGGCAGCGGGTTTGTGCCTGGTTTAGGTTGTCACATCATGCCAGTGCCTGTTGGCCTCCTAGATTGGCCTCCTCGACACTCCGACTGCATTCCAGGTGGTCTACTTGTGGGTCAGTTGATGGTAGTGTTCTGTCACCTCCATGACGCTGTTCTTGTTTTGCTGCAGGACTGCACCCCGTCTTCCTCTCCCTCTTCTCCTTGGCCGTCCTTGTCCCTGTTGTTCCTTGCTGGTGGTCTGTGGGGATTGTAGGGTTCGCGTTGGCCTCTGCGCTCCGTCAGGGTGCATCGATGTTGCTACGCGCTTTGGATTGTTTCTGGTGTGTTGTTTCTGTAGTTTTAATGGTGCATTTTCCCGCCAGACACGTGGGATTTGCAGGCCTGTGGCTGGTTATTGCTGTTTTTGTACCACGATTGGCCTCATCGCAAGATTTTTATGCATTTTTACATTTTTGCGGCGTGGAGTTGATTTTAACGCAGACATTTGACGCGATATCTGGAGACTATCGCATGGTACTGCCGTGTTGAGAATGCTTGTTTAACACGGCGTAATTTTTTTCCTCGAAAGACTGTGATGTTGGAAGTTGCGTTAAGTTACTTTTGCAATGGTTATCACACATTCTTGAGAATATGCCCCCAGGTTTGTTACTTGCCTCCTAAACAAATTTCTTTGTGGTAATAATTCATAAAGAAAGAAAAATTGTGTTGCATAAAGTATTTTGAAAAAATCCTAAGGCCATAAAGAAATTTTAATATTGAGCGTTTTTTTTGGTTCCAATTTCGATATAAATCTAGGAGGGAGTTTTTTCATATTTCTGTTTAGTCAACTTTTCAGTTCAGTGCATTTCCTGAAACCTGCTTGTGACTTGATATGTTTTGCAAATTCACAACTAATGGAGTTTCCATGCCCCCATCTACCAGGTGGAGCAGCTTGCACAGCCTCTGTTTAAAATCAAGAATGCTGAGAATGAAAGAACAGGCCTCGGGCCTACGGCGTGGGACAGCAATGCTGTTCCTACTAGACTGCTTTTCATGCTCAGCTGGTCTCTGATTTCTCAGCATCTATTTTTAGCCCAGTGGCTCCTTTCTGCTTTTATTATACCACCCTTCATCTTGTTTAAAATTCGTTGGACTGCCGTCATGACAGAGGGCACAAATGGTTTCCAAATTCTCGTTGTCCAATGACAGATGAGTTACAATTTGAGATCAAAACTTAAGTTTGGCCTTTGCTCCAGACTTCTGTACATCATCATTTCTACTTTGCATAAAAATGAACATTCACACTAAGGTGCTTATATTACAAGCCTCTTGCGCCACTTTTGCGTAATTTGTAACATGGGAAAAATGACGTACGGGTGGCACATGGAGCTTGTAAATAAGCCCCTAAGGGGCAGATTTACAAGCCCCTTGCACCACTTTTGCGTAAATTTTAACATAGGAAAAATGACGCAAAAGTGGTGCAAGGGATTTGTAAATCTGACCCTAAATATCTTAAAAGGGAAATGTCTCAGGCCCAATGGAAAGTACTAAGTACACCTCTTTTCAGAGATGTAAAAATATGTCAGCGTTTTTGAGAACTGTAGGGCCAGACAAGTAGCCTTGTTGTAATACACAATTTATAAAAGATAGTTTCTGAAAACGTTAACATTGTGGATTTTGATACTCTTGTTCAGATTTTTCTCTTTCATAGCTTTGTGCAATCGTGAGTTAACATACTTGTAGTTGCATTATGGAAATCCTAGAAGATGAACTGTGTCTTTGACAATATAAGTCGATTAATTATTATCCAAATGTTTCATTTCTGAATTTGCTAAGATGCTAATATAATAAGGTGGAAACCACCTTTACAAGCTGCTTTTGATGGAGGTTTGGAGTAGGAAAATTAATTTTCCATGAAAAGTCTGAATGACTCCAGAAGTGCAAAACGAAATGCTTAAGCAGCAGATACCATCGCCATTGCCTTCTAAAGGAATGTGTGTCCGTCTCTTAGAAAATATGAAGCTGCCCTCTTTTCCTACCTGTAAGCTGTGAGGGGCAACAGCTGCTTTGTTCACAACAATATCAAGTACTAGGTTAACCCAAGGGCCAGTTGCCATATCTTGAATGACCGTGGGTTGTGGCCTGCATTTTAAAATCTCACATTTCTCAAACTCAATACTATCATTTACAACTTTCTCAATCAAAGTGTCCAACTCTGGCCACAAATAATTTTCCCTTGCTCTTTCCTTGGTATTTGATATACCAGGATGACTTTTGTGAGCCCATCGAATCTTACGCTCTCCGGTGGAACTGATCTACCTCCTCTCATCACCAAACCATCTTCCAAACAAAGTTTGTCCCTTACTTGCAGGAAACCTTTTAGCTCATCATTCACCTTATATCTTCCAGACCATCTATCCTTTAGCCTACCTGCCATTTCCTTCAACGGTAAATCTCTTTCCAGTGCATCCTTTCATTCCTCTTCCTGCGCAATACCATTCACAACTAAACAGACTTTGACTGTCTCATCCCCAAAACTATCTTCCATATCACTCCCATCTTCCTTACCTTCCTCATCTACACACAATCTTGAACAACAGTCAGAAACAATGTTCACCACTTCAGGCATATACAAGACTGTAAAATGTAATTCTTACAAAGCCACAACCCATCTTCTTATTCTGCCAGATTTGTCATCAATACCCTTTATGCAAAAAACTTCAAGCAGAGGTTTATGATCCATTTTAATTTCAAAAACACTACCTTGCAATAACTTAAGTCTTCTAGTAGCCCAATAAACCTCCAAAGCCTCCTTTTCAATGACAGAATTATTGGGTTCAGCTCCACGCAAAGATCTGGACATAAAATAGAATAGTGTTTACCTTTACTTCAACGACCTGTTGAAGTACCACACCTAGACACTTTACATTAGCATCAGTTCTCAGAACAGTCTTTGCTCCTGGTTGAAAACTACTCAGACTAAGACTTGCTCTACCCAACGGTCCTTTCTTTACTTGCACAAATTCTTCCTCACACTCCTCTGACCACTCAAATTCCATACATTTTTTAAATAACTTCCTCATGCGATTACAGCCTTCAGAAAAATTAGGAATGAACTTGCTGTCAAATTCGGCAAAGCCTAAGAATTTCACCAACTCATTTTTGGAACTGGGACTTAGCATGTATGTTAAGTTGTTGCTTAAACGTTCTTGTGTATCAATACATTCTGCAGAAATCAAGTGTCCCAAATACTCAATTTCCCATGCCCCAAACTTGATTTTTCATGTTTCAGGACGAGTCCACTTTTTACTCAGTCTTTCAAACACTTCACCCAGACTGGAATCATGCTCATCTGAGCTTATCCCATACACCAACACATCAACCTGATAAATCTTCTCACAGTTAATTCCTTCCATCACACGTTTCATTGCCCTCTGTTAAACAGCAGAGGCAGAAATGAATCCAAATGGCATGTGCACATAATTTTATGTGCAAAAAGACGTCATAAAGGAAGTTAATTCCTGCGAATTGGGATGCAATGATATCTGATGAAATGCTGAGGTTAGGTCCAATGACATGAACAATTTTGTATCCTCCAAACAACACATCATCTCAGTAATGCTTGGCAACAGGTAGTGATCTGCCACTACCGCCTTGTTCAATTCACTCAAATCCAGACAGAACCAAACCTTTCCATTTGCCTTTCGTGCCATAACCACTGGGAAACCCATTCTGCTGCCTTGACCTCTTGAATTACACCACTTTAAAAACATTTGATCAATTGCTTTTTCACAGCCTCCTTAATCATCAGAGGCACACTTCTCACTTTGCCAACATTAGGACTCACACCAGACTTAAGTTTAATGTATTTCACATAATTCTTCAGATGTCCCAGCCCTTTCCTTAACACATCAGGAAACATCTTCTTATAGTTGATCTTTTCCAAGACAGTGCACACTTTTAATTCTCAAACATCTTGCTTGGCAACCCACCCATCCTTCAATCTTACCAAAGGAGTTTCATTTGGATCAAGATATGGAATTATTATTATTATTATTATTATTATTCTGAGTTTTGTATAGCGCCTGGTTACCAGAAAGGCATCCCAGCGCTCGCCAGATAATAACGCTACCAAAGAATAATGCAGGGTTAAACAGAAAACAGAATCACCTTTCATGAACATATACATCTTTGCTGGAATAACCCTCTCATGGAACTCAACAGTACCCCAAAAATACCCATTAGGTTTATGGGTTGCCCATCATACCCCATAGGCATGATATGAGGTTTAACAATTTTACAGAACACTTTAGATTATCCTCAAAGAACTTCCTAGGAATCAGTGTAATGTCCACACCTCGGTCAAAAAGCATTTTCACAGGAGAGGAAATTACTTTTACTACCTTCAGTGGCCCATCACCTTTTTGACTCTCTATTTGTAAAACAAACTCTTCAGACTCATCACCAAAATCATAAAACACTTTACTCACATTCTTTGTTTTCCTTTTCTCAGATCTACAGTAGGGTAAATGCCCCTTTCTTCCACAGGTTTTGCATGAGTCCTTCCATCCTAGAGAATCTTTGAAATTTGCTATGTGTCCCACATTGCCTCACTTAAAACACTTTGATTGGAGGTTCCTAGTTCACCTTGCCTCTTGGTTACCCACAACATGTTTCCCAATGGCACCCCCCAGTAACTTTTGATTTTACAACATGCACAAAGTCATTTCTTTTTTCACCACCCTTTTTGTTCTGGATAACCTCCACACATGCCTATGAATGTTCACAAGATTTCGCTGTGGCTACTAATCATTAAGTATGGGTTATCCTTCAACCATAAAGCCTCCTTGCATTATCCAAAACACATCCTAACATGAACTGATCACATAGTCTCTCGTCCATTGTAGCTATAAAATGACTAGTTTTCCCAGGGCTGAAATATATGCTTCCACTGACTCCCCAGCATGCTGTATTCTCAAATCATTCAGAAAAGGGGGTAGTGATGAACAGAGTGCCTGAATTAAGCAGACCACTCTTACCCAGTCCAAAGATCAGGGCTTGATCCATCACCGTTTTTTTAGCTCACTGCACCATCCCAGCTCAGAACTTGGCTATATGCAAATTAGTCTGTTCCTGTCCCAGTGCATGATGGAACAGGGCAAACCAAACTACCAAGCCAATTCTTATACTGGGAAGGAAACAAGCTTCCGGGGAACGGTTTCTGACATTTCAGGCGTCGTCGGCCCGGCTTGCTTGAATCCTGATGGTGCAATGAGCAAGGGACTCACATCTGAGTATACCCTTCCACGCTTATGGTGGACAAAATGATTCAGAAAAGGGGGTGGTGATGAACAGAGTGACTGAATTAAGCAGACCACTCTTACCCAGTCCAAAGATCAGGGCTTGATCCATCACCGTTTTTTAGCTCACTGCATCATCCCAGCTCAGAACTTGGCTATATGCAAATTAGTCTGTTCCTGTCCCAGTGCATGATGGGAACAGGGCAAACCAAACTACCAAGCCAATTCTTATACTGGGAAGGAAACAAGCTTCTGGGGACCGGTTTCTGCCATTTCAGGCGTCGTCGGCCCGGCTTGCTTGAATCCTGATGGTGCAATGAGCAAGGGACTCACATCTGAGTATACCCTTCCACGCTTATGGTGGACAAAATGATTCAGAAAAGGGGGTGGTGATGAACAGAGTGCTGAATTAAGCAGACCACTCTTACCCAGTCCAAAGATCAGGGCTTGATCCATCACCGTTTTTTAGCTCACTGCACCATCCCAGCTCAGAACTTGGCTATATGCAAATTAGTCTGTTCCTGTCCCAGTGCATGATGGGAACAGGGCAAACCAAACTACCAAGCCAATTCTTATACTGGGAAGGAAACAAGCTTCCGGGGACCGGTTTCTGCCATTTCAGGCGTCGTCGGCCCGGCTTGCTTGAATCCTGATGGTGCAATGAGCAAGGGACTCACATCTGAGTATACCCTTCCACGCTTATGGTGGACAAAATGATTCAGAAAAGGGGGTGGTGATGAACAGAGTGCCTGAATTAAGCAGACCACTCTTACCCAGTCCAAAGATCAGGGCTTGATCCATCACCGTTTTTTAGCTCACTGCACCATCCCAGCTCAGAACTTGGCTATATGCAAATTAGTCTGTTCCTGTCCCAGTGCATGATGGGAACAGGGCAAACCAAACTACCAAGCCAATTCTTATACTGGGAAGGAAACAAGCTTCCGGGGACCGGTTTCTGCCATTTCAGGCGTCGTCGGCCCGGCTTGCTTGAATCCTGATGGTGCAATGAGCAAGGGACTCACATCTGAGTATACCCTTCCACGCTTATGGTGGACAAAATGATTCAGAAAAGGGGGTGGTGATGAACAGAGTGCCTGAATTAAGCAGACCACTCTTACCCAGTCCAAAGATCAGGGCTTGATCCATCACCGTTTTTTAGCTCACTGCACCATCCCAGCTCAGAACTTGGCTATATGCAAATTAGTCTGTTCCTGTCCCAGTGCATGATGGGAACAGGGCAAACCAAACTACCAAGCCAATTCTTATACTGGGAAGGAAACAAGCTTCCGGGGACCGGTTTCTGCCATTTCAGGCGTCGTCGGCCCGGCTTGCTTGAATCCTGATGGTGCAATGAGCAAGGGACTCACATCTGAGTATACCCTTCCACGCTTATGGTGGACAAAATGATTCAGAAAAGGGGGTGGTGATGAACAGAGTGCCTGAATTAAGCAGACCACTCTTACCCAGTCCAAAGATCAGGGCTTGATCCATCACCGTTTTTTAGCTCACTGCACCATCCCAGCTCAGAACTTGGCTATATGCAAATTAGTCTGTTCCTGTCCCAGTGCATGATGGGAACAGGGCAAACCAAACTACCAAGCCAATTCTTATACTGGGAAGGAAACAAGCTTCCGGGGACCGGTTTCTGCCATTTCAGGCGTCGTAGGCCCGGCTTGCTTGAATCCTGATGGTGCAATGAGCAAGGGACTCACATCTGAGTATACCCTTCCACGCTTATGGTGGACAAAATGATTCAGAAAAGGGGGTGGTGATGAACAGAGTGCCTGAATTAAGCAGACCACTCTTACCCAGTCCAAAGATCAGGGCTTGATCCATCACCGTTTTTTAGCTCACTGCACCATCCCAGCTCAGAACTTGGCTATATGCAAATTAGTCTGTTCCTGTCCCAGTGCATGATGGGAACAGGGCAAACCAAACTACCAAGCCAATTCTTATACTGGGAAGGAAACAAGCTTCCGGGGACCGGTTTCTGCCATTTCAGGCGTCGTCGGCCCGGCTTGCTTGAATCCTGATGGTGCAATGAGCAAGGGACTCACATCTGAGTATACCCTTCCACGCTTATGGTGGACAAAATGATTCAGAAAAGTGGGTGGTGATGAACAGAGTGCCTGAATTAAGCAGACCACTCTTACCCAGTCCAAAGATCAGGGCTTGATCCATCACCGTTTTTTAGCTCACTGCACCATCCCAGCTCAGAACTTGGCTATATGCAAATTAGTCTGTTCCTGTCCCAGTGCATGATGGGAACAGGGCAAACCAAACTACCAAGCCAATTCTTATACTGGGAAGGAAACAAGCTTCCGGGGACCGGTTTCTGCCATTTCAGGCGTCGTCGGCCCGGCTAGCTTGAATCCTGATGGTGCAATGAGCAAGGGACTCACATCTGAGTATACCCTTCCACGCTTATGGTGGACAAAATGATTCAGAAAAGGGGGTGGTGATGAACAGAGTGCCTGAATTAAGCAGACCACTCTTACCCAGTCCAAAGATCAGGGCTTGATCCATCACCGTTTTTTAGCTCACTGCACCATCCCAGCTCAGAACTTGGCTATATGCAAATTAGTCTGTTCCTGTCCCAGTGCATGATGGGAACAGGGCAAACCAAACTACCAAGCCAATTCTTATACTGGGAAGGAAACAAGCTTCCGGGGACCGGTTTCTGCCATTTCAGGCGTCGTCGGCCCGGCTTGCTTGAATCCTGATGGTGCAATGAGCAAGGGACTCACATCTGAGTATACCCTTCCACGCTTATGGTGGACAAAATGATTCAGAAAAGGGGGTGGTGATGAACAGAGTGCCTGAATTAAGCAGACCACTCTTACCCAGTCCAAAGATCAGGGCTTGATCCATCACCGTTTTTTAGCTCACTGCACCATCCCAGCTCAGAACTTGGCTATATGCAAATTAGTCTGTTCCTGTCCCAGTGCATGATGGGAACAGGGAAAACCAAACTACCAAGCCAATTCTTATACTGGGAAGGAAACAAGCTTCCGGGGACCGGTTTCTGCCATTTCAGGCGTCGTCGGCCCGGCTTGCTTGAATCCTGATGGTGCAATGAGCAAGGGACTCACATCTGAGTATACCCTTCCACGCTTATGGTGGGTAGGAGTGTTCTGATTAACTCAGATACTCTGTCCATCACCACCCCCTTTTTGAAATTATTTTGGCCACCATGAGTGTGGAAGGGTATGCTCAGACATGAGTCCCTTGCTCATTGCACCATCAGGATTCAAGCAAGCCGGGCCGAAGACGGCTGTAATGCCAGAAACCGGTCCCCGGAAGCTTGTTTTCTTTCCAGTGAAGAATTGGCTTGGTAGTTTGGTCTGCCCTGTTCCCATGATGCACTGGGCCAGGGACAGACTAATTTGCATATAGCCAGGTTCTGAACTGGGATGGTGCAGTGAGCTAAAAAACGGTGATGGATCAAGCCCTGATCTGTTGACTGGGTAGGAGTGTTCTGATTAACTCAGATACTCTGTCCATCACCACCCCCTTTTTGAAATTATTTTGGCCCCCATGAGTGTGGAAGGGTATGCTCAGACATGAGTCCCTTGCTCATTGCACCATCAGGATTCAAGCAAGCCGGGCCGAAGACGGCTGTAATGCCAGAAACCGGTCCCCGGAAGCTTGTTTCCTTTCCAGTGAAGAATTGGCTTGGTAGTTTGGTCTGCCCTGTTCCCATGATGCACTGGGCCAGGGACAGACTAATTTGCATATAGCCAGGTTCTGAACTGGGATGGTGCAGTGAGCTAAAAAACTGTGATGGATCAAGCCCTGATCTATTGACTGGGTAGGAGTGTTCTGATTAACTCAGATACTATGTCCATCACCACCCCCTTTTTGAAATTATTTTGGCCACCATGAGTGTGGAAGGGTATGCTCAGACATGAGTCCCTTGCTCATTGCACCATCAGGATTCAAGCAAGCCGGGCCGAAGACGGCTGTAATGCCAGAAACCGGTCCCCGGAAACTTGTTTCCTTTCCAGTGAAGAATTGGCTTGGTAGTTTGGTCTGCCCTGTTCCCATGATGCACTGGGCCAGGGACAGACTAATTTGCATATAGCCAGGTTCTGAACTGGGATGGTACAGTGAGCTAAAAAACGGTGATGGATCAAGCCCTGATCTGTTGACTGGGTAGGAGTGTTCTGATTAACTCAGATACTCTGTCCATCACCACCCCCTTTTTGAAATTATTTTGGCCACCATGAGTGTGGAAGGGTATGCTCAGACATGAGTCCCTTGCTCATTGCACCATCAGGATTCAAGCAAGCCGGGCCGAAGACGGCTGTAATGCCAGAAACCGGTCCCCGGAAGCTTGTTTCCTTTCCAGTGAAGAATTGGCTTGGTAGTTTGGTCTGCCCTGTTCCCATGATGCACTGGGCCAGGGACAGACTAATTTGCATATAGCCAGGTTCTGAACTGGGATGGTGCAGTGAGCTAAAAAACGGTGATGGATCAAGCCCTGATCTGTTGACTGGGTAGGAGTGTTCTGATTAACTCAGATACTCTGTCCATCACCACCCCCTTTTTGAAATTATTTTGGCCACCATGAGTGTGGAAGGGTATGCTCAGACATGAGTCCCTTGCTCATTGCACCATCAGGATTCAAGCAAGCCGGGCCGAAGACGGCTGTAATGCCAGAAACCGGTCCCCGGAAGCTTGTTTCCTTTCCAGTGAAGAATTGGCTTGGTAGTTTGGTCTGCCCTGTTCCCATGATGCACTGGGCCAGGGACAGACTAATTTGCATATAGCCGGGTTCTGAACTGGGATGGTGCAGTGAGCTAAAAAACGGTGATGGATCAAGCCCTGATCTGTTGACTGGGTAGGAGTGTTCTGATTAACTCAGATACTCTGTCCATCACCACCCCCTTTTTGAAATTATTTTGGCCACCATGAGTGTGGAAGGGTATGCTCAGACATGAGTCCCTTGCTCATTGCACCATCAGGATTCAAGCAAGCCGGGCCGAAGACGGCTGTAATGCCAGAAACCGGTCCCCGGAAGCTTGTTTCCTTTCCAGTGAAGAATTGGCTTGGTAGTTTGGTCTGCCCTGTTCCCATGATGCACTGGGCCAGGGACAGACTAATTTGCATATAGCCAGGTTCTGAACTGGGATGGTGCAGTGAGCTAAAAAATGGTGATGGATCAAGCCCTGATCTGTTGACTGGGTAGGAGTGTTCTGATTAACTCAGATACTCTGTCCATCACCACCCCCTTTTTGAAAGTATTCTCAAATCAGGCAAGTGTTCGAACACTTCTTGCCCTTCCACCCTCAAGCAGTGCATTAATAAAAACATTTTCCCGATAGCATTTAGTATAACGGCATAATAAGTGAAAACCTTCTTTCACCTTTGCCAGGACAACACAGGTTCCCCAGGGGAGGGAAGGAAAAATCGACGGGCAGTAACATTCTGCATATTAGCACGCAAATGAAATATACCACAGATAAATAAAGAAATAGCACCTCACAATTCAACTTCAAAGAAAATAATACAATGAATTATGTTCAGTGTACACACACATGCTACAAAGGGAATGATAAACTGTATGCTCATTGCATTACACTGTGCATTAAATGTGCGTATTATTGATGCAGTATGCAGTACATCATATGCATGCGAGTCACCAACACAGACAGTACATGAAATATGTGCATATCACAGATGCAGTCACACGCTTTAAATAAGAGTGTATTCTTATTTTTGTTAATGTTTGCTTATCACTGATGGAGATATGCATTTTAATATGAGCGTATTATTGTTTCTTTTTTTAAAGAGCGCATAATACAGATGTAGAGACACAGACACAGCATATCACAGTTATAAGCCCAAAGCAGGTTAAATGGCTGAAACAGACAACACATTTCTTGTTGTGATAGACCCTGCTCCAATGCATTCAATGTAGCCAGATCCTCTCAAGATGGCTGCCGGCATGACCGTAAAGACATGAGCAACAAAGTAAGCAGTAAGTAAAAGGGCAACCAACGTGGCCCAGTCCTTTCAAGATGGCCATTGACATGAACGTGGCAACATGTTCGCACGCTGACCATCGAGATGAAAGACACAAGACAGTCACAGGCAGTGCAGCCACTAGCTTTTAGCGCAGCACACATTCACAATTGCACTGCTTTAATCTTGCCCAGGCCGCCATACTCTCTCTAACCAGCTGGTAGCCTTTGCACAGCCCACGTCACAACACCATGTATGCTGGTTTGGCACTACACTCTTGCTCCAAGTTACTTTGTGTGCGCTTAAGTGTCTGCTCACGCCTGGCCAACTATTAGCCCTTCTGCACAGCTGGGTCAAAGCTTTAAACTCACCCAGGATACAGTACCCACCAGTACTGTAACACTGATGCGACATGCGAGGCAGATCGGTCAAGGTCCTGCTTCACTTGTACTTGTCTCCTGATCAGTTTCCTGTGACAAATACCACAAAAGCCTTTTGTTACATACCACCACTTTAGTAGACTGATGTTGTGGTCTCTCTGTTGAATTCGTTTCCGCTCATCACCAATGTGAAAATGCCAATAACCAGCAGCAGTAGTAAATGGAAGGATCCTTTCTTGAGATATACTCCCAAGAGACCCCATCCACCAGTGGTCTGTCCACTCCAGCTCCAGCTAACAGCTTTCTCATTTGAGCATACACATTCTGAACTGGAAAAGTCATTGCTTACAATTCTAATTCCATTACACCACTAGTTGCAAACATAAGTGCACATGCCACACCTTCTTTTCAAAGGATTATGATCTTGTCTTATACTTAGGACTGGTCAACAATGACTGAATGGGCACGGGTGGGATTGAAAGACGATGAAGGCTGCTGGCGGACAAAGGACACTAACAAATGGTTGCTACCCAACTCGTACCTGATCCCCATACTGACTATGGCTCACTCCCCTGCACACATAGGATCTGCCCCCATGATCGAACTCATCTCCAAGGTCTGGCACAACGACAAAATCCCCCGACATACAAAGCTTTCATACGTTCAGCTTCGAAATTCGGAGTCTTAGGACACATGCAGTTAGTAATGAGTGAACACAAAGGTGGCAAGCATTGAATACCTAGGCAACACCCACACAGTACCATGACCGGTATCAATATAAATGTAAACAACCTCCATCCCCAGTCCTTCAAAGTACCCCAAAACCAGCTCCCAAGCGACCATCCTTCTTGCTCCTGGTGAACCTCTGAGGAAAGTCTGTGGAGGTGCTCGATCGCTTTGTAGACTGAGGGCGAGTTATCTGGCACGTAGGTGCAACAGCTGGATCCGATGATGCGGCATGCTCCTCCACGTGATCTTGTCTTATACTTAGGACTGGTCAACAATGGCAATAACCTGATACAAACACAGAGACATAAGTGAGGGAAGAGACTCCATAGACCAGAATCCTAAAAGCATTACAGTGAAGAAATCCTTCTTGCTCGCAGAAGTGGAATGTTAAATACACAAACATTGGCAAAGCCGCAAACTGAATATAATGTGCTAAGGCGTGCAGCGTAAGCACTTTAAAAGAGGTTGGCTGTACTGAATAATACCTTGTCTTTGATCTTGGCCATCCTGTTTTTGTATTTATAGGAAATAAAGAGGTCTTCAGTTGCCCCTCATACAATTCATCACAACCACTCAAGTAGAGGTGGATGAATACATCTTAACAGCCAGTAGCATTAGGTGAGAGATGAATACTTTAATGGGCTGACACAAGTTGTGATTTGTACTGTCGAGAAAGAGCCAATTGAAGCACAACACATAAGGGAACTGTAATGTGCTTTATTATGACGCATGCACAGGAGCTCAGGCTGCTCCAACCTTCTAGTCCTCATCTGTCCCTATGTGGCCTACTCCTCCCCTTCCGGTTCCCTGTCTACTTCCCTTGCCCTGAATCATCTTTCCATTCAGGAACCTAGTGCCCTCATGTAATCATACCAATACAACATTACATAATCGACAGAGCCACAAGCCCATGGTGAAAAAGGCTCATAGAAAAACGTCAGTGGTTGAAAGGGCAGACCAAAAACCCACTCTTTGTCTATTGTAAGCAGTAGGTCTGATTGACATCTCCTCTGTTAAAACCCAGACATAAAATGAAAAGTGCACGTAAGCGATTCAGCCTGGACCCCAGAGGCAGTCAGTAAACACCTATGATCCCTACTCTTTCACCTGTTTACACATTATTTTGGTTTTATCCTGTCTCACCATCTTCTGTAGTGTGTTCTTATTTGAAAAGATACTCATTTACAAGGCATTGCCACTTCCTTAGACCGAGGTTCTTACATCATCTTATGGAATTCTTGTGCCTGGTGCTAACCGTTCCATCCTTTGATTAAAAAACCTGGTCTAATATCAACATTTTGCATCATTGCTAACATAAATGTATATGAAAAAATGATAATTTTCACTCCTATGTAATGTCAACTGTCAACAATACTGGCAGTGGCGGCTCCTCCGCTAAGGCGGAGGAGCATTGTCTCACTACTTTTAAGCAGTGTAACTATAGGAAAAATAAAATGATAATAACGGAATGTTATTACCATTTTATTTGTTCCAGCTGCTTTGCGAATGGGTGGGCGGGCGGCGTTGCTCTGCTCTCGGAGCAGGGCAGGGGATGAGTGGTGAGCACACTGAAGAGCGGATGACGCCAAACAGTCATGCACACTTTCCATATTTTCCATCCAGGCTGCATTACAGCATGGGTGGAGAAAATGCCCAGGACTCCTGTCCCTGTCTGAGCGCCGTACCATGGCGCTCTGACCAATCACAATGCTGCATTGCAGCTTTACGATTGTTCCGGGGAGCCTGGTTTACCAATCACTACCCTGCATTGCAGCATTGTGATTGGTCAGGGGAGCCTGGGTGTGCTTCCTGGTTCCTGTTCGGACGCTGAGGAGAGAAGGAGCAGAGACACGGGATCAGGGCAGGACTGGCTACCGGGCAGTTTGGAATGCTGCTGAGCTGGGGGCTTATTTCGTTAATGGGGACCTGCGTGAACTAAACGAAATTAGCTTTGCTTTCAGTATTTCGAAGCACGCGCAGGTCTCCATGGACGAAATCAGCCCCCACTGCAGTAAAATCAGGCAGCAGCTCGGCAGCATTCCAAACTGCCCGGTAGCCAGTCCGGCCCTGCACGGGTTGCTGCGACAAGGTAAGTGTTTTTTTTTAACATTCCCCTCGCCCCTGTTCCATGCAGGCTGCCGGTGAATGCTGGCAATTTTGTGGTTTGTGCTTTTTAGTACTGAATCCACCTTTGCCACTCAATTTAAAGTATAAAACAACCAAACCAGCACATAATCTAGACTGGTAGCCACTTCGGAGTTCCAAGACCTTTTCGAAATACAGTGTTTGCAGATTCTTACTTCTGTGTGCTCTTGTCAGTGATTTCTGATCTACTCATTAGGTACGGCTGAAGAAAGTGTAAACCTACCTATATAACGTATAGGTAGGTGCTTATGCAAAAGTTAGAAGTCTATATGTATCTGGTATTTTGGATATTGTGATGCTTCTAGGTGCTAAACTGGAGCGCCCTTCTCCGTCTTGGAAGACCTGAGTTTGGCAGCAGTGAGTTGCAATTCGCTTGTTACTCAAGGGAAGTTTTCAGCTTGGAATCTCTGGTGTAGCCTGTTGCAAAATGAGTTACATTTTAATTTTAGGCGTTTCTACACAGTGCAGTATTTGCCAATTACTTAGACTCTTAGGGCGGTTATCGTGTTGGTTGAAGTTTCCTTGAAGTCACTGGCCTTCGCTTAGAGTCAGACTGATAGATTTATAATGTATTGTTATTTGTGGGGCTAACCATTGGCAGCATGTTAGTTTGCTGGTCTGTGTGTGCTCTGGGTAGTTTAAATGGAGGATGATCCGATTGGATGCATGTGCTTTACCTACTGCCATTACATCTTGAGGTAGCATGAATAGGCAAAACGGATTGGGGAAGGAAGGAAGGAAGGGAGGAAGGAAGGAAGGAAGGAAGGAAGGAAGGAAGGAAGGAAGGAAGGAAGGAAGGAAGGAAGGAAGGAAGGAAGGAAGGAAGGAAGGAAGGAAGGAAGGAAGGAAGGAAGGAAGGAAGGAAGGAAGGAAGGAAGGAAGGAAGGAAGGAAGGAAGGAAGGAAGGAAGGAAGGAAGCGACAGAAACACTTGGTCTACAAAGTTTGCACAGCATGGAACAAGGAAAGAAAGCTGAGACCCCAAATAAAATTCCATTAAACAAATACTCCACAGTGAGTAAGTATTTATTTGACATCTAAAATTAATAAGCAATCTACTGTTGGGGTGAAAGATTAGCATAGCTAGCAGTACCTTCACACTTCCATCTTGCTAAGTGTAGTGAGGGACCCTGGAGTTTGGCCACCCACCCTAGGGGTTTACACCGTGTTCCCTGATAGTTGTGAGATAGCTAAATCTTGGTGGTGGGGTAGATGCTGTGGTGGGTGGTCTTCTCCAGAGTGCTGTGCTTTACTTATGAATTAAGCCAAGGCAGAATGCAGGATGGAAGGTGGTCATTCATTCCCTGCACGTTGTAGTGATGAAGAAGAACAGGACTGCAGCCCGACACAGATGCGACTCGCAATGGCTTCTAGCAGAGATTGTTACTTCAAAAGTGCCAATGTTGTAATAGAAAAGGTTGTTTCGAAAGTGCTAGAGCTGTAAAGCCAGACTTTACACTTCCAGGTGCTGGGATAGTCTCTGAGATAAATATTAATAAAGTCTACCACAGGAGCTCGGAAGCTAAGTCTATTAATGAGTGGTTAGACAGCAGAACTACAGAAATCACTTTGGGAATGGATGTCATCAGCAAAAAGTACTATTTTTCTCAAAGCTCTGGATACATCATTTTTTAGAAATGAACGCATGGTGTAGCTGAGAGAGTCTATGCCAACCATGGAGCAAACTGAGTTTTGTTCTTAGCAAAAGTGAACTCTTTTTGAAGGAGAGATGGCCCGGCCTACCAATGTGAAATTGTACAATATTCCATCTTCTTTCCAAAGCTTTTGGTAATAGTTTTAGTTGGTTGATCCCTATCTAAAAGGGGTCCGAGAATAGAATTAAACCCCACACAGGGCACTCAGGGTCTCACTTGAATCATGGATGTCAATTTGGGACAGCCAGGCAAAGCAATTGCTACCCTTTTTTGCCTTTGGGTACCTTAGACATTGCCCTTGCAATCCCTGGTCTCAGGGTTTAGGAAAGCGGGAGCTGGAGCAGAAGGTAAATGTGGCTTCAATAGTCCTGTTTCTTTACTGTCTTTTCCAAATGCGTTCTTTTACCACCTCAGATGTCAACTAAGACTCTGTTAAGGGGCTAACCCTGAAGCAAATGGAGATGTAGTCAAGGTCAAACACTTTGTAGTGTCGGACCCAAAAGGGTTTATGCGAAATTACGTCCATCTATGGCCCCAACTTGCTCTTCTGCAAGCTCGTCCTGGTACCTCACTGTGAAGCAAGTGGTGCTACATTTTGTATTTGGATCTTGGCCTTCAGGGCCCTTGCCTGGTGCCTGTTTAGTGGGGCTGTTCCTGTTCGACAGCCCTGTCCCGGGATAATGTGCTAGCTCCCACTACAAGTGGAAATTAATTGTATATACACTTTTTTTTGCTTTATATATTGCATTATAGATTAAGGTGCTTCCACTTCAGCACGCTACTTTCGCTCTATACTATTTCGTAAAACAACCGACTAAAGGTTACCTATTTGTACGTTTTGCTTCTTCATTTAATATACACGTCTCTTGCTATAAGAAAGAAAAGCTCTTCTTTTATTGAATGTACCGTGGAAATACCCGTCTTGATTATTTGAAAAACGTGTTGGAACATTGACACCGTGATCGTCAATTAACAAAACGTAACTTGTCTCTAATACAAAATATCTCGCTTTCCAGACTACAGCGCACCCTGTAATTACTATTCAAAGTATGTGTGTAACTGAGTGAGATGGCGTCTTTAGTGATCGATGACAAAGTAAATGGCAGCTAGACAAAGAACACTGATAGCCTGCGGTGAGAAGTCAGTCTGCCGCAACCGCGACCTGCCCTTACGTTTGCCCTGCTTTTTTGACTTTCAGGATGGATGTAGGGTGCCTCCTGACTTAACGATGTAGGGTGAGACCTGAATAGGAGTACCTGCTGCTCCACTTGCTGCTCCACTTTTAGCTTTTCGGGAACAGGTTTGTCTTGAAAGGTGGCAGTCTGTCCGGTTATTCAGGCCGCCCGCATGCTACCGCATGCACCTCCTCACACGTCTGTCTCCAGGCGGGCACCCTCCAGGCACATCCTTCATCTGCTTGGGACGGTGAGCCACTAGGGATTTGTCGATAGGTTCCCTTGCAAAAAGGCCTCCAAAAAATGAAAATAAACAAGAGCGAAACATCACAAACAGCCGGCACGGCCGCCGCATACATACATGGACCAAGAACAGATTGGAACTGCTAGATGATGTGGCCTGAGGAACCAGGTTTGAATGTCGTCCCAACATCTGTGAGTGAGAAACCCACTTCCTTCTTTATTCCCAGACCCCCGTGACCCTACAATTGGCAGCGGGGGGCCACAGTGCCAAGACTAACATCACATCCGGGTTGAGGCAGGGAAGGGAGGGTAATTTACACCATGCGTTTGAGGGACGCATCCTCTTTTGTGTCTACTATTTTGTATTTTACGACCTTACTCTGTAAATCTGACAGCCATCTCCTTGTTCTTGTATTTTATGACCTTCCCTGAACGATTTACAAAGCTTTACTGCCCCAGCCCCACTCTCTAAGAACTATGCAATTAATCTCAACAAGCCACAGAGCCGAGTTTGCACGTCAAAGGCTTTATCTTCAAGATCTTACATCTTCAGTCTGCGGGCACTGTTACACAATCACGAAACCACACACACAGACGTTGATGAAGTTTTCATTACGCTGGCAAAGTTCAAAATGTGGTACTTTCTCTAATCGCAAAGTTTACATTTCTTATCTACTTAAGCCTTAGACAAAGTGTTTCACTTTTTTTTTGCTAAAAAAATCCTAATTTTGTTTCACGAGTTTATTCTACAGCGAAACAAATGAAAAACCTCTTCCCATATTCTATTCATTTAGCTAAAAAATGGGGACTCCTTTAAAGATAGGTGCCCAGAGTACTCCTCAATGGCACGACGGACATTGGACCAAAGGTTAAAGTACATCAGACCATCAGCTCTATTTCGGGTTGAGTCTTTTTTCTCAATGGGAAGTAATTAGCAGTGAAACACTGTTGGTCTTTAGCAGGAAAACAAACAATTTACCCCATGTACTCACAGAAAAGTTCCAGTTTGGCTGGGACGTATATTTTATGTCTTTAAAAAAGAAACTTCCACTCTGAGAGTTTGTTTTTGAAAAATAAAAAAGTTTTCTGTGTCAGTCCACTGAACCTGGCACACGCACAGTAGTAAAGGTTTAGTGCTTTCAGAACCAGCCACCGTGGTGGGGAACAGGGTACAGCCCACTCATTAGGTGGAGTCAGCACGCAAGCACTGCTCTAGGGAAGATCTGGGATAGTTCAATACGGGAGAGAAGCCCCGCCCACTACCCCGCCCATTTATTTTCATTAACTTGTGTCTTTGTCCTTCTTTAAGGCTGGCTTCTGATTCCTTCAGAGGCTTTTAGTCCCTCATTAGTGACCTCATCGTCATTTGATTCCTCCCATGGCTACTGGCCCTTTTACTTCGGTTCTCACACCCTAAGCACAAGCAGCCTGATTCATGTACATGCCGTTTTGCGTGTCCCTAATAGCGAATCATAGCGATTCGCTATTGAGGACACGCAAAACGGCATTCATGTAGGAATTGCTACTTAAATAGCGATTCCTACATGTTCTTTATTTGCGAGTAGCAATTTGCTACTCGCAAATACTCCCCATTCATTCCTATGGGCCAAGAGGCCCATAGGAATGAATGGGGATTTGCGAGTAGCAATTTGCTACTCGCAACTAAGATAGCGATTTTAAGGGTGCCAGGGGTGTCCAAAGGACACCCTGTAGCACCCCTAAACTGCACTTTTGGACAGGTGTTGCGCACACACATGTCCAAAGGACATGTGTGTGTGCTACATGCAACTTTGAAAAATGCTTTTAAAAGCATTTTTCTGAGTTTTTGCTATTTACCGACAGGTCTGACCTGTCGGTAAATAGCGGCCCCAAAAGTTCAAAATCGCTATTTCTTGATGTTTCATGAATAGCATTTGAGGAATCTCTATTAGAGATTCCTTAAATGCTATTCCTCGCATATTTGCGACTTCTTAAATAGCGATTTTTGCATTTGGTATCATGAATACCAAATGCAAAAATCGCACTCGCAAAGGGCCAGATTCTCAGAATCTGGCCCTTTGCGAGTGCAATTTACCTACATGAATCAGGCTGTATATTCTTTATAGGGCTTATCCTAATTGAGGCACAACGATGTCCTTTGTCTGCTTTCAGCGCGCTGTGCGCGCTTTCACTTTTGGGACAATCTCGACCGCCTGTTTAACTAGAAGTACAGTGTGTTGTCTGCTTTCAGGGCGCTGTGCGCGCTTTCGCTTTCGGGACAATCTACACTACTTGTTGTTACATGCAAGGAACGTTATCCCCGTGTAGCATGAGCAGCTGTAATCACATGCCCTGTTTGGCGGGATCACCGTGAGGAGGGGAAAAGTGGCAAGATAAAAGGACGCTCCTTTTGTAATATATCAGGTATCTACATTTCCTACTAAAAGCGAAACCTTAAGGGAGGCCTTGGAGGGCGATGTGGGTCAAATGGAAGAGGAAGACTGGACAGAGGCTCTGGCATCTCCGCGTGGGGCAGCCATCGCAATGAGCCTATGGCTCATTCAATTTATGTACCTCCATAGAGTTTATTATACAAGGGTTAGGCTCTGGAGGGTGGGCTTGGTGGCCTCGCCGGTGTGTCTCCGATGTAATCATGAGGATGGGACCCTGCTGCACTGCACAGCACTGGCAAGGTTCTCGAGGGGGTGCTGGCCTTTCTCTCTGAATTGCTGGGGTGGGAGCTCCCCAATTCGCCAAAGCTAGTCCTCCTGCATGTTATGGAAGGCATCAGGGGCAATATCTACAAGGGCCATCTTATGCTCCTGGACTTTACCCTGGTGAAGAGGGACATAGCTAGGGCCTCAAAGGCAGTGGTCGCTCCCTCGATTTCAGTATGGAAAAATGTTCTAGACTTTTGTATGGGCCTGGAGATCCCAGTGTTTGAGGCCAGGGGATGTCCCCGAAAGCATTACAAGATCTGGAGACGCTGGGCTGATTATCGGGGCCTGGAACTTGAGCTGCCCCAGGGAGATCGGAGTTGAGACCAAGGGCAACCTCTATGTTTCCTGCTGTTCGTTCTTCATTTTTTGTTTTGTTTTGACTTGTGATTCATTTATGGCCCTTGGGCAGGACAATTGTTCATGGCTGTTGATGTCTTATATTGTACAATGGCCGTTTGTATAAGAGATATGCTGCTCTGGAATAGATGGCAGTGTGTGGGGTTGGAGGGGGGGTTGTTGTTCTAAGGGTTTGATTTTATTTGAATTGCCTTTCATTTTCTCTTCATCTTTATGAAAAATGGACAAATTCAATTTTTGTATCTTGCATGCAGCAGGTGTCTCTGGGTCTCAGAGATCTGCATCATATGTGATACTATGGCAAATACAATCTGTTTAAAAAAACAAACACTTATTTAGTCCCTCGTTGGACATATTTCTGGATCATTTTTTCCTTTTTCATTTTGTTCATGTGGATTGGATTTGTGACAGATTTTTTTCCTACTAGTGAAATGCCATTACCTTCTGGAATGTTCTGCTACAGAACTGGTTGAAGGGGTGTTGGTCTCCATTCTTCATCACATAAAATGAAAAGAGGCTTCTCCCAGGTCAACATTTCAGCCATTCCAGTGACTGATGGAATTGTTTGGGATGAAGTTCCTTTCAACATATTCGGTCTGACGGAGATCCTGCAGATACCATATGTGTTCAAAGTTTCTATGGGTGATTTTATAGTACCGGGGTATCATTCAGAGGATTAGGATGTTGATACTGTAAAATCTTTGCTTTCTAAATTAGAGTATTATACTGTTTATGAATTGGAAGATCTATACCTTAGCTCTGCCAATTACACTGATATGTTCTGCTAACATCATTATGGCCACCATTTCCTACATAGAACTGGTAGACAGGACCCCCCATTTTAACTATCCTCAATGGGGGCATTGTCCAACTCCCCCTCCAGAAAGTTCTAAAAGGCAAAAAGATAAATATACTTATTTCATGGGATGTGACATTTCAAACCCCATGTCATATTATTTTAAATTAACTCCAACACCACCAAAGAAATATATGCTTTTACAAAGACCCCTATATATATACTACTACATTTGTAAATCAGTTGGTCCTTAAAGGTTATGGTTACTGGAAGGACATCATTGATTTAAAATTGATTTGGTGTATTAAGTCCTAGCAGGTTCTGTGCACGGAAACCTTGTTTTGAGCCCATTTAATTCCCACACAAATGATTTTTCTGAATGAAGCAATCCTGCAGACTACTTGTCTGGGATTAGCTAAAATTACAGAAATGAATACGCAGACCATTTCCTCCATTGCCCGCTTTGATAGTTAGCAGAGTTTTACAAATTACACGGAAGAACAATGAAATAGTATGGCACAGAATGGTAAATTTATTTCTTCGTTTTCGAGTTCTGGCGGATGGTTATTGTGGCCAGTAGACATAAATGGTTGTCATTCTCGTTTTCTCAGTTCCACACCTGGGTTTAAATGAAGTGAACCTGATCCCTGATACTCTCAGTCAGCACCTTCTGTTATTGTTATCATCTATTCGGTGGAAAGGTTTTGTAAATAAAGGTTGGAACTTCCCACACAGTTTGCAGTAAAACAACATCTTACTCTACAGTCTGAGAACACGAAGTTATCTGATTTTCTGTTGGGCCACAAATCTCCACATTATAAAAGATTTATACATGCCACTTATAATGAAATTTGGAAACTATCCCAAATGAAAGCTGCTGGACGTTTAAGACAAATTGACCAAGACAATTTGGAAAAAGTGCTTGCTGTTGTTGATAATAGTATTAATACGTTATCATTGCGTATTCACAATTTGAATAATTTTGTGTTGTCTGTTATTGATATTGTGCAGTGTGACATGTCAATGCTGTGTCATGGGCAAAGTCAAGTTCGATCTATTACGCAGTTTAGCTGGATGCTCCAAACACTCAAAAATGGGCACATTCCATGGCATTACTTGAATAGATGTGATTTGTTTCTGCCTTTTTATTTAACACATAAACAACTGTTGATGGCTATGAAAGACGTGATCTATACAATGCTGCATTTTGAGAAATTAGAACAGCTCCCATTAACCATAGCTGAAATGCCTTCAGCGGTGTTGTTAATATATGGAGTGATATTACTGCCTTTATCAACATTTCAAATTCTCAGCTTGCATGAAACTTTTACCTGTAGATAGGTATGAACTTTTAGGTACTAGTTACATACATGAATTATGATCACACCCTTTACTTCTCATTGAGAATGTAGCAACAAGGATGTCTTTATCACTGCTGAAGAATGTGACTCTACTGTTGGACACTCACTTGTTTGTAAACACATTAAAATTCACACCGCATGCAAATCTTCAGCGCCTAATTTGGATTGTTATTTAGAAGGAAGACTGGTTCACACAATTCTCCCTTTCTTCAAGATAATCTATAATGGAAATTATCTTATGCTTAGTGATCAAGACGGTTGTGGAATTCGGGCTGGAGTCCTGTATATTTTGCCCGTTCCCAAGTTAGTCACTTGTTGCAACTACGTCTTTTTTTCTCCTCTGCATGGGATAGTAGATAGCTCATTGAGGCCATCAATCAAACTTTGAAGGCAGATTTTAACAAATTAAGCACATTCAAAGCATTATTGTTTCAGCAAGAAGCAGCTCTTACATCTACTTGTGAGCCAATCGAATTGCAGGTGGCTAGAACTTCTAGTGAAATACAGTCATTGTTAAACACTAACATTACCCTGCATTTTGGAGAATTAGTTCATCAAGCCTTTAATGCCTTCAGTACATACAGCCTAGCCCACTTTTTAAATATGGGGTAGGCTCCGGCCTTGTTAGTTCTCTTAAGACCATATTTGGAGTAATACCAACTTCTATCCACTACATTTTCTCTAATGATTTCGCAGGATTCCCGTTGTTGTTATTCTACATTTGCAGCATTCTTGTCCTATTCCTTCTTCCCTGCAATGAATGCTCATTTTGTGGAAGCTCTGGCACTGGAATCGCTCCAACACTATTACAAAAAGAGGGGGACAAAGGGCTTTTTTAAGAGGTCCAGCTACTAGCCCCATCAAAGTTTTGTGCAAAGAGAGGTACGCAGTTCCTCTATATGCAGGTATTGACTCAGGCACCCACGGTGGAGGAGAAATCCTCCTTTCGGAACTAGAGCCCTCACACACCCAGCAAGTTAGGTGTCATGCTTCATCATATGGGCCTGCTCCTCGTCGGGTCGGCGCTGCAATACCCGACAGGCACCCATATAGGGGCTCTTTGTCGGAGATCTTTTGTTCCTGCCTTATGGGTGCTGTGGGCGTGAGGGACCTAGTGTGTGTGTAGATGTTCCGAAATAGTGGAACTAAAACAAGAAGAGAATCCTAATAGCAATATTATTCTAGGTGGATCCCTACTTGATTAAAAATAATGAGGAGAGGTGACTAACAAGCTAACAAGGGTCAAGAGGCGCTCTAGTCCTTGATGGTGGACATTTTTCACGCTAATTAGCCCTATAGATCTGGTGGCGTTTCTTCAGGACCGTGAAAAGTGACTATGTACAGTGTATGGGGTGTGTAACATGCCCCATAACTTAATGTGCAAGGGTGAAGTGGAGGATATTTCATACCATTAAATGGTGTACGGAATACTACCAGCAATTCCTGGGACGAACCTGCATGAACAGTTTGTCAAAATGACATTTGGTTATGTTTCAAACGTTAATTGCCCTAGAAGGTTCCAACCGCATAGTAACCAATTACCACTTAGGAATGCTGCTTAATGCATGCGGTCAAAAAAATTATAAAATCTAAAAATTACAAAAGTAGTAACATACAAATCCACAAATGAGAATTATAGTCATGTCATCGTGAGATCATCCTTAGTGCTGAGGTGAAGTGTATGGTCACAAAACTCACCTATTAAACTTCAAGATTACGCCCCATCTGTTATGGCATAACGTAAGGACATCTATATTAGGATGTCTGGCATTATTAAAGGGAAGACACATAAAAAAGGGGAGAGTTATGTCTCAATTCAAAGTATTACCCAAACATAGAAAAGCGTTGCATATGCCTTGCATTCATACTGAGTAAGGCAGGTAGGATGGCAGTATGTCGGGGCAGTCAAAAATCTTGCCCCCGGTTATCTTCCTGAACCCCATCAAATGGTGCAGGATCAGCGCAGGCATGAGTCCCACACAAAAAAATCTCCCGAAAGTAATGCGATGCTGTCACTGGTCCTATGTGTGACAAACGCCCGCACAGCCCCCGAACCCCGACAGGGCCCACAAAGGCAAGAAGCCGCCGGGAGTACAAGGCGGGGGCAGGCTTAGTCACTACAAGCCCGCAGGCTCCACTGTCAAGACCACAAGCGCTTACCTGTATCTCGTCACTGCAGAGTGTAGGCACCTCTCGAGGTTTAGGGAATACTGACCCACCTCCGTCGGAAGCCGCGCCGAGTCACCTACCCCTTCGTGCTGCAACCGGGATGGTGCCAAACAGTCAGTAATGATCCGTTTATAAAGCAACAAACAGTGCCCCATAAAGGGCTGGTGGGAAGCTGATCAGTCCCAGCTGCTGCCGTGGTCTGTCATTTGACTTAGTTGCACATCGCATTTAGCGTCTCAGCCATCTTAGAGTGGTCAAAAAGTGTCAAACCACCACTGGGGTGATTAATTATTAGCAGTGTGGGGGGTCATTGGTGAAACCACTTATACAAAACTTGACCAAACATGCGTGTTAGAACAGCTCTATACCAACATACCGCAAAGGGCTACACTCACTGTCATAGAAACAGCTTTGAATCGGGTTGAGTGGTCATCACCTACACCAATTGCCCTGATCATGCAATGTGCTAATCTAGCATTGACTGAATTCTTTTTAGAGTTTAAGAACCAACTCTTCCATCAGGCTCAAGGAACTTCGATGGGTGGTACCTTCGCTCCCAGCATAGCCTGCCTCTACATGGCGGCATTTGAGGAGGAGGTTATCTACCACCAGAGTAACCCCTATTCGAAACACTTGAGCTTGTGGAAAAGACATATCGACGATATATTGATCTTTTGGAAGGGTGACCTAAACACTTGCGAAGAATTTTGCAAATGGGTCAACACGAAGAACGAATACCTCAAGTTTAGAAGATCTATCTCGGCTACGAGTATAACATTCCTGGACCTCAGGATCAGCATTCAAGGGGGTCACCTTCAAACTTCCTTATACAAAAAACCTACTGATAGAAACAGTTTATTGTCATACCATAGTCACCACCCACGGGCATTGAGGGACAATTTGCCTTTTGGGCAATTCCTCCGGATCAGGAGGAACTGCAGTGCTGTCAAAGACTACCACACTGAGGCAGAGTCACTAGCGAAAAACCTTATCGAGAGACATTATCCTCCACAGCAAGTTGAGAAATCCTTAAAAAGAGCAAGGAATAACAACAGAGAGGCCTCGATAGAGGTTAAAGAAAAAGAACCCAGCAATGTCCTAACATGTGTGACTTCATTTACACCAGGCTCTTATCGACTGAAGAAAACCATAAATAAACACTGGAATATCCTTAACACAGGATCACTTGATATTCTAAAACCAAGGTTTGCGTTTAAACGCACGAGCAACTTAAAAGATATGCTCGTACATACACGACATAAACCTGCTAACCAAAACACGCAAAGAACCTTATGGAATCTGTCTCCTGTGCAAGGCCACCATCCTTGTGGTTCTTGTGCAGCATACCCTCAAACCAAACAGACCAAAGAGATAACATTAACTGATTCTTTCACTTGGAGGATGAGCACCCACACCATTTACAATACATCCCAATGTATTTACATACTGATTTGCCCTTGCGACAAAAGGTATGTGGGCATGACCATGCGGCCAGTTAAAAACAGAATTTCAGAACACAAAAGTAACATCCGGTGTTTAAAAAACACTACTAAACTTTACACACAGTTTAAGGAACATCCCCATGTCCCGGAGAAACTACATGGCTTATTTTGGAAGCACACCCAGGCATTACACAGCCATCTCTATTTAGGATAGAGCAACGATGGGTGCATTGACTAGGGCTAGACCACCAAGGACTAAATGATGAAATACCTTGGAGCTCTTTGTCTTAAATAGACAACCAACAATTGTTAGAAGTTGGCCTGGTATATGATGTCCACTATTCTAGTGGGCACCCTGCACCAGTCCAAACAACCCTTATGGTGATGGTCATAAAGTCAACCTTATAGACCAGCTATCCTAGTGGTAGCATGGACAAAGCAGTCGTAGGCTAAAACTTCAGAGAGCATGTGAAGCCAGCTGTTTTACCAATAATAATCCCTTGAATATCAAATGAAAGGACACCACACAAGGTATATATCAAATATATATGTATTTATTACTAACACAACCCCTCTGCACTATTTATGAGGTCAGAGTTCAAGATACGTTACAAGTTACTCATTAAGCATACTATAAGTTGCACAAATACAATTCTGCCCTAGCGGCCTCACGAACCATATACTAAGTAAGTGTTATAAGAACCACTTCAGGAAAGGTGAATAGGCCTAGGGCCTAGGGAATCGCTGGGGCTACACTACAGGACCAAAGGTTTGGAAGTAGGAGACCTACGAGAGACGCGTGCAGTGTGGGAACACAGACGCAAGCTACCATTGACTTACAATGGAGAACGAAGAAGTTACAAAGTTACTATTAGGGACACTTCCGGGTGGACTACGGTGAGACCCCTTTAAACTAGGACACTTGGATAGTCAATACCCACGGGAGCACCGGAGTACTCGAGTTACCTCACCCAGGAAAGCCGGGTGCATAGGTGTCTTTTCGTGTCGGGTTTCGTAGATGCTTTCAATGGAGACCTGCAAAAGAAGTGCTGCAGGCGGCCGAAGGAAGAGTGTCCGGGTGGATCCAAGGTTTGATCAAGGAGCTGAAGAACCTGAAAGCAGAGGGGACTGAGTCTAGGTCACTAGCCAGTGACCAGGATGGAACAAGGATGGAACCAGGTGATGTCGCGATGCAAACTGGTGAAGAGGTGAAGCTTGTCTCTGCAGCCACGAGGACCAGGAGGCATTGACGACAACGAGGAGCTGAAGTCCAGCTGTCCCACGAAGGCTCTAGTTGATTGCAGTGTCGGCATCCGGATTGGACCCAACAAGCCTTGGGAACCGCAACCCACGCAGGATGTGAAGATTCGCTTCAGTTCAGACCAGCAAGGCATGTGGAGCTTCTCTTTTGGGAGGAAGCTGGAGCAAGCCCAGAGCAACCAGGCAAGTATTGAAAATTCAAAGGATCGTCTTCAGGGGGCTCACTAGCCAATAGGCTAGCAACCGGTAAGATGCATCAAGCTGAAATGCAGGAGCGGGCCCGACGCAACACTCATGGAGTGTGGAGGGCTGAGCTTTGATGCAGATGCTGCTCGGGTCTAGGGTTTTTCTTACCCTAATGCACGACTACGAGGGTGCCTCGGTCGTTGCACAATTAGCAAAGTGTAGGTAGTCCAGGATAACCGGTCCCACGTCTCTCATGTCTGCCACGGGTCTCAGCTTTGCTGTGGTTGTTGATCCAAGTCGGAGAAGTCTGGAAGTCCAGTTTCTGAGTCGCTGAGTTGTCGGGTTCCTGCTGGAGCGTCAAAAAAGCAAACCGGCAAGTTACTGTTGGTGCCTGTTTGAACAGGGTGGTCACTCCTTGTCCACAAGGGAGATGTCTTCAGTCTTCCAGTCGATATGGAACGTCGAAGGTCCAAGAGTTTCATTTCAGAGTTTCTTTCCAGCATAATCTAATGTCTCTAGACACAGCTCCTACCTTTGTACTAAACTAAGGGCTGGATTAACTGCTAGGACCCTCCTATGGGTGGAACCTGGGAAGGGGGTGGTTACACCCCTTTCCCTTTGTCCAGTTTCGAACCAGAGCTGGGGCTGGAGTGTACCAGTAAGTGGTTTGAACCGGGCTATGCATGGAGCACCTTGTGTGCCCCAGGCAGTGTCTCATTTTGCAGCCCTTCCTGCTCCAATACACTAAAAGCCTGTCTGGGGAGGTGCTAGCACCTCCCAAGGCAGTAAACCTTTTGTCCAGGTGTCCCATGCCGGAGTTTAGTCCAGCAGCAAGAGGTCAGACTTGTGTCGGTGTCAGCAGCATCCATTTTGTGATGCTGAGGCTCTGTTTAACTTTAACCGGGTAAAGCAGTAACTACATGTCTTCTCCCTCTAGAAGGGTGGAATGCTACCCCCGCCGCCAGAATTGGCGGGGGGGGGGTAGTATTCCAAAGTGTTTGACACCTTACACAACATGTTTTGATAAACCCAAACCAAAGTTAGCATTAACCGCGAGGATTATAATGCACTAAAGAGTATGTGGTATGGCTATATCTTAGAACAGCTATAAGGACATGGTTCCGAAAGCTGCAGAGGGGCTCAGCTCATGCTAGGGCACCCTCTCACATAAAACCAAGCACACTGCCTCCAGGATTGTTAAGGCCTGCCATAGGAGTGACTTATAGGTATATATGTGTCTATGTATAAGGGTAGATATAGGTATACTATATCTAAGCAAGGGGTGATTACACCACCTTGCCCAAGCTGAGTGATCAGCTTGTGGTGTCAGTTTGGATGGCCAGCCAGGGGTGGCATAATACATGCTGCAGCCCCTGGTAGGCCATGGATGCACCTATCCCCTGGGTACCTATGGTACACTATACAGGGGCTCACAAAGGTGACCTAATACCCTATCAGGTATGTACCTAAAGTACATGGTATCAATTTAGAGAGAGAACAGCTGGGCTGTGGGTCTGATTAGCAGACCCATAGCCACACTAAAGTCGAAAAACCAGAAAATCACTGCAAAAAGTGGGGGTGATCATAGGAAGCAGACCCTACTCTCCTACACAACACCCCCCCCCCCCCAAACGCAGGGACATTAAACTAACCTTGACCAGTTGAGTCTTCATGTTCTCAGTGGAAATATCTGGAGAGTCCATCTGCATTGGCATGGTCAGTGCCAGGTCTATGTTCCACTGTACAGTTGATCCCCTGTAGGGAAATGGACCACCTAAGCAGTTTGGTATTTTCACCCTTCATCTGATTTAGCCACAAGAGGGGCTTATGGTCTGTCTGAATCTCTGAAGTGAGTACCAAACAAGTATGGCCTCAGCTTCTTCAGGGCCCAAACCACAACAAAGGACTCCCTCTGAATAGCTGACCAACGTTTTTCTCTAGGGGTCAGCCTTCTGCTAATAAAAGCAACGGGCTGGTCTTGACCATCTTTATTCAATTGTGAAAGAACAGCTCCCACACCCAACTCAGAAGCATCTGTTTGGACAATGAATTATTTGGAGTAATCTGGACTTTGCAGAATAGGTGCAGTGCACATGGCCTGCTTCAGGTCATCAAATGCCTTTTGACAGCTTACTGTCTACTGAACTTTCTTTGGCATTTTCTTTGAGGTGAGATCATTAAGAGGAGTCACAATGGACACATAGTTCTTAACAAACTTCCTGTAGTAACCAGACAGGCCCAAGAAAGCTCTGACCTGTGTCTGGGTGGTTGGAGAAGTCCAGTCCTTTATGGTCTGAATCTTGCACTCCAGTGGTTGAACCTGACCCCCACCCATAAGGTGGCCCAGGTAAACAACCTTACTCTGCCCTATCTGGCACTTAGTAGCCTTGATAGTTAGGCCTGCCTTTTGCAGGGCCTCCAAAACATTTTTCAGGTGGATCAGGTGATCCTCCCAGGTGGAGCTAAAGACGGTAATATCATCAAGATAAGCTGCACAGTAGCCATCCAGGCCGGTGAGAACTTGGTTCACCAACCTTTGAAATGTGTCAGGTGCATTTTTCAGACCAAAGGGCATTACCACAAATTGATAATGTCCTCCTGGGGTTGAAAATGCTGTTTTGGCTTTTGCATCATCAGCTAGTCTGATCTGCCAGTAGCCAGCTGTCAAGTCAAATGTGCTCAAAAACTTGGCCGAAGCCAATCTGTCAATGAGCTCATCTGCCCTTGGTATTGGGTGGGCATCTGTCCTAGAGACAGCATTGAGACCTCTGTAGTCCACACAAAACCTCATCTCTCTCTTACCATCTTGGGTGTGAGGTTTAGGCACAAGGACTGCTGGACTGGCCCAGGGGCTCTCTGAGGGCTCAGTAACTCCCAACTCCAACTTCTTTTGGACCTCTGTCCTGATACAGTCCCTGACATGGTCAGGTTGCCTGTAGATTTTACTCTTCACAGGGAGACTGTCACCAGTGTCCACCTCATGGGTGCACCAGTTTGTCTGACTTGGAGTCAGAGAAAACATATATTTGTAGGACTGTAGAACTTGTCTGCAGTCCCTCTGTTGCTGATCAGTGAGGCTGCCTGCCAAGGCTACACCATCAACTGACCCATCGTCAGGGTTCTGAGAAAGCAGGTCTGGGAGAGGGTCACTCTCCTCCCCATGTCCCTCATCTGTAGCCATGAGCAAGCCCATGTCTGCCCTGTCAACATATGCCTTCAATCTGCTGACATGAAGCACCCTGTGGGGGCTCCTGGGAGTTCCAAGGTCAAACAAGTAGGTTACCTTTCCCTTTTGCTCAACAATAGTAAGGGGTCCAGACCATTTGTCTTGGAGTGCTGCTGGGGCCACTGGCTCCAACACCCACACTGTCTGCCCTGGCTGATAAACAGTCAGCACTGTTAAGGGTTAATGTGTTGTTAGGTCTTTTCATGATACATGTTGATATAATATTCCTTCAGGTATAAAGGTATTGTATAACTCACTCTCTCCAATTGGTGTTTTTTATGGTATCATAGTTATATGCATCATAACACAGTCCTAATTGAAATGTTGCATTTACCAATGCTTGTTGGATGTTTCCCTACAATGCCAGCGTTACCCGATAGACGGTTCCAAATTGAACGTGTTGCTCAACCGCACGTGTTAACTGTCTTCAACCCCCACGTGTGCAGCATGTGAATTTGGGAAAGCAGCAAGGTATAAAAGGCTGCTAGAAACACGCGATGACGCTTCGCTTCTCCTGAGCGTCATCGCGAGTGCAGCTGAGTGATTCCTCCTCCCGCCCTTCCTGCTGAGTCCAGCCCGGAAAGATTCTTTGCCTAGAGACCCAAGAGACCGAGCTGATTTCCCGACTTACCTGGGCATCTTCGTTTTTCTCCGGACACTTCCTCGGTCTTCTCAGTACCTTCGAGCAGTTCCCGGTGTTTCCCTTTGGACGGCACGTCATCTCCGGTTAAGGAGGACAGTAAGATTTTGTTAACCCTTTCCTCTGTGAAAACAAAAAAAAACATTGAGACTGTTAGCCCTGATAAAACGATCGTTTGAGACAGTAATTTACAGCGAAAAAATGAACTTGAATCAGAAGCATTGGAAACTTGTTCATTGACTGTAACTAACCAAACAAACAAGCATTGGCTCCTCTAAATAGATCTCAGAGTGTTAGAGTGATTTAACTTGGCTGATAAGCACTGTAAAAGAGTGTAAGACTGATTTAAGTCTGTTGATAAGTACAGTATGTGCTACGTATTGTAATCAATGTAAATTTGCATATAACCAGTGCTGTGAAGTAGGAAAACAAGCATTGGTGAGATATCAAGTATTGATCAGAGTTTTTCCCAAATAGGGTGCTTGGTATTTTCTTGTTTTGTCTTTTTTGTGCCTTACAGATCAGAATCCCATAATCTTCGACAAAACAACAATTAATCAGGTATGCCAGAGTTGTCTAGAATAATCTAAACCCCTACTAATTACACCAACTCAGTTAATGACTTCATTCATGTAATTGGTTTGTGATTCATTATTGTGCACTTTCATTTAAGGCCTTCACTGAGCACGAAGAGTTTGATAATTGTTGAAGTGTAAGCCAGGGCTGAAAGCTAAGAGGTATGTTCATTGTGTTTGTGTATAATATTGTTTAATAAGAATCTTCGAATAATAGTTATGAGTAAGTGACTACAGTGTTCGTATTTCTTAACCCTGAAGGCGCCACAATTTTTGTTTCCCTCTAGCTACTTTGGGCTCATCCCTGATGTTCAGCCCCGCCGACCCCTCATGTGGCAATTAGTCTTTGACTATTAGGTAAGAAGGGCTTGCACGGATGCGATACCTCCGCAGCGCGGATGGAATCTGAGTGAATTGAATGATTGCCTGTTTACAGCCAAGCCACAATATAGTTAACGTTCTATAGGTGCCTCTACTACAAGCACTGTACCTTGAAATAACTATGGACATCGCTCCAAGTATGCTGCATTTTTAACGTTGGTTTTAATTTTAATTTTATTTTCACTCCTTCACGCCATAGATCTATTCACGTCTATAGTGGTTGTGTGCACCTGACCACGCACGTTGCTCACTCCACTTTCCAGGCATGCAGTGGCTGTGTAATATAGTTCACAACACCGCCAGCATGCCACTACTTCTTTCAAACGCTGGCAAAAACGTGACCTTTGTGCTTTTGGTTTAATGAAAATTATGTCTTAACCATTGTGTTCTTATCTCTTCTCTCTATACATAGGCATAGGAGAATTTCCACTGAGGTAACATACACAACACATGACACTAGCATGTAGTGATTGTTTTTAAGCTTTCCCCTTTTCTCACTTTTTGTAAAGGTCCTGATGAATCGCGGGTGATTATCCCCTCTGCGAGAAACATGTCGACCACTTCCACTTCTAGTCTCCTCTAGGATCACTTGAATTAGCCTGTTGACACCTAGCGAGCTAGCCCCACCTTTTAATTGCAGCCAGGGGACCCCCAGAATAAAGTCAATTCCGGTACCCCTTGCTACATTTTAACTGCCCTATCATAAGCACTATACCACCTTGCCCACACACCCCCACTTCACCATAAGGCTGTTGGACAAAAAGATCTCCGCGAAAGAGCCCCTCTTTGAGGTGAGCCCGTCGGGGATTGCACCGCCTCCCCGACGAGGAGCAAACGCCGATGATGAAGCATGACACCCTTCTGGGTGTGTGAGGCAAACACGTCCAACAAAATGGATGCCCTGAGGTGCCACATCAACACCTCTGGTCACGCCAGCTAACAATTTTATATTTTCCTTTTCTCTTTATGAGGAACAGTTCAGCAACCCCCCTTTTTGCTTGTACAGTTCTAGACACGGACACAAGCTGTTACTGGACCTCCCACCCTTCTGTGTGGTTAATAGTGTCCGCTTGATCGATTGATCGCTTACCCTACCTCCCTTCCTGTTGATAAAAACTACAATTTATATCACAGAAGAAATCATTGCAGAAGGCCCGGCACACTTATCCAGAGAAACCACGTTGAAGCAGACGAGAACCAGTGTTTTGTCTTTTTGTTTCTCACTCCACTTCCCCTTTCCCTTGCGGAAAAATCGGAGTAGTCAAGAGTTAAGACCTTGCTACCTGGTTGGTCCAAAAGGGAGTTGGGAGCTTGCAACTACAAAGAGAAGCAAACTCAGCAGCCTCGTGGTGGAACCTCAACAGAAAGCGAAGCCACTATAATTGTTTCTCTTTGTTGCTGCAAACTAAGAAGTCTTCTAGGATGGATGTTACTCAACTTACCCAGTTGGTACAGAAACTGAATGAAGAAGTGCAGGAATTGCGTTCAGAGAATCAGTCTTTACGGCAAGAACTTGATAGAACCAGAACTGGTTTTACCTCTTGGAGGGGATCCTCTGAGGAAAGTCGTTCTGTTTTGTCGCCCCCTAAGTTTGATGTATCTGCTTTCAGCTCACCAAATTTGCGCACCCAGTCATCTTCTGCTATAGAACAGCCAGTACAATTGACTGTAGTAACTCCCACACCAGTTCCTTTGGCAAACCCTGAAAGATTTACTGGGGATTCCAATAGATTAACTACTTTTATGAGTCAATGTCAGTTGCATTTTTTATGTAAACCACAAATCTTTACCACAGATACAGCTAAAGTGTCTTTCATTATTTAATATTTGAGTGTGGTGGCGGCGGATTGGGCTATGCCTTTGGTAGATGCTTATGATCCTCTTTTGCATAATCTAAATGATTTTAAAACAGCCATGACTAGTTTCTTTGCTGGATACGTTTTCCTTCAAGCTTCAGATAACGAATTGTTGAATTTAAGACAGGGTTCTAAAGACTTAATCACTTATGTTACAACTTTCAACAGATTACTTGCAAAAACACATTGGCCAGCTGAAAAAAGAGTGTCACTATTCTATCGAGGTCTCAGAGACGAGATTAAGGACTCTTTAGCCCATACTGTTGAATTGCCTAATGATTTTGCTGATTTTCAAGAATTAGTTGTTAAGCTTGATCATCGTCTAGGAGAACGTAAGGGGGAAAGGCCTAAAAGTGATTTTAAAAATCTACACTTTAAGTCAGAGAAAAAAGAAATTGACAACAAACCCTCTGCAGTAGAACCTATGCAAATTGGTGGAATAAAGAGATCCTATTATGCCACTTTGCTGTGCTGCAATAGATCCCACTCACTCAGAATTACCTATTGAGTATCAGGACTTTAGTGAGGTGTTCGATCCAGTTAAGGCAACTACTCTTCCACCTCATAGAATCTACGACTGTAGAATTGATCTCATTCCAGGGGCTAAGTTGCCTTGTAGAAGAATATATGCATTAACGGAACCAGAAAATCAGTATTTACGAACCTACTTAGATGAACTGTTAGAACTAGGTTTCATTCGTCATTCCACCTCGCCTGTATCCTCGTCTCTTTTTTTTGTAGCAAAGAAGACGGGAGATTTGCGCGCTTGCATAGACTATCACGCGGTTAATAAGGCAACCATTAAGAACAGGTACCCTTTACCTTTCATTCCGGTCCTCAACCAAGTAAAAGGTTCCAGTGTATACACCAAATTGGACCTACGTGGAGCTTACCACTTGATTCGTGTAAAAGAAGGCGACGAGTGGAAAACCGCTTTTCGCACCAAGATTGGTCTTTTTGAATATACTGTGATGCCTTTTGGTCTATGCAACGCTCCTGCAGCGTTCCAATACTTCATAAATGAAGTATTGCATGATTTGTTGGACATCTGCGTCATAGTATATATTGACGATATTTTAATCTACTCAAAGAATCTAGAGGAACATACTAAACATGTGCGTTTAGTCCTTAAAAGACTCAAAGACAATGCTTTGTTTGCCAAATTAGAAAAATGTGTCTTTAATTCTTCTAAGGTGGAATTTTTAGGATATTGGTTGTCCCCAGAAGGAATCACAATGGATCCTAAAAGGTGGATGCTATCCCTAATTGGCCCTCACCGAAATCTGTAAAAGATCTCCAGCGCATTCTTGGTTTCACGAATTTTTACAGGCGCTTCATAGCAAGATTTTCAGAAATTGTTGTGCCAATCACTACATTGTTACAGAAAGGTAAGACATTCCTTTGGACTCCTGAAGCTGAAGAAGCATTTTTTCTTTTAAAAAAGGCTTTTACTTCGGCTTCTATTCTTGCACATCCAGATCCGGATAAGCCTTTCTTTGTAGAGGCAGATGCCTCTCAGACCGCAATAGGAGGAGTCCTAATACAGAAAGACAATAGAACTGGTCATTTACATCCAATTGCCTTTTTTTCAAGAAAATTGTTGTCAGCTGAACAAAATTATACGATAGCTGAACGGGAGTTGCTAGCTATCAAAGCTGTTTTTCAGGAGTGGAGGCATCATCTCTTAGGTGCCAAACATACTGTGACTATTTATTCAGATCATAAGAATTTGCAATTTTATTCAACAGTGAAGGCCTTCACTCCAAGACAGATGCGGTGGTTACAATTTTTCAGTGAATTTGATTTTTTAATTACATATCGTCCTGGGGAGAAACAACTACTCTCAGGTTAGTGTGTGAAAAGCAAAAGGATCAAATCAAGAACTCTCAGAGCATAATTCCATCTGAAAAAGTTTGTGCTGAGATCTCTTCAAATACCTTTTTTGATCTAGTTAAAGAAAAGGTTAGAGTTCTTGATCGAGAAGAATGGTTATCTCGAAAGTCCAATTCAATTAAGAATGATTTTTTTCTTTCACAAAGAGAAATTGTTTATTCCAGATGAAGAATTGCGTCAGCAAATTATAAAATGGAACCATGATTTAGGTATAGCAGCACATCCAGGGATTCACAAAACTTTAGAGTTGTGTCAACGACATTTCTGGTGGAAGGGTATGTTTTCAGATGTTCAACAATTTGTCAGCATGTGTCCGGTGTGTACTCGTCAGAAATCAGTACACACAGCCCCTATTGGTTATTTACAGCCAATGACCATACCTCCACATCCAAGGCATACAATTAGCCTAGATTTCATCACAGACCTACTAAACTCTAATGGATTTACCACAATCCTGGTGGTGGTAGATTTATTGTCTAAAATGGGACAATTCATTCCATTAACTAAATTACCGTCAGCAGAAGAGTTCAGTCAGGTATTTTTACAACACATAGTAAAACTACATGAATTACCTAGAAAAATTATTTCAGACAGAGGCCCCCAGTTTGTGTCAAAATTTTGGAAAAAATTCAGTGACAAATTAGGAATTGAATTAGGTTTATCATCTGTCTTCCACCCACAAACGGACGGTCAAACTGAAAGATTGAATCAGAGTGTCGAGCAAAGTTTACGTTGTTTACTAAACACAGTATCTTCAAATTGGGATGAAACATTGCCTTTAGCTGAGTTTTCTTATAACAATACTATTCATTCTGCATTAGGATGTTCGCCATTCTATTTCATGACCGGTCTACATCCACATTCTTTGCCAGAAACAATTCCTGAATTAGATCAAGACATGCCAGCTGTAACAGTAAGGTTAGCTAAATTACAAACTATTCAGGAGCACGCTAAGAAAGCCTTGGCTAGGAATAAAAGCAAGATGAAAGAAAACGCAGACAAGCACAGATTACCAAGTCCTGATTATAAGAAAGGAGACCTGGTTTGGTTATCGACAAAAAATATCCAAATAGAAGGATCCAGAAAACTAAAACCATGATTCATTGGACCATTTCCAATTGATAAGATTCAAGGTCCAGTTTCTGTAAAATTGCAACTTCCAGATGAATACTCAATTCATCCAGTTTTCCATGTGTCCCTCCTAAAACCCCATATCCCTTCCACTACATCGGACAACCCCCCTCCACCAGTTGTAATAGGGGATCACCTCGAGTATGAAGTGAATAAAATAATTGACGCCAAGAGATTCCATGGTAGACTCTATTACTTGATTGACTGGAAAGGGTATGATTCAAGTGAAGGATCCTGGGAGCCGGAAGCTAATGTTCATGCTCCCCGTTTGTTGAAAAGATTTCATGCCTTGTATCCAGAAAAACCCAGACCCATTAGACGACCTTTGGGGGGGAGAACTGTTAAGGGTTAATGTGTAGTTAGGTCTTTTCATGATACATGTTGATATAATATTCCTTCAGGTATAAAAGTATTGTATAACTCACTCTCTCCAATTGGTGTTTTTTATGGTATCATAGTTATATGCATCATAACACAGTCCTAATTGAAATGTTGCATTTACCAATGCTTGTTGGATGTTTCCCTACAATGCCAGCGTTACCCGATAGACGGTTCCAAATTGAACGTGTTGCTCAACCGCACGTGTTAACTGTCTTCAACCCCCACGTATGCAGCATGTGAATTTGGGAAAGCAGCAAGGTATAAAAGGCTGCTAGAAACACGCGATGACGCTTCGCTTCTCCTGAGCGTCATCGCGAGTGCAGCTGAGTGATTCCTCCTCCCACCCTTCCTGCTGAGTCCAGCCCGGAAAGATTCTTCGCCTAGAGACCCAAGAGACCGAGCTGATTTCCCGACTTGCCAGGGCATCTTCGTTTTTCTCCGGACACTTCCTCGGTCTTCTCAGTACCTTCGAGCAGTTCCCGGTGTTTCCCTTTGGACGGCACGTCATCTCCAGTTAAGGAGGACAGTAAGATTTTGTTAACCCTTTCCTCTGTGAAAACAAAAAAACATTGAGACTGTTAGCCCTGATAAAACGATCGTTTGAGACAGTAATTTACAGCGAAAAAACGAACTTGAATCAGAAGCATTGGAAACTTGTTCATTGACTGTAACTAACCAAACAAACAAGCATTGGCTTCTCTAAATAGATCTAAGAGTGTAAGACTGATTTAAGTCTGTTGATAAGTACAGTATGTGCTACGTATTGTAATCAATGTTAATTTGCATATAACCAGTGCTGTGAAGTAGGAAAACAAGCATTGGTGAGATATCAAGTATTGATCAGAGTTTTTCCCAAATAGGGTGCTTGGTATTTTCTTGTTTTGTCTTTTTTGTGCCTTACAGATCAGAATCCCATAATCTTCGACAAGACACCAATTAATCAGGTATGCCAGAGTTGTCTAGAATAATCTAAACCCCTACTAATTACACTAACTCAGTTAATGACTTCATTCATGTAATTAGTTCGTGATTCATTATTGTGCACTTTCATTTAAGGCCTTCATTAAGCACGAAGAGTTTGATAATTGTTGAAGTGTACGCCAGGGCCGAAAGCTAAGAGGTATGTTCATTGTGTTTGCGTATAATATTGTTTAATAAGAATCTTCGAATAATAGCTGTGAGTAAGTGACTACAATTTATTTCACAGAAGAAATCACTGCAGAAGGCTCGGCACACTTATCCAGAGAAACCACGTTGAAGCAGACGAGAACTAGTGTTTTGTCTTTTTGTTTCTCACTCCACTTCCCCTTTCCCTTGCGGAAAAATCGGAGTAGTCAAGAGTTAAGACCTTGCTACCTGGTTGGTCCAAAAGGGAGTGGGAGCTTGCAACTACAAAGAGAAGCAAACTCAGCAGCCTCGTGGTGGAACCGCAACAAGCACAGCCTTTTGGTCATGCCAGGCTTTTTGAAGTTCCTGGCTAGCCTCAAAGTTTTTAGATGCCTTTTTCATATACTCAGCCATCCTGGAGCGGAGACCAAGTACATAATCCACTATGTCTTGATTGGGCTTTTTGAGAGGTAACTCCCATCCTGCCTTCACTAGACACAGGGGTCCTCTTACAGGGTGCCCAAATAGAAGTTCAAAAGGGCTATAGCCAACCCCCTTCTGTGGGACCTCTCTGTAAGAGAATAAAAGGCAGGGCAGCAAGCTATCCTATCTTCGCCTAAGCTTTTCAGGGAGTCCCTTGATCATGCCCTTCAAGGTCTTGTTGAATCTTTCAACTAGACCATTGCACTGTGGATGGTAGGGTGTGGTGAACTTGTAGTTCACTCCACACTCTTTCCATATAGCAGTCAAATATCCAGACATAAAGTTTGCACCTCTGTCTGAGACAACCTCTTTCGGAAAGCCCACTCTTGAGAAAACTCCCAGGAGGGCTCTTGCCACAACAGGGGCTGTTGTGGTCCTTAAAGGAATAGCTTCTGGGTATCTGGTGGCATGATCCACTACAACTAGAATAAACCTGTGCCCAGAGGCTGTTTGGGGATCCATTGGTCCAACAATGTCTATCCCAACTCTCTCAAAGGGAACCCCCACCACAGGTAATGGTATTAGGGGGGCCTTTGCGGTGCCACCTGATTTGCCACTGGCTTGGCAGGTGACACAGGAGCGACAAAACTCCTTGGCATCTTCTGACATGTGTGGCCATCGAAAGTGAGGGACAAGCCTGTCCCAAGTCTTGTTCTGGCCAAGATGTCCTGCTAAGGGAATATCATGGGCTAAGGTAAGAAGGAAGCCCCTGAATGCCAGAGGTATGACCAACCTCCTGGAAGCATCAGGCTTGGTGTCTCTAGTCTTTAAATAAAGGAGCCCTTCATCCCAATAGACTCTGTGGGTACCTGTAGCATTCCCAGCAGCCTCAGCAGCAGCTTGCTGTCTGAGGGGTTCAAGAGAAGGGCAGTCCAGCTGCGCCTGCCTCAGATCTTCCCTTGAAGGTCCCCCTGTCCCAAGAAACTCAACCTCTTCGAGGACAGTTCCTTCTTGGGTCTCACCATCAGCTTCCTCAGAAGGCTGATCCTCACTCTTAGGCAGGGGGGAAGGCACTGCCTTAACCCTACTGCTCTTTCTCTTGGTAGGCAACTGGTCCATAGTTTCAGGATCCAGGGCCTGTTCAGTTTAGCCTTTTTGGCCTGTGACCTGGTCACAGCAAGGACATGTGCTGATATACCTAGTATTTCTGCATGAGTCCTATACTCCACTTCAGAACAGACTGAAGATTCCAGATCATTGCCCAACAAACATTCTACAGGGAGGTCTGAACTAACAACAACCTTTTTGAGGCTAGTTACCCCTCCCCAAGAGAAATTAACAATTGCCATACTATGGGTGGTAGTGACATTGCTTGCATTGGTCACTAGGTAATTGTCACCTAGTATTATCTCTCCAGGGTCCACAAAGTTAGGCGTCACCATGGTGACACTGGCACATGTGTCCCTGTAGGCCTGAGCCATTTTATTATTAGTCAAAGGAGTCTGTCTGTACTTGCCCAAGTTACTGGGGCTCACAGTAGAGGACATAGCCATGTCCACATCACAGACAAGAACAGCTTGAGTTGGTATTCTGACTAGGCCAGAATCCCTCTCAGTTCCCAGGGTTAACCCTACTACACCCTTCTGTTGAGAACCACCACTATTAGCCGTACCAGGGGGAACAGTTGCCTTAAGGGCAATGGTGGTTGGAGCTGCCTCCTTCTTGGTGCAATCACTGAACCAGTGAGTGTTACTCTTACAAAAATGACACCAGGGTTTCTTTGGACCTTGTTTCTTTTTGGATTTCTTGGAACCCCCCTCATTAGAAGCTTTTTGGGGACCTGGCTAAGACTTCTGGTCTTTTGATTTCTCCCCACCCTTTTGGTCTTGCTTCTTCTGATCACCACCTTGGTTCTGTACCTTCTGCCTCACCCTGGTTCTGACCCATTTGTCTGCCTTCTTTCCCAATTCTTGGGGAGAGGTCAGATCCGAGTCAATCAGGTATTGATGCAATACCTGGTTCTGACAATTGTTAAGTATTTGTTCTCTCATGATCAAATTATACAATCCTGTATAGTCCTTAACCTTACTGCCCAGTAACCAGCCTCCCAGAGCCTTAGTGGCACAATCTACAAAGTCAGTCCAGTCCTGAGTCTGTGTCTTCTGGGTGTCTCTGAACAGCAACCTATACTGCTCAGTGGTTAAGCCTAACCCATCTATCAGAGCACTCTTCAGGACATTGAAATTGTCAGCATCCTCATCACTAACTGTGAGGAGCTTGTCTCTACCTTTTTCTGAAAAGGAAAGCCATAAGATTGCTGCCCACTGACTTTGGAGTACCTGCTGTACTTTGCAGGCCCTCTCCAAATCAGTTATCCACTTGTGGATGTCATCCCCACTCTTGTAGGGAGGGAGAATCTTATTTAGGTTTTTTTGGTCATATGACCCTTCCCTACCTCTAGGGATGTTGCTGCCACCAGTGGAATCTAATCCACTCAACTTTTGCTCTCTAGCAAGAGCCAGGGTCTCTTTGGCAAGCGTAATTTCTTGCCTCTTGATCCTAAGATTGACTTCCCTCATCCTAGCCTTATGCTCCTTTCTCTGAGGTGAATTCATCTTCCTCACTGCTGAGGTATTTGACCCTACTGAATCATCAGAGTGGTGGGAGTCACTGGAAAGTGACCTCCTCCTTCTGTGCTCAGTGTTAGGCCTACTTGGGGGCCTGGATGGGATTCCCTCCTGTCCAGCCCCAGGTAGTCCTAGGTTGTCCTGGTCCAGTTCTTCAAATTGGACATGGTCATCATCCTCATCATCAGACCCCCTGGATTGTCATCCTGGGAATCCTCTGTTGATGGATGCCCCCCCTTCCACTACCAGTCTGATCTGGGACTGCTGCCTTCTCAGCATCATACTCCATTAACAAATCTATAAGGTGTCTTAGGGTTGGTTCCTTAAAAATAAATGTGTCATAGTGGGAAGGAATCCTGGGAGGATCCACTTCCTCTGGGAGAGACACACTAGGCTCTCCTCTCAAGGACATTCTCTAGTGAGATGTGGTGTGTGCACCTACCTACACTAGGTGTTACCTACTAGAACCTCTCTAGGAGTTGTAGTCAGGGTGTGCTAGGCCCTTTCCTCTACAACAACTACGTTCAGTAGAACTTAAGTATTATAGCAAGATGGCGGCTTAGTAAGACCTGTGTCACCCACCTCTGCCCTGCTCCTGAGCTCCATGAGTCCTGTCTCCCGAGATATGCGCTCAGGGGATACCAATTAGGATCGTACCTCTTGGCACCGACATTCAGAAACACAGTGCCACAGTGAGATCGAGGAAGATCGCGACCGGGAAGCCTGCTGCTGGCTGGGACGAAGTTCGCGCTGGGAGGCTCTCGGTAGGCTGCTTCTCACCGCGCTTGCCGGCAGGAGCATACCTGTCATTCACTGAAGTGGGATCCGGTTGCTAAGCAACCCAGACGCCGAGGAGAAGGCACTGAGGGAAGAATCGTGCACAATGGCAGCTGCTCGCGGAGGAGCTCGACCCAAGAACCGGTCACTGCTCCCGATCCCGCGACAGCAACAGCAACAGCGAGTCGATCTGCCAAGAAGGACACCACAAAAACGGAGCAGGCGACTCAGAAGATCGGCACGAACCGGTAAGACTTTAAAAGACCGAGGTGGAAAGACCTTAAAACTTTCTCAGGCTCAGGGCACCGTAACTGCTGGGGATAAGAGGCAACCAATTATACCCAAAATATTCTCAAAATATCCAAGCGTGGGCCGGGGCATAGAGTGTGTGACAGAGCCCTTGACAAAGTCAGATGCTACTGCCGGAGGAGTCGGAGGGGACGAGCTAAAAGACATTAATGACTTAAATGATTTAAATGCTGTAAACTGCTTAAATGACCCCCAACAATCAAAAATGCTGCACAAAAAGGCTGCGCTAAATGGGAGGCGCGAGTCTCCTGGGGATCAAGTACTGATACAACAGTTGTGTCGATACCCGATGTGGAGAGTATGTCACCAGGAAGGGGCGAGAGGGGGGGGGGTCAGAGCAAAAACTGACCAAAGACTTTGTTAGTATCCCTGATTCTCCACTAGAAGGCGCTATAGATGGTACACCAGGGGGTGTAGAAACACTTCAGAAGCAACAAAGTACAGAGAGGGCGGCTGCCCTTTTAGAGGCCAGGGAACAGGGGTATCAGTCTCTGACCCCCACGGAAAACTTTTTTTCATTAAATGAGGAGTCGCTTGGCTCGGAGTCCTCAGAACCACATAACTTCAGCAGCGAGGTTGAGGGAGCAGATACCTCCGGAAGTAGTCAGCATGGAGGGAAAAAAATCCAAAAGAAACGAAGGTCCTCTGACAGAAAGAAAGTGACTCAGAAGACTGATACAGAGGATGAGTCTGATCTTCGATGGGACTATTCCGATGCTCAATAACTGCCAGTCGACAGCCAGGGAGACATGAGCACATTAGAGGGTGTGAACAAACGGAAAGAGTTGGCGCAAGCACCTGAACCTACTCTAGCTACGATATTACAATCCTTGAGTACATTCCATAGCGAGGTTAAGTCAGAGAACCGGGTTGCTCGGATGGCAGCAAAAAAGCTACAAGGATCCATGCGTAAGAGAGGCAAAACATGCACAGAGATCGCAGAAAGAATTACTGTGGTAGAGACCCGAACAGAAATATTAGAAACCACAGTAGAATCGTTGAAGACCCAGGTCACTTCCCAAGAAAAAACAGTCACCGACATCATGTGAAAGCTCGAAGAAGCAGAAAATCGACAGCGTCGGAATAACCTCCGTGTCCTTGGGATACCAGAAAATAGCGAAGGAAGCGATATTAGGGCATTTGTGATCAAACTGTTTAAAAACGCATCCCCAGAACTAAATCAGTGGGACTGGGACAAGGAGATACAACGAGTGCACAGATTTCCGCTTTCGCTTCCCAAACAACCTCGCAAGGAGCAGGCCTTTCCCAGAGTAATTTTGATTTTCTTTGGCAACTTTTTGTTACTGCAGGCGGTTTATGATTTGGCCCGACCAAATAAAAAAAGGGTCTGGGAAGGATTTTCTTTCTTTGCAAAACCAGACTTTGCACACGCCACAGTAGAAAGACGATGGAGGCTACGGCAGCTGATTACCCCCTTCCAGAATGCAGGAGCCCTTGCCTTCCTACAAAATCTGGCTAAACTGAAAGTTGTGTCAAAGGGCCGTACAATGTTTTTTTCCTCGGAGATACAGGCCGAGCAAGCTCTCAAAGATATTGCTTCAGGGGGGACGAAATAATCACTCTTTCTATATGGTTTTCTTTCTATATATTTGTTTTTTGATTTGAGAAACTAGCACAACCTACGGGTCTAAGAGGACTTCTGGTTTTTCTTTGTTTTTTTTTGTGTTTGCCTAAAGAGGGGCAAGGAAAAGAACAAGATCTGGACATTGTTATAACATCGCTGCCTTATTACTATGATATTTTTTTCTGTTTGGTATCGCATATTCCCTAATGAAGCAATATGGGGTATTACTGCACTAGTGTAAGTAGTGGAGCAAAGGAGGAGCGTAGAGGGCGGTTGTGGTTGGTCAGACGCTATCACACAGGCTCAGGATTGAGCCTGACAGCTTCGAAAGTAGTGGAGGGTGGAGGGTTGGGAGGGTCAAGGGGGGGATGGGGGAGGCGACCAAGGGAAGATAAACATTAAATGTGACAATTATAGGGTCTGGAACCAGACAAATAAAACACAAAGGCATAAAGATGGCAAGAATAAGAATGGGGGTCAAAAATACAGTAACAGTAAAAGCGCGAAGAAGGAAAAAAATTGGGATGGCTAGATTAAGAATTGTCTCAATAAATATCTGTGGCCTTAACGACTTAAAAAAGAGACACACGGTAACGGGAGGACTGCAAGCAATGGAGGCCAATATAGTTTGCTTACAGGGGACACACGTAGAGGGGGGACAGCAGTATTTGTTAAAAACATTAGGGTACCAACTTATAATCGCCTCCACACAGGGAGCACGAACAAAAGGGGTGGCTATTCTAGCGAAAGAGGGGGACTTCAATTTATAAGATCAATCTCCGATAAATTTGGGAGATGGGCCATTACAGAATGCCACTACAATAATGGGCAACACATACTGACTATATGCACAGTATATGGGAATGTGGGAGATGATCCAGACACGCTGCTGACTAATTCTAATGAGTTGGTGCATTGGCCATTACCCCTGATTGTCTGCGGAGACCTTAACCTACATTTACCGGGGGATTGGTCGTTGGGCCCCGAGTTCAAATTCCAAGGAAGGAAATCTAAGGTCTTAAGGGCATTCATGGATCTCTGTGAGCTACATGCCCTGACTGATGGATGGCAATTGGGCCACCTCGGTGATCATGGATATACATACTTTTCTCACCCACATACACGGCTAGATTATATGCTCATTTCTAATTCAGTAAAGTATATATTGACCGTAAGAAAGCTTCCGATGGTTTTATCAGACCATAACCCATTAGAGCTAAATATTGCATGTAGTAGTAGTACCCCCGCTAAAAGGACTTGGACATTTGAAAGAGCCTTCTTAATAAATGAAAATTACAGTCAACATATGAGAGAGTGGCTACCAACTTTCTTAGCAATAAATGTGGGCAGCGCATCTATTGAGGTAGTTTGGGATGCGATGAAGGCAAGCATTAGAGCTGAGAAACTTCAGTTCTCCGTTAGGACTAATAGAGAAGCCAAAGAACAGCTAGCCACATTACAACGGAACCTAAATAGAGCGGAGGCGGACTTGATCATTGCCGCACAAAGGGGACAGGTAGCGGAGGAATTAGCGTGAGTAGCCGTCGCTAGAAACCTGATTTCAGAGATCTTTACGGAGAAAGCCATTACCAAAGCTATTATATATAAAGAAAACTCTATGAACTCAGCGAGCAAGTGGGGCACCAGCTGGCAGTTCGTACAAGGGAGGATACGACAGCTAATATGGTTAAGTCTATTAACCCCTCCCATGCTGGTGACGGAACCGCTCCGTCACCAGCCACGGACGCGCTGTGCTGATGACGGAGTGGTTCCGGCATGGCCCGCGCGGCGCGCCTGCGCGACACGGATTCCATGCCTGCGCTGGATGTTCTGATGAGTGGGCAGGGCCGTGACGGAACCGCTCCGTCATCAGCACAGCGCACCCGAGGCCCGTGACGGAGTGGTTCCGTCACGATCATGAGAGCTCCACGCCGGCCCCCTCCACCCCCCTAGCGCTGCGGCGGAATTGCCGCCGCAGCGAAGGGGTTAAAGGTCTAGATGGGAGACTGAGAACAGAGGCATCAGAAATCAGGGCTGCATTCCAGAGGTTTTACCAAGAATTGTATAAAGAGCCAGAGGGGGAACAAGAGGACCCCGAGGAATATCTAGGTAAAGGGCTGGGCGCTTGCTTGGATCAGGATGATCAAGATAGCTTACATTCCCCCCTTAGCTGGGACGAAATACTGCTATCCCTGAATTCACTGGCAGCAGGCAAAGTAGCAGGGGTGGATGGGATTCCAACAGAGTTTTTTGTGAAATTTTCAGTCCAGCTCAAAACAATTATGATGGAGCTATTCAACTCTATACTCCAGGGCGGGAGTCCACCCCCTTCCTGGTCTGTTGCAAAAATCATGGTCTTCTTGAAAAAAAATAGGGACCCCTGGAAATGGATTCCTACCGCCCCATAACATTGATCAACGGGGACTCACAGATTTATTCTAAACTCTTGGCTGGGCGACTAGCGCTGATTATCCATAAAATTGTCTCACCCCTTCAAAACGGGTTTATCCCCGGCAGATCAACAACCGATCTTGTACAGAGAGTGATTTCCCTGTTTGATCATGCTGAGGCAACAGGAGACCCTATGGCCCTTATCCTACTTGTCGCGGAAAAGGTGTTTGATAGGGTCTCCTGGAAGTTTCTATGTTCAGCTATGATGAACTGCGGAATCACTAGGAGATTTATAAAAGCCATCCAAGGACTCTATGTTAACCCGAGTGCTAGCGTTGCGATAAGTGGGACTATGTCTGATAACTTTTTAATTTCGAGGGGAACTAGACAGGGGTGCCCCTGTTCACCTCTTCTATTCGCTGTGTATATTGCCTCTTTTATCCGCAAACTTGAAAGCCACTCTCTTGTGCTACCTATTCGGGTTAATAACCATGAAACAAAAATTCTAGCATATGCAGACGATATAGCTCTGGTCACCACCGATCCTAATGAGGCTATTAAGATTATTGAGGAGGAGGCACAGAAGTCTGGAAATACCTCAGGATATAAACTGAATTCAGGGAAAACCCAGATCGTTCACAATGGCAAAGTACGGATGAGGTATAATAGGGTAGTGGATCATGCTGTGTATCTTGTTGTCAGTATAAGCACAAAGGTAGATAATATTGCTAAAATAAATCTCGACCCACTGATATCCCGCTCTAGAAAAGACTTGATCAGACTGGATAATCTTTTTCTCACCATTGGCGGTAGATGCAATGTGATTAAAATGCTGTTCTTACCTAGGTTTTTATATTTTTTTAGAACAATTTGCCTTGAGTTATCTCCACAATACTTTAAAACCATTGAAACCATTGAAACTTGACATTATGACAGGTATACTACTGGGCAACGGTGGCCAAGTATTGTGTGAATCTGATATCCAAAGAACCTAGCGACCACCTTATCCCAACACCGCAGGAAATTATTTTGGGGGAACGATGCGAGGGGTGCCTATGGCGCCACGTCAATGACAATTACTTTAAGAAAATTAAATTCAAGACTATCTCTAGCGTATTTAAAGTCTGGAATAATGTACGCAAATTGTTAGGGTTGGGACGAGTTTCGTGGTACACGCCCATTAGTTGTAACAACGATCTCCCGGAGATTTTCCAGGATGGGTGTATGACCCGGTGGATGGGGACAGGGATTACTCAGTTGGGCTGTTTTTATACATCAAAACGTTTGAAAAGCTTCTCAGAGCTCCGTAATGACTTTGATATCAGTCATAGGGATTTTTTTAAATACCTACAGATTAGGGATCTTTTGTTAAGGAAAATGGAAAATGGGGGGCGGGAAAAATTTCAAGTTAATACAGCAATAGAAAACTTATGTAGAGAAACCACTCCTAAAATTGGGGAAATTTACGAGAATTTAAATAGCTCCTTCCCTGACGATTTAGACAAACATTGTGCTAGGTGGCAGACTAATTTATTGTTGCAGCCAATAACCCCCGTACGTGCACTGGAGCTTTCACAAACATGCCTAATGTCCATTAAATTGCAAGCTCAATTTTATAAAACATTCTTCTCCCTATATTACACCCCCTATAAAATTGCTAAATGGGCAACAGGACAGGGAACCACATGCCCGCGCTGCTCGCTGTTTGAAGCTGACATTATTCACATGTTCGCCACCTGCGCTACATTATCTAATCTGATAAAAGATATATCAGATTTCTTATCTGGGATATTTCACCTAAGAATTTCCATTTCAACTGAAGAAATAATGCTAGGAATGGCAGAAACCCAGCGGCCAATACACATGCAGGGTTTGATCTTTGTGGCTATAGCGGTCCTCAGACTTTGCATAGCCTCTTCATGGCTTGACCAACATCCACCGGTCTTCGCACAGTGGAGGGCAAGATTGCTCGCGACTTGTAGTGTGGAAGTGGCCATCTATAAAAACAAAGGGATTAACAAAAGAAAAAGAGGCATGTTGATATGGGGACCATTATCGCAGTGGATACAAGATCACTCCTAGGGGTAGAAACTACGCTGCAGGGATTTCTTTAGATAATAGAGGGAGCATTTGTCCAGATACCTATGTATTCAACTGCGTATTCTGCGATGCTTTTTGTGCCTCGCACTCTTTAAAAATGTATGTAATAATTTTGGGTTCTTGTTGGATTTGTAGCGAGACCTTAGTCTTCCAGGGGGCGGGGGGGGAGGATGTATAAATGGTAAAAAACTGTGAATAAAAATCTTTAAAAAAATAAAAAAAGAACTTAAGTATTATAAGACTTGATTTATATGTACCTCTAGGTACCTTCATGTGATCTTTCAAATGATATCTCAAGATTATATGGTAAAACAACAGCAAGCTCTTATTCCAACCGCTGCACACCAATGTGAGAAGTTGGTCTGTTAGATGATGTCCACTATTCTAGTGGGCACCCTGCACCAGTCCAAACAACCCTTATGGTGATGGTTGTAAAGTCAACCTTATAGACCAGCTATCCTAGTGGTAGCATGGACAAAGCAGTCTTAGCCTAAAACTTCAGAGAGCATGTGAAGCCAGCTGTTTTACCAATAATAATCCCTTGAATATCAAATGAAAGGACACCACACAGAGTATATATCAAATATATATGTATTTATTACTAACACAACCCCTCTGCACTCTTTATGAGGTCAGAGTTCGAGATACGTTACAAGTTACTCATTAAGCATACTATAAGTTGCACAAATACAATTCTGCCCTAGGGGCCTCACGAACCATATATTAAGTAAGTGGTATAAGAACCACTTCAGGAAAGGTGAATAGGCCTAGGGCCTACAGAATCGCTGGGGCTACACTACAGGACCAAAGGTTTGGAAGTAGGAGACCCACGGGAGACGCGTGCAGTGTGGGAACACAGACGCAAGCTACCATTGACTTACAATGGAGAACGAAGAAGTTACTGATTAGGGACTCTTCCTGGTGGACTACAGTGAAACCCCTTTAAACTAGGACACTTGGAGAGTCAATACCCACGGGAGCACCTGAGTACTCAAGTTACCTCAGCCAGAGTCTGGGTCACTAGCCAGTGACCAGGATGGAACTAGGAAGGAACCAGGTGATGTCGCGATGCAAACAGGTGAAGAGGTGAAGCTTGTCTCTGCTGCCACGAGGACCAGGAGGTGTCGACGATGACCAGGAGCTGGAGTCAAGCTGTCCCACAAAGGCTCTAGTTGACTGCGGTGTCGGTATCCGGATTGGACCCAACAAGCCTTGGTAACCGCAACCCATGCAGGATGTGAAGATTCGCTTCAGTTCAGACCAGCAAGGCCTGAGGAGCCTCTCTTTTTGAAGAAAGCTGGAGCAATCCCAGAGCAACCAGGAAAGCATTGAAAATTCAAAGGATCATCTTCAGGGGGCTCACTAGCCAACAGGCTAGCAACCAGGAAGATGCATCAAGCTGAAATGCAGGAGCGGGCCCCACACGGCACTCGTGGAGTGTGGCGGGCTGAGCTTTGATGCAGATGCTGCTTGGGTCTGGGGCTTCTCTTACCCCAATGCACGATTGCGAGGATGCCTCGGTCTTTGAGCAATTAGCAAAGTGCAGGTAGTCCAGGATATCTGGTCCCACGTCTCTCATGTCTGCCACGGGTCTCAGCTTTGCTGTGGATGTGGATCGACGTTGGAGAAATCTGGAAGTCCAGTTTCTGAGTCACTGAGTCGTCGGGTTCCTGCTAAAGCGTCTACAAAGCAAACCTGCAAGTTACTGGTGATGCCTGTTTGAACAGGGTGGTCACTCCTTGACCACAAGGGAGACGTGTTCAGTCTTCCAGTTAATATGGAATGTTGAAGGTACAAGAGTTTCATTTCAGAGTTTCTTTCCAGGATGATCTAATGTCTCTAGACACAGCTCCAACATTTATACAAAACTAAGAGGCTGGATTACCTGCTAGGTCCCTCCTGTGGGTGGAACCTGGGAAGGGGGTGGTTACACCCCTTTCCCTTTGTCCAGTTTCGCACCAGAGCTGGGGCTGGAGTGCCCCAGCAACTGGTTTGAACCGGGCTATGCATGGAGCACCTTGTGTTCCCATAGGCAGTGTCTCATTTTGCAGCCCTCCCTGCCCCAATACACTAAAAGCCTGTCTGGGGAGGTGCTAACACCTCGCAAGGCAGGAAACCTATTGTCCTGGCCTCCCCCGATGAAGTTTCATCCAGCAGCAGGACGTCTGACTTGTGTCTGTGGCAACAGCATTCAGTTTGTGATGCTGAAGCTCTGTTTAACGTTAACCTGGTAAAGCAGTAACTACATGTCTTCTCCCTCTAGAAGGGTGGAATGCTACCCCGCTGCCAGAAGTGGCGGGGGGTAGTATTCCAAAGTGTTTGACACCTTACACGACATGTTTTGATAAGACGCTGCACATAGTTCTATCGCAATCCAGGTGCCGAGGCTGCTAGGGGCACTAATGGCAATCGTCCAGAGGACTACCTGACCCAGGAGGCAAAGGGTCCGATGCACTGCTGAAGCCCCTCCCACCACCGACCGGGGGCTTAATAACTCCTTGCGTCTCCTGCTCCGCGGGAGACGCTGCGCATAGTTCTACCGCAATCCAGGTGCCGAGGCTGCTGGGAGCACTAACGGCAATCGTCCAGAGGACTACCTGACCCAAGAGGCAAAGGGTCCGACGCGCTGCTGAAGCCCCTCCTATCATCAAAGTGGGAGTATTTAATTGAGCTCCTTCTCCCGCGACGCGGGACGAGCTGGGCGAAGCCCGGGCCAAGGGCGGGCCCGTTTGAGCCCGTTCGAGACCGAGTGGGGACGGGACGGGCCATTCCCTTATGCCTGTACTGCAATGATCTAGTATAAGGTTAGTGGAAAGCAATTGTGTTAAATTTTGCGATACATTCGGACGTAGTACCTCAGTGCTTGCAACATCCTGGTTGGTCCCAAACACTCGGGTGGTACAGACACGCCAATTATGGCTGATCCAAAATTGGGGAAGGGGAAGAAGACAACACCTGGAGGGTCGTTTATAGGAACTCTAGATCAGTTTCTCACCAGGGCATCGTTGATGCTGGCCCACCAAATCGACATTACGGAGAAAAGGCTTTCGCTGGACCCTAATTTTGAGAAGCGGTCCTCTTTGGGCCGGTTGGCACATGTGCCATCACCCAACCCACAGGGAACCTCTGAAACACAGACCAGGGGAGTTGGTGGAGAGGGTTCCATGCAGGTCCAAATTGAAGCTAGACCGGTGGTATCCCCAGTGCGGCTAGTTGTGGCATCCTCGAACCAGGAAGCCTCCGATGAGGGGGAGGACAATGGACTCTCTGGCCCTGATGTATCTGTTAATACGAGGGCCACCCAAGGCCTAATTCCTAGGAAACTCCAAACACGCTCGGCTACCAACGCGAAGAAGGACGGACAAACTGCGCTTGTAGCAACTAAAAGGAAGCGTGGGAGTGTTACGTTGAATGAGAGGAAGGCCAAAATGCAGAAATGTAACAACGGAGATAAAGACCCAGTGCCACCAATCAATGAGAGCCCAGCTAATGCACATTCTGAACTTGGATCCAGGACTTCCTTAGCTTTCAGTAAAGTATGCCCAACAGAACTGGGTGAGAAGTTTTGGGCCACATTGGAAAATATTTTTCTTCAAACTTGTCGCCCGCTGTACGATAGACTAAATGCTATTGAAAGTAGATTGTCATGCATAGAGAGACTGTATCCTGCTATGTCGGGAGAGGAGGGGGTCTCCCGTCCATTAGTAAGCAATGACACCAGTGAAAGGATGCAGGGGCCTGAAAATGTCTCCTGTAATCCCCCTGTTCTACTTATAGCTAATCCGCCACCTCTGACATTGCAAAGTATTCCGGAGCAAAGATCTCTGGATCAACCAATAGTACGTACGGAAGGTCAAGCAGAGGGGCATAGAACAAATGAGCGGGCCCATAATGGTGAGGCGCTATATACTCAATCTCAAGGCTCGAGGGACTCTAGTTGGAATCCTCCAACCCCTGTCAGAGAACCAAATAGTCTGAATCTTCCACCTGAATATGTTCCTTATGTGGTTGTCCTTGCTGGAATTCCACCTTTGGCCAAAGATAAAAGGGAGGATTATGGGGACCTGAAGAATAAATGTATTCATTGGCTTAATGCCAATAGGCCACTACCCCAGTATGTTTCTAGTGAAATACTTTTTGTACGATGTGTAGATTAGGTAGGGACACGGGCAAAGAGTATCCGGGGTGACTGTATAGTCAACAATTTTAGGGACCGAAGGGTGGTGGACCATACTTCCAACTGGGCCCCCGCATCTGTAGGATCACAAATTCAGTCTTTGCCCTTGACCTATTTCTACCCCCCGATATTTAGGCATAGAGGGCCTCAGACCTGGGAAGGCCGGGATATCCCGGGACTTAGGCCATACGACACACAAGTTGCTCGGATGAGAAATAATACTACTGACCCTCGAAGTGATTTGCTCGCTCTGACCAATAGATATAGTCTGTTAGATCAGATCTGGATGCTGGAATGGAGGTATAGGCCAGCAGCGAGGGGAGGATGTGGAGGATCTATGTGTGGTTCCCCCACACCTGGACGAGTGTACACAGATTAATAAAGTTTCAAGCCCTATAGGGGGTTGGACAAATAGAGGGAACCTAGGGCATACAGCGGGTAAGTCAAGGAATGAAGATCTTGGGACTGGCCGAAACATCCAATCCCCATGCCCAACTAATGTGCTCGCTGATGAAGTCCAGGTCCCAACTGAGGCTGGGGGAAAACCCAATGAGAGTGAGATAGGGAAGCCTGGGCAAACCTTCCATGTTGATTCTTTTGAGGACCTGGCAACTCGAGGAGATAGCCCGCACACAGTGAATTTAGAAATTGGTGTGGAGAAGGTGGAAGATTCTATTAAAATCCTGTCTTGGAATGTGGCGGGGATAAAAAATAAACTATTATGCCCAGACAGAGTGGGGAAGTTTTGTGGAAGGTAATGGTGTATGCCTATTTCAGGAGACATGGGCTGTGGAGGATGTAAACAGGAGCATGTACTCTGTTTTTAATGAACCAGCAATAAAGAACGGAAGTGGGAGGCATTCTGGGGGTATTTGGGTAGATACCCACTTGGGGACCCAGGCAGAACAGATCTCTACTGACTCGCGTGATGTGCAGTGTGTGTTGCTCACACTCCCAGGAAACAGGCAAACCGCTGTCATGAATATTTACTCTCGACCAACTGTCAGAGGGAAGGAGTCTGGAACCATTGAACAACTGGGGCAGTTGGGAGGTGATTTTAATTGTAAGTTTGAGCCTCTCACTGACCCAAAAGAAGATGGGCCTGATGCTGAGGATCAGCACTGGTCTATTCCGGATCCACAGATTCCGGTAGTAAGGGCCTGGACCCCCTTGGTGCTACAAATAAATTCCTTTACCCTACTTTACTCCCTAAGAGCTTGCAATGGGAGAACCAAGTTAGATAGACCGGGACATATAACATTTATCAGAGAAGGCCAATGTTCTATCCTGGATTACATCCTGGTGCAAGCAAGATCATGGGATATGGTCCTGGATTTTACAATCCATCCTAGGAAGGATAGTGACCATAACCCCTTGGTTATATCCCTGAAACCTGGGAGTTTGGGCCTAAAAAACCCACAGACTGACCCCACCCAAATTGGCCCTATGCTGTCATTAGCTAGTAACAGACGGAGGGTGAAGTGGCCATATATTCTAGGTTCGCCTAATAAACTTGCTGAGGTTTATCGCAGGGCTTTGCCATGCCTTAGTGACATGGCAGAGGTGGTAGTTAATGACCTGCAGGAAGGCCTTAGTGATGAGCCCCTTAAAGTGAACCAGGGCCTCGTTTTGAAACTTTCTGATGTGTTTTGGCCGATTGGGAAACTAAAGGCAAAAACTACCCCCGTCCAGCCCTGGTTTAACACTAACTGTAGGGTTGCCAAAAGGGAACTGGTCTCTGCGGTTAAGACACACGATAAACTTAAGATTAAGTCTAACCGGCGTCTAGTATAAGCAGGTCATACAGAAGGCAAAGAAGGAGTGGGCGGTAGAGAAATGGGAAGACCTGAGAACTGCATTAAAATCTAGGGACTCTAAATCTTTCTGGGCTATAGTTAGTTGTGGGAGTAGGGAAGGTCTATCGGCCAACGAACCCAATATAGCTGCTTCGGTCTGGGAGAAGCATTTTGGGGCTCTTTATTCCCCGCTGAGTAGTGATGGTACAGTGGTTTCTCTCCCATGCCCCCCCCACGAATATCGACTGGAGGAGGCCTGGGAGATTACATCGCTGGAGGTTGAGGCTGCTATTTTGAAATTGGCATCGAATAAGGCCCCTGGCCTGGACAAGATACCAGGAGATCTGTTTCGCTCGGAACTGGCAATATGGGTTCCATATCTTTGTGTTTTATTTAATGCCATTTTGAAAGGCATGGACCCCTCAGATTCTTGAAATAGTTCCCATTCTGAAAAAAGGCTGTCCCCTCAAACCATCTAATTATAGGCCAATTAGTCTCATAGAAGTTACTCAGAAACTGATGGGACGTATTATTCTGGACAGAATACAGGCTTGGATGGAGGATAATGGGATACTGTCACCCTTCCAGGCTGGTTTCAGGCAGGGCACATCAACTGTGGACCAGCTATTTAGACTCCAGGTCTTATTTTGGAGAACAGTGACTGTAGAGGGTGGCAGCCTCTACATGATCTTTGTTGACCTACGGTCGGCATTTGACCTGGTACTGAGAGACAAATTGTGAAAGGTTCTATATGAGCGGGGTCTGCCGCAATACATCCTTAATATCTTGATGAGACTACATACTGGTACTTATGCCCAGGTAAGGTGCGGGAAGCAGGGACAGTTGTCATCCTGCTTTCCGGTAAAGCAAGGGGTATGCCAGGGTTGAGTCTTGGCACCAACTCTATTTTGCCTGTATATTAATGGCCTGATAGACCATCTTTATGGTATTAGCAACATAGATGCCCCGAAGTTAGTGACTGGTCGGGTGCCCGCTCTGATGTTTGCGGACGACACTTTGTTGTTGTCCAAGACATCAACGGGCATCCAACGCACGCTGGAGGTTTTGCTGTATTTTGTAGGTCAAGGGGCATGGAGATAAACTTTGACAAAACCAAGTTCATGATCTTCAATCCCCCTAAGCAGTCATGCCCGGACCCCACTTTGGGAGGCACACCACTCGAGAGGATAAAGACCTTTGAATACCTGGGCATTACCCTGGGAAAACAGCTAGAATGGGACCCACAGCTTGCTAAGGCCACTCTTAAACTGACAAGGGTGGTGGAGGGATCCAGAAGCTCTATAGACAATCCGAGTTCAAGCCTGCAGCCCCAGTGATTGAAATTACAATGTGCGGGTGTTTGTGACACATAGGATTAGTGACAGCCTCGGATCACTTTCGGGAGATTTTTTGTGTGGGACTCATGCCTGTGCTGGTCCTGCACCCTTTGATGGGGTTCAGGAAGATAACCTGGGACAAGATTTTTGACTGCCCCGACATACTGCCATACTGCCTGCCTTACCCAGTATGACTGCAAGGAGTATGCAACGCTATTCTATGTTTGGGTAATACAGTGAATTGAGACATAACTCGCCCCTTTTTTATGTGTCTTCCCTTTACTAATGCCAGACATCCTAATATAGATGTCCTTACGTTATGCTGTAACAGATGGGGCGTAATCTTGAGTTTAATAGGTGAGTTTTGAGACCATATACTTCACCTCCGCCCTAAGGATGATCTCACGATGATACTTGACTATAATTCTGCTTTGTGGATTTGTATGTTACTACTTTTGTAATTTTTAGATGTTATAATTTTTTTGACCGCATGCATTAAGCAGCATTACTAAGTGGTAATTGGTTACTATGCGGTTGGCACCTTCTAGGGCAATTAACGTTTGAAACATAACCAAATGTAATTTTGATAAACTTTTCATGCAGGTTCGTCCCAGGAATTGCGGGTAGTATTCCGTACACATTTAGTGGTATGTAATATTCTCAACTTCAACCTTGCACATTAAATTACATTAAATTATGGGGCATGTTACACACCCCATACACTGTAGATAGTCACTTTTCACAGTCCTGAAGAAACGCCACCAGATCCATAGGGCTAATTGGCGTTAAAAATGTCGACCATCAAGGAGTAGAGCACCTCTTGACCCTTGTTAGTCGCCTCTCCTGATTATTTTTAATCAAGTAGGGATGCACCTAGAATAAAATTGCTCTTAAGATTCCCTTCTTGTTTTAGCTCCACTATTTCTGAACACCTACACACACTAGGTCCCTCACACACACAGCACCCATACGGCAGGAACAAAAGATCTCCGACAAAGAGCCCCTATATGGGTGCGCGTCGGGTATTGCAGCGCCGACCCGACGAGGAGCAGGCCCATATGATGAAGCATGACACCTAGCTTGCTGGGTGTGTGAGGGCTCTAGTTTTGAAAGGAGGATTTCTCCTCCACCCTGGGTGCCTGGCTCAATACCTGCATATAGAGGAACTGTGTACCTCTCTTTGCACATCGCTCCACCACTACCGTGAGCATATGAATCACATCTTTGGAATGCTTCTAGTGCAAGGGCTGGATCTTGATTGGTCTCTAATATTCCAACATGCCTGGTTTACCTGGTGTGCAACCCTTGTTCCACCGCATATGCTGTCCTTTTGAATGGACACTGGATATACACCTGGCATCACAAACACCCGCTGCCTTGGACTGCTAATGAGTCCCTTAGCAACCCATCTTCAGAACTGTCCTATGGGCTTGCAACTTCTTCACAATGCGAGGTTTGAGCCTTTGGCCTACGAGGAACCTGTGCATCATTGCATGTATCGTAAGATACCTGGTCTGTTAGCATGGAAGAAGGTTGCCCAGTAACTATCTCAGCATCGGCTGAGGTTGGAGCTCACGACTTGACCTGTAGACCAATCATTATGTCCAGAGTCAGATTCCTTTATTGTCTTTGGCCCATGAAATGATGAGTAGCATTATGGATTTCTGTTCTAAATTGACCTTTCTTTCTAATTTTAGATTATAGTCATTCATATTTCTGGAACATGTATTATGATACTTACTCTCTGATTATATTTAACATATTTGGGGGCATATGGACAATCCCCTATCACCACCACCACAGCGTCACCCATAGTGACGTTGTGGTGGCGATAGGGGCTGCGCCGTTTGTACAAGGCAGCGTTAAGCTACTTAACAGTGCTTACCGTGGCTTTTACATAAGGCCCCCTTTCACGCTATGGTTAGCGTGAAAGGGGTGGGCAGTTGGTGTTGCGGTGGGTGCTCCCTATTGTAAATTGATGTATTAATCAGTGGTTCCATGTTTGGCTATTTGGTTTACTTGTCAGACCCTAGTCTATTGCACTGAGTGTAAATCCAAATGCTGATGGTGGGCTTGCAGCACTGATTGTGCTACCCACAGAAGCAGCCTTGTAAAATGTGTCTAAGGTCTGCCATTGCAGAGCTTGCGTGCAGTCTGGTACTGTCATGCTGACTGGGCAAGTGCACCCACTTGCCAGTCCCTAAACCTTCCCTTTTCTTCATATCAGTCACCCCTATGGTAGGCCCAAGGGCAGGGTGCATTGTAAGTATAAGGTAGGACATGCCCTGGTGGGATTGGCATGTCCTAATAGTGAATTATAGCCATTTTCGTTTTTCACTATTGCAAGGCTACCTGTTCTCCATAGGCCAGAATGGGCTGTTAGAGTTATTACACTTTATAATCCTAACTGTCTTAGAGAACATGGTAGAAATTCGAGTTTAGTATGCCTGAACTCAGAATAATAAAAAACATCTTTTAGTAAAGTTTATTTTAATATTCTGTGTTTGCAAATACCACTTTTTGAAAGTAGGTATTTGCTTGTCTAACCATTCAAACCTGCCTCTGCTAGGTTGTGTATTCCTATGTCTGGTTTTGTGAGTGACAGGGCTGGGGAATTCCAGGAGACAGGCTGAGTCGCCCAGTGGTGAATAGAGAGATCTGCATCTAGATGGAACGGAGGAGTTGCACCTGAACCTTGAAAAGGGCTGTGCCTGCCTTCCACAATGCTGGCTCCACCCCCTGGGAAACAGCTGATGTCTCTGCCCTGCACCCTGAAAGAAGAGAAGGAGTTCTGTAAACAAAGGGCTCCAGGACTGTACTTGTCTTCCACAATGCTGGCTCCACCTCCTGTGGGGCGTCTGATGTGCCTGCCCTGCACTTTGAAAGGAAAGGAGAAGTCTGGTAAACAGAGTGCTTCAGAACTGGTTTGGACTGGGCAAAGGCCCCTCTTCCCTCACAGAACAATGGATTTTGGGGTATAAATATTGGGACCCTGATCCCATGAAATTAGATCACTTTGGACTACAAGAAAAAACCTTTACTGAGGAGAGGATCCTGAAGAAACTGAGGAGAGACTATTTCTAAGCTGAAGTGCTGCTTGGGGGATTGGCCTGCAGTGATTGCCTTACTGCCAAAGGAAGGAGAAAGGAACTTTGTGTACTTTGCTTTCAACTTGTGGAGAAGTGTGGCTCACTGGTTAGAGTAGGCAGACCTGGAAGCAGAGGTCAGCCCGGGACCAGGGTTCAATTCCGAGCTCGGCGGGGTCTTGAGTCCTAAAATGTCCATGGACTTGACAATTCTCGCTCCGGTGCCTACTCGATTCACGGGTTCACACTCTGCGACTCTGGGCAATAGCTTGCTTAATCTCCACAACGGCCCCTCGCGGCGGGATGCCTGGCTTTCACCTTGCGGATACCCTGCCGGGGTTATCTCACAGGGGAATACCAGGACGGGTTCCCTAAGCAAGCGCTTAGAAACCGCTTGGTGATTTTGAATTCCTGTACATTTACATTTACATTTGTGAAGGATCTCCAAGGGCTTGGAAATGAACTTGCCTCCTGCTGAAGTCTCAGGGACAACAGACTCCAGCTCCCCAGACTTCTCTTAGAAGTGTCTGCTGCTGTTTTGGATCTTCTGAGGAACTGCGTGTCGCAAGGAGCTGGAAGCGCGACTCAACGATAAGAAGCGTGTCGCCGTCGCTGTGCCTGCCATCGCAACTCCGAAGGAGGGTGTCGCCACTGGAACTGTCGCACTGCAACGCATCGGAGAGAAGTGTGCCGCAACGAAGAGGAAGCGTGTCACCATCGCTGCTGCTGCCGTCGCAACTCCGAAGGAGAGTGTTGCCGCTGTAGTTGTCGCACTGCACCGCATCAGGAGAAGAATCTCGCAACGAGGTCGGAGCGTGTCATCGTCGCTGTGCTTGCCGTCGCAACTCCGAAGGAGGGTGTCGCCGCTAGAACTGTCGCATTGCACTGCATCGACCAAGAGCACCTCGCATCCCCGAGAAGCGCGCCGCCGTCGGAGCTGCTGCCGTCGCATCTTGGATGTCGCCGCTGTAGTTGTCGTATTGAGCGGAAGCTTCACGCATCGTGGAGAAGAGCATTGTAGCTGGAGCTGTTGTCGTCGCATCATAAGGGTGTTGCCGCTGCAGTCCACGCATCGAACCGAGGACTTCTTGCATCCCTGAGAAGCATGCAGCATCTGGAAGATCTTCACGTCTTTATTTCTTTGTATCTGAACTTTGCCATATTTCCCATCGCTGCGACATTGCCTGTCGTGGAAGCGCAACGCAACCTAAGGTACATTGACGCAGAGTGTCGCATCTAAGAACTGAACTGAACTAAGCTTAAATCTACCATCTTAAAGTAATCATAGTGTGTATTTTTGTCGATTATGGTCTTGTGGTAACTCTATATAAAGTCTACTTATTTTTTATATAAAACCTGTATGGTGTCCATTTGTAGTGTTGTCACTGGGGTACTGTATGTGGTCACAACTGCTTAACTTCCAACGCCTCTGAAATAAGCCTTGACTGCTGGCGCCACGCAACGTAGAGGGTGAGCAGGTGTTATTTTAGGAGTGTAATCCCCCTTATCCTGACTAGAGGAGAGGGTCCCTATTTGTCACAAATACCTACCTGTGCCAGCTAGAGACCCCCAAATCTAATATTGGCAGTCAGTGGTGAGGATTCTGGATTTGCATTTGTGACTCATGTACAGTGACTGGTGAACACTACTTAGTGAGTGCAGACCATAACGATACCGCATACTTTTTGGTAGATTCCTTTTTGGGTTTTTGTTCTATTTTTGAAAGATGCCTGATTCAGTTGTTGTAGAGAGAGCAGAATCAGTAGCCTCCCTTAATTGTGAATGGGAAGAAGAGAGTCTGGAATGCTACACAGTAAAACAGATTAAGTACTTTTGCAAGAAATTCAATGTTTCCACTTCTGGATTTAAAGTGAAGGAGGAATTCTACAAGGCGCTGAGGGCCTGGGTAGAAGCAAGGAAAACTCCTATGATTGATGAGGATGATGATGCAGAAGTACAACAGGAAGAGCCATTGGGCTTAGGAGGAAGGAGACCACCTTCCCCTGCAGGTAGCAATGCTTCTAACAAAAGTCTGTCTCCAGAGGAGTTGGAGGACAGAGAGAGATCGAGGAGGCAGGAGATGGAACTGACCAAGTTCAAGATGAATAGGCAACTGGAAATAGAAAATAGAAGGTTAGATATTGAGGAAAAGAAAATGCAGTTTGAGCATGAAAAGGTTTTGTGGGAGTTGGGGTTTAAAACCAGAAGTTTAGAAGTTACTCCCTCTGGAAGCAGCTTACCGTCAGTACATACAGAAAGTAGAATGTATATTCCCAAGGATGTGGTGAAAGAGTTTTACAAAAATGATGACATTGGTCAGTGGTTCAGAGCCTATGAGGTAGCCATGTCTTCCCACTGGGTCCATGAGAGACATTGGGGAGCGGGGTTGTGGGGAAGGTTCCTTAGTGAGGGGCGGGATACATTGTTAGACTTGCCTTCTGAAGTCCACAATTCATATAGCCACATGAGGGATGCATTGATGTCTAGATATGGTTTGACACCTGAGCTCTATAGGCAGAGGTTCAGGAAATGCAAAAAGTTAGAAAACAGTACTTGGGTTGAATATGTCACTTTCTTTTGCAGAGCATTGGATGGTTGGGTAAAGGGTAGCAAGGTTAATGATTTTCAAGGTGTCCTTGGTTTGATTGCATGGGAGCACTTGTCTGATAATTGTTTTCCAGAGCTGCGCCAGCATCTGATAGATAGCAAGCTGACTAACCCTAGGAAGCTTGCTGAGGAGGCGGACCGCTGGGTGAGCACCCGGATCCACAAGGGTCACATGGGAGACTCAGCCAAAGGTAGGCAGGGTCCCCAGCAGAAGAGTGGGGGGGGACAAGGGTAAACAGAAGGAGTTCCGCAAAGGGCCCCAAAGTAGTCCCCAAGGAAACCCCGTGAAAGGTTCCCAGCCTCCTCTGAGAGAAAGCAAGGGGCCCGACAGGTAGTCCTGTTCCCCAAGGGCCCTTGAAATGTTACAAGTGTGGTAACCTGGGTCATAAGGCGAATGATACCAGGTGCCGCCTGTTTGGTAAACAAGCACCCACTGGTGCTCCGCCCCGGCAGATGGCTAATGTAGCCTTGGGGGAGGAGATTGGTGTCCAAGGTGGGTGGGGTCCCGCACAGATGACCCTAGTCTCTTTAGGAGACTGTGAGATGGTCTCAGAAGCTCAGCTGCCCAGGAACACTACCAAATATGGGCAGCAAGTGACCATCAATGGCCAAATGATGGAGGCTCCTAGAGACACAGGAGCCAGTGTGACAGCTGTCAAGTGTCACCTGGTGTCTGAAGAGCAGATCATTCCACATGCACTCTGCCGAGTTGTTGCCGCTGACAACACAGCTCAGCTGCCCAGGAACACTAACAAATATGGGCAGCAAGTGACCATCAATGGCCAAAAGATGGAGGCTCTTAGAGACACAGGAGCCAGTGTGACAGCTGTCAAGTGTCACCTGGTGTCTGAAGAGCAGATCATTCCACATGCACTCTGCCGAGTTGTTGCCGCTGACAACACAGAGAGTCATTGTCCAATGGCTCAGGTTCCCTTTGAGTGTTGTAAGGTCCACAATGCCTGTTGACTGTTTGTTGGGAAATGATTTGGAGAGCTCCCCTTGGGTAAAGGTGGAGAAAACAACTCACTTGAAGATGGTTGGACTGCCTGACTGGGCGTGCGTAACCACACGGTCAATGTCAGCCAGTAGGGGTTCTCAAGAGGACCTGGAGCCTGAGAGGGAGACCCAGGAACCTGCTGAAGAGAGAAGTGGTGAGGGGCGAGGGAAACCGGCCCCCGAAGTTCCCACAGCCCAGGAGGAGGTAGACCCTGAGGGGGATGCCCTGGAGCCTACCCGGGAGCAAGAAGCTGAACTGGGGGACCTGCATGAGCTGACGCATTGGCAGCAAGACGGAGGCCCCTCCAGGGAAGAATTTTGCAAGGAACAGAGAGAGTGCCCTTCTCTTGTGGGCTTGCGGCAACAGGCTGCAAGCCTGGCAGCAGGTGATAAGTCAGGGTCACACTTGATTTACTGGGAGAATGGTCTCCTGTATAGTGAGCCTAAGGTTGCTGAACCTGGGTCAGCCCGTGTGCTGGTGGTACCCCAGAATTTCAGAGCCTTCCTACTGTGGCTGGCTCATGATGTACCGTTAGCAGGACATTTGGGGCAGGACAAGACCTTTGAAAGGTTTGTCACCTACTTTCATTGGCCCCAAATGCGCAAGAGTTCAGATACTCATTGCAGGACTTGTCAGATTTGCCAGGCAAGTGGAAAGAGCGGGAGGAGGCACAAGGCTCCTCTCCAGCCATTCCCTGTGGTCAGTACTCCCTTGGAGCGGGTGGGGATTGACATAGTGGGGCCACTGGACCCCAAGACAGCTATGGGCAACAGGTTCATCCTGGTCTTGGTGGACCATGCCACCTGGTACCCGGAAGACATACCTCTGAGGACAGTGACGCCCCCGTGGTGGGACAAGCACTGATGGGAACTTCATTTCCAAGTATATGAAGTCCCTGTGGCAGGAGTGTGGGGTAACCTACAAGTTCACCACTCCTTACCACCCCCGAAGAAATGGGTTGGTGGAAAGCTTCAACCGGACCCTGAAGGGCATGATAATGGGTCTTGAGGAACTCATGAGGCGTAAGAGGGATGTCCTCTTACCGTGCCTGTTGTTTGCATAGCGGGAGGTGCCCCAGAAATCTCTAGGGTTCAGCCCCTTTGAGCTTCTCTATGGACACTCGGTCAGAGGACCTCTGAGTTTGGTTAAAGAAGGCTGGGAGCAATCTCCCAGGAAACCTCCCCGGGATGTATATAGCTACATGCTGGCCTTTAGGAACCAGACAAGGCGTTTCAGGCAACTCGCTGAGGCGAATCTGGAAGCCAGCCAGGAGGAGATGAAACGCTAGTATGACCAGAATGCCACTCTGATAGAGCTTCAACTTGGCCAGAAAGTGTGGGTCATGGCTCCAGTGGAGCCCTGCGCGCTCCAAGATAAGTAGACCGGACCATTTGAGGTTGTGGAGCGCAAGAGTCCAGTTACCTACTTGGTTGACTTGCGGTCTCCTAGGAACCCCTTGGGGTCCTACATGTCAACCGCCTTAAGCCCCACTTAGAGAAGTCTGGAGTAGACATGCTCTTGGCAACAGATGCTGGGATGGAGGAGGAGACTAAGCCTCTTTCTGACCTCCTGTCAGCCTCAGAGCAAGATGGGTCAGTGGATGGTGTTAACCTCTCTTCCACCCTGACCCATAAAGCAACAGAATGACTGTCGCCAGTTGCTGGGACAGTTTTCTGATCGGTTTTCACTGGTTCCTGGTGTCACAGATTGGTGCGTCGATGATTAGGACACAGGAGACAGCTTACCTATGAAGCACAAGTCTTACAGGGTAACTGACAGGGTAAGGGCTTGCATTAAAAAGGAGGTCCCAAAGTTGCCTGCACTTGGGATGATTGAGTCATCTAGCAGCCCTTGGGCCAGCCCAGTGGTCTTGGTCCCGAAAGCTGCAGAGCTGGGTGCCACACCCGAACTCCGGTTCTGTGTGGACTACAGAGGGCTCAATTCAGTCACAAAGACTGACGCGCACCCCATCCCCAGAGCTGATGAACTCATAGATCGGCTTGGGGCTGCACGGTACCTCAGCACATTTAACTTAACGTCTGGGTACTGGCAGATCGCCTTGACTGATGGGGCAAAAGAGAGGTCAGCATTCTCCACACCAGATGGGCATTTCCAGTTCGGTGTTATGCCCTTTGGGATGAAGAATGTCCCTGCCACCTTTCAGAGGTTGGTCAACCAGGTGTTAGTTGGACTGGAAGAATTCAGTGCCGCCTACCTGGATGACATCGCAGTGTTCAGTGCCAGTTGGGAGGAACATCTGCGCCACCTCTGGGAAGTGTTGATGGCTCTGCAGAAGGCAGGCCTCACGATCAAGGCGAGTAAGTGCCAGCTTGGGCAGGGTTCCGTGGTGTACTTGGGACACCAAGTTGGGAGCGGCCAGGTGGCGCCCCTACAACTCAAGATTGATACCATCCGGGCTTGGGAGCCACCCAAAACCCAGACAGAGGTGAGGGCCTTCTTAGGTCTCACAGGGTATTACAGGAGGTTTGTCAAGGGGTATGGCAACATTGTTGCACCCTTGACAGAACTGACTTCCAGGAAGCAGCCCAAGAAGGTGATCTGGACTGACACCTGTCAGAGAATTTTTGAGGCCCTGAAAGCTGCCATGTGCACGGCGCCCGTGCTCAGGGCACCCAACTTTTCAAGTGAGTTTATCGTTCAGACAGATGCTTCAGAGCATGGTGTGGGGGCTGTTCTGTCACAGATGAATGAGGATGGCCTTGATCAACATGTAGCCTTTATCAGTAGAAGGTTACTTCCACGGGAACAGAGGTAGAGTGCTATTGAACGTGAGGCATTTGCTGTGGTCTGGGCACTGGAGAAACTGAGACCACCGGTTTGGGACTCACTGCCAGGTTCAGACAGACCACAGGCCCCTCAGATGGTTGATGCAAATGAGGGGTGAGAATCCAAAGCTGTTGAGGTGGTCTATCTCCCTACAGGGTATGGACTTTACGGTGGAACACCGCCCTGGTACAGAACACGCCAACACGGATGGTCTGTCCAGATTTTTCCGCCTTAGTGAAGAGAACTCCCAGGAGTTAGGGTAGTTCTCCCCATTTTTCAGCTGGAGGGAACACGTGTTAGACCTGGCACCATTGGCGTGGGTCTCCCTTCTATTTTTGCTGTTGCCTCATGTATTTTTGCTGGTGTTAGATGCTTTGGGCACTGTGCCACTGCTATTCAGTGACACAGTGCAAGTGCTCCCTATTGTAAAATGATGTATTAATCAGTGGTTCCATGTTTGGCTATTTGGTTTACTTGTCAGACCCTAGTCTATTGCACTGAGTGTGCCCAGGGCGTCTAAATCCAAATGCTGTTGGTGGGCCTGCAGCACTGGTTGTGCCACCCACAGAAGCAGGCTTTTAAAATGTGTCTAAGGTCTGCCATTGCAGAGCCTGTATGAAGTCTGGTACAGTCATGCTGACTGGACAAGTGCACCCACTTGCCAGTCCCTAAACCTTCCCTTTTCTTCATATCAGTCACCCCTATGGTAGGCCGAAGGGCAGGGTGCATTGTTAGTATAAGGTAGGACAAGCCCTGGTGTGTGTGGCATGTCCTAATAGTGAATTACAGCCATTTTAGTTTTTCACTATTGCAAGGCTACCTGTTCTCCATAGGCCAGAATGGGCTGTTAGAGTTATTACATTTTATAATCATAACTGTCTCAGAGAACATGGTAGAAATTCGAGTTTAGTATACCTGAACTCAGAATAATAAAATACATCTTTTAGTAAAGTTTATTTTAATATTCTGTGTCAAGTCAAGTCAAAAGGTTTATTGCATAATTAATTAAAATTATTACAAAATTCACATGATAAAATAACAGTACAAAAGTTAATAAATTTTTCTGGACTTGTTGCTGCTCAGCGACTAAGAAATGGTATGAAAAACAATGTTTTAAAAACTTTCGTCCAGGGCAACTCCAGCCGTTTCAGGGTCTCAGTCGGTTTTTACAGATTATGATTTCCTTGAGAGTCCCTGGAGTTAGTGTGGCCCTAATGTCCCACTTCCTCGGTCTTGCCCCTGCTCGATTTGACCTAAGCGTTTTCTCATCTCTGCCAGGAGTTTGATTCCCCTGCATGCCAGAATTATGGAGAAACCTCCCTACCAACTTGTTACGGCATGTCTGCAGGAACGGATGTTTAGCTCATTAAAAATGGGTTTCAGAAGTTGTCGCCTCTGTGCCGTGAGTGCCGGACATACACAAAGAAGATGGGCTAGGGTTTCGGTTTTGTAACCGGAGAGACAACATTGCTCCGTCTGATGGGAGCCTTTCCAGGACGGTAATAAATCCTTCGAGGTATGCAGACCCATCCGGTAATCTGTAAATGCTCTTTTTAAATTACCGCTAAAGTGGGATGTGAGGTATGCATGAGGTTTTAATGCTGTAAAGGAGTTAATAATGGTCCAGCCGTGCCAACGTTTTGCAAGTATGTATTTATCCTCTAGAAAGGATTTCCTTTTTGCTGCCACGTTGGCCGATCTGGTTAGGCATGCTTTGTCCATCCCGGATTCCCATGCTGGTTCCAGCTCCAGCTCTTTCAGACAGGTTTTCAAATGGTTTTGGTTCCGGTGTCCCCCTGTTTTTTAATTTCTTCCCAGCTCAGCCAGTCCATTGTATCTGGGTCTGCAGATCGAAGTTTGTGACAGAGTTTCACGAAGCCGCTCATGCTCCGGAATTTCTGATTTTGCAGTCCAAATACAAGCCTGACTTGCGATGCTGAGGCGGATTTTGGGAGGTTGAAAACAGCTTTGTAAGTTTTGGTTTGTAGGTCATTTAATAGGTCGGCCTCCTTGCCACACCAAGTAGCCAGACCGTAGGATAGGGTGGGCAAAATTTGGGCCGCCATAACTTTTAATAGGTGCTTATAATTAGGGCAGTCCATTTTTGCTTTTAATAAACGGTAAGCGAAGATTAAAGATTGGGCTTTTGCTTGTATTGCTGCTTTGTGCTCCTTGTGTTTCGCTCCTTGTGATATTATTGTGATAATATTATTCCAAGATACTTATATGACCCGTGTTCTTCCACCGTTGCCCCATTCGCCGTCCATTTGTACTTGAGCTTTAATTTTCCCCACAAGCGCTCTCTGTTCACCTGGTCAAAAGCAGACTTGATATTGATAAAGCAGGCATACAGCCGAGCTCCCTTGGCTACCGCTATGTCCATTAGGAGAGACAGACAAGTCAGGTTTGTTACTCGTTCCCATTCCTTGCCTGAAGCCTGTTTGAAACTGGGGAATTATGTTTGTAACTCCTATCCAATCTTGTAGCTCTGATAGAATGCAAGAGGCGTAGAGCTTGGCCTCCACATCTATTAAGGATATTAGCCTTAAGTTTGCGGGATTGCGATGGACTCCATGCTTAAATATCGGGTGAATAATATTACCTATCCAGGAGGCAGGGACCTCTGCTTGTTTATATATGTGGTTAAAAAGAGGCGTTAAGGTCTCTGACCACAAGACCGGGTCATGCTTGAAGATCGCGTTTGGCAGCCCGTTCGGACCTGCTGCTCCTTCTGACTTCTGACTTCTGACTTCTGACTTCAAACTTTTTTTTGTTGAAACTTTTTATTAATTTTATAAATACAAACACAAACAACTTGCAAGGAAAAAGAAAAAGAGAAGACAGCAATATACACAACGTTGCATTACATGGTGTGGGAGCGGGAAGGTCAATCAATGAGCGTATGTTTCATCAAGAAATAGTCTCGCATGGGGGGGCAGAAGGGACAAAATGTATCCAACACACAGTAGTAAGTGGAGGAACCCTCGGGTTACGGGGACGTAGGTGCAACATCTGGGTCTGAGAGAGGGGGGGGTACATATATCGCCACGGTAAGTGTTCCACTGAGTCCATATCTTACCCCATTTTCGGGGAGTACCCCGAGAAATATATACAGTTTTTTCCCTGAACATGCACCAGTCCATGTTTTGTTGCCATTTCCGAATCCCAGGTGGTCCCCGAGCGCCCCACAGTTGCGCAATGTCTCTTTTGGCAATCATATTGCCCAAGGTCACCCATCGAAGCTGCGTTACGGAGTAGTCGTTCGGTTCCCATACATTCAGCAAGCATCTCCTAGCCTCCGGCATCGATCGCACCCCCGTAACCTCACTCATCACCTCGTGCACACGGTTCCAGAATCGCACTATCTCAGGGCACTCCCAAATAATATGTAAAAGAGTGCCCAGGAGACCGCATCCACGCCGACACAAACCATCCACAGAAAAGCCCATGTGTACCAAACGGGGACCAGTCACATACACTCTATGCAGGATTTTAAGTTGCACAAATTTAAGGCGCGCCTGGATGGCCACCTCCTTAGGGGAGGAGATCGCCGCCTGCCAGTCCTCATCGTCCAGCTCCAGCCCATCACCAATCCAGACCTCTCTAAGGCGAAACAGGGGGTCAGACCTGGAGTTGATAATTTTTTTATAAATAAGCGAAATCGTACTATCAGGAACATGTCCGTCCAGTACCCTGTCCTCAAGCGGGGACGACTCCGGAATCTCCACACCCGAAGGGAAGACCGAGAGCACCGCGTGGCGGACCTGCGCATAGCGAAAAAATTCGCAATCGCTCAGAGCATACTCGGTTTTCAATTCCTCAAACGTCTTCATTCTCCCCCTGGTCCAAACGTCATCAATCCTGCTGATACCTATCAAGTCCCACCTATCAAACCCCTTCGACTGCCAGAGAGAGCCAAGTCTATCGGATGCATACAGTGGGGTGGCACGAGTCAATTTATCAGTCCACCCAAGCGCCATGGAAGCATGTCTCCACACCTGGACAGCCGTCTTAGTGGGGCCCGTTACGTTTCGAGGGGTGAGTCTCGAGTAGAGGGCTCTATTATAGTCACCCCCTAGTAACAACCATTTGTCCATCTCGAAGGCCGGATTCGGCAAAGGGCCATACATGCAATGATTTATCGCCCCCAATTGAGACGCCCAATAATAGCGACGGATATCAGGCAAAGCAATGCCGCCGTCGTACCACGGGAGCGACAGTTTAGCGATGGCGATCCGGGGCCTACCTCCCCACACCAGTTGTCTCTGTAAACTCTCAACCTCACGGAAATATTTAGCCGGGACAACGTCAAGTGTGTTTTGCAATGCGTAGAGGAAGCGGGGCAGTGACATCATCTTAAACAATGCCGCTCTACCTAGGGGAGAGAGAGGGAGTTTCCCCCAAGCGACAACATCTGCCCGAAGGCGCTGAAGAGGGGGCAGCAAGTTCCGGTCAAACCGCAGTTCAGGTTTCAGAGTGATAAAAATGCCTAGGTATTTAAATCCATCTCGCACAATCGCGATAGGACAACCACTTGGCAGAAGAGGGGCGTCTCCCGACAGGACGTATACACAGGACTTCGACCAATTGATGACAAGACCCGAGTTTTTGCGAAAGGACGTTAGGACATCGAACAGTACAATGAGGGATTTACGGGGAGATGTGAGATACAGCAGAATATCATCAGCATAGAGAGATACACGGTCCTCAAACTCCGAATTCCATCTAATGCCCTTCAGGGACGGCTCCCACCTCAACCAGGCCGCCAGCGGTTCCAAGGCGAGAGCAAACAACAAGGGGGACAGGGGACAGCCCTGTCGCGTACCCCTGCCCAGTGCAAAAGGTGCAGAGACCCGACCATTGACCACCACCTGAGCCATGGGACCGGCGTAAAGCAATTTGACCCACCGAACGAACTCCGGACTAAAACCAAACTTGGCAAGAACCGCCCACAAATACGGCCATTCTATTGTATCAAACGCCATCGTAGCGTCCAAGGACGCCAAGATGGCGGGCTCGCGTAGCGTCTCGGCTCGCGCCAAGACGCCATGCAACCGTCGGAGGTCAAGCGCCGTGTTGCGATGCGGTATAAAGCCGGATTGATCAGGGTGAACCAGGTCCCCAATGACAGTCGCCAAACGTGTCGCCAGCAGCCTGGCCAAGATTTTAGGCTCCGCATTAATCAACGAAATGGGTCTAAAAGAGGCACAGCGATCCCGAGGTTTACCATCTTTGTGGATGATGACTATAGTGGCCAGTCTCTGGTCTGGTGGGAGAGAACCCACCTCCAAAGACTCGAGAAACATAGAGCGCAGATGTGGAGCTAGCGTGTCCGGGCATAGTTTATATAGCTCAATGGGGAGCCCATTAGGGCCCGAAGCCTTGCCGGATCGGAACGAACGGACAGCAGCGGCAATCTCGTCCACAGTAGGCGGCGCATCCAGAGCATCCCTATCAATGTCAGGCAATCGGGGAAGTGCAATATCCCGCAATAGTAGGTGGGAGTCCTGCTCAGATCGATCAGACACCTGGGAATACACCTCGCGGAAGTAATCGGCAAAACATGTGACAATATCAGCAGGGTCAGTACAGCACTCTCCATTCTCCGCAACAATCACAGGGACGACACGACTTGCATTCTCCCTCTTATCCAGCCAAGCAAGTAATTTCCCAGCCTTATCACCCACATCATACAGGCGGCCCTGCTGTTCCCTTCCCATTTCCTTAGCAGCTTCCGTGACCAGAGCCCTGTATTCATGTTGTTTCAACTCCAATAGATGTAACCCCTCAGCGGTGACCCCAGATTCCAAGCACCCCTCCAGGGCTGTGACCTCCCCCTCAAGGCGAACCATCTCAGCACGGTTGGCCAACTTCACGCTACCAATCAACTAGAGGGCCTGGCCACGAATGACAGTCTTGTAAGCCTCCCAAAGTAAACTTGGGGAGGAAACAGAGCCCACATTTTCCGCAAAATAACAATCGTGTGTTTTAACCAGCTCAGCCCTGACCCTGGGGTCCTTCAAATACCAGGGGTTAATCGGAGCGACTCGGCCCGCCGAGCCCCGCCGTGCATCAACCACCAGCCAAAGCGGAGAATGGCCCGAGATACCCCTTGCCAGATGTTTAGCTTCCCGTATAAGGGATGCATGGGCCGAGGGCAGTAATATATGATCTAACCTCGAGAGACTACCATGAGCACCAGAATGATAGGTATATTGCAACTGCCCCGGGTGAAGCAAGCGCCAGCAATCAGTGAGCCCCAGCGTCTCTAGGAAGTCACTCAACCAAGTCTGGGCCTTCGGCAGTTCCCTGGGAGGGTGACGATCACACATCCCCGAGACCACCGCATTAAAATCACCCCCAACCAAAAGCAGACCCTCGGGGAGACCCAGGATAAGTCCAATCAGATCAGCGAATGTGGTGGCTTGGAGGCCCGGGGGCACGTACACGGAAATCAAAATAAGAACCTTCCCTTCCCAGCGCCCCACAATGGCGGCGTATCGTCCCTTATCATCCAGTATGACATCATCAATGGCCAAGGGGAGGGAGGTCCGAACCAGAATGCCCACCCCTCTGGAGCCCGAAGTGAAACCCGAGTGCGCCACAAGGCGATAACCACGCCTATTCAGAGCGTAGCACTTGATGCCGAGCAAATGAGTTTCCTGCAGTAAGACAACATCAGGAGACAAACGTTTCAGCAATTGCAGCACCACCCTCCTCTTGATCCCATCCCCCAACCCATTCACGTTCCAACACAATATCTGAAGTCCCCTACCCCCCATCCCCGAATTCAGCCCCTCCCCCGCCCCACACCCAAAGCAACTGCAAAAAACAGGAGTTCGCCTTTCCTTCGCCTTGCAAATAACAATAAAATTCAACCCAACAACCCAGTCCCCCCAACAATGCCAAAACAACTATACCCCCCACCCCGTACTCCTGCTGAAGACCAACAAGCCCCATAAACTTGCAGTGTGCCTGTCGCCCAACCGCCCCACTAATCTACGAAAAGAAAACCCAGGAGGAGAAAGGACCCGCTCACCCCCCCCACCCCCAAAAGGACTGATACTTGCAAACATTAATGACACAGCATTAGCACAGTTCTAAGCCAACGTGAAGGGTACGGGGTCAAAGTCAACATCTACTCCTGCTCCGTCGGGCCACCGTCCGCCCGATCCGATCTGCCAGAGTCCTCAGAAGGTTCTTGATCCGCAGGCAGCGAGTCAAGCCAGTCACTCACGACCCCAGGATGGTCGAAGAAAAAAGTACGATCCCTATGAACCACCCGCAAACGGGCCGGGAAGAGCATGGCATACTTCATAGACCTTTCCCGGAGTCTCTTCTTGACCCCTTGAAACCCCAGCCTCTGTTTCTGGACCTGTTGTGTAAAGTCCGAATAGAATCTGACAGTAGAGTTCTCAAAGGCAATGGGACCAGACTGCCTCGAAGCCTGCAGGATAGCGTCTCTGTCCCGGAAATGAAAGATCCTCGCAATGATGGGTCGTGGGTTAGCACCAGATTTAGGTGTGCCGCCGGGGATCCTATGTGCACGCTCGACAGCAAAAAACTTGCTGAGACCCTTGGGCGCCAAGTGATTCAGCACCAGGTCTTCCACCAATAAGTCCGTCGAGGCAGCAGTCGATGATTCCGGGACCCCAATCAGGCGGATGTTATTGCACCTGGCACGGCCTTCATAGTCCTCTAGGCGCCCAGAGAAATAGTCATTAGCTTTCCGCAGATTCCCGACTTCAGCCTGTAAGTCAGAGACGTCAGTGACCAGGCTAGTGGTCTTGAGATCCAGGGATTTGACCTTTTCATTTGTCTTCGCCAAATCCGCCCTGATCAGATTGACATCAATCGACACAGTATCCAGTTTGAGAGTCAAGGCCTCATATTGTTGCCCCAATGAAGCCTTCATATCGGTAATGGCGCCCATGACATCCCGCAACGAGGGCTCTTCCTCAATCGATGAGTCCTCCGGAATTGTCGTCGAGGGCTTAGATGCTGCGCCCGGCGAACCTTTAGTAAGGGTGTACCGGTCCATAATGTTCGTTTGCAAAGCACTCCCTCGAACACCCGGTTTAGCCTTGCGCCTCTCACTCTCTGGCTTGGTGGCCATCTTAGATCCTGGACCCGTACGGGTCGCCTGTTGTCGGGTGAAAATGGTGACTGCGGAGGCAAATGCAGGACAAAAAGGGCGAAGGTGGTGTCAGTCTCAGAACTGAAAGCCACGACAAATCGGCATCAGAAGCGGAAAGACCAAAAATATAGGCACGTCCGGCTGTCCACGTAACCAACAAAGTCAGGTTGATCTCCGGACAGGAATCGAAACCAAAAGCGGTCGCCAAGCCCATGCAAGTCCGGGAGTCCGTTGTTGTTCACTTACTGGACGGCAGGCCAGACAAGATAGCTCGGGGCGTCACCTTGGAGCAGGCCAGAAAACTGCGGCGATCTGTAGCTCTGGACCCCGAAGTCCAAAAAAGTTCGTTGGAACAGATAAATGATCAGTAGAACTACGCCAATAAACACCCGTCGTCCGAACCAGGATAAAGTACAGGATAGTCGATGGAGGTGGCGAGGGTCCGGGAGCCCTGTGCTCACGCGACCATCTTGGGTGCGCGCGAAGCTCCTCCTCGACTTCAAACTTGATATTATGTTGCTCAATTAGTTTTTGGTGATTAAATTGACCAAATCGGTGGGCCCTTTTAGTTCTTCCTCAGACTCTGAGTCTTTATTTTCCTTATTCTTAATTCTTAAGCCATTCACGAGGCCTGGATCTGTATCACAGTATAAGGTTTGCACATGAAGGGTCTAAGTTTCAGCTCCGACCCCTGCTTCCTGATAGAGTTTTGTCCCTTTGTCTAGATTATTAATGATTCCCCCAAAATCCCGACTATTTGGGTGTTTTCCCGCGCTTAGAAGTTTATTCCAGAGCATGTCCTTGTAAGAGGAATCCGCAAACCTCAGTGACTTCTCATAAATGCTCCTAGCTTCCTTCAGATTACATTTATTTACCGCAAACCCCCGTTTTTTTGGCTGGCAAGCGCTCGGACCTCTTTAGCGACCTTTCTTTTTTTTTATCTTAAGTCCGTGTTGAACCATGGCTCCTTCTTGGTGTTTATATTACACTGGTTCACTGGCATTGTTGGAAACTTTTGTGATAGGTCCAGAATCATTTGCTCCCAGTTACTTACACGTTCCTCATCTTTTTGGGGCCCTAAGTAGGACATTTGAACTTTTACAGTGGCCTGAATTTTGTCCAACCCTTCTCCTCGCCATTTTAATTTTTTTAGGTTGAACTTTGAGGCGTGGTGTAGAAGAGAGGTCATTCTTGGTGCCAAGGTGGTCACGATATTCAGTCTTGTTATTTGGGGGAAGTGATCACTTTCTACACGTTGATCAATATGGAATGAATCAATGCCGGGAATTAGCTCCTCGCTTACAATAGTGTAGTCAATTGTTGAATGGACCCAGCCGCTCAAGTACATGACGCCTGCCGGCCTGTCCCCCTTTGTGTTACCATTCAAGATTGACAGTCCTAGTTCTCTTATGCTGGTTGCTAACTTTTATCCACCACTGGTCGATGTCATCTTCGCTTTCGCTCGTTTTTTCCCAATAAGGTCGTGGTTGAAGTCCCCGGAGATGAACAGTGGACATCGCGAGTAGGTTCTTTGCATCACTTTTATCAATGATATTAGGCTTGCATGTTTTTCTTTTTGTGACTTCCTATAAGGGTGGATGTAGACATTGATTATTAAAAGTTGCCACTGTTGAAACCCGAATGGCGACGTTTCGGTGATTCTGATCACTTGGGCCCAATTGAAGCCCACGTCCAGATCTTCTGATTCCCAATTATATTTTTGGGCTACGTAGATTGATAAACCGCCGCGGGGGTGCCCAAAGTTTGAAAATCTTTCTGCAAATATATGGGGCCCTTGTAATCCTGGAATTGAGGTGGGCTTTAGATTTCATGACTCCTGGATCAAGATTACATCTTGTTGATGGAAGAAAGCTTGTGTATCGTGATCAAGCGCCATTTCTTGGAAGCCATGCACATTCCATGAGCAAAATGAAACTCTTGGTGGCTTGTTTGAGCTCTGAGGATGCTTCCCTTTGTAAATCGCCGTGGAGAAATTTTGCTATGGGTTAGGTAGGTTTATTACTCAGTACCGTGGGTACCCAAGACCAATCCATTCTATCCAGGCCATGATGACCAGTTGTTTGCGAGTTTTCTGACGAAAGTACCCTATTTCTTGCAGTTGATGCTACAGGCAAGGCAGCCCGGGCACCTCGCAAACAGGTGGTGTGACATCCTCTGAATCCGTTTCCCTTTTTTTGGTTACGAGTGATGTTTTGTAAGGGATAGGGATACCTCGGACGTTTGTGTCGTACAATAGATATACCCCATGTTTCAAACTGGGGTCTTGCAGAATATATCTTATCTACTAGGTCCTTTGAGTCCCAAGTTGTGACTGTTTCCTCGGTATCCGCATTGTTACTATTTGGTTGAAATTTCGACGACTAAAAGGTCCTGAGAGGTTATCTCTTTTAATACTGATGTTTTGTTAAACGATTTTAGCAGGTTAGCTCGATTAAGAATGTCCTGTGACCCCTTTGTTGGATATTCGGGGATAAATGTTAATTTTAGCTCAAGAGACTCTGAATGATGAGGGAGCTCTTTGGACAATTGTATTAAATCTGCTTTGGGAGGTAACGAATTGTGGGATTCATCGGAATCACGCATTGTAGAGAAGACTTGTTGATCTTGTTCTATCTTCACTATCTCTATTGAATTTTTTGTATTCTGTGTTTGTCCAGTTCAGATTAACTTCGTTGGAAGGGGGATTGAATCCCTGTGGATAAGCGAACATCTACGTTCTTTTTCAAAAACTGTAACTCGCATGGGGGTTTGTACGATTTTGGTTTCTGGTACTGCTGTTTCTCTATATATTTCGTTTGAGTTTTTTCCTAATCTTGTGGATGTGTGCTGCGTACTAGAGACTTTTGTGCCCCGGTTGATATCCTCTTTGGGCATACTTTGTATACTTGTGTTTTCTTCCAGGGCTCGTTTAGGTTTTATTTGCTCGCAGCCTCCATAACCACCCATTATTGTAGGCTTTGTATTTTCTTGTCACAGCTCTTGCTCTTTTGTTTGCAGGATGGGTCTTGTTTCTCTTTGATGGTTATGAACTGTGATTGGGGGATGACTCGTGTTACTATGTTGTTGGGTGGGGATGTTTGTAGCTGCCAAACTCAAACCTCCTTCCCTTAAGGAGATTAGTGGAAAAGACTTATCTGGTGCGTAGGTGAATCTCTCCTCTCCACGACGTATTCGGAGATATAACTTTGTTTTCTTGGGGATATTCATTTTAAATATGGGAAAGATATTACCTAGTTCTGTATTTTGTTGTTTTTTATACTTTAATCTGGCCTTCCTGGCCTTTTTCCTTTGCCTCTTTTTAGGCTTATCCTCGATGATGGATTTTTGGATGAGCTGTGTTACGTCCGTGTCTGTAGCTGATCTTTCTAAACCTACTTCCCTTGAAATTTGTTCTATATCCGTTAGTGGATTGCTTCTTATGAGCCCATTTGTGTGTTTCCTCTTGACTGTTTGCGACTTGTCCAGATTAAGTTCGATTTCTTTCACCAGCGTACAACTACGGGTTTGTTTTACCTCCCCTAGGATGTCCGTCAAGATGGCCGGGAGGCTTGCTAACTTTTCGATTATACTTCCACATCCGCAGTTGCACTGTTGTTTACTGAAACAAGTGTAAGCCTCTGATTTCCCCAGATTTGTTAAGAGCGACGATAGTGAGTCCAATTTGGCATTTATGCCCGCAATGTGGCCCGCCACTAAGTTAATGAGGTCAATCTGAACCTCCATTTTGTTTGATTGTTCATGGCGTAGATGGCTGACCTCCTTGAAGTTTGCTCGAATCCTTAAGCTCTGAGTCCAACGTGCACCCCAATGAGATTGTGATCGGCGCAGAATGGTTAGGATGAAGATAGTTTATTGGCATGATAATGCTGTCATTGATGGCTAGTTTTTGTTGGTCTCTTTTTGCCGCAGGGCAGCGAGGGGTGGAAACCACCATGCCAGGACTCAAATGGTGGTCATTAAGACCAGATTCTGTTCGTGGGGCTCTGCCTTGGGAATCTATATACTTAGATATTCTCTCAGTAAGTTCCTCAAGTTGGGAGTTATTTGATAGAAAAAGCGGTTTTAACCATGGGTCCCCTTCTTGAGAAGATGCGATAGATAAATTACTATGTCTTAAGATTCCCTCCTTGGAGCCCTTGGTTACCTTTGTGAGGTCATTTGCTTCATTTGCTTCAACTAACTCAGCGGTTGTTGCACTTTTACTCGGGTTCAAACAGTTATCCTTTGCGAGGGGATTGTCAGCGATGTCCTTTATAACTCCACCTCCCATATCTTCTTTTGCGACTAAGGGGATGTTGGGGTGGTGCACTTGGGCGGTGACTACCGCCAGTTTTCCCTGGGGTGAGAGACCCGGAGGCAGCGGAAAGGGTTGAGACCCTGGTCGATCGCTGATCATGTTCAGCGGGCTTTTGGCCCTTGGGGAAAGTGTGTTAAGTGGCGCGATGGGGCTCGGCAATTTGCAAGCCTCGCCTGTTGGTGCGTAAATCGCAGCAATTGGATCCTTTAAATAAACGAATTTTAAAAGACCAGTTTTCCGTCTGGGGTTCAATGTTGTTTCTGGGGTCGGTGCTGAAACCAACCTCTCCCTAGGACTTAAAGGCATCCGTGTTTCCGACTTCAATTTGTCTTCCGCGTTTGGCTTCCTCGATTTTTTTTGAGTTTTTTTGCTTTCCACGGGTTGTCGCATTTTCCCTGATCTCATTTCCAGAGTGGGTTCTTTACGTTCCTTTTAATCCTGCTTAATTATCTGGGCGTAATAGTTTTTTTGTTGTTTTGTTTTTGTCCCTTGATTAATGAATACAGTGATAAGGTAGATCCGGCCACTTGCTGGAGGCCTGAGGTCGTGGGCAGGCTTTTCAATTGCTGTTGCTCATGTTACTCCTTACAGTAAGGCTGGCTTGGCAGCTTAGAAGCAGAAACAGAAGCAGAAGGAGACCGGTGCCTCTGGTTCGCACAACAACTCCTCTGCTGCCTCTGCCACCGCTACCGCCTCTACTGCCTCTGCTACCGCGCCTCTTGCGGCTTCTACCTACTCCCGGCTTCTCCTGCTTTGTTTGAATTTAACTTGGCAGTGACTGGCATAAACTGGAGCCGAGGATTGACAGTGGCTGCGGCAGACAATGGGAGGGCGGGCGAGTGGGCAGGCTGGCTGGGGGTACAGCCAGCAATGCACGCAGTGCACGCTGTGTTTGCGTGGCCCCCGGTAGCCCCCAGTTGCCCCCCCCAGTGGCTGACTATCTCCGGTTCCTCCCAGGGAGCACTCCTCCACTACTGACGCCAGCTCCAGCTCAGGCTCCAGTCCACCTTACCGCTCTCTCCTGCGAGCCGTCGGTCCTCGACCTTGCTCCGCTCAGCGCTCCGAAACCAGGAACCAGGACCGGTGGCCAACCACACCACGCCACAGGTCACGCCACTGGACCCGCCACGGACCCTCCGGTAGCTGTTTTCCCCGGCCCACGGGTCACAGGTCACGGATCACGGGACACGGGTCACCAACACCTCGGATCCGTGACTTTAAGCCGAGCCGTGCTTTTCCCCCAGTTACCGGGTCGCGGTTCGCCGGTCTAGACTTGAGTGCGGCTCCTACGCGGCTCCTACACGGCTGCTGCTGCTGCTGGCGTGTGCCAATGCCGGCCGCCTCTCGTTCCGTTCCTCTTGTTCCGCTGCTTACGGTCTTGTGCTCCTGTACTCCTGTGGTCGCGGCCCCTGAAGCCGCAGGGCTGTCAACGGTGAAAAGCGGCAGGGGGGGTTTCAAAGCCGGAGCCGGAGCCTTGGGAACAGCACCTTCGCAGCAGCTCCACCTCGGCAGCAGCCCAACGTTTGGCGTCTGATGTCACAAACACACAATATTCTGTGTTTGCAAATACCACTTTTAGAAAGTAGGTATTTGCTTGTCTAACCATTCAAACCTGCTTCTGCTAGGTTGCGTATTCCTATGTCTGTTTTTTTGATTGACAGGGCTGGGGAATTCCAGGAGACAGGCTGAGTCACCCAGTGGTGAATAGAGAGATCTGTATCTAGATGGAAGGGAGGAGTTGCACCTGAACCTTGAATAGGGCTGTGCCTGCCTTCCACAATGCTGGCTCCACCCCCTGGGAAGTGGCAGATGTCTCTGCCCTGCACCCTGAAAGAAGAGAAGAAGTCCTGTAAACAAAGTGCTCCAGGACTGTACTTGTCTTCCACAAGGCTGGCTCCACCTCCTGTGGGGCGTCTGATGTGCCTGCCCTGCATTGTGAAAGGAAAGGAGAAGTCTGGTAAACAGAGAGCTTCAGAACTGGTTTGGACTGGGTAAAGTCCCCTCTCCCCTCAGAGAACAAAGGATTTAAGGGTATAAATATTGGGACCCTGATCCCATGAAATTCGATCACTTTAGACTACAAGAAGAAACCTTTACTGAGGAGAGGAACCTGAAGAAACTGAGGAGAGACTATTCCCAAGCTTAAGTGCTGCTTGGGGGATTGGCCTGCAGTGATTGCCTTACTGCTAAAGGAAGGAGAAAGGAACTTTGTGTACTTTGCTTTCAACTTGTGAAGGATCTCCAAGGGCTTGGAAAAGAACTTGCCTCCTGCTGAAGTCTCAGGGACAACAGACTTCACCCTCCAGCTCCCCAGAGTTCTCTTGGAAGTGCCTGCTGCTGTTTTGGATCTTCTGAGGAACTGCGTGTCGCAAGGAGCTGAAAGCGCGGCTCAACGAGAAGAAGCGTGTTGCCGTCGCTGTGCCTGCCGTCGCAACTCCGAAGGAGGGTGTTTCCGCTGGAAATGTCACACTGCACTGCATCGGAGAGAAGCGTGCCGCAACGAAGAGGAAGCGTGTCACCGTCGCTGCTGCTGCCATCGCAACTCCGAAGGAGGGTGTTGCCGCTGTAGTTGTTGCACTGTGCCGCATCAGGAGAAGAATCTCGCAACGAGGTGGGAGTGTGTCGCCGTCACTGTGCCTGCCGTCGCAACTCCGAAGGAGGGTGTCACCGCTGGAACTGTTGCATTGCACCGCATCGACCAAGAGCACCTCGCATCCCCGAGAAGCGCACCACCGTTGGAGCTGCTGCCATCGCATCTTGGATGTTGCCGCTGTAGTTGTCGCTTTGAGCGGAAGCTTCACGCATCGTGGAGAAGAGCGTCGCCGCTGGAGCTGTTGCCGTCGCATCATAAGGGTGTCACTGCTGCAGTCCATGCATCGAACCAAGAACTTCTCACATCCCCGAGATGCGTGCCACATCTGGAAGATCCTCACGTCTTTATTTCTCTGTATCTGAACGTTGCCGCATTTCCCATCGCTGCGACATTGCCTGTCGTGGAAGCGCAATGCAACCTAAGGTAAATTGACGCAGAGTGTTGCATCTAAGAACTGAACTGAACTAAGCTTAAATATATCATCTTAAAGTAATCATACTGTGTATTTTTGTCTTTTATGGTCTGGGGACACGCTGCGCATCTGTTGATTCTCCCCTAGCGTCTAGCCGCTGCTAGTGTTATAATACAGGTACTAGTTCCCAACCTTCACTCTCCGATTGTTTATGCCCCCTCAAAATAAAGCTTCAACAAACAACCATTGGAATAGGGAGAAACAAGTTGCCAGCATTGCAAGAACAAAAGAAAACTGAGGAAATCTTTTATTGTAAATACTTTTTTTTAATATGATCGTTCAGTTGTACATAATGCCTTCTTGGTCATATATAAGGTAACAAAAATTCTTCTGACACTTTTTTATTATAACTTTGCAGCATGCTGCACAGCAGTCACACTTCCTAGACATAAACAATCCTCCCCTGCACACAGACACCCTTGCACTCTGCGTTTCAGAAGTGGAGGAGAGACGCGTTAAACCAGGAAGGCTAACGCCTCTCTCCTCCACTTCCTTGTACATATCCCCCTTGGTGTCTTTCTAAATGCTATAATCCTGACCAAAAGGGGTGTTGGGTGCTTCCTGTATGGCCCATTGTAGTTTGTCCTTTGTTAGCCTAACTGTGTGAACTGTAGAACTCATTTCTTTTTACACTCGTTACAAGATAAACATGCTTACCTTTGTGCCACACTTTACGTACTTCCACACTGAACCTGCATATGTTTTTGCGTTCTGTTCTTTTCCCGCAACTTAGTCTGGACACCACAGACAAGGTCAAACAACAGTGTCTTCTTTTTTTCCTTCTGGCCAGGCACTAGCACCTAGACACGAGAATGCAGCTGTTGTTTATGCGCATACATGTCTTATATGGATGAGCTCAGGAACCGAAAACACACACATGGAAAGGGAGTTCTGATACAAGAGCACTTTGTGTGCTGAGATGTAGAACATCAATCTCTGAATGCTGATGTATGGGGTCTGCCGATGATCCCAGAGATCTTTGATATTTAATCATTTAACTTAATTTGATATATATAATCATTTAGCTTCATTAGGAAGGGAGGGGGGGTTAGGTTACGCTGTCTTATCAAATGACAGGGTTTTCATGATGTATGAATTATTAACAATGCTAACGGTATTTTTAGTAGGCATTTGTTTTCTTTTTTATTTTACTAATAACAGAGAGTGTCTGAGGGTCAGAAAACAAGGTTCAGGTGTGTATACAGTTCAAAGCACAACTAAAGATGACCAAAGTGGTAAAAGTAGAGGTGTAGTGATGTGTGTCAGAAAGCACTACATCCCTAAGGTTGGGAAAAAGTACCCATCAGTTCTCGGTCGGTACCGCCCTTTGTCATCATGTGGGTTCTCCGTAACCAAGGAGAAAGTGCTGCCTGTCACTAGATGTTACTGTGACAGACAATCAAACATTAGTAAATATATGTTTAAATGGGTGATACCAAGAATGTAAGATGTCAGAAAGGGTAACTGATTTGCAGTGCAAGAGTGTAAAGTGAAGGTGTGAGGTATATAAAATTGGATCCTTTTCTGGATCTACTTATTATTGCAACACCCAACGGTCTAGGGTCTGAACTCTATAAAAAACCTAGGGCCACAAACTCACTCCTTAGCTATGAAAGCTGCCATCCCCGTTCCTTGAGGAACAACCTACCGCATGGTCAATTCCTATGGATACAACGGAATTGCTCGAATAAAGAGGCATTTGAGGAACACGCACACAATCTTGAGAAACAGCTACAAGCAAGAAGATACCCAAGGAAGATTGTACGTCAATCTAAGAAACGTGCCTCCAACAATAATCGTGATGCACTTTTAGAACCGTGTATACAAAAAGAGAAATCCAACAGAATAACCTTTGTAAACACGTTCAACACAAGATCGAACCAAGTGCAGAAGATTGTACTGAAACACTGGTCAATCTTGAACACTGGAGGAGACCAAATACCAGGGCCTCTCTTTGACTTTAAGAGAGGATCGAATCTGAGGGATAAGCTTGTTCACACAAGACCAAGGAACAAGATATCACGACCAGTGGGTACTTTATGGGATCTACCTGCGGTAGAAGGTCGACTGCAGATGTGATTAACATGAATGCGCATGGTTTACCTTTGATGACATTCCACCATAAGAGTACTCATACACTATATGCTTGATAATGGTGAGCGACCATTGATGCAAGCCAGCTGATTAGAGATCGCCTCGGTGAATCATCCACCACCATTTTTTGTAACTAATAATATATGAGCAAGTTTGTGACTGTATGTTTGTATTGTTTTTTAACTAGAGCGGTGCTCCACTCGCCTGAGCTGCAGCCAGGTGGGGTGATGAATTATTCTCCTACCTATTAGGTAAGCAAATTTTTGGACTTAGGTAATGGTAAATTTGACCATACTTTAGTGGCACATTGAATAAAATGTATCATGTGTTGTGACAACACTGTAATGTTTGTCCCTTCCCCCCACCCCTTTTTTGGTTCTTCGTGTTTCCTGTTTCTTGGCACTACGGTCCTTCAGTCTTCTGGAGGATATTGAGTATGACCTGAAATCCACAAGTGATATAATTTGTATTATTAATTATTGCAGTAGCAAAAACATACTGGTCCTGAAGAAAGCAGTGGCGTAATATATTTGCCACAGATGCTGAAACATGTCGACCCCTCCTGCAAACAGATATTTTGTTAAATCTGTTGGTATTACATATTGTTTTTAACGTTGGAAGAATTGAGAGACACCATTAAATTGTCAATTTCTACTCATCTCTATCCAATTTTATATACCTCACACCTTCACTTTACACTCTTGCACTGCAAATCAGTTACCCTTTCTGACATCTTACATTCTTGGTATCACCCATTTAAACATATATTTACTAATAGTTGATTGTCTGTCACAGTAACATCTAGTGACAGGCAGCACTTTCTCCTGGGTTACGGAGAACCCACATGATGACAAAGGGCGGTACCGAGCGCGAACTGATGGGTACTTTTTCCCAACCTTAGGGATGTAGTGCTTTCTGACACACATCACTACACCTCTACTTTCACCACGTTGGTCATCTTTAGTTGTGCTTTGAACTGTATACACACCTGAGCCTTGTTTTCTGACCTTCAGACACTCTCTGTTATTAGTACGTATTGTTGTGGCACGTGTCTGCTTGTAGGTTGTTAATTTTGCCCTTAGATCCTCATTCAAACTGTTGTTTTTTGTTCTTTTTTATTGTGCCATATATACTGCATTTCAGAGCAGAATAGTTTAAATAAATATTCTAAACTTCATTCATGTCTCCGGGTTATATTATTGTGGGCAAGTATGAGTGAGAGAGCAAAAGTATGTGTCCTGTCACCGCAATCCCTGAGAGGGTCGAGAGTGTTGTGTTCTTGTTGGGACAGTCAGTGTATGCTGCTGTGGTGTCTCCATCTGACTCTTGTGCCATTGTGAGATTGCTGAGGTGGGTGATACTGGTGCACTGCTGGGGACAGGGCTGCTTTGCGTAAAGATGTTACCCTCTTCTTTCTTATCACCTCTTCTTTATTATTACCTTTGCCTTCCACCGTGATCTAAGCTGATTCCACTCTCTCAACACCTTCACCGCCACCACCTGCAGCAATTGTTTAAGGTGTGCCTCACAGCGGATTGTCTAATGTTTTTTCAGATGGGTCATTTGGCCTCCAGTACCATAGGCTTATCTCGATGAACAAATTCAGCATATTGCAATGTAGTCCTCCTGCTTGCTAATTGTAAAGAAGTCCCGAACTGGGGAGCTGAACTTTTTCAGAGGGGCACTGTTGCCACTGCCAATGCCTGAAAACTGTAGGTAGGTGGGTGTGTTGATGATTGACTCTCTGCATTGGGTACTTCTACTGAGGTAGTGGTGGATACAAGTCTCAGCTGGCGCCTTACAAAAATGGGAGCTGGCATTGGCGTTGGTGATAGTATCAGTGCCACATCCCTTAGAGCAGGTTAAATAGGAGTGGTAATGTCAGTTTCCTCTGGGCCAGCTTCTATGACAATAACTGTCTCTTCATCCTCATCTCCTTCCATATTTGAAAGGCTTTCAGGAACTTTCCTTTTCCCTTCCCTCTCCTGGCATGTCTTGAGCTCAGCAGGTGTCGAACCCATGTCTAGATCATCAGAAGGGGACATGGAGAAGATGGTGGAGTAACCATCCTTTTTCGTGCTGTAGATCTGGAAGCCAATGGTTCTTACTCAGCAGGAAGTGCAACCTCCTGTTCTGTTCCTACTTCAGGAAGATCTACCATCGCTGGCTGCAGCTGTTGTCCACTTTGCTCAGTTTCCTGCATCAATTGGGTACTACTTTGGGAAAGAGACAAATCAAATTCAATGTCACTGCACGTCTGCATCACCATGATTGCAGTGGCTGCCTCACAGAAAAAGATGGGCTTGGGCTTAGGGTGGAGTGGTGCTGTTGATGCGTGTTAGACCTGGCATCTTTTGGAGTGTTTCCCCAGTCTTTTTTCTTTCTGACCCCCCAGTTTTGACTCTGTTTTTGCAGGTTTAGTGTCTCTGCGCACTATCTCACTGCTGTTCAGTGTTAAAGTATCAGGCCCTAATCTTCCCTTTTCTTACATATCAGTCACCCCTAAGGTAGGCCCAAGGTATCCCTGTGGGCAGGGTGCTATGTATCCTATAGGTAGGACATGTACTGGTGTGTGTGGCATGTCCTGGTAGTGAATTACAGTGCATTTAGTTTTTCACTAAGGAAAGGCTATCTGTCCCGTAGAATAGCATGGGGGTTTTACTTATAACATTTTATAAGCATAACTTCCCATTGGGACAAGATGGGGAAATTGAGTTTAGTATGCCTGGACTCAGAATGTAAAATGCATCTTTTAGTAAGGATGATTTTTATGTTCTGTGTTTGAAAATACCACTTTTAGAGGGGATGTATGTTTTTGCTTAGTCATCCTGTGTGCCTCTGCTAGGTTTGTGGATTGACTGTCTGATTTGAGTGGCAGGGTCTGGGGATGGGCATTCTTTTCACACAGGGGTCGAGGTGTGTCCTGCCATTCCTGGATGAGTCAGGGCTGAGCTGACTGGATCTGGGCTGCATTTAGAGTAGTGGAAGGAGATTTCCTTGTACATGAATGGGCCTGGTGTGCCTTGGACAATGCTGTCTCCACCTCCTGCCGGGAATCGTAACAGGCAGAACTGGTTTGGACTAAGCACAGACACTCTCTGCCTGAGAGAACGAATGAATTTTGAGCATAAATATTTGGGCCCCGAACTTTAGAACTCACTGGCATCAAGGAACCTGCCATGAAGAATAGCTGGAAGAGCTGCAAGGAGGAGTACTGCCTCTGCTGTGTTATTGCTTTGTTGGGTTGGCCTGCAGTTGCTGCTTTTGCGTGTGACAGTGAAAGGACTGGACTGAATTTTGATTACTTGTGCTGTCTATCTCTAGGGCTTGAAATAGAGCTTGCCTCCTGTTCTGAAGTCTCAGGGACTTAAAAGACTTTACCAACCTCTGGATATTGCTTCTGGAACTGTTGGTTCAGTTGTCACAGAGAAGGGAAAAGCAACCGTCTCCGTAATTGACTCCATTTCTTGAAAACACCAATGAGGGCACCGCCACATCTCACACCGCAACCCTGGTCTCACTGACAACGATGACTGATGTTGCCACCATCGAGCCGCTGCTTGCAACGTGACCTGTGAGCACCGCACTCCGCACCACTTTGCTTCACTTCACCGCCCTGGTCTCACCGACGCCATTGCTGCCTGCTGACTTCCACACCCGGGACCGCATCCTGGCTGGGGGCACCGCTCGTAAATTTCACGATGCACCACCTTGTCCCACACAGCAGTCTGGGACGAACTACGCCAGCTTCGCGCAACCGGCTTTGTTGCCTGCACAGTGATCTGTCAGCACTACATCGAGCACCGCCTTCACTCCTCACCGCAGCCCTGGTCTCACCGATGCTGCTGGACAACCGTCACTGAGCCTCTGTCTGCGCAGCACCACTCCACTTCACATCACAGCCGCGACGGTTGCCACGTCCAGCTCGTACCAACGTGTCAGCCGCAACACAAAATGTACTGCTTATGAGTCTGCTGACACCCCTGACCGATGCAGTCAGATGGAACTGTTGGATTCTGTTGTTTTCAGTATTGCGGTAGCACTGGATAGAGCTACTGACTCGGAAAAACTTTGTTTTTGGAGATATTCCTGCAATTTTAAAATATATCTTAAAAAGTATATATATTTAAGTACTGTATGCTAAATTCTTATCGTTTCAGTCTTGGTTTGGATATATAAAAGTATTGGATATTTTTCAAAACTGGTGTGGTGTCCTTATGTAGTGTTTTCACTGTATTACCGTTGGTTATGTGCAAATGCTTTACACACTGCCTCTGAGATAAGTCTGACTGCTCGTGCCACGCTACCAAGGGGGTGAGCAGGGGTTATTTTAGGAGTGTAACTCCCTTATCTTGACTATAAGGAAGAGTCCCTACAAAGGTGCAAACCGTGGAGAACTAGAAACCCATGTGGGGGGTGTGGGTAACAAGATGGCTGAGTAGGACGTGCTGTGCTGAACTCCGTCCTACCGCGGCAAACTCTGGAACTATCCTGTGGTACTGATCGGGCACCGATCTCACCCTGAACTCCTTTCTACTCAGTGCGCCCACTGAGCTGGATTGAAGCCGTGGAAAATTGTGCCGGCAGGCTTGGGAGCAGGCTGCCATCTTGATTGGAGCTGAGATCACTGCTGAGCACGGCGGAGGCCCGGAGTGAGCGGCCTCCCCGTCCAGACCTCGGATCTACAAAGGGCACAGGCCAGTAGCGGGGGCCATGGACGCCCCGACCTGGGAGCTGGGATCATCCCTGAGGTCTGGCGTGTGGAGAGTGGCCCATAGACAGAGGTGAGGCCTGCACGCGTGTGCGCTGGAGCTTCACAGTGGCAGAGTATTGCGACGGACTGCGGGGCGGCCACACCATAGCCACACCTGCACTGGGGACTGCAGGAGGCTGGGGCACACTGACAGAGGGCATCCTATGGAGCGCGGTATTTAAGAAATTACTTTGCAGAGGCTGGGGGGTGCCCTGGGCCTCTCGTGACAGTGCAATGAAGCCACACCTAGCAGAGTAGTAGTAGGAGGCCGCCAAAACACTCAGAGCGCTCTCGGCATATATTTGCTATTTAGTAATGTTGGGGGTGTCGTGAGGCTGGTGCACACATCGGCTGAATCTCTGAGGGCCCGGTTACTGTTTGTTGGAATATACTGGCTGTGGGATTGGTGCACCTGCGCATGGTCTTGGTGCCTGTGAGAAGGCCCATGAGAATCGCGGAGACGAGGAGTCGCCTGGGCGCCCATGGCTTCTAGTGGCCCGGGGAGCCAGACCCCCGTGCTGAACATGGTGCGTCCCTTTTGACTGGGATTGATCGAGATCCTGAGTGACAGGTGCCACATTGCTGTGGGGGGACACAGTCGGAGGAGTGGAATCTGGGGTGAGCCCTTACTGGTCAGAGCGGAGGAGGCAAGACATTGGCGCCCACCATGGGGAAGGATAAGGGGGCTAAGGTGCAGGTTAACAAAACTCTGAATTCTGCACAACCCCTGCCTCAGGGGCCTCACCAGAGGGACACGCAAAATGAGGACAATGATGCGACGGCACCGGGGGAGGACGCGCAAGATCCCTTTCTGAGAGATATCCTGGCAGCGGTACAGACGACGAGAGATGAGATGGTGACCAGAATTGATGCAGTGGCAATTGATTTGAACCTCCTACGGTGTGACCTGCGCAAAGTCCCAGACCGAGTCACCTCAGTGGAGCAGAATGTAGATGCGCTTCAATCTGAGGTAAAGGCCCTACGGACCACGGTCATTGAACTCCAGAGGAAGGCGGTCAGGTTGGACGAATTCACTGAGGATCAAGAGGGGTGCTCCTGAAGGAACACCCTGAGGTTTGTGGGGTTTCCAGGGTGGGTGGAGGGGCCCTTGGCTGCGTTATTTTGGAGGACTGGCTAACGAAGATCCTGGCTCCTGGCAAACCGTCCAAATTCTTTAATATTGAAAGAGCCCACAGGGCATTGGCACCTCCACCGAGCCCAGGGGCGCCGCCACAGGCCATTATAGCCAGATGCTTTAACTACAGAGACCTGCTCCTACAGTCTACTCGCACCAAGTCAAATCTACACTTTGAGGGACACCATATTGCTATCTTCCCCGACTATACCCAGAGGGTACAGGACCAAAGTTGCACATTTCTGGCAGTGAATAACGCATGAGAGAAGCAGGGATGAAGTACAGCCTTCTTTATCTGGCCAACCTTTGGGTGGAGCATAAGGGCAAGGCTCTGTTCTTCGGATCGGCGGAGGAGGCCTCTGACTGGATGGATAGTACGGGAGAGCGGGAGTTCCGGAAGAAGACGCAGACGCAGTCAGGCCAGCGCACAGGATCTCTGGACCGAACCGGGAGGCTATGCCGAATGTCTGAAGGAATGAGATAATGGGACACGGGGGACTCTGGGAAGGTCATGTGTGTGATGACAGAACTTTGCAGGTGGTGGAATGTTTGCCGGACTCTGAGCTGGCCTCATTGGAGGTCATTCCGGACACAAATGTTGACCGAATATGTGGAGCCGAATGTGGAAGTTGGTCTGGAACGCTGAACAAGGCGATAAGTGTCTGTATTTTACCGCTCTGATACCAAATGCTATATGGTACACGTTTCATGTTTAGGCATGAGAATCAATTGTATGTGCAAGCCGTGGGGGGTGGGACACATCCCTCACCAGCAACTGGGTCCTCTTACGTGAGCTGGAGGCCTAGATCTCACACTCGGTTTGGGTGCTTGGCGCTGATGATTGGCAAGACTCAGAGTATGACTCACAGGACATACTTTGTGTTTTAGGTGGGGGGCGTTGTAAGGAGTCTGGGTCCTCTTACGTGAGCTGGAGGCCTAGACCTCACGCCCGGTTCGGATGCCTGGTGCTAATGATTAGGCAAGAGTCAGAGTATGGCTCACAGGACATACTTTGTGTTTTGGGTGGGGGCGCTGTAAGGAGTCTTAATGTTTTCTTGGAAAAGCCTAAGGGGGTGGTATAGGACAGGGATAGCGCTGCTCACTCGCTATGTTGGTGGAGGGAAGGGTCTTGTCGTACTGCCCAGTGGGTGGGGGGGACCAGGATGTTCTCTATATTTTACCTGTTGTTCATGGTTGTTGGGGAAGAGGGAGGGATTGTTGTCTAAGCCGAGCTTTACCACAGAATGCTCAGTTAGAAGGTGTACTGGCGAGATGGTAATGGAATCGGGCTGCCAGATGTACAAGGAATATACGGGGAATTGCCTCGCTAGAAAAACGTACAAGGGTACACTCATTCTTATGAAGATATAAAATAGCCATAGCAGGTTTGCAGGAGACACATGCTTGGGGGGGCGGCGCTGCCATTCATCAGGTGAAGGTGACGCGGACAGCTCTACGCCACCTCATTCTTGGGATTTGCACGGGGCACTGACCTGGGAGGCTCCTGGGATCCCTTTCCAATACCTACATCACACGCCAGATCCTGAGGGACGTTATGTAGTATTATATGGTAGGTTGGACGGCCAGGAAGTATGCCTGATCAATGTGTATGCCCCCAACTTGGACGCCCCTGCCTTATTCTGTGAAGTGTTGAAGGTAGCGACTCCATGCCTGGGTGGAGATATTATACTTTGATGGGACGATGGACTGTGAGCCCCCCCACACGAATACCAAGCCTGGCATGACCAGGGCCCTGCTGGATGTGATGAAGGAGATGGGCCTGCTTGATACATGGAGGATCAGGCGACCGGAATCTCGGGTGTTCTCCTGTCATAACCATGCGTCCAATACATACAGCAGGTTGGATCAGACCTTTGTATTGCAGACTTTTATGCCCAGGGAGGAGGAGATAACATATCTCCCGAGACACATATTGGATCACTCCCGGTTACTTTCGACGCTGAGTTTGGCCAGACCCAGAGCGGTAATCGCTATGTGGCAGCTTTAATAGGAGGCACTCACGGATCCGCCCTGCATCGGGCAGCTGGAGGAGCAACTTACGTCTTATTTTAGGACTAACTGGGGCTCGGCATTGTCATGGCCGTGGAGTGGGAAGTAATGAAGGTGATTTTTTGGGGGGTTTGCCTCAGTATGACCCATGGCGCTCGGAAACAACTCAAATGAGATATTCAGGTCACTGAGCAATGGTTGGTTGAACTGGAAGAGGTACTACTGTTGGAGCCTGGCCGATGGAATGAGTGGCGGGAAACACTGGAGGAACTTCTGGAGGCGCGGCGCCTTGAAAAGTTCTAATACACCGCATACCGGCAGTGCCTGCATGCGGAAGGAGACTGCTACTAGGGACTGCTAGCAAAGCTGATCCATAATGAGATGCAGCCCTCACCCATAGTGCAGATGAGGACTGTGGATGGGCACATGAAATACAGCCAGCATTGTATTTTGGATACTTTGGCAGACCATTTGGCCGGAGTATATGCGGGGTGCCACGCCCCAGCACAGGAGGAGTTGGGGGAATTCCTCACTACTCTAAAGTTCCCTGTATGGAGGATGAGACCAAACAAATACTGGATGAGCCACTTTCAAAGAAGGAAATACTGGGAGGGATTAAATCCTTGAAATCAGCCAAGAGTCCGGGTAGCGACGGCCTCCCGGCTGAATTTTATAAGAAATTCACACATATCCTGGCTGATCACCTCCTTGAGGTATATAATGAAGCCTTCCAGTCACGGGCACTCCCCGCCTCCATGAATGAAGCGGTGGTGGTAATGCTCCCTATGGCGGACCGGGACGATCAAGTCCCAGGGTCATATAGGCCCATCTCCCTGCTAAATATCGACATGAAGGTCCGTAAGGGGATCAAGTCAGCGCGCCTGCAGCCGTACATGCAGCGCCTCTTTCACTCAGACAAGGCGGGCTTCATCCCTAAACATAGCACGGCCCTGAATCTAAGACCTCTGTCTCACGTTTGGTACACGCCTGTGCTCCAGCAGGAAGAATGCACATTAGCACTTTTAGACATCGAACAAGCGTTCAACTCTGTAGGGTGGGCATATCTCTGGGAGGTCTTGCGGGCCATGGGAGTGGGAGGCCGGTTTCAGCAATGGGTGCAGCTCTTGTACGTGTCGCCGTGTCCCAGAATCAGAGTGGGATAGCTGGTGTCCTGGGCCATCTGACTGCAAAGGAGCACCAGGCAGGGGTGCCCGCTATTGCCGCTACTTTTCACGGTAGATCTCTGAACGAGTATGGCGCCATTTGGGATCACACCTGGTGAAACTAATCACCTGGTGTCCATATATGTGGACGACACCCTGGTGTACATCTGGGACCGAAGTGCAGCAATGCCGGTGCTGCTGGACACTCTGGAGGGGTTTGGTCACATGTTGGGCTTTTGAATTAACCAGGGGAAGTCCGAGCTGGTTCCGTTGGGACGGCTGGCTCTCTTCCCGGACGAGGAACTCCAATAGGTGGGAGTTCCATGGGTACGGACTGCACCGCGATATTTGGGGATCCGACTAGCGGACACTGCTGATCAATATCTGACACATAACATTGGCAGGATAGTGGAGGGTCTGAGAGGCTTGGTGCGTTTCTGGCAGGAGTTGCCACTGTCACTAATGGGGAGGATAGCGCTGATCAAAATGGTGGTCCTGCCTTGGTGTTTGTATGCAATGCAGCACTTCTTCTATCGGATCCCCTGATCCTTTTTTATTGAACTGGATATGCTTATCATTGACCTGCTATGGGGACCCAAACGCAACCGTGTTAGCCTGGCTACTCTGCAACGAACGTGGAAGGCTGGGGGGTTAGAGTTCCCATGCCTGGAATATTACTACATTGCCTCACAGCTCCAACACGCAATACATTGGCTAGACTGGGACAACAACTGGGAAAAGACCCTGCTGCTGGGGACCTTTGGAGAAAGGAAGCTGCCTGAGTTGCTCATGATGGGGGTGGGGGTGTCCATACTAATTGTGGGCAGAGAACTCTGCTCTGCCCGCAGAGTGTGCGGAGCTTTGCCTACTCCGCGTTCCATGGAGAACGCGGAGTAGGCAAAGCTCCCCACACTCCGCAGTGGAGCGGAGTGGGCCGCCACCTGCCTCCCACATGCCCTATTAACAGTAAGTAAAAACGATTTAAGTAAAGAAAAACACATTACCTTAGCTGCGGCGTCCCCGGGCTGCCCCCTTCCTCTTCATCGCGTTCTTGCTCAAAACTGTGCATGCGCTGTTGCCCACACATGCACGGACCGTGCATGCGCAGTTTTGACCAAGAGCACGATGAAGAGGAAGAGGGCAGCAAGGGGATTATGCAACTAAGGTAAGGCGTTTTTCTTTACTTTTGAAGAATTTTTTTACATTTTTACATATTGCTAATAGGGCGGGTGGGAGGCGGGTGGCGTACCGGAGCTACGCGGAGTTTCACGGAGTTTCTTTTCAACTCTGGGGTGCTCCGCATAGCCCCACTTCACCCACTATGCCCAGGGTTAGTCCATACACTGTGCATCATGTGGCGGAGATGTGGGAAATGGTGGATCGGAAAGTACTGAAGAGGGCCCCATACGTGCCAGACATGCCCCTATGGGTTGTCCAGCCGTTCCAATGGATTGCCGCATCAATGTCAGTGCGGAGGTGGCGGGAGGTGGGATGCCTGACCATGGGTGACCTATATGATAACGTAAGGTATATCACACGCGAGCAGGCATGGGAGATGTTTGAGCAGGGTCCCGGATAATTCCTACAGTATGAAAAGATGGCACAGGTGGTGAGGGACTTAAGCCCACGTTTCTGGATGATCCCCCGGTTTCCCAGGTATTACAGACTTTGCTAATTATGAGTAAAGGCCGCAGGCTGATTTCACATTTATACCGGGAGATCAAGGATGATGGAGTGATTGATGTGCTACCAATCCAAGTGAAGTGGGAGACACTTACGGGGGACCGTCTCACTGACAAGGACTGGACCAAGATCCATGAAGGGGTTAAACAAGTGAGTGCAAACGCGAGGTTTAAAGTAATAACATTTTAATTATGTCCATCAAACGTATCTGACCCCGAAAATGCTCCACAAGATCTACCCAGACCGATCTGGGCAATGTCCTCAGAGTGGAGAGTCGAAGGCTGCGTTCATACACATGGCTTGGACATGCCCTGTGCTTCAAGGGTATGGAACTGAAGTTCTGGCGGTGTTGAGGGGAGCGACAGGATGGAAGATAGCGGCAGAGGTCCGGGTGGTGTTGCTGGGATTGCTGCCTCACCGTAAGAACAAGAATCTTAGTAGAAAGCTTGTCGTCCTGGGGCTGGCACTTGCAAAGTGGCGGATAGCCATCTTGTGGCTGGGTCGCCGTCTGCCCAGTATGTCACAGTGGGTGCGGGATGTGCAGGAATGGGCGACTGCCAATGTGATTCGGATGCAGCAGACCAGACGTGTGAGAAGCTAGATGATGATGTACAGGCCTGGAGGGTAATGGTGGCAGAGCTGGTAAACGGGTGAGCATACGGAGCAGACAGCGACGCAGAGGGGGGGAACATACACTCAGGAGGGGAGGCGGACAGTACCAAGGAGATGAGGGAGGCATGCTAGCATAGTTCACCTGGGCGTAGATTAGAAGGAGTAGAGGAGCTTGGTGCACCGAGTTACAGCATAATCGATCGTACACCAGACATAGCAGGGGTGGCGGGGGGAGTTTTGTTGGGTGGGGGCAATGAGGGCAGGGGGGGTTGGGTGGTTGATCCGTAGCCCCGGAGCGTGGGTGCATGGGCCATAGTAAGGATCCGCTGTATTGTCCATGTATGAGGCATCATGCATAAGATACAGGTGGGGAGAAGTTTGTTTAAAGACTGAACATACTGTTCATGTACTTGAGCCTGTTGTGTATGGAGTTTGGACAATCAGTAATATATGCCCATGATTTGGTACATGTCGATATCAGTGATGTTTGTTTATAAAAAGTCAATAAAGATATCTAAAAAAAAACTAGAAACCCATATTTCTAATAATGTGGGAGTGCTGCTTCCAGATTGCTCTCTAGAGGCTGGTGTGGCAGGCACAAGTTGCCGGAAAAAGGTTGTGGTCGACACACCAGTGGGGAAAAGTTGCTTCTTCTCTTTTTTTTATTTTTTATTAAGCAACTCCAATAATACAAATACAGAAAATAATGTAATAATCGAGAAAGATACAAATCTTAAGTTCATCAATAAGTTGCAAAAATCATATACATAAACCAGATATTCCATACAATCATTATAAGTCATCTAATCATTATGAGAGGAAATTAAATATAAAAAAATATATAATACAGTTTATATATTCCTAGTGGACGTACTCCATCTAACTATAGGGGACCAGATCCTAGCCCCACGAATTCTAGCATACCTACCTCTGGTAGCATATATGGCTTTTTCCTGGTTATAGACACCTAGGAAACGCCCTAACCACATTTGAAAAGTTGGTGGATCAGCCTCTTTCCATCTTGCTGCTAGTATAATTCTATATACTGCTGTGCCTATAAATAAACATGATTCCTCTTCTGTACTTAAGTTTAGAGAGCTGTCATACCCTAGAATATACAGAGTGGAAGATTCCGCCAGTATATGTCCAAACACTTCCTCCCAGAATTCAGACACCATTCTTCTAAAAGATGTTAATTTATTGCATTCATAAAACATATGAATTAATGTAGCAGGGCCTCTTCCACACCTCGGACATTCATCATTCGCCCTTTTACCCCAAGCATAGAGCATAGCCTGGGTATAATAAAGATTATAAATGGTCTTATAAATCTGGGCCCTGAGGTTAGAGCTCAGGAGCAACCTTGATGTTAATAATAGGCTCATATCTATATCCACATTGGTGTTATCCAGTTTGTCGACCCATGCGACTTCGGTATGTTTGAGATCATCTTGAAGCTTCCCGAGTAGCATACTATAGAAAGTGCGAATTTTAGACGCATATTTGCTTAATGTTTCTAAGAGAGGGATCTTATCTAATGTGATATTAGGCGTTTTCAAGCTCAGAATTGTATTCAGTTGAATATATTTAAAGTAATCGCTATTAGAAACTTTAACATTTCTTTGAAGTTTCAGAAATCTGGTCCTAGGATCACCAGTGAAAAAGTCCCCTGCTGTAATAATTCCTAAATTTTCCCATTTCCTTGCAATAGCATCATTAACCTGTTTAGGTAAAAGTGAAGGACCGCCACAGGGGCGTATACCTGGTAAATTTTGGAATTTTCATATATCTCGCTATTCTCCCCCACACTTTACCTACATTATTGATCACTTTAAATTTCGTTTTTTTAAAGTAGCTTGGCTCCAGTTGTCTAAGCAAAAGCTCTCGGGCTTTCACCCTATTGATAATTCATAAATTGATGGTATTCTTGTACCTCCTAGGTTCTCCGGTTGGTCAGTAGTGTTAAACAGCGGAACCATCTGTTGAAGGAGAGCGGACCAAAGGTATAGCATAATGTTTGGAGTGGCAAGTCCCCCCCTTTCCAGTGGTAATGATAAATATTTCAACGACCTTCTGATTTTACCATACTGCCAAATAAATTTAGCCATTTGACATTCAAGGGTTTTTACTATTTTGTCATCAATAAGTAAAGTTATCGCCCGAAACAGATATAGTATTTTGAGAAGTATGTTAATTTTAAGATAATTAGCTCTCCCAATAATTGATAAGTGTATACTATTAAACCGCATTAAATCTTGTTTTATTGTAGAAAGTAGAGGTTCATAGTTTATGTGACAGATATCTTAAATCTTAGTACTTATACAAACCCCGAGATATACTGCTGTTTCTGCTTTTCTGGGGTCGCTAAAGTCTATATTCTCGGTGCATAATGTTATGTTATGTTATAGGTGCTTATATAGCGCGCAGCTGCCCCAGCTAAGGGGCGTCCCGGCGCTTTAATAGACAGGAGAATCGGCTACCGCAGGAATGGACTCGCGGCTATAACATAACAAAGCAGTTTAACAGAAGAGGTAGGTTTTGATAACCCTTCTGAATGTCAGGAGGTCCTGTAGGCCCCGAACCTGGAATGGTAGGGCGTTCCATAGTTTCGCTGCGAGGTAGCGGAAGCAGCGTCCTCCCATCCGCGCGCGATTTATTCGAGGAACCACCAGGTGCTGACCCTCTGAGCGTAAAGCTCGCCGAGGGATGTAGGGGGTCAGGAGGGGACAGAGCATGGGAGGAGATGCAGAATACAGGATTTTAAATGCCAGACAGAGGGTCTTGAATTGGATCCTCTTGTCCACGGGCAGCCAGTGCAGTTTGGTCAGGGTACTAGAAACTGACTGGGAGCGGTGGAGCCCTATCAAGGCTCAAGCCGAAGCGTTTTGGACTTGTTGCTATCTTCCTACCTCAGCCTGATTGGCCCATGAAAGTAGAGAGCTCGCATAGTCCAGTCGAGATAAAATGGAGGACTGTACTATGAGCTGACGAGTAGGAGGGTCAAAGAATTTTAAGATCGGCTTAAGGTTCCGAAGGATCCCAAAACATGTGGCGGCAACCTTTTTGGTGTGGTGGATGAACTTAAGTGAGGAGTCTAGCCAGACTCCAAGGTTTTTTACCTCGCTCTTAGGCTCGGGAGGATTCCCGAGAATGTCAGGCCACCATTTCTCTCCCCAGGCTGAAACATCCTTTCCTACGAGTAAGACCTCAGTCTTGTTGGCATTAAGCTGTAGGTAATTAGATGTCATCCAGTTGGTAACTGCGGTTAGGCCAAGTTTAAACTTAGATACATTCAGCCCTGAGTCTTCACTCAGCAATACCACTAACTGAGTGTCGTCCGCGTATAAGACTATGGAGAGCTCCCACCATTTGGCATCCTCAGCCAGTGGCTGGACGTAAAGATTTAATAACGTCGGACTGAGTGCAGATCCCTGGGGTACTCCCTGCTCAATTGCTCGTTCCTTTGATAGGAACGGGGAGTGGACACTCGGGAGGACCTTCCAGTCAGAAATGCCCTGAACCAGTCTAGTGCTTGTCCACAAATCGCTGCTGCCTCCAGTCGATGTAACAGTACCTCGTGTGAGACCGTGTCAAAGGCAGCGCTGAGATCTAGAAGAATCAGCGCTGCCGTCTGACCGGAATCCATGATGGTCCGAAGATGTTCTGTTACACTTAGAAGTGCCGTTTCGATACTGTGGCCCGCTCGGAATCCATGCTGGGAGGCGTCAAGGATGGTATTAGCGCAGAGGAATTTTGTGAGAATGTTATTCACGTGGGACTCTGCCACCTTGGCAGGCCAAGGTAGCAATGAGATTGCCCTAAAATGTTCCCGTCTTGTGGGGTCTAGCGTGGGTTTTTTGATAATGGGGGATACCCAAGCCTGCTTCCATCTAGTGGGTATGGTGGCATTTTTAAAGGAAGAATTAATAATTTCTCGGAGGGGGATGAGTATGAGCGTGGAAGCTTCTTTGAAATGGGCAGGTTTTAATGGGTCTGCAGGAGAACACAATTTAATTTTCCCACAGAGTCTGAGGAAATCATCCTGATTTAATAAGATGATGGTTTTATCTTTATTAAGAGAATACCCAGAATAGCTTCCAAACCTATGCGTAATAGCCTCTATTTCAGTGATTGCTTCAGATGGGTCAGGTGTTAGTACGGCCACATCATCCGCATTGGCGAGTATTTTAGTATCGAAGGTACCAGAGCTGATTGGTTTAATTAAGGTGGTCTGCATGAGTTTAACAATCAATGGGTTAATATACATCGCAAACAATAGCGGTGAGCATGGGCAGCCTTGCCTTGTTCCTCTTGTTATCCTAACTATCCCGGATTCAGTACCCATGGCCTGGATCTTAGCTGTTGGTTTTTGGTACATTGCTTTAACAGCCTTAATAAATATAGGTCCACAGTTATTTTGCTCCAATATACTCCAAAGAAACTCCCATGACACCCTGTCGAAGGCTTTCTCGACATCGAGAAGGATCATCGACATCTGGCCCCCGGTCCCAGCCATGACATCGAAGAGTGAGATCACTCTGTGAGTGCGATCATTGGTAGACCTGCCGGGGATAAAGCCATGTTGCCAGGGGGAGACCAGATGTTCGATAACCCCTCTCAACCGGCGATGGGAGGTCCGCTGGTTTGCCTTTTTTTGAGAAGATAATTATGTTGGTTTCTTTCCATGAATTTGGCGTAAGGCCACTCCACTGTATACCAATAAAGAGATCGAGTAGGAAAGGCAGGATTTGTGTTCCCAAAATCTTATATAGCTCTATGGGGATTTTGTCAGGACCGGCTGCTTTTCCTGAAGCAAGATCATAAAGGGCACTCTGCACTTCTGCTAGGGTTATCTCTTTTTCCAAATCTTCCCTTATTGTAATCTCTAAGGCCTTGTCCCATCCTGTATTAGCTAAAAATTCACTAAGAAATAATCCTGTTTAAACACTGCTGGTTGACTTGTCTTCATGATACAGTTTTTGATAGTATAGTTGGAATACTTTCGCTATGTCTGTTGGGTCAGTATACACAAGGCCCTCTGATTTTATAGCCTTAATGGCGTTATAGGAGATTTGTTTGTCAAGTGCGTAGAGCGAGCTGTTTCCCAGTCCTCTCTCCGTTTTCATACACATCCCTTCGATGTGTTTGATAGGTTTCTGCTGCTCTTTGTGTAAGACCGCTGTTTAACTCCGTTTTTAATACCAGCATCTGTCTCATTGTATGTGCCCCATCCTCCCCGCGAGCTATTGATGCTACATGATCCTCCTCAATTTTAGCTAATTCTGTCATTAATAAGTGATTTTTATTGTCAAGTTGTTTTTTAGTCCTAGCCACATAGCTAATTGTTTCCCCCCTCAGTGCGGCCTTAAAGCAGTCCCACACTACCACTCTTGATGCACTGTAGCGGTTTAGATCGAAGTATTCTTGCGCCCATTTTAGTAATGAAGATTATGTAATCACTGTTAACCAAGAGTTTCCTGTCAAAAGTCCAGTTAGATCGTTGTCTGTTGAATCCAGTTAGATTGGTAGAATAGATTAATGCATTGTGATCCAAAATAATTTTCGGCCATTTATGTATCTCAGCTTGATTGGATAGGTCCCTTGTGACTAATATATAGTCTATCCTGACATACTTATTGTGGGGATGTGAGTAATAAGTATACCCTGGATCAGGCTGGTTTTTAGAATCCCATACATCCACAAGATCAAAGCTATCTCTAAGTTGACTGACCGCTTTAAAAAATCTTGGTTTACGACCTACATACCTTTGTTGTCTCCTAAAGGCGGGGTCCAATGAAATATTAAAGTCCCCACATACTACAAGTGAACCCGGCCAGGATGCAAGTTCTAATTCAAGGGTCTCAAAAACATAAGGATCATCCTGGTTCGACCCATATACCGTACAAATGGTTAGCCCCATGGCCAGCTCTACAATAGCCCACCTCCCTTGTGTATCTGCTGCTTTGCGTTTAGGTTCCCCCAGGGGTATCTTGGCTAGAATAGCTACACCACGGGTATTAGATGTTTGTGTGGAACAGACCAATAAATTATAGCCTCTAAATTTCAGCAAATCTCTCTTGTCCCAGGGTAGATGAGTTTCTTGAAAGCTGATTATGTCAGCTTTATTTTGTTTAATTATCTCACCTAGCCTGGCGCGTTTGTACTATCATTTAGTCCTGCCACATTCCAAGTGCAAATTGCTATTTTCCCCATTTTACTCTGCTAAAGAATTTCCTTAGACCATGAAAACCTACTTTAAATTTCTCAGATTTTTGCATGTGCTTTATTAATTTTACCATATCAGTGATACTTTGTATCAGTCTCATTGTCCAATTGGAGTTATTGCTTATTTTATGTTTTTCTCCCCCCTGCCCTCCCCCCGACCCCGACCCCCTCCCTTTCCCCCCTGCCTTCTCTCTCCCCCACCCCACACCCTTAGTGAGGCAAACAGACTCCATTAGAGTCTGGTAGTGATGGACATGCCACACAAGCTCCTAGCCCCTACCTAGTAATCATATTCAAAAACAATCAAATGCTGATTTATCCTTCAATCCAATATAAGTGTTAATCTAATACCTAACCCCCTCACCTGAGTAGCTCATCAGTTCAACAGCTTAGTTTCACCTCCTTAACCCCTCATACAAATAATTAAGCAGATAATTAAACATTAAACATTGTCCCCTCCAGTCTCAATTCATTATGCCTTTAACTTCACATTATGCAAATAAATCAGATAACTACGGCTAAGGTCAGACTGGGCTTAATTTAGTATAGGTTAACTTTTAGTTTAGCTCAACATAGCCCATCAAGTTATTCCTTAGCTTTAAGTCCTGAAATAAAAAACTTTGTTTGACCCCCAAATCTTACTTTAAGCCGTACTGGATTATTGAGGTAACCAAAACAAAAAGCCAGCACTGAGTCCTACTATACCAAAACACTATTGCAAAAAGCTAAAAAACCAATGAATTTTTAGCCATATTTGGAATTAATCCATCATCATTTTTTTATTTTCAAAAGCTTTTTCACGAACACAAAATACAAAACTGTTTTTATAAATATGTGTGACACCTAAAAACCTTTTGAGAACAGACGTACACGAGATTATAATTAAATACACAAAATCAAGCAACCTCTTTCAAACTCGTCAACTGAGACGTAACCAGACTCAGTTCATGCTCACATTAACAATCAAGCCTTCAAACTCACACAGGACCAACATGTAAAACAAAAAGGAAAATCAATATAAATGAATAAAGCCTATGTCAAACCAATGGGTTATTTTCAATTATATGATATGCAAATTTCAAAGGGGTAAGTCTGGTTTTTGAAACAAAGTAATCCCCTATTCCCAATGCTAAGTGTACAATTCTACTCAAAACATTAGTCATCCATGTTTATTTTGACATAGGATACCACAAACAAAGGTCGACGCGTTTCGAACCGGACCCTTTGTCCGATTCTCATCAGGACCACATAGAAAATCTGAAAGAGGAAAAACAAAATTCCCTTACAATCAAAGTCTTTTTCGATGTGCCAATAATTGCATTGAAACATAAATGCACAACCACCATGAGCATAGTGTGTCCCCTACCTTAGTTTTTCAATTGGTATGCCAAAATGTTTTTCAAAGACTCTCCTCAGTGGAAAAGATGAAAAACGTGCACATCTGTGAAGAGGGGTTAATCACAGGTTAGTTTTGGACCTGTTAGTGCCTGCTGTCAAGCTTAATCCGGTCATAAGTCTCGATTTTTATTTACCTGCAGGATGGCAGGTCAGAACAACACTTTCTGGATGATAGCGCTCGGCTGTTATTTATGTATAACTTGTCCGGGAACTTCATGCGTCTGTGAAATAATAAAGCAATTTACTTAAATGAAACACTCGAGTATTTCCGTTATTCAGGCAAAGATGGTTATAGCTACAAAGTAGCGTGAATTTACCTTTCAAACTCACCACTCGGCTGGGGGTTTGTTTTTCATTCAGAATAAGCGGTCAGTTTCAGCGTATCATTTCTGCCGTGGGCGATGAAGCCCCACGTTATTCTAACGTTCTAAAAAGAGGCAAGTGGAAAAAATTAAATTAATGTCCACCGTTATGCGGCGTCTGGTGGCGGTTAAGTTTGGTGCTTTTGCAGAAATCCAACATACCTTAAATTGTAGAACTATCTCAAGTCGTTCGGTCAACGCCCGAGTCTAGCGGTGCAGCACGCATAACCCGGAAGTGCTCGTGTTCTTTCTGGGAAAGTTGAAAAAAAGCAATGTAGTTTATTTTGTGGGCGGCCCAGAGGGTCACATGACCGCAAAGGATGTATGGTAATTGTAGTTTTTTTTGGAAATATATCGGACCTAGTGTTTATTGCTACTCCTATGAAGCCAATGAAAAGAAAGTGTGTTCATTCTTGAACTAATGATTGAAAAGCTTTTATTTGAAAAACATTTTTGTAAGCAAACAGCCAATGGTTAAAGTATGTTCAGCAAGTGCAGGGTGGAGACACTTAGGATTTATTCAGCACGTTCAGGGTGGAGATACTTAGAATACCCGGGGGATCTCAGAAAATTCGTTGAGCCCATTTGTGACAGTATTAAATTTCATAATGAGTTGTACTTCACGCTGACTCAGTCTCGATTCCATGTCACCACCTCTGATATTGATTTCCAATTTGGAAAGGACAGTCCATTTTATGTCATGCTCCGTATGTCTTTCAGTCTGCCAATGACTTACCAATGGTGCATTGGTCACTAGCCTCCGGACCCTTGATTTATGTTGAGTAATCCGCTGTCGGATTTCTTGGGAGGTTTTGCCTACATATAATTTGAGGCAAGGACATAAAATGCCATAAATGACATTTTTCATTTTACAGTTTGAAAAAGCAGAGTGTTTCCAGAAAATGCCATTATATGAGAAGACGTCTCCTTTCATTGTGTTGTCGCAGCACACGCAGGTGCCACATTTGTGATGTCCTTGGACGGGCTGTAACCCAAGCATGCTCCGTAGTGTGGGTGTTTCTTTCTTGGGTAATGCTGCCCGTACTATAAAATTGGCAATACTCTTTTCTTTTATAAAGGCAAAAAGAGGTGGCTGTTGTAAGGTGCCATCCAGATTCTTTATCAGGTGCCAATTTTGGTTAATTGTTTTTTTGAGCTGATTAGCAATTGGGTAGAAAGTAGTTACACAAACGATTCTCTGTAATGGTGGTTTGAGTCTTTTTTCCAGGAGAGCTTCTCGAGGAGTCCACCACGCACGACGCATTGCATGCTTAAGCAATTTCCTTGGATATCCTCGATCTTTTAGGCGTTCAGATAGATTTTGTGCATGTTCAAAATATTTATCTCTAAACGTACAGTTCCGCCTGATCCTTAGGTATTGTCCAAAAGGTCAATTTTGGCGTAGGTTTCGAGGGTGATTGCTTGTGTAGTGAAGTGCTTTATTGCGATCTGTTTCTTTTCTGAACAGTGTGGATGCCAATGATTTTTCTGATGAATAGACTTTTACATCCAAAAAAGTGATTTGATGTGCTGAAAAGTTTATTGTGAATTGGATGTCTTTTGTGCGTCTGTTGAGCCAGTTCAGAAATTCTTTGAGTTGTTCCTCAGAACCGCTCCAAATGAAGAAAGCATCATCAATATAGCGCATGTAGTAAGTAATGCATGTCGTAAATGGGTTATTATTGAGGATGAATTTGTCTTCAAATAATCCCATAAATAGGACGGCCAATTCTGGGGCATAGGGGCAGCCCATGGCTACCCCTTTGATTTGATAAAAGAAATCGGACCCAAACAAAAAATAGTTTTTTTGCAATGCAAGTTTGGCAAGGGCAATAATGAAGTTGGTTGGTACCCTAACTGGTTGTTCTCTAGTGTCTAGAAAATAGGACAAAGTCTCCAGAGCTTCTTTCTGCGGAATTTGAGTATATAGGGCAACCACGTCCATTGTGACCAATAGTTGCCTCGATGGATCATACTCTATGTGTGCCAATCTATTGATGAAAGCAGTCGTGTCCTGTAAGTGTGCTGGGACTGATGAAATTAGTGGCTTTAAGAAAAAGTTGATGTATTTAGACACCGGTTCCAGTAAAGACTCACATCCCGAGATAATTGGTCTCCCGGGAGGATTTGTTTCACTTTTATGGAGTTTAGGAAGGACATAGAAGAGTGGAATCCGTGGTTTCTTATTCTGAAGGAAGGAGGCCTCTTTGGGTCCCAAGAAGCCTTGTTCAAGCCCCATTTGTATCAAGTTAAACAGTTGTCCTTGAAGTTCTACTGTTGGATCTTTTGTGATCTTTCTGTAGCAGTTAGTGTCTCCTAGTTGTCTCATGACTTCAGTTTGAGACTTATCTGTTTGCCACAGTACTATTGCCCCTCCCTTATCTGCTTGTTTGATTACCAAGGATGGATCATTTTTTAGGGAGAAAATGGCATCTTTTTGATCTTTAGGCAGATTAAACTTGATGAATTGTTTTTTGGTTTCCATTTGGGCAATTGATGATAGCAGCGTCTTTTCAAAAATTATGACTACTTTTGGAACTTTGTGCCCCGGAGGGCAGAAATTCAATTTCTTCCTTAGATCTGTAACTTCTCCATTTGTTGCCATTTCTTGATCTTTAAAAAAAGTTTTCAGTCTGATTTTACGGCAAAATTCCAGGGCTTCTAATTTCATTTTGACAAAATCCATCTTCCTTGATGGAACCAATGAGAGTCCTTTTTCTAGTACAAGTTTCTCTGTGTCTGTCAAAACTCGCTCCGATAAATTAAATACTGAGGATGTTTTTAATTTTTGTAGAATTGACGTCTCGTTGTCATTTCCCATGGTTGGGAGTTGTATCGAGGTCTGCCTCTGGCTCTCCGCTGGCCTCTGCCTAAAAAAGGTTGCGGGTTATTCCTCTATGGATTTTGATTAAATTGGCCTCCTCTTCTATTAGCGCTGTTAGTCTCTGGTTCGCTTGTTCCTGTTTCAGAGCCTGATGAACATGAAGTGTCTGAGAAAGTCACAAATTTGTTTTTTGATCTACCCTGAGAGTTCTGCAGATATCTCCTGGAGTCTGTCCTGGTGTAGAGATCTTTATGGAGATATGGGTAGGTGTTTTCAAGAGAGAAATTGTTTTTATCAGTTTCGAATTTGTTTGTTTTTTGAGCTACCGTGTAATCCTTAAACTCAAGGATTTCCTTGTCAACCTTTTCTAGCAGTGTTTTGGCGTCAGAGATCAACTGATTATTTTTTATTTCCAACGCCAAAGATTCTATTTCCTCAAGTTGTTTCTTTGATAGACGTAGAGCTGTCTCTACGGTTAGCACCATGAGATCACGGCTGCATTTAGTTTCAATGCAGCTGAAACCTTTTTTGTACTCTGGGTCCTCAATGAACACCATAGGGATGTTACGGATCTGAAGTCCCCCGGGGATTGTTCCTGCCCTTAAGTGTTGGATCAAAAAGTGTCCGTGCAGATCAGTCCTGATCTGTTTTTTCTTTAGTCTTGTTAACTTATCGGACTCGTTTTGGGTCTTCGCTGAGACACTCAAGGTAGCGGAGGCAAAAGCGGGTGGGGCATTAATAAGTCTCTGAATATGTTCTTCGCTGTAAGCGAACGTGTCACTCTCAGTCATAGTCCTATTGTTGTTACACACACCGTCGTGTTAGTAATTGAAACACAAAACTAATAACACACATACATAAAGTGAAAGTAAATTCTTTTTTAGAGGCGGACCACCTGTCCACCACACAGTTAACCAAACCACTATTATTGTCAAATAGTGAATCCTCGCGAATATGGTATCCGCTTCAATGCTCGAAGAAACAAACAAGGGCCTTGACTCACCTCAGTAAGGCAGAGTCCATATACTTAAATAACCAAAACAAAAAGCCAGTACTGAGTCCTACTATACCAAAACACTATTGCAAAAAGCTAAAAAAACAATGAATTTTTAGCCATATTTGGAATGAATCCATCATCATTTTTTTATTTTCAAAAGCATTTTCACGAACACAAAATACAAAACTGTTTTTATAAATATGTGTGACTCCTGAAAACCTTTTGAGAACAGACGTACACGAGATTATAATTAAATACACAAAATCAAGCAACCTCTTTCAAACTCGTCATCTGAGACGTAACCAGACTCAATTCATGCTCACATTGACAATCAAGCCTTCAAACTCACACACGACCAACATGTAAAACAAAAAGGAAAATCAATATAAATGAATAAAGCCTATGTCAAACCAAAGGGTTATTTTCAATTATATGATATGCAAATTTCAAAGGGGTAAGTCTGGTTTTTTGAAACAAAGTATTCCCCTATTCCCAATGCTAAGTGTACATTCTACTCAAAACATTAGTCATCCATGTTTATTTTGACATAGGATACCACAAACAAAGGTCGACGCGTTTCGAACCGGACCCTTTGTCCGATTCTCATCAAGACCACATAGAAAATCTGAAAGAAGAAAAAAAAAATTCCCTTACAATCAAAGTCTTATTCGATGTGCCAATAATTGCATTGAAACAGAAATGCACAACCACCATGAGCATAGTGTGTCCCCTACCTTAGTTTTTCAATTGGTATGCCAAAATGTTTTTCAAAGACTCTCCTCAGTGGAAAAAATGAAAAACGTGCACATCTGTGAAGAGGGGTTAATCACAGGTTAGTTTTGGACCTGTTAGTGCCTGCTGTCAAGCTTAATCCGGTCATAAGTCTCGATTTTTATTTACCTGCAGGATGGCAGGTCAGAACAACACTTTCTGGATGATAGCGCTCGGAAAGATCACAAAAGATCCAACAGTAGAACTTCAAGGACAACTGTTTAACTTGATACAAATGGGGCTCGAACAAGGCTTCTTGGGACCCAAAGAGGCATCCTTCCTTCAGAATAAGAAACCACGGATTCCACTCTTCTATGTCCTTCCTAAACTCCATAAAAGTGAAACAAATCCTCCCGGGAGACCAATTATCTCGGGATGTGAGTCTTTACTGGAACCGGTGTCTAAATACATCGACTTTTTCTTAAAGCCACTAATTTCATCAGTCCCAGCACACTTACAGGACACGACTGCTTTCATAAATAGATTGGCACACATAGAGTATGATCATCGAGGCAACTATTGGTCACAATGGACGTGGTTGCCCTATATACTCAAATTCTGCAGGAAGAAGCTCTGGACACTTTGTCCTATTTTCTAGACACTAGAGAACAACCAGTTAGGGTACCAACCAACTTCATTATTGCCCTTGCCAAACTTGCATTGCAAAAAAACTATTTTTTGTTTGGGTCCGATTTCTTTTATCAAATCAAAGGGGTAGCCATGGGCTGCCCCTATGCCCCAGAATTGGCCGTCCTATTTATGGGATTATATGAAGACAAATTCATCCTCAATAATAACCCATTTACGACATGCATTACTTACTACATGCGCTATATTGATGATGCTTTCTTCATTTGGAGCGGTTCTGAGGAACAACTCAAAGAATTTCTGAACTGGCTCAACAGACGCACAAAAGACATCCAATTCACAATAAACTTTTCAGCACATCAAATCACTTTTTTGGATGTAAAAGTCTATTCATCAGAAAAATCATTGGCAACCACACTGTTCAGAAAAGAAACAGATCGCAATAAAGCACTTCACTACACAAGCAATCACCCTCGAAACCCTACGCCAAAATTTACCTTTTGGACAATACCTAAGGATCAGGCAGGACTGTACGTTTAGAGATGAATATTTTGAACATGCACAAAATCTATCTGAACGCCTAAAAGAACGAGGATATCCAAGGAAATTGCTTAAGCATGCAATGCGTCGTGCGTGGTGGACTCCTCGAGAAGCTCTCCTGGAAAAAAGACTCAAACCACCATTATAGAGAATCATTTGTGTAACTACTTTCTGCCCAAATGCTAATCAGCTCAAAAAAACAATTAACCAAAATTGGCACCTGATAAAGAATCTGGATGGCACTTTACAACAGCCACCTCTTTTTGCCTTTAAAAAAAGAAAAGAGTATTGCCAATTTTATGGTACGGGCAGCATTACCCAAGAAAGAAACACCCACACTACGGAGCGTGCTTGGGTTACAGCCCGTCCAAGGACATCACAAATGTGGCACCTGCGTGTGCTGCGACAACACAATGGAAGGAGACGTCTTCTCATATAATGGCATTTTCTGGAAACACTCTGCTTTTTCATACTGTAAAACGAAAAATGTCATTTATGGCATTTTATGTCCTTGCCTCAAATTATATGTAGGCAAAACCTCCCAAGAAATCCGACAGCGGATTACTCAACATAAATCAAGGGTCCGGAGGCTAGTGACCAATGCACCATTGGTAAGTCATTGGCAGACTGAAGGACATACGGAGCATGACATAAAATGGACTGTCCTTTCCAAATTGGAAATCGATATCAGAGGTGGTGACATGGAATCGAGACTGAGTCAGCGTGAAGTACAACTCTTTATGAAATTTAATACTGTCACAAATGGGCTCAACAAATTTTCTGAGATCCCTCGGGTATTCTAAGTATCTCCACCCTGCATGTGCTGAATAAATCCTAAGTGTCTCCACCCTGCACTTGCTGAACATACTTTAACCATTGGCTGTTTGCTTACAAAAATGTTTTTCAAATAAAAGCTTTTCAATCATTAGTTCAAGAATTAACACACTTTCTTTTCATTGGCTTCATAGGAGTAGCAATGAACACTAGGTCCGATATATTTCCCAAAAAAACTACAATTACCATACATCCTTTGCGGTCATGTGTGGGCCGCCCACAAAATAAACTACATTGCTTTTTTTCAACTTTCCCAGAAAGAACACGAGCACTTCCGGGTTATGCGTGCTGCACCGCTAGACTCGGGCGTGGACCGAACGACTTGAGATAGTTCCACGATTTAAGGTATGTTGGATTTCTGCAAAAACACCAAACTTAACTGCCGCCAGACGCCGCATAACGGTGGACATTAATTAAATTTTTTCCACTTGCCTCTTTTTAGAACGTTAGAATAAAGTGGGGCTTCATCGCACACGGCAGAAATGATACGCTGAAACTGACCGCTTATTCTGACACCTACTTACTTATTTTTGAAGCGGAAGGTATCACTCACGCTGTAACCTATCAGCCCAGCAGCGCACCGGCCTCCCAGCCCACCTCTCGCCGCATCCGCTTCGCGGGTGCCGCATCGCCGGTGGGTGCTGGTAGAGGCAGCATCTCCAAGGACCAACGCGAGGACGCCGGCAGCAAGGCGGTAAGGGGCGCGAGGAACCAGCGGGGCTGCGAGCGTGCGGGGACTTCATTTCCCAGAAGTCCCTGCAAGACCAAGGAAGAGCTTCCGGTCCGCTCTCCCTGCTGGCCCGCCCCCCGCCCATCAAAGCCAGTTAAAAGCGCTCCTCTTCCTCTACCCTGTGGGACACCTACTTACTTATTTTTGAAGCGGAAGGTATCACTCACGCTGTAACCTATCAGCCCAGCAGCGCACCGGCCTCCCAGCCCACCTCTCGCCGCACCCGCTTCGCGGGTGCCGCATCGCCGGTGGGTGCTGGTAGAGGCAGCATCTCCAAGGACCAACGCGAGGACGCCGGCAGCAAGGCGGTAAGGGGCGCGAGGAACCAGCGGGGCTGCGAGCGTGCGGGGACTTCATTTCCCAGAAGTCCCTGCAAGACCAAGGAAGAGCTTCCGGTCCGCTCTCCCTGCTGGCCCGCCCCCCGCCCATCAAAGCCAGTTAAAAGCGCTCCTCTTCCTCTACCCTGTGGGACACCTACTTACTTATTTTTGAAGCGGAAGGTATCACTCACGCTGTAACCTATCAGCCCAGCAGCGCACCGGCCTCCCAGCCCACCTCTCGCCGCACCCGCTTCGCGGGTGCCGCATCGCCGGTGGGTGCTGGTAGAGGCAGCATCTCCAAGGACCAACGCGAGGACGCCGGCAGCAAGGCGGTAAGGGGCGCGAGGAACCAGCGGGGCTGCGAGCGTGCGGGGACTTCATTTCCCAGAAGTCCCTGCAAGACCAAGGAAGAGCTTCCGGTCCGCTCTCCCTGCTGGCCCGCCCCCTGCCCTTTACGCTCCCTACTTAATAACATCTCACTCCCGCAGCGCGGGACGCAGCACGGGCGAAGACTGGGCAAAGACAGGGCCGTTTGAGGCCGTTCGAGGACGGCAGAGGACGGCCCCGGCCCTGTCACCCTGTACTTTACTTCGTTTCCGCAGGCTCCCACGACTTCTGAAGCACATCACTGAGAATCACGATGCGTCCCAAAACTAGAAGCACGTCTAAGAAAGCTACACTGGTGACACAAGTGACCGGTCCTATAGACCTTTTCATATCCAGGGTAAACGACACCATTGATAAGAGTATCATCCTACTGGAGAAAAGAGTCTCCTTGGACCTCATGCAGGCCAAACGATCCTCGCTCGGCTCACTTGCTACCGCAATTTCCCCTGCTCACCAGGTTGCTAACAATTGCTCTTTACCACTGCCACTAACCATCGTTCCTACAATGACTGTTCCAAATTCTGTAGATTTATCCGTAACCCAAACTGACTCTGATCAATCATATGTCGACTTTGAAGCAACCCCAGACTTAGAAGCCTGCCAATCACCGACTGAAAAATCAGATCAGAGTGCCATCAGTAATCCCTTATTACCTGATCCAGTAACGACCCTAGAACCAACAAAATCAAGGAAAAACACCTCCACCCTCCCTAAGGCTACGCCAATTATCAAGGAAAAACCTAAAACAAAAACAAAGAATCATAACCTGATCACGCCCACCCCAAATTCCTCGGCAGGCATCCCCTGTTGGGTGGAAAACATGGTTATGGACCTAAAATCAGACCTCGAAGCCAAAATTACAGCACAGATCAAACCCCTAATATCAAAGTTGGACAGACTTACGTCACTAATCAATACCAAATGCAGTTGTAAGGCAAGCGGGAATGGTCCTGCCCCAACGCAGGGGGCAAAGGAAATACTCCCAAAAAAACCATCTAGTCCCAAACAAATAACAGGTATAACAAACAAGCCTTACACTTCACCAACCAGAAAAGCGGCAGTAACACAACCCCTAGCTAAAAAAGGGACTAATCTAGATGCCTCCCAAATTATTCTGGTGGCGGTAGATCTCCCCTCTGCCACACAAATAGGTCCAGCAGGCCAAACTAAAACAAACAACCGACAAAAAAAAGGAAATACCACCATTCCAGCAGAAACCCCCTCCCAAGAAAAACCTCCGGAACTGAAGACCAAGCAGTCTCAGCCCAAAATAATCAACTTACCCCCGGAAGCTTCTCCCTTCGTGGTGGTGCTAACAGCTGTTCCCCCACTGAAGGAGGGCGTAAGAGAAACCTTCGCAGAGCTGAGGAACAAATGCGCACAGTGGCTCCAACTCCATAAACCCCTACCCGCTCACATCAGGGGTGACATCTTCTCTGCACGCAGAGGAGACTGGGTTGGTAGAAGCACGAAGGCAATAGCGGGGGATGTCATCAGCATCAAATTCAGGGAGATAGGGGCATCAAATTATATTTGCAACTCACCCAACAGAGGACCTGCCACCCAAATAAATCCCCTACCCTTGTCCTATTTCCTACCCCCATCCTCAAGGCAAAATTTCCCCTTTCCCGTACTCCCATTAAACACTGGGCCTATAAACTCCACTGAATACAATATGTATCAACACCAGCAGCACCCACACATGCCACGATTCCCACAAAATTCACAACAATCAGTTTTCCAGTGGCAACCCCCCATCCAACTTCCTCAATCCATACACCCTGCGACCCACCCACCAGCGCATCTTCCTCAATACCCATATCATACCACCCAACAGTGGTGGCAACCCCAGCATTCCATGCAATACAACACTCACCCATGGCAGCAGCCGCGGCAAGGACGGTTTCCCCCGCCCAACCCACTAGGCCTTAACTACCAAGGCAGAGACAGGGACGAATGGAGTGGACAGGAACACTGGAGAAAGTACAGTGACCCGACACGCTGGGATAGCTGGAATGGCCTTCAATTAGCAAATAGGTATAGCGCTTTGGAGTGCGTCGATTGACTACCACAACCACAAGAACATTCCCAAATCCACACAGACCTACTGGAACCCACGGTCTCCCTATTAGTCCCTCCAGACCTAGAGACTCCTCCAGCCCCAGAGATCCTTAATGAATCAAAAAGAGTAAAAAGCTCAAGGGACAGTCCAACAATCCTGAGTCTGATCTCGTGGAACATCGCCGGTTTAAGGACAAAAATAGAGGATGGGACAATCATGCACCACATGCATAATCACCAAGTAATATGCATACAGGAGACATGGTCATTACAAGAACATCACCTGCAGGGGTACAAAACGTACTCCTCTCTCGCGCAGTCGGGACACATAGGCAGACCAAAGGGAGGTCTGTGCATATACGTAGCCAACACTATCCAAAACGCTAAAATAAAGGTTATAGAACTGGCACCTAATTTGCAGATCCTTGGTCTCTTCCTTCAGAAAAAAGAGTCAATAGTTATCATTAATTTTTATAACAACCTGGATGAACTGGACTTTGAGGGAGTCCTGGCCCATCTTCACGAAAAATTATTTACTCTCAGAATGAAACAAGGAGAAAGAGGCCCGGCCGCAATAATATGGGCAGGCGACTTCAATCTTCACGCCTGTACCCAACCAAAAAGAAAATGTCCTGGCATGGTGACAGAAGATGGCCTCCCACTCACCCATTTTTTGCATAATAAAATGGGTAGACAAATGAATGATCTCCTATCCGACCTGGATCTCCAGATAGTAAACACCTGGGACTATGGGGATAATTCACTTGCACCCACTTACATAGGAAGAGGCTACAAAACCACGGTAGACTTCATAATTATATCAACATCCTTACAACTAAGAATAAAAAACTTTGAAGTCAAACCAAATCCTCAAAGTGACCATGCAATATTAACCTTGGAAGTCTCATTAAACTATCAACAATGTTCTCCAGTAATAATAGCCAATGCATTGACCCAGGAAAATATCAATATGGATAAAGTAAACGGGTACTCAATAAAATGGGGAGGGATAAACCCAGAGGAACTTACCAAAGAGTTAATAAGATCAGTCTATTCCCAAATTAAAATTTGTTTGAACATAGCAACTAATGACGCGGAGCTTCTAAATAACTTTGCCCAAATTATGGACAAACTAAAGGTTTTACTCACAAAAAAACAAAAATTCGGTCCATCCCGGGCCAAAGGCTGGTTTAACCAAGAGTGTACGAAGGCTCATACAAAATTGAAGCTAGCCTTAAACAAAAACGAAAGGGATTCCCGTACAATAGCCACCCTCAGAAGTGAATACCATAAAATAAGGAAAAAGAGGAAAGAGGAACTGAAGCAAGCGCTGTGGCATGAACTCCACACCAGTGCCCAAGAAAAAAACTCTCAAGCCTTCTGGAGAATTATAAGAACTCCTTTCTTGGCAGACGACACTTGCCCAAAAATCGAAGCTGCTATAGACGCTGCAACTTGGGTATCACACTTTACCAGCATCTTCCAAAAACCAACCTCTGACCAAGAGACGGAAGAAGAGGAAAAAATATTCCTACCATACCCTATAGATATAAATTTTGAAATTTCCGAGATTCTTGTGGCATTGAACTCAACCAAAAAAGGAAAAGCTCCAGGGCCGGACGGAGTCCCGGCAGACTTTTTTAAACATCAAACAGAACTTTGGGCACCGATTTTAACAAGGGTCTGCACTGCCACGGCAAAATTAGGAATTCTGGAGTCATGGACAAGGTCCATTATGGTGCCGATATTTAAAAAAGGTAACCGTATGGACCCTGCCTGCTATCGCCCAATTTCTTTGCTGGACTCACTGGGAAAAATAGCAGGAAGAGTGATTTTAGAAAGACTTCAGGACTGGGCGGAAGAGAGAGGCATCCTATCCGATCTTCAATTTGGATTTAGAAAAGGACTAGGTACTGTGGAACAAGCCCTAAATTTATCGATAATCTTTGGAAAATATGTGCATGCAAAGAAAGCAAAACTTTATATGACCTACGTAGATTTGTCCGCGGCCTTCGACTGCGTCTCCCATACAAAATTGTGGTCCCTTTTAGCTCAGATGGGGGTAGATCCATCACTCCTGAACTTTTTAAGGGAACTCTATTCCAATCCATCTGCAAGAGTCCGCTACGGGACAAAGGGGGAACTGACGGCGTCTTTTAGAGTGGAGCGTGGGGTCAGACAAGGATGTGTCCTGGCACCCTTCCTTTTCTCCCTCTACACCAACAACTTGGAGGTCGAGCTCCTGAAGGGTGCCCGTGACCTTCCACTGGCCAAACATCGCCCGATCCCCGCCCTACTCTACGCGGATGACGCCGTCCTCCTTGCACAAACCCCCCGTGAACTCCAAAAGTCCCTTAATAAATACTCGCAGTTTATGAGAACCCTTGACCTTCACATAAACGTAAAAAAGACTTTCGTAATGAAGGCTGGGGTTGGGAGGAAACAGCAAAACTCCATCTACCTTGACAGCCAAAGAATAGATTCTACAAATGAATACTGCTATCTGGGAGTCATGATAGATAATAAACTCTCCTGGAAACCAGCAGTAGAAGCCAGAAAACATTGTTTTAAAAGAGCATTAGCCGCATTGGTGTCGTTTACACAAAAACTAGGAAAACGTCCGCCCAGGGAATTGATAACCATATATAAAGCCAAGTGTCAATCTACAGCTTTATATGGAGCAGGACTATGGGGCCATACGGATGTCACCTCTCTGCAAATTGCAGAAAACAAGTTTTTCAGATTCCTTTTATCCGCCCCCAAAAGTTCCTCGACTTACGCCTGCCATTCAGAATTGGGGGCACCATACATCGAAGATCTTGCCAAAATTCAACCACTCCTCCTTTGGCGACGTATCTGGGCGTCAGATAAAAACGACATCACAAAAACAATACTGGCGGATGCAATGTCTCTGGACTATGTCTTAAAAATTAAATGGCTGGCTTATATCCGGACCTTTCTCTTTGACCTTGGAATAGAAAAATATTATTTAAACCCCGAAAAAATTGGAGAACTCTCAAAAAATAACCTAAAAAAACGAGCCTTGGACCATCTGGGCAATCTGAGACTACAAATAGAAGCTGGGAAACAGTCGGTGCAGCACGCAATAATGGTTCAATCTACCCTTTTAATGCAGCCCTATTTAAACCTTGACATTGGTACCTTCGAACGATTTCTCCTGATAAGATTCAGACTGAACATATTTCATAAACTGGTAGCTTTCCCAACGCCAAACGTTTGGGACCCAAATCCACTTCCATGTCCATGCGATGGGATATCAGGCCAAACCACCCTTCATACTGTTCTGTTCTGCAAATTTTATCAGGAACATCGCAAACTCTGGTTACTAACTCTTTTAAAATCTTGGGGTCTCAGACAATGCCGAGTAGCCATGTTGAGCTTGCAGCTTTTGGATACCGAAGCCACATGTTACCATGTCCTTAACTTTCTGAAATGTATATACGGACACAGGAAAAACCTTTAACTATAATAGTACTGTATACATTTCCAAAACTCCTTTTTTGTTGTTTTTAAGTAATCTGTAATTATATTTCACTGAAGATTTTTTACCTGTACTGCTTTTATGGATTTGTAAAATCCGAATAAAGTTTATTATTATTATTATTATTCTGAATGAAAATCAAACCCCCAGCCGAGTGGTGAGTTTGAAAGGTAAATTCACGCTACTTTGTAGCTATAACCATCTTTGCCTGAATAACGGAAATAGTCGAGTGTTTCATTTAAGTAAATTGCTTTATTATGTCACAGACGCATGAAGTTCCCCCAAACAACCATAAGACACCGGACAAGTTATACATAAATAACAGCCGAGCGCTATCATCCAGAAAGTGTTGTTCTGACCTGCCATCCTGCAGGTAAATAAAAATCGAGATTTATGACCGGATTAAGCTTGACAGCAGGCACTAACAGGTCCAAAACTAACCTGTGATTAACCCCTCTTCACAGATGTGCACATTTTTCAACTTTTCCACTGAGGAGAGTCTTTGAAAAACATTTTGGCATACCAATTGAAAAACTAAGGTAGGGGACACACTATGCTCATGGTGGTTGTGCATTTCTGTTTCAATGCAATTATTGGCACATCGAATAAGACTTTGATTGTAAGGGAATTTTGTTTTTCCTCTTTCAGATTTTCTATGTGGTCCTGATGAGAATCGGACAAAGGGTCCGGTTCGAAACGCGTCGACCTTTGTTTGTGGTATCCTATGTCAAAATAAACATGGATGACTAATGTTTTGAGTAGAATTGTACACTTAGCATTGGGAATAGGGGATTACTTTGTTTCAAAAAACCAGACTTACCCCTTTGAAATTTGCATATCATATAATTGAAAATAACCCATTGGTTTGACATAGGCTTTATTCATTTATATTAATTTTCCTTTTTGTTTTACATGTTGGTCCTGTGTGAGTTTGAAGGCTTGATTGTCAATGTGAGCATGAATTGAGTCTGGTTACGTCTCAGATGACGAGTTTGAAAGAGGTTGCTTGATTTTGTGTATTTAATTATAATCTCGTGTACGTCTGTTCTCAAAAGGTTTTTAGGTGTCACACATATTTATAAAAACAGTTTTGTATTTTGTGTTCGTGAAAAAGCTTTTGAAAATAAAAAAATGATGATGGATTAATTCCAAATATGGCTAAAAATTCATTGGTTTTTTAGCTTTTTGCAATAGTGTTTTGGTATAGTAGGACTCAGTACTGGCTTTTTGTTTTGGTTATTTAAGTATATGGACTCTGCCTTACTGAGGTGAGTCAAGGCCCTTGTTTGTTTCTTTGAGGAATATTGAGGTATGCCTGAACCTTTTTGTCCTGAAAAGGCTTAATTAATGGACGTAGCCGCCACCGTCTCTCGACAGTGGAGTGGCAGAAATCTGGACGCACAAAATAGGAAATCTCATTACAAGTGTGTTTCGCTTCAGGCCTTGCTCTTTCAAAAATTGCCTGACGGAGCAAAAAATTGCCAAAATATACTAAAATGGCACGGGGATTTGCTCCAGGTTTTAGTGGCATCTTTAGTGTAAACGGCATACGATGGGCACGTTGGCCTTCTGCGTCCCAGTTCCAATTAGAAAGTTCCGGGAGAGAGTCCCGAAGAAGTTTGACCACAAACAGGCGGATATCGTCCCCCTCCACTGTCTCTGGAACCCCAAGTATGCGAAGTTGTTTCTGCGCTGTCGATTTTCGAACTCTTTGAGCTTCCACCTTACGTCTGCCAGCTCAGCCTTATGGGATTCTACCCGTTGTTGGTTCTAGGTGATCTCTGCCTCATTAGAGACTATTCTGGATTCCAGTTCTGTCAATCTATCCCCAAAGGTACTACATGTCTTTGTTAATTATCGAACCACTCCTTGAACTTTATGAAATGCTGCCTGAGCCCTGCGGCCGTCTTGCGAGGTTTCCTCGCGGTGCGAGGCAATGGCTTGTAAAACTGTGTCAAGGGTTAGCATGAGCAGATTTAGCTGGTTGTCTTGCGGGATTAGGTGCAGACGCAGGACTCAGGAGTAGATTGGTGGGTGTATACTCCCAGTCTAATTCAGCCCCCCCAACGCGCTTCTTTTTCTTCCTGACAGTCGTTTTAGCCCTAGAGTTCGGGGCTTTTATATTTGTTTTATCGCTACTTCCATTCTCATCTGAGACCTCTGAAGTAATATCATCAGACCATTCTGCCCCCTCGGAGAAAGAATAGAAATCACTGGGGTCTTTTTCAATATCATTATCAATAGCATTATTGATATTCCCAGCCCCTTGAGTGGCTGTTGCGCCCCCCCCCAAGCTCAGCACCATCAGTTATCTTTATCACATCGCTAGCACAAGCTGTCATGGGCCGGGAGTGCTGAGAGAATTGGGACCCTTCCAAACCATTAATATCAATATCAAAATCCTGGGGCAATGTTTGGACTCCTAGATTGTTAGCATCCAGTATTCCTGTCTCCTTTCACCCCCCCAAGGCAATGTCACTATCCCCTATTGTATGGAGAGGAAGTTGCATACCTTCATTTTCCGTGTCATTTATCTCTTGTAATGTGTTCCCCACAAGGCTGGAGGTTAGATGCTTCTTACATTTTTCCTTGAAGCTCCTTCTGTACTCCCCCCGCATCGGGGACTACTCCCCCCGGCATCACAGGCTGCTGTTGCTGCTGGCTATCAGCTCCGGAGACTGCTGGCGTGGATTTCCCACCTCGCTCCGGAAGCAATCCGGGGGCTCTGCGTAAGAGATCAGCCACTGTCGGGCCGGTCGGTATTCCCTTCGGGGTTACCGCCGCTGCTCCTCCACGCTTCGGGGTTGCAGCCGTGTCCGCTCCATCTACTTTGCCGGTTCGCTCCTGGCTCTCACGGAGTGCCTGCCCGTGTGCTTGTCTGGCCGCACGAGCTCGAGCCGCCGCTGTTGTAGAGGCTGGTGTTGCAGCTACCTTGGGCGCCATCTCATCGAACACACTGCGCTCCGTCCTGTAGGTTCTTCCTTTCTTTCCACTGCCGCTTTAGGGATTGATTGATAGATAAATCGCAGCACCGTCAGGCCGATTATAGATGTGAGCACTGACAGTCTATTACACATAGGCCCTTCCCATTCGTGGTTTTTATCCTCCGTGAAGCTCATCTCCGTGATGGATGGAAGTTCACCATTCAGTTTTGGTAACGATTTCAACGACTTCAACAATCAGGGGTAATCGGGGTAAATCACAGTGAGCGGGTGATCAGAGTGCAAGCTCATTGTTTAGTAGAGTGGATACATCGGGGCATATCGGCATATATCGGCATTTCCTTAGGTTAGGATTTGGAGCTTAGTAGGAGCATTGTGTGCACTCCGGTCTCAGCCGACAGCCATCTTGCCTTTCAGAGTCGCCAAAATCGAAAAGTTGCTTCTTCTCACTAGCAACTTTTTGGGCAGTCAAAAACAAACAGGGAGAATGGGGTCAAAGGGAAGAAGTTTAAAGACCTACTACTGGTTCACTTCCACAGTAACAACAATTGAATAACACACAAGAACCTAGGAGGTCTATAGGCCAAGCTAATAGCTGGCAAAACTGGCAAGTCTATCTCTATGTCAGTTGGTGCTACAGTCACCATGTAACAATATATGAAGAGAAAGAGGAGAAAACAGATGTGTAGAACACAAAGTGATGATGTCTAGGAATCAATTGGAAAACTGGTCAAACCAGATCCAGTACATGTGTATTTTGTGGATAACCATCAAACAAACCAAATGATAAGTCCTATCATTTGGTCGTCCACACTATGACCTGGCGGGTCCTTAGATCATCTAGACCATATGCCACACAGTCGTAGTAAGTACTGGATACGGTCTACAGTGAACTTCCAATTGTTGGTCTAATTGTGATGGTTAGTGAAGAATAGTGAAAATACAGTGCAACATACAAAAAAGTGGTGAGTCTAAAATAGGGTGATATGTCTAAACAGATACTTTAATAGAAACCAGGCACATCCCCTAATTAAAAGATAGGAACAGCGCAAACGACAGTATGGAACAAATGACTGTCGCAATTGGGGCCAACATGTTTCTGCCTACCGGGCAACACGTCCCTTGGCCTTCATCAGGGCCACTGCTCTAAAATAGTTGCTACTGTTGTATGTGTTTGAAAACAATAATATATCTGACAAATCAGTGAAGAAGAATACAAAAGTAGGGACGATACAACCTGTACCTACAGTTATTTACTCATCCTCCTGGTCAGAAGACGCTCAACGCGATCTAGAAAAACAAATGTGTTACGCTCCTATTAGTGACAAAACTTATCACACTCGTGCTCTCATCTTCTCTTATATTTATGGAAAACAATTCAACAAAAGAATGTTTTAAAAATATTGTTTGCTCACCCAAACTGACAGGGGACTGGACCTCACCTCACCTGGACCGTGCTCAGGTATACGAGGCCCCGCACTGTGGAACAGATAGATGTGGACAGGGAAAGGCATCAAAACTCAATACTTCATATAGAGTCTAAAAATGTCAAATTTTATACCCTGTTCAATATGTCACATCTGTCCACCTACAAACTCAATGGTGGGGTAACACCCTAGGAATACGGCAGGTACCCATTGGACAAGTGTAAAATAACTGACTATCATGCTGCTAATATGTAATTCACTATAAGACAGTACAAATGATCTGAATTATGGCTTCTTAATTGCTAATAACTGGCAAGAATCGTGCAGTCCTTCATAGTGATCCCTACTTATACCAGCTAACCAACAAACAACAGATGCTGAGCTTACCTCTCCGTCGGTGCCACCAAACTCGCCTGAGACTTGGGGGAGGCACCGAAACGGAGAAGGTATGGAGTTAAATACTCTAACAACATAGGGAACTACTTTTCCTTCGTGTTATGACTATTCCTTCAAGTCTTTAATCTGTGTTTAAAGTCCATGATGCTTAATCTTTGTTAATGCAATCCCATCGCGTTGTGCACTTCGTGGCAAAAATGTACCAGAGATCGCCACATTTAGTTCTAAACCTGCGTGGCCATCCGCACTGTTACATAGCCGCCGGGCGCCCGTATTCATCCGCGGAACTACAGAATGACGTCAAAACGTCCATTACTGTAGTTCCGGCGGCGCGAGTGCTCCGGACACGAACCAGTCCGTTCATGAACCAACATCTACAAGTTGATAGACTGTTTGCACTAGGAAAACAACAATTAGTGTTCACTATTTAGCTACAGTTCCTGCGCAGTGGCTCGAGGTGGTAGTGATAGAAGTGGAAAAAACACAAGAACTACAGAATGACCGCGAATCGGCCATTTTAGTAGTTCTGATCATGTGTAAGATAATTCAATGGCTATGTTACTCCTGTGGGATTAAGATATACAAGTACTTATACTCCTGTCAAAGATACTATAAGGGTCCCAAAAAGCCTGGCATTCTCATTGCACGCATCATTTAATAAGGCCACAGGTATAAAGTAAATGAAGTTAACCTGATCGGAAAGGAGGAATCACACAAGGAACACAGTCTATTACAGAATAAAGCCGAAGGCCAGGTTTGTGACCATCGAACTAGATTCAAGTATGTCTTCATGTATATTGGGGGGAAAAAACTACAGAGAATACCACGGTATCTGGTCATTAAGTCCCATGGTGTCAGCGGAGAGTTTAAAGACCCATCTTTGTTCCCTAAGGAACAGATATTTGGCAACATTCTTCACATGTGAGGGTATGAAGGGCTTCTTCAGGACTGTCCATACAAAATCAGATTCCCCATGTTGTTTCTCGAGGAAGTGTCTTGTCAGTTGTGTCATTGATTTCTTACAACGGAACGAGCTCTTGTGCTCAAGCATGCGCACTCGCACCCTGCATGTAGTCATTCCCACATACTGACAGGAACAAGGGCAGGTCAATAGATAGATAAGGTTCTCGCTGTTACAATTAGTGAAGTGGTTTTGTAACCAAGGCCTGTCAGTACCTATATCTATCTCAGTAGAGTGTGTTGTTTGTGGGCAGACAGAGCAGTTCCCTCAAGGGTGATGGCCAACTGCTGGTGGTAAGTCCCACAAAGTGCCCAAAATTCTTTTAGGGCTCTCTTTCGGGCGCGTGTGTATTAGGCGATCCCTAATGATATTTGATCTTTTAAAAGCAAATAGGGGTAATGCAATCTTGTCCTTGTTATGGTTAAGAATTCGCCAATGCTTCCTGATGATTTTCTGTAAGCTGTTGCTTCTTGTATTGAATGTGCTCACAAGTGTAAGTCTTTCAGTGGGAGTTTTGGGGATTGGTGGTTCCAAGAGCGCCTCACGATTATTATTGTGCGCTCGCTTAAGAGACTGTTTGATTAGTGGCCTGGGGTAGTGTCCTTCCAAGAGTTGTGAAGACAAGCTCCTGGCATGAGTCTTAAAGTCCTCCAACCTTGAGCAGTTCCTCCGAACACGGAGGAACTGACCGTATGGTAGGTTGTCCCTAAGGGATTTGGGATGGTGACTCTCGTACAAGAGTAACGAGTTTCTGGCCATCGGCTTCCTATACAACTCACTCTGCAAGCCTGCAGGTGTCGCATAGATAGAGAGATCCAAAAAGGACAACCTCTCTTTGTGGGCCTCAAATGTGAATCTGAGGAACTGATTTCTACCATTCAGCCAGAGATGAAATTCACTCACAGATTCCAGACTCCCTCTCCACACTACCAGCACATCATCGATATAGCGTTTCCACCATATTATCGATGATTGAAATGGGTTGGTAGGTGTGAGCACATGCTGTTGCTCGAAATGGTGCATGTACAAATTAGCCAGGCTTGGCGCGAAAACGCTGCCCATACTCGTTCCGGAGGTCTGGAGGTATATGGTGTCCTCGAAACGAAAATAATTCTCTTTCATGGCTAGAGTGGGCAGAGCCATGATAAAGGTGATAGGGGTAATGGTGTCACCGATATTGTCCCCCAGGATGGATGTTACCACTTCTAAAGTCTCATCCTGGGGGATAGAGGTATACAGAGACTCCACATCGAAAGAGACCAATGGGTCTCTTTCCGGATCAAAATCAATTTCAGGAAGTGCCCTCAACACATCCTTAGTATCTTGCAGGTAGGTGGGCATCCTCTGCACAATGGGCCTCAGAAAAAAGTCTACAAAAGTAGAAATTGGTTCCAAAGCTGAACCCAGGCCAGATATAATAGGCCTCCCTGGAGGCGGTCTCTGTGGCTTATGTACCTTGGGGAGGAGGTAGAAGTAAGGCATAACTGGGAACTCTGTTATCAAAAAGGACCCTTCGTTAGGAGTGATCCATCCCTCTGCTAGTGCTTCTTCTACCATACATTTAATCCTGGACATAAGACCGTCCGTGGGATCTTCCCACAGGGGTGAGTATGCATGCCTATCGCCCAATTGTCTTAAGCACTCCGATCGATAGTCAATGGTGTTCAGAATGACTATTGAACCGCCTTTATCGGCAGGCTTAATCGTTATTGATTGGTCATCTGACAGACCTTTCAGTGCCTTTTGTTCTTGACCTGACATGTTCTTGAAGGATCTGTCTTGTGTCTTCCACAAGATAGATACCTCGTCGCATACAGCTCTCTCAAAAGCTAAGACTTGAGGGGGGACTGTGTGTGCTGGTGGTTGAAATTTAGATTTTACTTTGAGCCCCGTATTCCTTTCATGAGCATCCTCCAGATCCTCCACTTTGTTTTTGAAGAAATAGTGGTGTTTCAATTTTCTGAAGAATTGGCTCAGTTCACATTGAAGTGTGAAAGGGTCTCCGTTATTCGTCATCACGAAGCCTAGGCCTTTGTTGAGTACTTGTTCCTCTAGAGGGGTAAGTGTCTTGGTAGAAAGATTCACTATGAGGGTTGATTCCCTGATGTTCCTGCTTTCTGGAGGTTTTTGGCTGTCTGACTCCGAGTTCCTGTATGAGGGCCTGTTTGATCTTGCCACTGGACCCCTGGTTGTTGTGAGTTCCGGCGTCTGCCCCTGGTCCTCTGTGTGCCAAACCCTAAAAAAGGCTTTGTATTAAATGAATTGGGAAACAACTTGGAAATGTCCGGGTGGTGGCGGGTACATCAGTTATTGTTGTGGGGGATAACCCCAGGGAGTAGGTGGCCACCATTGTTGGAAATGGTTAGGTGGTTGGTTCCCTTGTGGGAAACCTCTATTCCCTCACCCTCGACCCCTTTGTTGGAAATGAGGTGTGTTGGTATTATCCGAGTCACTATCATCAGAGCTGGAGCCTGAGTAGTTTGACCCAAACCGTTTCCCATTATTCCTAAACATAGGAGGGGTATAACTATCACTAGTATAGGGGTATACCCGCTCATGCTTAAACTTAGAGAGGTCCTTTTTAAACTTGTCTAGCTTGGACTGTAGAATAGTATCTTTAAATTCTGTCATGTTTTTATTAGACTCGTCCTGTTGTCTCTTGAATAGCGTGGGTGTAATTGTGGCTGTAATTCAAGCTTCTAGTACCTGAATTTCCATGAGGATAGTATCAGCTATTCGTTTTGCTGTGCTAATGATGAGAATGAGCCAATCTCTCGTGCACCTCCAGGCTATCAAAGACCAATCCTTAAGAAAGGCTTTGTCCTGCAAGAACAGGCGTGGTGCGTTTGCAACAATCAGGCCTGGAGGAGCACAGCTGGCCCTCAAGTATTCAGCCATGGCTATCCCGTGTACAAGGGTCCGAGAGTGAGACTTCTTCAAAACTAGAACCTTGGCCCAGTCATCTACTGAGACACTAGTCGTTATAGGTATTGATTCAAGCATGCTAGGCATGCTGTCCAAAATGGACTGGTACATTGAATCATCATAGGCTAGACCACTTATTTCTGCCATGATGTAATAGCGCAATTGGGATCAAATAGTATATAATACAAAGTCTGTGAGTACAACCATACAACCGTGGGGGGCCACTCAACACCGCTAAGTGTATATCAGTCTCAAGTTCGGTGGCGCCGTAACTAATCCAGTATATATCTCTAAGTCGAAAATGACCCGCAGCCGACAGCTGCTCTAAACTATCAAAAACAAACAGGGAGAATAGGCTCAAAGGGAAGAAGTTTAAAGACCTACTACTGGTTCACTTCCCCAGTAACAACAATTGAATACCACACAAGAACCTAGGAGGTTTATAGGCCAAGCAAATTGCTGGCAAAACTGGCAAGTCTATCTCTATGTCAGTTGGTGCTACAGTCACCATGTAACAATATATGAATAGAAAGAAGAGAAAACAGATGGGTAGAACACAAGGTGATGATGTCTAGTAATCAATTGGAAAACTGGTCAAACCATTCTTCTTCACTGATTTGTCAGATATATTATTGTTTTCAAACACATATAACAGTAGCAACTATTTTAGAGCAGTGGCCCTGATGAAAGCCAAGGGACGTGTTGCCCGGTAGGCAGAAACATGTTGGCCCCAATTGCGACAGTCATTTGTTCCATACTGTCGTTTGAGCTGTTCCTATCTTTTAATTAGGGAATGTGCCTGGTTTCTATTAAAGTATCTGTTTAGACATATCACCCTATTTTAGACTCACCACTTTTTTGTATGTTGCACTGTATTTTCACTATTCTTCACTAACCATCACAATTAGACCAACAATTGGAAGTTCACTGTAGACCGTATCCAGTACTTACTACGACTGTGTGGCATATGGTCTAGATGATCTAAGGACCCGCCAGGTCACAGTGTGGACAACCAAATGATAGGACTGATAATTTGGTTTGTTTGATGGTTATCCACAAAATACACATGTACTGGATCTGGTTTGATCAGTTTTCCAATTGATTACTAGACATCATCACTTTGTGTTCTACACATCTGTTTTCTCCTCTTTCTCTTCATATATTGTTACATGGTGACTGTAGCACCAACTGACATAGAGATAGACTTGCCAGTTTTGCCAGCTATTTGCTTGGCCTATAGACCTCCGAGGTGTGTTATTCAACTATTTTGGCAGCACCTTTCTTTTGATGCCACCTTGAAGCTGTCAGTTGGCAGTGGCACTTAGCTACACAAACAGAAGAGATTGGAGGACACATGTCAGGTGCTGTGCAGTCACATCACTTTGTACAGGCCTTCTGTCTGGCAGTACTGTGTGACGTCTCTTGTGCACCTAAAAGTAAACCAGCAAGAAAAACCTTTAGTGTAATGTGGCATTGCTGCAGTTTGAATTAGTACAGACAAAGACAACATAATTATGTTTTGTTGCGTAAGTTATTATTCTAAATAATTAACAACAATAGTGTATCCATTTCAGTGTCAAACCATACCACCATAACATAATATATCATTTCCCTTCAGGATATCACAATACGGATGCAACTGTTAGCTTTATGTTTATCTAAGAGAGATACCTATGGCTGTCAGGGAGATCCAGGAGGAAATGGAATAATCCTTAAAAAATGATTGTTGGTGTGTGTGCACCTATTGCAAGCAGGGGGCCCAGAGGAAAATGTAATTATACTTAAAAATGTATGCTTTTCTGTGGTTGTGCACCTACGGCAGTCAGGGGTGGATGGATGGATGGTGGAAAAATAGGGCTCAGTACTTAAACATTTGAAAAAAATATATATAAAACAAAATTTAAATAAAAAAAATTATATAATTGCTGGTGTACTAGGGGCTGTGAGAAACCCATTGGGAGGGAAGGAGGTGCAGATGAAAAATGCAAAACAATGCATATAAAATAAAAAACTGTTCATATTCATAATGATCATCAAGCATAATATTCAACTAATATCAGGGAAAAGTAAAATAATGAACAAAAACTAAAAAGAATAGCCCTCTCCTATCAATCTCCGTAGAAATTTACTTTGAAAACTTGAAAAAAGGGTACCTGTATAAAATGGCTGCCAGCCACATGGTTAACTAACAACAGCAAGCAAGGTGGCATGGCCACAACGAAGAACACAAGCAGGCAAAATCACACTAGCTGGTTACACAAAATGGCCAACGGTCAAATGGTCAACCAACATCATCAAGCAAGGAGGAAGGGTCAGAAAAATGAACACATGCAGGTCAATGGGAAAAGCACACTGGCTGGCTATGCAGCATGGCCCCCGGTCACATGGTCAACCAACAACAGCAAGCAAAGAGGCATGACCACAACAAAGAACACATGCAGGCCTACGGCAAACACACACTGGATGGCTAAGCTACACAAAATGGCCATTGGCAACATGGTCAAACAACAAGCAAGGATGCATGGAAAACAAAGAACACATGCAGGCCTATGGTCACTGGCTACACAAAATGGCCCCTGGCCACATGGCATGGAGAACAAAGAAACATGGTGGCCTATGGAAAACACACTCATACACACTGGCCAGACAAAGGAGGCATGGTACCACTGAAGAAACACTACCATTAATTCAGCAATGCCAAAAACAAAAATTAGCTGAGCTATAAACAATTTACAACAACACACATCTTCCCAAGGCATCACATATTATCCCACCTATACACTTTTTGCAGAAAGAAATGTGAAATACAAAAACAACCCACATTTTGTATTTACTCCAATGCCATTCTCGCCCTACATAATGTTGCAAAACGACATTTATCACTGAAACAGTTGTTTCATGTACCCATGATTAGTCCTAGGCTGCTTAATTTACTGTCTTCCAGACCAGAGGGAGAACTTTATTCAGTCACTGCTTGGATTCATGGAATCCTGTGTAGACAACCCAACTTTACCATTTTAGGGGATTTTAACTTCTATTTGGAATGTCTGTATGATAAAAATACTGAACATTAAATTAATAATATATAGAGTTTTGACTTCCTACACCTGATCAAACTCATTCATGATGTCAACCATATGTTAGATGGTATATTCACAAACAATCCTGACTTATAGGTCAAAAGAATTCTGCCCTTAGTATAGACATATCATAGGGACATGTTGTTTAAACAACATAGTTCAATTTCAAATTTCGTTCACTCAAAGGCACCAGTAGCACTTAAAGGTCAGGCTTGGAAGAACATTGACAACTCTAAACTAAACAATTAACTGAGTGAAACTTAGCCATTAATGAATGAGAATATGGAGAATATGGAGCGAGCTACCACCCCTTATGATACTTGAGTCAGTGCAGCTGTCTACCATTTAGCACCACTAAGAATAAGGCCAAACCATCGAATCACCCCTTCCACACCTTGGTTTTCTCAAGAGTTTAGAGAACATAAAAGAAAATGAAGGCACCAAAAACAGCACTGGAGGATGAACTATAATCTAGAGTAAAAACTAACATAAAAATCTGATAAAAGAATGTAAACACAAATGAAGGCAACTCAAATCAAGTTTTTTACAGACAATATTAGAACAGCAGACAACTCCTCTAAAGAGTTATTTAACACAGTTGTCATTATCCAGCTTTGGTTACAGAAACATGCTCACTCCCAACCAAATTTTTGTCAAAACCTAGTTGATTTCTTCTTCACTAAGATAAACATAATATTACAGGACTTCAACACAATACCAAATACTATTATTTCCTCCTCAAAGACAGTTACGGTTGAGGAACATTTAGGCGATAAACTTACCGACTGCTCCCAGATTCTGAGCTAATTTACTCCTCTTACTGAAGAGAAGGATGCCTCTCTCATACAAACAACTAAATCAGGATCTCCGGTGGATACAAGTCCTCTGCAGGTACTTTAACCAGTTTCAGAAACCATTGCTTCTCATCCTACCTTGATATTAAACAAGATGCTAGGTTCAGGCAACTTTCCGGTAGCCTGGAAGAAAACATCTATCTTGCCTCTTGAAAATAAACCCTCACTCGACCCATTTGAGGTGAAAAAGTATAGACCCATCTTGTGCCATCCTTTTCCTGTCAAGACTTTAGAAAAATGCCATGAATCAGGAGATTATTATTTTTTCAAAATGACCAACTGTCTTGATCCGGCACAGCATAGGTTCAGAGTCAGACCAAAAGATTTTATGGAATCTTCCCTTTTGGCAGGTATTGAGGAGATCCGAACTATCATTGGCAGAGGTGACAATTCACCCTTGATCCTGTTGGATTTGTCAGCCACATTTGACACGGTTGACCACTCTTCTCTGGTCAACAGTCTTGAAGGAATAGGTCTTAAAGGAACAGCTGTCAAATTGATCAGGGCCTTTCTATCTAATAGAGAGCAAGTAGTGGCATTGGAAAATTTTACATCTTCTCCTTTACTCTTCCCTGTGAGGTCCCTCAGTGATCCTCATTAAATCCAACCCTGTTTAATGACTAAATCACTCCCCTGACACGCCTAAACTTAGTTCACACCCTGTCCTGGTTTTAGTATACATGGTAGATGCTGTCCTCCTGGCCCGCACTGCAAATGGCCGACAAGCTCTTTTAGATGGGTTTTATAGTTTGATACAGCATTTAAACCTTAAGATAAACAATGATAAATCCTATATTTTAACATATGGGCCTAAGACTAGCCACTCTAAGTTGTTTTTAGTGGCTATACACAAATAAAGAAAACAACAGATTTTAGCTATTTGGGCATTATGTCAACTTGAAGTGGGACCACCTGTTTCTTCAAAAGTCCCAGTCTTTGGAGGTGGCCTGTGAATCCTTGTTTAGATTCTCAAAAACGTTAGGACACCACCCCCAAAAGAACTGTTAATGCTATACAGAAGGAAATAGTTGTCAGTTGGTACATACGGTGTGGGAGTCGGAGGACATACACCTGTAAAGACCCTTCAGGTAGCAGAAAACAAGTTTTTAGCAAGGCATTTAGGAATTCACAGGTTCACAGCATGTTTTGTTACTCATAAAGAAATGGCCTTGATTTCATAGAAGATAAGGTAGGCTTGGCGCCCATTTTGTTGTGGGTTAAAATCTGATCAACTCCAGAGCTAAGCACCACACAGGGAATATTGAAGGATTGTCATCCCTTGGATCAAGTATTTAAAAAACAGTCTTCATAATTTACGATTAACTTGTGTTTTTGAGATTACTAGCAAGATTGCTTCATGCAGGAAGGCTCTGGTAAAGGACACATACCATGCCCATAGAGACAAGATGAGACTTGAGAAAGCTCTGGACATGGTAACTATCCATGTGTATATCCCTTAATCAATTTGTGAAGGAATGGAACTTATCAATTATGGCGAAAGGCACCAGAACACAGATTTTAGTTAACCCGCCTCCAAATAAAAATGATTCACTTCCTGGTGGCTTTACCTCATTACCCTGATGCCCATGCGATTCAGTGCCCATACCGTCCACTAAGCATTTTAAGGTATATTCAGCTTATTTATGCCAACTTCTAGTAGGGAAATGCTTTAAAACCCACCAAGAAGGTTTACAGTTTTTATAACGCTCTGAGTCACCTACAAGCTATTTTGCAGAGTTGAATTTTATTTCACAGGCAAGATGTTTAAGGAAAAAGTATGCAGTGTGACTCAGTCACGACACGTTGGAAAGACAAACAATGATGTGTAACCGAGTAATTTTATCATTCTGATTTTATTATGTGTGACCGGTTTGGACCTTCTTTTATCCTGTGCTTTTATGGTCTTTCAACCAGATAAAGATTATTTGACTGACTTGCCTAAATCACTCCATTAATTGTATGTATTCAGTCTTGTGGGTTTTCTGTATTTTCCTATGCTGTTGATACCCAATTAGTGGAATCTGTCTTTTCAGACCCAGAATAAGTGGCTTCACAGTTCAATTCATATATGAGTAGCATTGCTCATTGGATGCAGATGAACTGTTTGACGCTCAACTCGGATAAAATGAAACTGTTGCTATTTGGTAAGAACACATCATTCTGGAAGAACTCCTGGTCCCTTCCATCCCCAGTACAGAAGGCAAAAGATTTGGGGGTCATTTTTGACAACCAATTAGCCTTCATAGAGCTTTCAAAGCAGGTTACAGCTTCCTTGTTTCTTATGTTAAGAATTCTAAAGAACATTTTGCCTTTTTCCCATTATAGCTAAGGAAAACATTTATCTTGGCTCCGGTCATTTCAAAAATAGACTATTGTAATGCCTTATATGTAGGCTCTCTAATACGCCTTCATTGCAAATTGAAGACACTTCAAAACATGGCTGCTAGAGTGCTGTAAATCTTCCAAAATGTTGTTCAGTCTCCAAAGCCATTACAAAACTGCATTGATTCCCTATGATGGCATGAATACAGTTTAAGGCCTTGTGCCCTACCTGATTAAGGCTCTACATTAGGTTGGTCCTCGATTTCTGACTCGGCGATGCGGTGAGCGCAAGGTAAGTGGTTGCATTTATTTTTTAGGTCGAGGTAATATCCGGTCTGCCGAAGGCAGAACCGGAAGTACCGAGATTTAATGTTTCTTAGTGTGGACTGTTTGTCCCGCCTCTGTTTTTGCCTCGTTCCCATTGGCTGGCTTCCTAAACGGAGGCCAGCCATTGGAGAAGAGAGCTGTCCCTCCGAATAGGCTCCGTCCTTTTCGGATTTGGAGGTGTGTTCGGTGTTCTTCTTTCCACTTTTAGGCCACGCCCATTCTGAGAACACCGAACACGCCCCCAATCCGAAAAATTTGGAACGTTGTGTCTGCCATTATTTGTTTCGTCTTCCCATGAGGATCGTCTCGCTTTCTCCGTGATGCAAGGACCGGCAGGTAAGCCATATTGTTTTTGCTTACATTCTCTCTTTTTTGTGTTTGCTTTCTGTGTTTCCCTGTGTTCTGTTAGCTGTTTGTCCCGTCCGATGTGTCCTGTTTGTCCCGTCCGATTTGTTAGCGTCACCATCCCGTCGTGTATGGCCCCCTTTTCCCGGTGTGCCCGTGAGCTCCGTTTGCAGTAGTGGCCGTCCCGCTTTCTCCGTGATGCAAGGACCGGCAGGTAAGCCATTTTGTATTTTTTGCTTACATTTTCTCTTTTTGTGTTTGCTTTCTATGTTTCCCTGTGTCCTGTGAGCTGTTTGTCCCGTCCGATGTGTCCTGTGTGCTGTTTGTCCCGTCCGATTTGACAGCGTCACCATCCCGTCGTGTATAGCCCCCTTTTCCCGGTGTGCCCGTGTCCTGTGAGCTCCGTTTGCAGTAGTGGCCGTCCCGCTTTCTCCGTGATGCAAGGACCGGCAGGTAAGCCATTTTGTATTTTTTGCTTTCATTTTCTCTTTTTGTGTTTGCTTTCTATGTTTCCCTGTGTCCCGTGAGCTGTTTGTCCCGTCCGATGTGTCCTGTTTGTCCCGTCCGATTTGTCAGCGTCACCATCCCGTCGTGTATGGCCCCCTTTTCCCGGTGTGCCCGTGAGCTCCGTTTGCAGTAGTGGCCGTCCCGCTTTCTCCGTGATGCAAGGACCGGCAGTTAAGCCATTTTGTATTTTTTGCTTACATTTTCTCTTTTTGTGTTTGCTTTCTATGTTTCCCTGTGTCCTGTGAGCTGTTTGTCCCGTCCGATGTGTCCTGTTTGTCCCGTCCGATTTGTCAGCGTCACCATCCCGTCGTGTATGGCCCCCTTTTCCCGGTGTGCCCGTGTCCTGTGAGCTCCGTTTGCAGTAGTGGCTGTCCCGCTTTCTCCGTGATGCAAGGACCGGCAGGTAAGCCATTTTGTATTTTTTGCTTACATTTTCTCTTTTTGTGTTTGCTTTCTATGTTTCCCTGTGATTCTCTCTTTTTGTGTTTGCTTTCTGTGTTTCCCTGTGTCCTGTGAGCTGTTTGTCCCGTCCTATTTGTCTTCCCGGTGTGTCCGTGTCCTGTGCGCTCCGTTTGCAGTAGTGCTTTCCCGCTTTCTCCGTGATGCAAGCTTTCTATGTTTCCCTGGTTCCTGTGAGCTGATTGTGCCGTCCGATTTGTTAGCGTCACCATCCCGTCGTGTATGGACCCCTTTTCCCGGTGTGCCCGTGTCCTGTGAGCTCTGTTTGCAGTTGTGGCTGTCCGGCTTTCTCCGTGATGCAAGGACTGGCAGGTAAGCCATTTTGTATTTTTTGCTTACATTTTCTCTTTTTGTGTTTGCTTTCTATGATTCCCTGTGTCCTGTGAGCTGTTTGTCCCGTCCGATTTGTCTTCGTCACCATCCCGTCGTGTATGGACCCCTTTTCCCGGTGTGCCAGGTAAGCCATTTTGTCTTTAATTTTTTTTATGCTTTGAGATTGCGTTTCAGTTTTCTTATATAGTCTAAAGTTTTAGGTGTGTTTTTATCAAATGTTAGCATTAAATAAATGATACTGTGACATTTTTTTTAATGCTCTGTACTTTTGACGAAAGTGTTTTTCTCTTCCCCCACACCACTCTCTTCCCCCACACCACTCTCTTCCCCCACACCACTCTCTTCCCCCAAACTACTCTCTTCCCCCAAACTACTCTCTTCACCCACACCACTCTCTTCCCCCTCACCACTCTCTTCCCCCACACCACTCTCTTCCCCCACACCACTCTCTTCCCCCACACCACTCTCTTCCCCCACACCACTCTCTTCCCCACACCTCTCACTACGTCACTCTCTCTCTCCCTAACTCTCTCACTAACACTCTCACTACATCTCTATCTCTCACTACCTCACTATCTCTCACTACCTCACTATCACTCACTATACTACACTCTCTCACTAACTCTCTAACTCACTACTCAACTCTCTCTTTCTCACAGCAACACAATATCACTACAACAGTAACTATCTCTCACTCTAACACACTACTCAAAATTTACTCTCTCTCTATCTCACTACCTCTCTATCACTACATCACTCTAGCTATTTCTATCTCACTCTCATTACCTCACTATATCGCCACACACTCTAAAAAAATAACTACATCACTCTTTCTGGGCTTACCTGCATCTTGAGAGGAGCCAGACTCGTGCTGTGTGTTTTGTTTTCTGCCATCCTCTGCTACTGTTCGCGACACCCGCTCCGCGGGTGCCGCTCAACGCTCCATTTGCCTCGTCCTCCCTGGTGTGAGCGGATCCACAGTCCGTGGTGTGTCACGCGCTCCCAGGTTGAGGATTCAAACTACAGTCTGTGCGTGGAGCCTACCGGGGGACTGCGAGGTCCAGCAGCCTCAGCGGCTCACAGCTGCTGCCTCTTCCCCCGGCGGCCACGCCCCCAGCCTTCGCTTTAACATCGCCTGGGTTCCCTGGTCATTTGGCGCTTTCTGGGCTTACCTGCATCTTGAGAGGAGCCAGACTCGTGCTGTGTGTTTTGTTTTCTGCCATCCTCTGCTACTGTTCGCGACACCCGCTCCGCGGGTGCCGCTCAACGCTCCATTTGCCTCGTCCTCCCTGGTGTGAGCGGATCCACAGTCCGTGGTGTGTCACGCGCTCCCAGGTTGAGGATTCAAACTACAGTCTGTGCGTGGAGCCTACCGGGGGACTGCGAGGTCCAGCAGCCTCAGCGGCTCACAGCTGCTGCCTCTTCCCCCGGCGGCCACGCCCCCAACCTTCGCCTTCATTACTGGCCTCAGTTCTACCGCGACGCGGGACGCGCGCGGGGCGAAGACCGGGCAAAGAGCGGGCCGTTTAAGGCCGTTCAAGGACGGCAGAGGACGGCCCTGGCCCAGAACTCTTGTGTCTTCACCCTTGATAATCTTAACTGTCTAAAATGTCGACCTTACGTAGCAGAACTCGAAGTTGTGCAAAAAAAGCTACGGCGGTAGCCCAGGTGACAGGACCTATTGATCTCTTCATTTCACGCGTGCACGAGACTATCGATCAAAGTATTGTATTATTGGAAAAAAGAGTATCTATGGATCTTGCTAATGCCAGGCGCTCATCCCTGGGCCCTTTGGCAAAGGTTAAATCCCCTGCTATGCAGACTCTGAATAATTGCTCTTTACCTATAACCTTGCCTATTAATAGCGTTCCGACAGTACCGAATACTGTTGATTTATCGGTTGCCCAATCTGACTCGGATCCATCTTTAGAAGACCTGGAGGTTACACCAGATCTAGAATCATGTCAGTCGCCCGATAAAGAGGAGCCGAGTCCGAGTGGGTTTAATGATGTGGAAACAGCCCCTGTACCCAGTGTTCATCGGAGAAGGGCACCTAACCCTCCTAAGGTTACATCAAAGGGTAAAAGTAAAACAAAAGCACCAGTTAGGAATCACAATTTGATTTCCCCCACCCCACAAAAGATATCTGGCATCCCGTGCTGGGTGCAAAATATGGTTACTGATTTAAAACTAGATCTTGAAGCCACTTTAGCAGCACAAATCAAACCTTTAATTTCTAAAGTAGATAGGCTTACTTCGTTAATACACTCCAAATGGCCACAAAATAAGCAAGGACAAGTGCATGTTCAATTGCAAGGGACTACAGATTTAGTCTCTGAATGCCTAACGAGTATCCGGTCCCCTAAGGATGCTTTAAATAAAGCCCAAGGTAGCGTAGCCCCAGGGAACTCAGTATTTCTTGAGTCGCAAATAGTGAACAACCTCGTTCAACCAATAACTGTACCGACTACAAAGGAGAGTGTTCCTGTTCAGGCGATTCAACACTCTGTTGATGCTAATATTGCCACTACATTTATTCAATCCAAAGAAGTAGCAGGGAAACCCAATTCAATCACTGTACCTCTTTCTACAAATAAACCTGAAGGGCCTAAACCGAAGCAGGCACGTTTTAGGTCCATCAATCTACCACCAGAGGTTTCTCCTTTTGTTGTTGTGTTGACAGCTGTTCCCCCATTGAAAGAGGGAGTAAAAGAAACGTTTACGGAGCTTAGAAACAAATGTGCTCAATGGCTCCATCTACATAAACCTCTACCTAATAGCATGAACGGCGAAATTCTTACCGTTCGGAGAGGGGATTGGGTGGGTAGAAGTAAGAAATCAATAGTAGGGGACGTAATAACTGTCAATTTCAGGGATGTAGGGGCAGCTAGTTATGTATGTAATGCACCTAACAGTGGTCCTGCGACCCAAATTAAACCACTTCCTCTGTCACATTTTTTACCAAATCCCGCACGACCTAACCCCCCCACTTTTCAAAGTAATAGTGGACCGGGGTTTTTTCAACAGCAAGCCGTTAAACCTTGGCTGCAACCACCTTATCCGCCCCCTCCTTTCCCACATTATGTTAATTTACAGCAGCAGGTATCAAATGCCTTACCTTTTCCTATGCAGCAAGCTAGAGTACAGTGGCAACACCCTTTGCATTTTCCGCCACCTCTACACCAGCCAGCTTATCAATGGCAGCAATCTTTCCAGCCACCGCAATTAGATAAACACCCGTGGCAACAAATGTGACAGGACCCGCCCCACTCCCAAGACCTAATGTCTTCACAATTCGCCCACCCAAATAGATATGCCGCGTTAGATGAGGTAGATTGACTTAGCCCTCTAGACGAACTGGACTTAAACATCCCTAAGCCCTTTTTTGATATGGAGCGTTCTTCTTCTTCCTCTGCCACACCCCTTGCTGTACCTCACGAATTCACTACGTCGGCGCTAGCAATACCTCCCCAGTACATAGGTAACCAAGGTAGCTTTGATATATGTATAACTACCGCTAGTCCGAGCTTAAGTTCAGCTACCATCATTCGGGAAGAGGGTCCTGCCTTTTCACCACCAGAAAATCAGTTGGAGATATCCGTTGGTGGTAACCCTGGTAAACCAGCAGGAATTTCTCTTATTTCTTGGAACATCGCTGGTCTTACCGGCAAATTAGGTACACCCTTCTGGACCAGTTTTTTGGGGGAGGGTTTCGATCTAATCCTACTTCAGGAAACTTGGTGTCCAGACCTCATTAACATTGAAGGGTATGTATCCTTCTGCCTTAGAGCAACTAAATCTAGCTCGGGCAGGGCTAAGGGGGGCCTTTTATTGTTAATGTCAACCAAGCTGTGTGAATGTACAGTTAAATACAGCACAACCGTGGGGACATACAGCCAAGTTATTAGGGTGGAGTGCAGGAAGAACATTGATTTAGTTATTGTTAATTTCTATAATAATATTTTTGACGCTACTAGGGGGGATATCTTACTGCCTCTAGAAAGGGAAATCAATAAGGCTCTTGATATCTCGAAAAGAAAGGCTGAGGTGGTTTGGGCTGGTGATTTTAACTTGCAGCCCTGTCGTCTGTCCAATGTGAATAACTGTGGTTTCGATGCAGTACCAATTAGCCATTGGGGAGATCAGGGGGGGAGGGAGGGCTCTCCCCATTTTCAACACTGTAGTTATGGTTCCACTTTAAATAATATGCTAGTCATGCTAGATATGACCCTGTTAAATTGCAATGTTAATAACCAGGCAATTATATGCCCTACATTTACAGGCAGGGGTGCATGTTCTTTCATAGACCATATTTTGCTGTCCAGCAGTGGAGCCTACACGGATTTGTACGTGAATGAAGAAAGTCTTAGTGACCACAACAGTCTACGTGTTACCCTCTTGGGGCACGGTACCTCATTAGTTTCAGAGGGTAAATGTACAACTGATATAGTGCCTGTTAGACCAAAGGGCCTGAGGGTTAAATGGACTGGTTTAAACTCCAAAGCTAAGCAGAAGGAGGTCGTTATGCTTTGTAAGAACCAAATTAATTATTTCTTAGATGATGACAGTGATTCTGGCGGCTTAATAGATTATTTTGTATCCATGAATAGCTGTATTGATGGTATTTTTACTAAGACCCCGTTAGCTAATGGCGGCCCAAAACAGGGGTGGTTCGATAAGACATGTATAGTCGCCCTCCGTGACCTAAAGAATGCGCTAGGCACTAAACCACGTGTTAAGACGGACATACAATATCTCAGGGCCTGTTATAAAACAGCTATTAGTAAAAGGAAAAGGGTTCTGCAGTCTGAGGCGTGGGATAAGTTGAGGGAGGCGGCAGAGACCAAAAATAGTAAACTCTATTGGGAAACAATTAATAGCTCGTTTCTCAATAAAGAAAATGTCCCAGAACTGACCTCATACGTGGCATGTAGTGACTGGGTTAATCATTTTTCTAAAATTTTTAATCCGGAAAGGTCAGCCTCTGAGTTATCCCCACCAGTTATAAACCCATGGTTGCCCCTTTCGATGGCTATAACACTAGAAGAATGTCAGGAAGCTATCTCTTTAAGTAAAGGAGGAAAGGCCCCCGGCCCCGATGGGGTTCCGCTGGATTTATACAAAGACGAAACAGCGTTATGGGCTCCTATTTTGGTGAGGGTTTTTAATTGTGCGGCCGAAAGTGAATTTCCTTCTACTTGGGGTCAATCGATTATCATTCCCTTACATAAGAAAGGTGACAAGGCAGAGGCCTCTAATTATCGTCCTATTTCATTACTGGACGCCTCTGTAAAGGTGATGAGTAGGATTTTGCTGAAGAGGCTAGAAGATTGGGCAACGGATTTTAACATCTTAACTAGAGTCCAATACGGCTTTCGCAAAGGCCTGGGTACACTGGACCAATGCGTAAATCTGGACCTTTTAATCAGTAAATATACTGTGGCTAAAAGTGGCAACCTCTTTTTATGTTTTGCTGATCTGAGCAGCGCTTTTGATTTGGTTAACCATAACATACTCTGGGAGGTTCTGCTTGATGCCGGGGCACCTAGGGAAATAGTGTACTTTTTAGCTAGATTGTACGAAAGACTTTCATGTAAAGTCCGCTATGGCACCATTGGCGAATGTACCCCGTTCTTTAGAGTGTCCCGGGGCATACGTCAGGGTTGTGTTTTAGCTCCGCTTTTATTTTCCCTTTTTATTAATGGTGTCGACCGATCTTTGACCGACATCCCAGCAGACGCCCCTTTGATTGATGGTAAACCTGTTCCGCTGTTACTTTATGCGGATGACGCTGTTCTTTTATCTCGAACACAGTTGGGCCTACAGCGCCTAATTGATAATTTTATGCAGTTCATTCAAGCTAGGCGGCTTCGTGTGAACAAAACTAAGACATATGTAATGTCATGTGGTCAGGCAGCCAAGCAGGTAAAGCACACTTTCTTCCTTGACAAGGAAAAGTTAACTTCTGTCAAGTCATTTTGTTATCTGGGAATAACATACAATAATAGAGGGTCTTGGAATGTGGAATTTGAGGCCGTAAAAACAAAAATGTTACGGTCAACTAGTAGCATATTTCGTTTTGCCTCTAAACTCGGCTCACGAAGTATCCCAGACATGATGAACATTTACAATGTATGCTGTGTCTCCTCTGCTCTGTATGGGGCAGGGGTGTGGGGTCACTGTGAGGGTATTTCTTTGCAGAAGGAGGAAAACAAGTTTTTAAGGAGAATGTTATGTGTTCCCCCTTCTGCCTCAATTCAGCTGATCCACGAAGAAGTTGGGATCGAGTATATTTCCGATTTGGCAGCAGTTCGGCCACTATTATTGTGGCGTTCTATTTGGGCTAAACCGGAGACTCGATTCACCAAGGATATTATCCTTGACTGTATAGGTCTGGATCACTCCTCACGTGTATCATGGTTAAGATACATTCATCGTTGGTATCTACGTCTTTTTAACATTGACGTGTTTCGTGAGCCTGAAAAAGTTGTCTCCATTTCTAAAAAAGAAATCAAGCTAACGTTTCTTAATTTTCGTAAGGCCGAACGAGACAAAACCGTTGGTAATTATGTTACTATAAAATTTTATAAAGACCTAAATCTAGCTCCCGGACTACAATCTTATCTTGTATTTGTGACTCGCCCTTCTCACCAGTATGTGTTAACACGGGTCAGATTAGGCATTGTACACCACTTGGTTGCTTTTCCTATTATAAAAACCAGTTCAAATATACCCTGTCCATGCGATAGCACCTCTAGGCAGAGTAGTTGCCATTTTTTGCTTTTTTGCAAATTTTATCAGTACTTTAGGATAAAATACCTTAAACCTCTCTTTATTAAATATAACATTTGTACTACACAAACAGCATTGATATTTTTATCTTCATTAGAGAACGAGGAGACTTGTTTCTTTTTGGCTACTTTTATTTTAAAATGTACAGCTGCCAGGAAAAGTATTGTATTATAATGTTATCTACTTACCTGTCTGTATTCATGCTTTACAGCTGCCAGGACCTGTTTATGATGATATTACTGTTTTACGCTCCTGTCTGTATAGTTATGCCTTCACTTTTAAAAAATTTTATATCAATTTCTGTAGTAAGGTATTACTAAACATGAAGTGGTCCACAGTATCGAATGATTATTAATAATTTTAAACGTTCAGTTCCCCATGAAAAGTCTAGTGAGTAACTCCTACTGATCCCCAGCTAATCAATATAAGAATGTCTGTATTTTACAATAATATTGGCCTATAGAGACGTGATCATTTCCAATTTGATGTATTTAGCCTTTTTTTCCTTCTTGGTACAATTATATGGTGATTTTAACATTTTAATCATGTATTTCTGCTTGTATGATTTGTATGTACAAATCGAATAAAAGCTTTTTGAAATTGAACTACATCACTCTCTCACTACCTCACAACTTCACTCTCTCTTTCTAAATTACTAATTCACTCTATCTCACTATCTCACTCTCAAATACACTAAGTCACTTACACTCTCTTTCACTACCTCACTATCTCACTACATCACTCTGTTTCTATCTTAATACCTCACAACATCACTAACACTCACTACTTCACTCTCTCTTTCAATACATCAATCTTTCACTATCCCACTACCTCACAACATCACTCTCCATCACTACCTCACTCTCTATCTACCTCACTCTCTCACTACATCATTCACTCTCTATTTCAATACCTCTCTATCTCGCTACCTCACTCTCTCTCTGCTAATGCAATATGTCTAATGCAATATGTAACACATATGCAAACACTTAAGCTATTAACAATAGAAATGACAATAACATTTACTTAGGTATATAAAAAAAAAATAATAATAATAAGCAATGCCAAGAGCTCTACCTATAATATTGCCGAGACCATTGCACTGTAAATGCTTGTTTAGTTTACTTTCCCTATTCTGTCATCTGGCGACTTCCACCCTGCCCCCATCCTGCCCCACAGCTCTTACCTGAACTAGCCGTGCCTGCACAGATTGCACCAGGATCTTCCTGGTCAAATGTGCACTGGGAAAACAAATTCGAATGGGTGAGCACCTGATTCGGTTATTGACTGAATTATAGTTTCCCTTGGTTCCCTTAATAGGGGCCTACACCTTTGAAAAGAGTGGTTCAGAGTAAGTTAACAACGTTCATGATACTCCCATCCTCAAAATATCTATGGTAGACCCCGCTGAATCACCTCAATACAGGCCCATTTGGGACTGTTCACTTCCCCTCCTGTAGCACACCTAACAAAACTGTTTTAATTATTTTATATTAATTAGTTGTACTGTCCTTTACCTGCTTCCACTCACGCTGACATTCTCCGGGGGAGTGGGGAGCAGTGGTGGGTGTGATCAGTGGCAGGCAGACTAATTGGCCTCTCCTGAGACTGGTGTGGAGTCGGGACGCCATTTTGGGGGGAATCTAGGTCAGCGGACTAGTTCCCTGTACCTATGAATTGAAACACTGGCGCGACCTCGCAGCGGGTGCGTCATTGACTCACCAAAGGCAAGCCCGTCTGCGCCAATCTGTGCCCATCTGCACCCGTCTGCGCCCGTCTGCGCCCCTGTCTGCGCCCGTCTTCGCCCATCCGTACACCGCCTATGCTCAGCACCAGCACCCCTGCCCGTTGCAATCCAGCAGGCTCGGATATCCTGGGATACACTAGGTCCCAAACTCATGATATTGAAGCCAGTTGGTAAGATCTCTCTGGATGTCTGTGTCTCACGTTTGACTCGAGGCCAGGGTCCTCCTTGGTTACCTGCCCTAATTGTAATTTCTCACTGCCTAGGCTCGCTTACCAGCCCATTAAACCTATCAAGGTTGAAGTTCTTAAAGGAAAGGCAGAGGACAATATTACTGTGTTTAAATGTCCCCTACTGACCGCCAGATCATTGGTGAAGCACAGTGTTGAATGTGCCTCGCTTATAGAAGGAGAGGACATTCAAATTGCCTTCATTTCTGAAGCATGGACAGATGATAGCTCAGGTCCTGAGATTGTGAAAGCTACTACACCAGGGTTATCTCGGTCACAATCTTAATAGACCATTAAAGGGGGGCTTAGCCATAATATATCACAATTCGATTAAGGCTACCTTTCATACAGCCTCCAATCTGGCCTGTGAGGCGCTCGCCTTTAGCTTCGGACTACCACATCACCACACGTTCAAGGGCACTGTCCCATCCTCCATTGGGAATCTGCTGGAAGAGGGGCTGTCTTCAGACTCCTTTAAAATCTTGGGGGATTTCAATTATCATCTGGAGTTATTGGAGGACGCTGACACAGTGGCCCTCACAGACTTAATGAAGAGTGCTGACCTGACTCAACAGGTAACGAGCCCCACACACTTGGGAGGACACACTTTAGATGGAATCTTCTCAAATCACCCTACCACGTGGGTTACGGGCACACTGGCTTTGACCTGGACAGACCATGTGGGAGTTCAATTTGAGAATCTCCTAGCTACCCATAATAGGGCAGAGAAAGGCCATAAGATCCAGATTCAAAGCAAAGCCTGGAACAGAATTAGGATTTTGGACTTACAGGCTGCACTCATGGCCTCTGTCGGTCAGTTACCATCTAATCCAGAACAGGTGGTTACTCATTATACATCTTGGGTAGATTCAGCCTGTAATACTGTAGCTCCAGCTAAAACGATACGCCCTAGAAGAACGCAACCCACAGCCCCCTGGTATTCAGAAGATTTGCGGAGACAAAAACTTTCCTGTAACCTTCTTGAGCGAAGCTGGAGGAAGGATTATATGGAAGAGGAGACTCAGATGCCGACACGAAGTAGCGACGGAAAGAGCGGTGCTTCCCCTTCATCCTGAGCCGTGGCCAGGTGGGGTGAGGTCCATACATCTTCCAAGTAGGCAATATCCTTCCTGGAATGGTGAAATCACTGATACAGACATCTAGTGGACACAGGTGATCTAAGTATCGAGTTTATAATTTATTAATAACTCTGAGCACTTTTTCTTTAAGAGCACTAGTTCGTAGTAGCAAATAGTGTATAGCGGTCCTGATGAAAGCAATGACAAACTATGTCAACTATTGCAGAAACATGTTGACCCTAGAATGCATAAGATGATCCAAGATTAATTGGGTTGTCACTGTCTACATTTTAATATTGGTACAGTGGGTAGCAACAGAATAAAGCTCCGTTCAGCACCCCCTCATCCAATTTTAATTCACACACACTTTTTTCTTGTTCATTCACATTTTTTTGCACTACGAAATCAGTCCCCCCTTTTTCAACATCCTCTCCGTTTGAGAAGTGAGACCACGTTAATCTATCTGACCATGAGAGGGTTTTACTATCATAACCTTCCATGAGAAAGAGAATAGATAACATCACCAGTGGTCTCAGGAGGAACCCAAATGATGAAGGGCGGTTCCGTGTGGTGACGGATGGGAATCCTCATATGATCACTAGCTGGGTTTAATGTGAGGGTGATCCTTACTCCACTGTTTTTTCTTTGAGGCTAGTCACTGATAGTCCTCTGTAGATGTTTCAATAGCGCTCCTCTTCCTGTTATTTCAGACCCTCTGACACTCTTGTTCGATTTGAAACCGAAGTATAGACAAAGCCTGACTATTTACAAACAACTCGTATTTGAAGCAAAGAAAAACTTCATTACAAAATGAATCAATTCTGCAAATAATTTTACTAAAGAACTTTTAAAAACCATCTCAAGTCGGGCATCCCCCACCATGACAAAAGTTGGGTCAGAAACTTTGAGCCGATATCGCCAATTTCTTTTTGAACAAAGAAGAAGCCATCTTTTTTAACTTCAGTCACCCTAATCCGGAGGAAGGAAGGGTGCAGTTGGAGGGAAGGCAGCAAATTTCCGATCCCCCAACTGTCTTTAATAAATTTGGGCCACTGTCCACAACAGACATTGAGAAACTGCTCCTCTCAGCTCGATCAGGCTCCCTTTATGACCCCTGCCCAGTCTCAATAATTAAACAGGCACAGGTGCCTGCGGCCTTAATACTCACCCCATTGTTTAATACAATATTTGGGGCCGGACGCTTCCCTATTCCTTGGAAATTGGCCTCGATATTGCCTTTATTGAAAAAGACTAACCTGGACCCAAAGGAGCCAAATAACTTTCGGCCCATATCTTGCCTCCCATTACCTGAAAAACTGGTTGAGAAAACCATAAACTCACAGCTCAGCACCTTTCTAGTTGGAAGCAATACTCTGGACCCAACTCAGTTTGGGTTGATAGAAGGGCATAGTACAGAATCCGCACTGATAAAGTCCACGGAGGAGCTAAGGGAGGCTGTGGACAGTGGAGGCAAAGCAGCTCTGATTATGCTGAACCTGTCTGCAGCCTTTGATACGGTCCATCATGATATTTTGAAGGACCGTTTGTCTGCATGTGGCATTCAGGGCAAAGCCTATGATCTCTTTAGATATTTTTTGTCGGACAGATCTCAAACGGTGGCACTGGGTAATTTTAATTCCAAACCTTTCTCACTGCCGTGTGGAGTACCCCAGGGGTCCTCCCTTAGCCCTACTCTTTTTAATGTTTATGTCTCCTCGTTGGCTTACCTGATCAGATCATTTGGCTTAAACCTGACTTCATACGCTAACAACACGCAAATTGTGGTGGCTTTACAGCCTGGTCAGACAACAGGAATTAAGGACAGGTTTCATGATTGCATGGCAGCAATCGGAAGCTGGATGTCACAAAATTGTCTAAAATTGAATTATGGCAAGACCAAAGTCATTCTGTTTGGCAATGACCCTAACTTCTGGACCCAAGGTGGTGGCCAGAAGACATGGGGACATTTCCCACTCCTGTTAGGAACGTGAAGAACCTAGTAGTCATTATCGACGAACAAAATCATCTTCGGGGCCCAAATTAATGCAGTGGCATTTTCCGTCTATATTTTAATTAGAATGATTAAGAAGATACTGCCCTTTCTTCCTACAACTTGTCAGCGAACCCTAGTCACTGCTCTCATTTTCTCAAGACTCGACTACTGCAAAAGCCTATATTTAAATATAAAGGAACTGAAGTACCATAAAAATAACATAAAGAGCTATACCTACCAATAGCCCCAATCCCATTACCAAATAATCAGTCAGTTGGCAGTAAAGAAAGTTCAATCAATTATTAAGCAACAAATACTCTATAGAGGAGCCTCTCCAACCCTCACCCATCAGGTGCGCGGAGAAGACTGTCGGCTCGCATTCAAACATAAGGTTATATATTTTTCAGTGCAGCACATATAATCAATGTAAAAGGAAAAACACCAGTTGGCACTCGAGCTCCAGAAAGGACCATATATGGCACAAATGATTAGTTTATCCCTCAGAACGGCCCTTTTAGCATGATGTAGCTAACTAAAACAGCTCAATCTTCAAATATTACCTCATCAATCATCATTAAATCTTTGATCTCCTGCTGAACTAACTGAGCCTTTACTGCTGCTGGGGATGGACTGGCCACGGAGGAGGTGAGTTTAGTTGCGCAATAAGAGCAACATGCAGGTCCACATTGTACACAAAGGCAGCATATGAATATGATACCGGCAATACATGCCAGCAATATCAGAATTTTCATCCCCAAGAAGACAACAAACCCCAGAACCAACCAGAGAGGGACCATGTACCAGTCTCTACATGTATTTTGGAAGCCAAATGATGTAGCTTCTGGATAGCCAAATGAACGGAGGGGGCGGAGTCAGGAATATAAACACAGCAGGAACTGCTGATCACACGGCATGCGCCTCCTCGATCTGCCAAGATAACATCTAAACCATACGATTTTGAAGCGAAACGAGCCTGGTCGCTTGCAGCTCTACAGTTATATTAGTCAATATTCCTGCAGTAGTGTTAATTACCCCTTCAACTACTCTGGACAAACGCCGTACTTCTTTGCTGTTATTATAGGCCCCCAAATTGGAAACACTCCTTTTAAAATGTCGGTAAAATGCTGTAGTGGAGTATCTGTCTGATCTATATCGGTAGTATCTATCTGTCTTTTATTCCTCTTTATAAGCACACTTCGTTTATCTAAGCGGTGATCCTTGTAATAATTAGAAGGGGCAATGTAGACTGGAGGGTACAGGAAGGACAGGTAGCAACGTCAAGCCCACCCTCGTGGAAGCCAAGTATAGGCATTTTCTCCACAAACAAAATATACATTGGGAGGGGTTAACAATGGAGGGCTGCTAAAAGTACACAACTGATAAGTGTAATTACATTGGCTTTTTCCTACTGATATGTACCCTACTCCCTGAATACAGAACGCAGAAGTACTATTTTGTATAGGCACTGGAATAGCCCTATCTTCAGTAACATTACAGTCTTGAAAATGTCGAAAATACTGAGTGACATTAAACTCAACAAAATCCAAAATCTAATTTTTTAACCAAGTGGTATGTTCATGCATTGTATACATTTTCATATATGCATTCGGATCTAAGGTTCCCTCTCTATTATTCCCTTCGGGGTCGTATTCTTGATGAACCTCCATATAGCTAAAATCATTTCATAATCCTTTTCCGAAAACCTTTGAGTGTCCACAGTATAATGCATATACATCATTGAAAGTAATTTAAACCAGGCCTCACAACTCCCCAGATGAGACAAGGGTAGGGATATGAATAAATCGTGCTCGTGCATAACAGATGGTAAATGACCACAAACCCAACAATTTGTAGTATTGGTGGCACTGTGTGTTTGATAAAGCATTTCAACAAATACAGTTTTCGCAAAATAAATGGGCCATGCTGTATTCGCTGACCATGGGAAGTGAGAAAACCTCTTTCGGCCCAAAGCCGGCCAAAACTATGAGCCACGCCGAAAACGTACTGGCTGTCGGTGTAAATATTTACTCTCAATCCTTCACTTAACTCACAGGCCCAAAGCAATGCCATTAACTCAGCTGCCTGTGCTGATTGATAGGGTACTCGAGAAGCCTCAACTACAGTGTGAAGAGTAGTTATCGCATATGCAGCAGTTGTCGTGCCATCTGGTAATTTGAAACAAGAGCCATCGACATACAACTCCCCTTGAGGGTCAGATAGAGGATTGTCTTTCAGGTATACCCGTCCCTTCGTCTCTTCCTCCGTCCGAAATATACAATCATGAACATCATTGTTCCTTTTGTTCAAAGGGAGGGGTAGTAACGTGGCAGGGTTCTGAGTGGCACATTATTTAATCGTAATGTGGGGAGCAAACAAAGTCAATTCGTAACCTGTAAGACGCGCACGTGCGCTTATAAGGTGCTGGGACTTCATTTTGTTCAATAATGTATCCACAGCGTGCGGTACCATCACTGTGAGATCAGTGTTCAGAACGAGCCCTTGCGACTGTCGAATAGCCACTGCGACCGCAGCAGTAGCCCTTAAACAGCTAGGGAGTGCTCTGGCGACGTTATCCAACACAGCAGAGAAATAGGCACAAGGTCTCTGCTTACCACCAAATCCTTGTGTTAACACAGAAAGAGAGTAACCGTCCACCTCCTGTACATAAAGCACAAAGGTTTTTGGTAGTCAGGGGTATCAAGAACGGGTGCTGAGCAAAGCGCAGATTTCAAAGAGTCAAAAGCATTTTGGCAAGCATCAGTCCAGGGTAAAGGTTCATGCACATCTTTAGTGGTTAAATACGGGAGAGGTTTAGTGGGAAGAGAAAAATTAGGGATCCATTGGCGACAGTAAGAAGTTATGCCAAGAAATGCAAGAACATCACGCTGAGTACTAGGTACAGACATATTAAAAATGGTAGTCACACGCTCAGGGGTTACTCTTCTCCCGTCTTTCGAGAGTAGATGACATAGGTAGGTTACCTCCTGTCGCCAATATTGGAATTTAGAAAGAGATACTTTATTGCCATTAGCCGCCAAATGAGACAATAATTGTACAGTGGCTTCCTTACAACCCTCCTCAGTATCAGAGGCCAGTAACAGATCATCAACATATTACAAAAGCACATTACCAGAGGGCAGGACCAAATCATCCAACAATGTCTTCAAAGCTTGACTATAAATACTGGGACTCTCCGTGTACCCCTGGGGAGCGCGACAAAACCGGAAGCTGCGACCAGATAATGAGAAGCCGAAAATATGGCGGCTATCAGGATGTATCGGAATGCTAAAGAAAGCATTCTTTAAATCGATCACAGAGAAATATTTAGCAGTGGGAGGAATCATAGTGAGAATAGTAGTGATATCATAAACCACAGGGTATTGGGGCACCACTATTTTATTAATTTCACGAAAATCAATCACAAAACGATAAGAATCAATATAGTCAGGATCACTTCCAACAGGGGCCTTTTTGAAGATCGGTAAAATGGGGCTGTTGCATATATTAGCAGTTGTCTCTTCCACCACACCCTTTTTGATTAAATCTTGTATGATGGAGAGCAAAGCTTTCTCGCCCGCGGGAGAAATTTTGTACTGAGGTATACGTGGAAGCCGAGCATTTTGCTTCAAAGTAATAGAAACGGGTGGAATCCTTAACAATTAAACATCTGTGTCTCCAGTGGCCCACAGCGTCGCTGGGATAGCAGCAAACATAGGAGGGAGGGGTTCATTTTTGGTAAAATACTGTAAAGTATGCTTGCGAAGGGGATTGATAGTCAAATAAACACCATCAGGTGAACAATGAATTTTTGCATGTAATTTCTTCAACAAATCCAAGCCCAATAAATTTTCACCACAATGGGAAGTCAAGAGAAACGGGGAGTCTACCGTAACTGGACCAATTTTACACGGAATTGGTTTGGAAGTGGGGCTCACCACCGGAATTCCAGAGAATCCCACCGAAACATTATTTTGCCCGGACAGAGCAGCCCCTGGGACCAGAGAACAAGAAATATAACTATTCATTGCACCCGTATCAACTAAAAACTTTTCAGATGTCCCCATCAAATGTGACTTTACATAAGGACCTTGCTGATCAACGGGTACTGACACCTGGCCCCCACTCTGTCCTTGGCTGTCCTATGTATAAGCATACCCTTCGGTTGCATCCATCGCACAGTCCTCATTATAATACTGCCTACCTCTCGGATTATCAAAGTAATTATTTTCTGATCCGAGGTGCGTCGCCTTCTCTCTTCGCATATCACTGCGATCCACACCACCTCAACCTCTTCCTCCTCCTCTCATAGCCCCATTCTGAGCCAGCAAAAATGGACACTGAAATCGCCAATGCCCTTCCTCCTTACAATAAGCACACTGATTTATCCCCAAAACAACAGCAGGCTCTCCGCCTCGTCCAGTTCCCGCCCCCCTCAGGACAAACCCTCTACCACCTCTCTCTCTACCTTGTCCTCGCACAACTTGTTGTAACAACACCCGTGTCTTAAGATCTTTCATTTTCTTTTCCGTCTTATCCTTACTCTCATTTTCTCTATGTTCATAATATTGGGCCATACTCAATGTTACCGAAGGCGTAGATGTGGTCCAGGTACTTTCAGCGGCTTGTAGCCGAGCAGAAACTTCCGGTAACAAATTGGTCACAAAACGATTAACAAATAATCGTATACCGCCTTCCAATGATAAATCCTGTCCACTAAAATCAATGAATATGCCTTCAAATCTAGTGAAGAAATCGTTAATGCTTTCGTCTTTCTTCTGCTTACATGCTGTCAATTTATCCCAATCCACCTTACGAGGCGGAATTAAGGAATGCATGTAAGTAATAATACGTCCAGGTAACGCCACTAGTTCGGGTTTTGGTTTATCACCAGGCTTACGTTCCTTATCCCAATCTTTTATCTGTTCCCATGTTCCGCCTAACTCCTGAACATGGTCCTGATCATGCACCTGACGCCATACATCAACAGGGACTAACAACACAAAAAATAGCTCTATGTCAGCTAGGGTCATAACGGCTGCGGAAGCAGCTTCTGTGAGTTCTTTATAAGCCATGGCTTCTTACGGGGGTCAGGTAGTTGTGATTATAGCGAGAGGACTTCACTCCTCTTCCAGGGGGTGTAAACCATTGTTCCTGCACTCGTGCCTCTACATGAGGTCCAGTCACCTCATCCTGATCATTTTTTAATTCGGTATTTCAGGGTGAAAGATAGGATGGACTTCTCGCATAGGGTGCTGAGAGTCCCATGAGGGACATTTTTAGTGCAACTGCTCTCGATAACTTAATAAAAACCTCAACATTTTTGTACACTTCCTCTGGTCTAAGTTCAGACTTATGAGCCCTGTCCCGGATACCAAACATCACTTGGGGGGCCATCCCTCCTGCAAAACACTGGTCACATAAAGTAAGAAGACATGTGGCCATATGTTTCAGGGCATGTTGCTGCATCACAGGCTCAAAGTCTCGAAGCATGCTCCATATATCAGTTATAGTATAAATAGGCTGTCACATCCACTGGGATGACTGATTTTCAATCATCTGTTTCTTGTTTAATCCTACAGTCGAACGAGTAAACAACTTTCGTGTGTCGAAATCCCCCGGAGCACGAGCTGGAGTTGAAACAGCTAAGGATGGGGTCGTGCTCGCAGAATGGGAATCCCACGCAAGGGTTGGGGGAGACAAAACAGCTGTGGACATAACCGAAGATGGAAATGTAACAGACACAGAGGGAGATAAAACAGAGGACGTTCCCGGGGAGACAGGGGAAGAGGAAATAACAGGGGCAGAGCCTGAAGGGACCTGTACTGGAGCTGGGGGAACAACAGGATATATACGTTGTGGAGCATAAGGTGGAGGGGGACGAGTATCCAATAAATCCTCCATCTCATCCTCAGCATCAGTCCTAGCCACATAGGTCTTATCCACTTGCAATCTAAATTGCCTATCTGCACAATCAATTCCCTGTTCGGTTTGAACTTTATCATAAGCAATGGCTTTCTGCGTAATCGTCTGACCTCCCTTCAGTCTGCAAACTTTCTTCTCCCGTATACGTCTATGCTTTGCCTCCTTCTGCCATAGGTTTAGGGAATCAAACATTGACTGTCGATTACGTTTAGAAAACAATCGATCCTGCAGAAAAAATATATATTTTTCTCATCAAAAGACCCGGTTAAAAGCCATTACAACTCTACATTATCCTTAGTATATTTATGCCATAGTGTATTAAACAAGAGAGGTGTAATACCATGCTTTACATACATATCATAACTCGGGCTGCCCTCAGGCGGGGCAGGTTGACTTTCGGCCAAGCGCGTATCATTAGGACGGCAACAACTTCCAAAACGGCCCAATTTGCTAACACACAGCATAGTGATTGTTGTCACGTATTTCTCATTCAATCATAAGAAAAAACATACTTCCAAACATGGCCATGTTCAAACATTCCCAACATATTCAACCTCACTCTTATTTAAACATACACAGAACAATAATATATGTACATACAAAGATATTCAAAATGACATGTCTCTTTTCTGTCTTTCCAAACAAAGAACAGAGCCCGTCGACTCCTGTTCATGGAGAATCAATCAATTCAGATTCCAGACCAACAGATACCAAAATCAAGCAGTCCAAGAGACCGTCTGACAGGTATAACCACAGACTGTCCTACAGACCATCCTGCAGTCTTCCTGGATCACCCTTGGGACTATTCTGACTAAGCCCGCTTCCTTAGCATCGCTTCAGATTTGCCCCCAAGGCTACCAAGGTACAACCACAGGCCTTTCCGAGACCAGTCCGGCTGGGTGCGCACCACACGAGCCACACCAGGGCGTCAGATCAGTGTCTCTATTGTTCACAAAACAAGTCAGTGGAGAATCTACCCGTGCAGCCACAATTCTGCCCTGTCAGACCCCCAAAATACTCAGTGGTACACCGACCACCAACTGCTTCAAAAGCACTGCTCAACAGCGCGTTCCAAAGACATAAAAAACAATCCACTCACCTGGTGCACGCAGGTACAATTGCGTATTCTCCACTGCCAACTCCTGAAGACCAACACGGTCAGCTCCTGGGTTACGCCCGTAGGACTCTGGCGAAGGGTCACTAGCAGCTGGGGCACCCTGATCGCGAGAGCGGAGTAAGTAAAAAATGTATCGGTCCGTCCACCCGCTCAACCAGAGCTCCCCTTCTTTGTCCTTTCTACCCGGTTACGGGGAGGACGACCCTATCACGGAGTCCCACCAGAGTCGCCAACTGAAGTACCATAAAAATAACATAAAGAGCTATACCTACCAATAGTCCCAATCCCATTACCAAATAATCAGTCAGTTGGCAGTGAAGAAAGTTCAATCATTTATTAAGCAACAAATACTCTATAGAGGAGCCTTTCCAACCCTCACCCATCAGGTGCGCGGAGAAGACTGTTGGCTCGCATTCAAACATGAGGTTATATACTTTTCAGTTCAACACATATAATCACTGTAAAAGGAAAAACACCAGTTGGCCCTCGAGCTCCAGGAAAGGACCATGTATGGCACACATGATTAGTTCAAAGCTTAACTATTTATTACTTGGAAGGTCAGGAGGGGTGACTCCCTTTCATCTTGGTGCCCTGGAGTGTAGGCACAGCGCCTCCTGGAATGCGTTTATCGCACCCAAAGCCAGATGCGACCTTGAGTCTCAGGACAGTCGAGTAGATAGCCTATGTTCAGCTGCTCCCAGTAATTCAGATGAACTGGGGCTTGACAACTGGCGGAGAAAAACACGTGATCACAGCCCGTGTTCGAGCATAGGTGGGGAAAATTGCGTCTGTATGGTTCTCGGCCTACTCTGTTAGCGATAGATACGCAAAGAGCGAATAAACGTTTCCCCGTACAAGCGCATATAAAATATATATATATATATAGTTTTAGCAAAAAAAAAGGTACCTATAGATGCATCATGCTAATATAATATAGGTCCGATGCTCCTTATGTATGAGAAATCTATTTTTTATCCCTCAGGAACACTTTGCAAACAAGTTGCAAATGCTACAAAATGCAACTGCAAGGCTGATTACGGGTACTTCCAAATACGCCTCTATCTCTAAAGAATTGAGAAAACTACACTGGCTGCCAGTCAAGAATCAAGTGTTTTTTAAAACTCTGAGTACTGTGTTCAAAGCACTCCACGGGATAGGCCCACATTTCCTAAAACGGAAATTGCAGTGGTATATACCCAGCAGAACCCTGCGCTCTGGAGGATCTAAGCTGGTGACTGTGCCACTCGTCAAAAAAACACATAGGGAGGGAGAAGCTTTATGGTATGCGCAGCTAAAGCTTAGAATGAGCTTCCCCCTAGTTTGAGAAATTCCCCGGGCCTACTCACCTTTCAGAGAGGACTGAAAACCTGGCTGTTCTCTTGCTAATCCTGGTCTCTTGATTTGTTCTTGGAGATTTAGTGGTTCAGCGCCAGGGCACCTTCAGGTAATTGTCACACTTTATAAATAGTGATAACATAACATGACCTCAAGTGCACCCTGACCACCCGTCAATCTGACTCTTTATGTGGGAGTCCATTTCACGTCGATGCTAGGGGATCCCCTGCCTTGCCTACAATCAAGCGGCACCTGTTTTCAACTCCACAACTAAATTTCATTGAAGTGTTGCACTTTAAAAAATGTTGAATGGCAAGAGCACTGTGCTATTCTGCTGGTGGATGCGTCTGCACTCTCTTCAGTGTCTGTCCTCTCCATGTCACTTACTTAAGCTCCCTCTTTCCTTTACTCTCATTAAAATCCTTTTCTTTCTCTCTTCAAGGGCTGTGTTCAGAAGGGGTGAAAATTGTCCTCTTTAGCTTATTTACTTAACTTGAGGTGTTATTAACCACTGCACATTACCTAAGCCACTCAAGAATGCGGAACGATGAACGAAAATAAGCCTTGGTAAAGTCGATAGGTCTAGCACATCTGCCTACTTTTGGCTTTGACAGTGATCATGTTGTTTGTTAATGCTTTTTGCCAAACTGTACAAGGGGACTACTTTTTGTGTGTAACTGCCCATTATGCAAGAACAGAATGCCGTCACTCACAATGGAATTAGCCTGTGGCTGAAGTGGGCTGAACCATTGCCCCATGCTGAATGCTGTAGTGGGCTACACAAAAATGTGAATGACACAACAGCAAACCAATAGATGAAGATAGCTGGCTGATGGTCCTTATTTGTAAGTATATTATATATAGTTTTAATAAAATCAAAAGAGAGTTAGAGTGTATCATAGCATGAACCTAAATTTGTCTTTCTTCGGTTCCTCCCCTGTACATATAGGACTTAGTTGAAATTGAAATTTAGGAGGATACTTACAAGGAAATGGTGTAGCGCGGCGCTGCATGCAATTTATCAGCACTGCGCTGCGTAATTTAAAAATCACAGGGATGTGACATATTTACAAGAATACGGCACACCCCTGTGTTTTCCCCTGTGCTGGTGCAAAAAAAGCTGCCCAGTGCCAACGCAGACTCCTTTGCGTCAGAGCGCAAGGGAGCATGCGTTACAGGGATGATTGTTTATGTACAGGAAGGGACACCTTCCTGTACATCAACAAACATTGAAGATGATTTTCTAATTCTATGTGTGCTGCAGAATGCAGCACATATAGAAAGAATTAAATGAGGATAACTAAAAGTATTTCTTCTTGTTGCGCCAATCTAACGCCTGCTAGTTAGTGATGTCCGATTTTAGTGCTGCCTCAGATTTACAGAACCTTGTACATCTTGGGCAGCGTCAAAAAGCAATAGGTGGTGTGGTTGAACGCCCACATCAACACCCATTGCATGACCCGTTCATGCAGATACCTGTATGAAATGGGACAGCTTAACGATGCTTTGTTAATATGCAGCAGGGCATTGCGTCACTGGAACGTAGGAAAAAATTAGGCTCCAGTGTTGCAATCCCCTTGTAAATATGCCCCTAAGTGCCCAGTACTGTCTGTGCCTGTCTAAGGGGTTTTGCTGGCCTAGACAAAGTACATTTTCTTAACCACTTCCACCACTTTATACTGACCCCAACTCTATTTTGGAGTGTTGCCAACCCGTCACTTCTATGTTTAGAGGAGTAATATTGTGAGATTGCTAGTCAACAAAAAAGGTACAGGAAAACCATAAGGCTATGTTCTCAGCATTGCAAATAATGTTTCTCTCTATTTCCTTCACAATTATACATAATTACACATAATTAATACATGATTAGATGCCTACACTTAGTGTTTTGTTGGTTACATTAGTTGTTCAGCTGAGGTAATTACATTTTCATTCAAATGACTATAGATAATTTAGTGCATAATGTGAGCCCTGTCTCTATGTGAATGGTGAATTGCAGGCCAAATAGCAAGGACATGTTGGTGTTTCACAGGGCCGGGAAGGTGTGGAAGAGAACGTGTGGTGACCATTCATGAGAGGGAGTAAAGCAGGAATCAATCTCTGAGTGAAGTGGCACCCGCCTAAGGTGGCTGCTCACTCACAGGTTTAACAAGCCACCACATATAAAATGGTGTCACTCTAGGGAGCAGCCTAGTTTACCTAGATGTTTGAGTTGTCCAGAGTTAACGTGGGCAACATGTACAGATGGTACCAGATAGTGAAAGGGGCATAGTGAGGAAGCGAAAGACAAAGCTGGAGAGACAAAGAGAAGAGACAATAGAAAGAAAGAATGAAAGATTGCCTATCAATGCTTAGCAATAAATCACAGTGCAAGAACAATATGTTCTGCCTAGTTCTAAGTACTACAAGTGGGAAAAAAATTGATCTCTGCCTATAGTAAAATTCCCATCTGTAAGAGAAAGAAAGAAAGAATGGGATGGAGAGTGAGAGCCTGAGCTTCAAATAAGCAGTTCCCACCTACTTGGTGACACTTAGGGGCACATTAGGATAACGGGTCGATTGCCACCACCCGTATGACGGTGGCTATCCACCCAACAAAAACTTCTGCCCGCTACCAATTTCCCCCCACCACATTACCCTGGTGGGGGGACCCCGGCGGATGGGAAGACCGTCTGCCGGTTTTCCGCCAGTAGGCAATCCGCTCGATTGTGGGCCCCCAGGGACTCTGGAGGGTGGAGGGTGCAAATAGGGGGTACCTATGGTACCCCCTGCAGTTCCATGCACAGCATGGCAGGCACCACGTGGTGACTGCCATGTTGTGCATGGAAGTGGACAACATGCCTTCCTGGCATTGTGGCGGGCGGTGCTGAGTGCACCGCCCGCCACAATCTTAAGAATGCAGGATGCGCCTGCCACTGTGGCGGGCGCATCCTAAAGGCACCAACGGGACCCCCGCCCTTATGGCGGGCGGTACCTTTTTACGACGGGATTGCAGGCGGACATCCTAATTTGCCCCTTAGTTTGATCGTGGGTATCTCACCCGGTTAGCAGTCGCGGCTCACATAGGTAAGCGCAGTGGAACGATGAGGAGGGGTGGAGGGTAGTGGAATTTGACATCTTATGGGATAGTGAAAAGTAAATAAATAAAACCACTTACCATGTGCTCGTCGCATCAGCGACTCAGCGATGTGGCGAGGGCAATGTAAGTGGTTTTATTTATTTACTTTTCACTATCCCGCAGTATGTAGAATTCCACTACCCCTCACCCATCCCGACCCCGCCACACCATGTTTACCTGTGCTAGCAGCCACTGCCGGGTAGACTTTCTGCTTTCATAGAATTAAATACAATTACAGGGAAATTATGCATTACTTGAATTACATAAATAGCAAATGCGTAATTTACTGCTATATTTGAACATGAAATCCATTCTTGTTTCCATTTTGGATAGAAGGATGCATTTCTTGCTAAAAATAGTGCAAAAAACACAAGTATTGTGAATGACATATTATTGAGGTATGGTCATTCTCGTTGTTCTCCTGCTACTGTGCTATAATTTTGCCACAAACGCAGTGTCATTGCAAGACATTGCGCAATGGCATTGTTTTGGGAATTTTGTATAACAAGACTGACACTAAATTTACTTGAATTACACCAGCGTAATTGGAATTTCACCCAGGCTTGTTTTGTGGCTTTTGGTGTGCCCAGGATCTTAGAAAAATATATCTTGTTATTGGATGGCTTCAAGAGATCTACAATGTATATTGGCTATGGCTAGAATGTATGTAAAGTGCCTAAGCTTAATACATCTGTGTAAACACACTCCTGCTACCAAGACTCTAATGAACAAAATTCAGAAAATTGCAATCTATTCTCCCAATGTTCTCTCTGACGATCCTCTACGCAGGAAACCACTTCGTTCCTAGGGCTGTTGGCTGTGGAACCTCTTCTGTGATATGTCTGACAAGAAGGCAACGTTCTACATTTGAGAGGCAAAGACAATGGGGTCAGAATAGCCTATAGGGCAAGTAGGCAATGCCTGATGGGCTGGTCTGCAAAGTCCCTGTGTGGGCTGCTTCTTGGCTGTTTGTGGGCTTGTTATTGTCTTGTGGACCGGTTTTCATTGTTGGCATCCCTAATATGACCACAAACTTAACCTGCAAGCACAAATACATTTGATCCCATATGCTTTACAAAATAACTCTAAAACATGGCTTTACAATTAACAAAAACACCACTTTGCAAATATGGGCCACTCTTTTAGCAATCAGATTTGCTGATGAGTGCTTTAATTCTGTCTGACACTGTAGCAACCTTCTGGAAAAAAATATCTGACACCACTCTTCACAAATTCATAGAAGCCTCTGCCCAATGATGTGCTGACTTCTGAAGTCAATTTTAGTGTGTTTTGGATGCAATATCTTGTTTCAATTATTTGATTAAGATGATATATGTAGAAATCTTACAGGCAATGTGATTGAGAATGAATGAGTGTTAATAATGAGGTATAAAATATCATCAAATAAAATGACAGTGGTCATAAATCTCACACTTTGAAAATTTGGCCATGCAATAATACTCTAGAGAGAAGAAAAAAAGCTTAAATGGCAGGACATAATAAGGGCCTGACTCAAAAAATTAAATAACGATGAGTATATATATACTCAGGAGCATATTTACATCTACACCATGGTGGAATTCTCCACTTTTTTTGCTATTCTTCATTTCCATGTGGAAGCTTATACTTAGATGTAGACTTACAAGTCTTCAGCCTCTCAAATGAGGGGATAGTTCCTCCTGCACTAGACGTTACGAGTGTAGAGTACCTACTGGTGACTTTTCAGCTTTTCACCTGTTAGTGGAGATCTCCACCATTGAGGTCTCCCTATGGAAAGTATATGGGTAATTATTAAAGTTTATTATTTTTCAATAATATAGAGATATTTTAATGTATGATGTAAATAGAAACTAATTTGAAATAAATCTTATGATTAAATATTATAATCCAACAATAAAAAAACTGAAGGCCCTCATTATGATGTCTATCAGACCGCAACCGACGGCCTGTCAGTTGCTGTTCAACCGATATCTAGTGCTGCGGTCCGACCAACAGACTGGGGAGTTTAATGAGGTATGGCTTGCATAGATCCCCCAATGTTTCCCTACCCACAAATCCCCTGCAAACCTCAAATTTAGCTGGAAAAAAACAGGTATTCCACACATGTTTGCGTGGAATCACCCTGCTGGCACAAATGTCCTACCACCCAGCATTCCCCTTGTTCTCCCGAGTAAAATAGTACCTCTCTTGTGTGGGTGTCCAAAGCAGAATTGGCTAAAAACGTATTTTTTTTTTTAAATATAGTGCCTAGAATTCTAAGTGCTATACTCTAAATCCCTATGTTTTGGGCTCTTCAGATCCACAGGCCTTTGGCCCACCCACACAAGTGAGGTATCATTTTACTTGGGAGAACAAGGGGAACGCTGGGTGGTAGGGCAGTTGTGTCGGCATGGTGAACCCGCGCAAAAATGTATGGAAAAAGTGATTTTTCTAGGTTTCAGGGGATTCTGGGTAGGAAAAACTTTGGGGGACCCATGAAAACCATACCTCGCTGGACTCCCCGGGTGTCTAGTTTTCAAAAATGTTTGGGTTTGGTAGTTTTCCAAGATGTCCGCCGAGCCCGGGGACAAAAACCCAGGTGACCCCCCTTGCAAAACCAGGTTGTTTTGTGATAGGTAATTTTGATGTCGCCTCAATAGGTTTTGGGCCCTTGCCTGTCGCGGGTACTTGACCCACCCACGCGGGTGAGGTATCATTTTTATCGGGAGACCTGGGGGAACACTGGGTGTGAGGAAATTCATGGATCCGTGCAGATTCCAGAACTTTCCCACACAGAAATTTGAGAAGAAAGTGATTTTTTCCGCTAAATTTGAGGTTTGCAGGGGGTTCTATGTAGGAAAACTTTGTGAGACCCACACAAGCCATACCTCGCTGGACTCCCCGGGTGTCTAGTTTTAAGAAATGTGTGGGTTTGGTAGGTTTCCCTAGATGGCCGACCAGCACGGGCCAAAAACGCATGGGACCCACTTTGCAAAACCCGGTTGTCTTGTGATAAGTCATTTTTATGTCGCCTCAATAGGTTTTGGGCCCTTGCCTGTTGCGGGCACTCAGCCTACCCACGCAAGTGAGGTACCATTTTTCTCGGAAGACTTTGGGAAACGTGAAGTGAGTGGAATTTCGTGGACCCACGCAGATTCCAGAACTTTTCACCACAGAAATGTGAGAAAAATGTGTTTTTTTGGACACATTTTTAGGTTTGCAAGTTTGCAAGGGATTATGGGTACCAGAACCTGGTGAGAGGCAGTCAAGTCACCCCATCCTGTATTCCCCTAGGTATCTAGTTTTCAAACATGTATAGGTTTGCTAGGTTTTCCTAGGTGCCGGCAGAGCTAGGGTTCAAAATCTATAGCTAGGCACTTTGCAAAAAAGGTTTCACTGTGAAAATGTGGTGTGTCCACGTTGCGCTTTGGGCCGTTTCCTGATGTGGGCACTAGGCCTACCCATGCAAGTGAGATGCCATTTTTCTCGGAAGACTTTGGAGAACGCGGGGTTTGTAGAATCTTGTGGATCCACACAGATTCCAGAACTTTCCACCACAGAAATGTGAGGAAAATTTGTTTTTTATACAAATTTTTAGGTTTGCAAGGGATTGTGGGTAACAGAACCTGGTCACAGCAAGTCAAGTCGCCCCATCCTGGATTTCCCTGGGTGTCTAGTTTTCAAAAATGTACAGGTTTACTAGGTTTCTCTACATGCCAGCTGCGCTAGGGCCCAAAATCCATGGGTAGGCACATTGCTAAAAAAAAGTCAGAGATTAGTGGGCTTTCTGCTGCCCTGGGGGGAATCGAGGGAGGGGCATTCGTCCTGATATGCCACCAAGTGGGGCAGAAAGACTGTGGCTATTTTTTGTGGGTGTGGGGGCATTGGTATGACCATTTTGTGAGTCCCCACCCCCATGCATAAAAACACCTGCTTGATCGCTGGCGCCTACTGGGCTTTCTGTCCCCCCCAGGGGGCGGATCAGGGGCCACTGCCCCCATCTGCCCTCCTGGGGGCAGAAAGACTGTAATTTCTTTGGGGGTGGGGTGGGGGTATTGTCATGCTAATTTTGGGCAGCCCCTACCCCTACACGAATGCAACAAAAAAAACAGTAGTTTCTAGTGGGCTTTCTGCTCCCCGGGGGGGGCAGATTGGGGGCTACAGCACCCATCTGCCTCCTGGGAGGGAAGAAAGACTGTCATTTTTGTAGGGGGATGGGGACATTGGCGTGCCGGTTTCAGGCAGCCAGCACCCTAAAAAAATATTAGCCAAAAAAATCCCTGGTGTTTAGTGGACTTTTTTTCCCCTCCAGGGTGGCAGATTGGGGGCTACTGCTCCCATCTGCCTCCCGGGAGGGCAGAAAGACTGTCATTTTTGTAGGGGGGATGGGGACATTGGCGTACGGGTATCAGGCAGCCAGCACCCTAAAAATCCCTGTTGTGTAGTGGACTTTTTGCCCAGGGTGGCAGATTGGGGGCTACTGCCCCTATCAGCCCCCAGAAAGGCTGTAATGGTGGCAAGGGGTGGGGCATTGGCATGCCCATTTCGGGCAGCCCCCACCTTAAAAACAAATGTACAAAAAAAATCCCTGGCGTCAAGTAGGCTTTCTGCCCACCCTGGGGGGCAGATTGGGGGCTACCGCCCCATCTGCCCCCCAAGGGGGCAGAAAGGCTGTAATGGTGACGGGGGTGGGGGCATTGGCATGCCCTTTTGGCCAGCCCCCATCCTAAAACAAATTGTGCAAAATAAAATCCATGGCATTTAGTGGGTTTTCTCCCATCTGCCCCCCGGGGGGCTTAAAAGCTGTAATGGTGGTGGGGGCATTGGCGTGCCCATTTCGGGCAGCCCCCTCTCTAAATAAAATTGCGCAAAAAACTCCCTGGCGTCAAGTGGGCTTTCTGCCACCCTCAAAGGGGAAGATTAGGGGCCAATGCCCCATCTGCCCCCCAGGCTATAATGGTGGCGGTTGGGTGGGGGCATTGGCGTGTCTGTTTTAGGCAGCCCCCACCCTAACAACATTCAAAAAATGAATTCCTGTTGTTTAGTGGGCTTTCTGCCCCCCGGGGGGGGCTGATTGGGGGCTACTGCCCCCATCTGCCCCCCCAGGGGGTCAGAAAGACTGTAATGATTATGGGGGGAGGTGGGGGCATGGGCATGCCCATTTTGGGTAGCCCAACCCTATTTATTTATTGCTATCAAAATCCCTGGTGTCTAGTGGGCTTTTTGCCCCCCCGGGGGAGCAGATTGAGGGCTACTGCCCCATCTGCTCTCCAGGGGGGACAAAAAAGATTGCCCTCTTGTGGCAATCCCCAAGCAGTGATCCTCCCCAGAGATTCTCTCTTTTCCAATGATACCTCTCCCGTCTTTCTACGAGCTCAGGGGGCTATGATAGCCCCCTGAGCACGTAGAAAGGGAAACTGAAATGAGCCTTTTGGTTCATTTCAGTTTCAGTCTCACTGAAATGACGTCAGCGCGACTTGCGTGCCGATCGTCATTTCAGGGAAACCAGGGGAGGGGGCCTCTGGAGCTGGGGAAGCTCTTCCCCAGCTCCCGAGGCTCTTTTGGTGTAAAGGGAATCCCTCTGGTGCCCGCACCAGAGGGATTTCCGGGGCGATGTGTTATGATGACCTGGAGCCGTCATGAGCACACGCCCACCGTGTATCATGACGGCTCCAGTCCGTCTTGAGCACAGAAAGGGTTAAGTACTTAAATAATGTAAACACGTCTTAAAATGCGAAAGAAAACTGTAAAATATTAATGTATTTTTTATTAAAGTTTATCATTAATTAAAATAAAAATCAATAATATTTTTTTGAACTTCAAAATTATATATATGTATAATTTTACATAACAATTATTTAATTCATTTACATTTAGTTTGTATAGGGTGTTATTTTAATTTGTTGCCTACATTGATTTTTTTGTGTGTTTCAGCACAAGTGGTTGGTCTGACGTGGTACTTGAGCTACTCCAAGCCTGGGATAATATATTTCATTCTGTTTTATCATTCTTAAGGATGTAGTAACTTTAAAGTGCATCACGTGAATTTAATTATTTTTCTTTTTTGGGTATGTGTTTCATATTAGCATGTCCCCCCAACCCACTTATTTAATGTTCTGAAACCAGACTTAGGGCTCGATTCCAATGTCGTTGGGAAGGGCTCTGAATCGGGTTTGCCGAATCTGATCTGGAACCCTTGTTTCCAACCGAATCGTACACACTTCTCAATGACCAATTACAATGTCTGGAAGCCGTTAGGGGTGACTGAATCATTTCTGAAAGGTATTTGGACAGGTCGCGTCTTTCGGAGCCAAATCGGACAGCTCTATGGACTCGGTTTCTGAGTGAGCTAGTACAATGACCGATTCAGACAGCTGTTCTGATTCGGTTTCTCCAGAACGAATCGGCTGTCGGAATCTGTTTTGTATAGGGTGTTATTTTAATTTGTTGCCTACATTGATTTTTTTGTGTGTTTCAGCACAAGTGGTTGGTCTGACATGGTACTTGAGCTACTCCAAGCCTGGGATAATATATTTCATTCTGTTTTAACATTCTTAAGGATGTAGTAACTTTAAAGTGCATCTTGTGAATTTAATTATTTTTCTTTTTTGGGTATGTGTTTCATATTAGCATCTCGCCCCCAACCCACTTTTTAATGTTCTGAAACCTCTGAGACTTAGGGCTCGATACCAATGTCGTTGGGAAGGGCTCTGAATCGAGTTTGCCGAATCCGATCTGGAACCCTTGTTTCCAACTGAATCGTACACACTTCTCAACGACCAATTACAATGCCTGGAAGCCGTTAGGGGTGACTGAATCAGTTCTGAAAGGTATTTGGACAGGTCGTGTCTTTCGGAGCCAAATCGGACAGCTCTATGGACTCGGTTTCTGAGTGAGCTAGTACAATGACCGATTCAGACAGCCGTTCTGATTCGGTTTCTCCAGAATGAATCGGCTGTTGGAATCTGTCTTTGGGGGCCCATAGCAGGCCCCCCATCACCCGGAGCCTTCCGAATGGGGCACGTGGGGGTACCCATGGGACCCCTCATTCCATCCATGCACAGTGTGGCAGGTTTCATGGGGTGCCCGCCACAGGGTGCAAGGTTTTACCCAGCCATCCCTTTCTCAATGGGAGCCTGTGTTCTCGTTCAGAACACAGGCTCCAATTGAAATCAATGGGAGTCCGGGCGAATAGTATCTAAAAGCATCCAGAAACATTCAAATTGCTTGTTCGGACCACCCCGATCCGAGTCGTCTGTAAAGCATTCCGGAACCGATTTGGTAGGAATGCTTTCCGAACTACATCAGAATCGACCCCTTAGTAGTAGTTATTTCCCAGCCCCCTGGTTTCTCCCACATCTACTATTAATTTGTATACCTATGTGTGCAGAGTTCTCAACCACTGTGGTGAAAATCTCCATACAGAAAAGATAAGAGAGGTGGAGGCGTCCAGCTGTGGGTTTGTGAATTGCATTTTTCAGTACTCAAGAAGTACTACTGTAGTACTACTTTACGTATTACAAAAGGCAGTTTATTCATTATTATCTGAATCTTAAATTGCCTTTGAGCAATTCTTGCATATAGTTCCATTTATTCTGGGTCAGCGTAAATTAATCAAAATAAAGACAAATTATGTTAAGCAATTTTGAACATATGTTTTCAAGTTTATCCTCATTTATTTCGAAGTTTGAAAGGATGAAAGACTACGGGATAGATTCACAAAAGAATAATTGCACGTTAACTTTACTGACTTGTTGATCTACTCCAACACCTAGATCTAAAACTCCACATTTTTGCTATTCACTATTTCCAAGTGGAGATTTACACCTAGAAGTAGATTTAAGAGTCTCCACCCTGTAATGAGGAGTGGACATGTATTTGACTAAATTTACGAGTGCAAAGGTACTATTAGTAACTTTCCACCTGTATGTAAGGATCTCTGCCACCGGATCTGCAATCTCCATATAGGAAAATATAGGGAAACGTAATACAGTTTATTATTGTTATTATTTTTAATAAAATGTATTTCATGTCAACAAAAAAGGTAAAATATTTGAAACAAATACTGTTAATCTAGGGCTACCTAATGAAAGATACAACATTCTACCTGCAAACATTACACCAATCATGTTCCCTTCCTAGTATGAATATTTAGCTTAAAAAGCAATTGCAAAAAGGAATGCACAGGGCATTGTCCTTTCACACTAAATGGCGGAGCTTAGGTCAAACAAGCATGTAATGCAACCTTCTTATACAGAAAATCAAGTACATTTATACTTAGAGAAGAGAGGCCTTTCAATATGCTTTTGATGAAACTATTTTCTTGAGTTCCTTGTAATCAGTGTTTGTGTGTTAGTCATCGCAAGAACTGAATTACTGACACCCATCAACCTTCGGAAAGATCCACCGAGTTGTACAGACTTCCTAATGAACTCATTTGTAATTCACAGGTCCTGGTGAGTAAAGGTAGTAGTTCCTAACACCATTTAGCAGCCCAGGGATATCCAAAGTAGTTTCAGGAGGGCAGGGTCCATGTCAAATATTCAGGATATCCAAATAAGATACTTTTTCCCACCACGCATCCAAACAGAGATGATTACAAAGTTGGCGGTTATCCTTAAACTAAGCAATAGATATGTCCATCTTGGACCTGAGCTGGGCACCTCTGTAGTAGCTCTCAGCTTGGGCTCATATTCTTACACCTTCTCTCAATGTATTAACTGCCCTGCACACCTTACTTGTTTACACTCGTTCATGCACAAGCTTTCCACCAACTGGGAAAATTATACGTAGTGTCTGCAGGCAGGTAATACATCATATATTCATATTTTAAACAATCTATAGTTACTTACTTTGCTTGGTGGTGGTTGGAAGCAAAAGCAATTCTATTTTTTAATGCTCTGTTGGTTCAGTGAACTGGGCCTCTAGAATGATAACAGATAACACCTTGGCCCTATGGGGTAAACGTTAGTGCCCTATATCTATGTGCAGGAGTCACAAAAATATTTATTAATGACAGATGTATGGACCAAGGAGTTTCTCAGCATCTGGATACTGTTTAGGTTACCTGTGTTATAAATAAAATGACTAACTGATGTGGAAAAATTGGGCCTGATTTACAAACTGCATTTTGGAGTACAAAGGTAGTACTCCAGTAAAACTACTTTCTTACTCCAAATGCAATTCACAAGCCTTGGGGTATCAATATCCACCTCTTCTATCTTTGCTGGGCAGAGATCTCCGCCACAGTGACTGAAATCTCTGCAAACATAGGTGTGTAGTTTTGTAGCGGTAGTAGTGAGAAAATGGGGAATAATTACTCCAAAATGGATGGAGCCAATGGAAAATTAAGGAGAAGTTTAGGGATGTGCATTGTAAGACAAAACACACAAGCACAAAAAGTAAAATCGTTAAAGTTCACAAAAAACACTTGTATTTTTTCTACATCCCCAATAGTGTCAAAACATCCTTCAACCCAGCCTTGTAGTAAGCCAGGTGCTGATAATGAGCAACAAATGGTACTGAAACACACTCCCATAGAAAACAGTAAAGATAGGGAATTGAAATAGCACCCCAGAGTGAAATAATGTTACATTAATTAAATCATATCTAAATTTAAAATATATGTATAAATTAACAGATAAACAATAAATTATACTTATTGATTTTTGTAATTTAATAATACACTGAATTAAAACAATCCTTCTAAAGCTATTTTTACAAATATAAAATGTATTTAGATTACTGAAAGACTTAGGGGCCGATTTCAATCCGGGTCGGAAGGGCCCCGAATGCGATCCGGCTGGAAAAGCTACGAGCCGGATGCGTGTTTTCCGCCCGACTCGTACAGCTGTACGAGCAAGCAAGTACGATGCGAGCTACGTGAAATTCACCGACCGAGTCGTTTCCGGGTCCAAACTGCTCCGCACGTCTCGGCCGTAAGCTAACCGTGGCGTGCAATGGATGCGCTTTACGACCGAGCCAGTACGATGCACGCGTCGGACAGCCGGTCCGAGCCAAGGTGTCCGGCTTGCAAAACGTCCAGGAAGTTGCCTTTGGGGGTCCGCGTCGGACCCCCTGTCACCCGCAACCCTAAGACTCGGACACAGGGGGAGACCCAGGGGTTTACCCAACACAGGCATGTACAAAATGGATGGCACCGACGCATACCCACTGTAGGGGGTGCCCTTGTGCGAGACGTACCCATTCAGTCAATGGGAACCCATGTACGCGTCGTACGACCGGCTCCCATTGACTTCCATGGAAGTCCAACTGAACCGAGTCCGGCAGCATACGGGAGCATCATACTTGCTTGGTCCGACTGCAGGACTCTGGCTCGGTCAGAAAACACTCCGGATCCGGCTCATTGGAGAGCTTTCCGACCCAGATCGGAATCGGCCCCATAATAATGAAAATGTCGGTGAGGGCTTTATTTTCAAATTATTGCTTAAAAAGTAATATTTATAAATTAAATATATTTAAATTATTTCTAATCTAACAAAAAGTATTACATTTTAATAAGGTAATGTTTTGCAACTTTTTTAATGTACAAGTTCCACATCAGAATCAGGATCAGAAAGATGCTTTATTCGATGCTTACAGAAAGATCATAAAAGCACAATAATCACTATAAAAATACCAGATAAAATACAGAATAAAAACAATATATTAAAATATTTTACCTATACATATTAAATGCTCTGTCCTAATCCATGGAGTTTCTATATTTAATCACTGCTTTTAGAAAAGGCACCACATATTCAATACACTTTTCACATTCCAGCATTTGTAATTTAAGAAAAGCAATACGACACTGTCTTAGGCCTAATAATAACAAAATTGGCTTTAGGAACCTTTTTCTTGGAAGTACATAAAATCTGCAAAATAGTGTGGTATGTAAGGTGGTTTGTCTCGACATGTCATCACATGGACAGATAGATGTGTCTACAGACCAGTCCATGTTTCTAAGGAAGCTAACAAGCTTGTGAAAATTGCCCAACCTAAATAGGGTAAGAAGCATCCTTTCATAGCTACCCTGTGCAGTGGTCCGATATAATTGCAAACCCCAGTTTGTTATAACAAATTGTTATCTCTCACGCTCACTTTGCTACATTCATCTAGCCATCTCTTGTTATTCAAAAAATTCATACAGAGGTCTTTTAACATTTTTCTGGACACACTAATCAGGCTTGAGGGACAATCATAGAATTCTGGTCTGCCGATTCTAATAGATAAAGTTTTAATGAAACATAGCCAACCAATCTTGCATGCCCTGTGCAGCTTTAGGCAGTCCATGATAATCTGTCTATTGAAACTCATCTCTTCCATTGTCCAAATCCTGTGTCATAATACGATTACATTGGTAATAATTATGTCCGAAATATATGGTAGACAAAGTTCTCTGTGACAGATATAGGTAGAAGTAGAATTAGGAACTGCTGAAAGATAACGTAGAAAAGCATTTTCCACTAACTGCAACGCGCTAACATTAGAGGCACCCCAGATACCTGAACCATATACAGCAGTAGAAATACATTTGGTTTTATAAATATCTATTAGTTCGGGGACTGGTCTGCGCCCAAGTCTCTTCGCAAAGGTCTTTAAAGCACCCGAAGCTCTCAGAAACATTTGTTTCCTTGCGTTTATTGCAGCCGAACAGGAGCCAGAATGTTCAAAGACAATTCCCAGATAGGAACATTTTTCGGTACAATCAATCTTACTATTTTCTATGTGTCACATCTTTTTCCTCGCTTGGCTCCACATTTCATGGTATAAGTTTTACTACTGTTAACCTTCAGGCCCCTCGTTTCCATATACTCCACAAAATGTGTCACCATCATTTGTAGTCCAACCTGGGTTCTACTCATTAAAACGGCATCATCTGCATATAGTAAGATAGGAACCAGGGGATCCATTAATAAAAGGATAACCCTTGCAAGTATCAATTAAAAATTGCCCTAAACCGTTAATATACTACGTAAAAAAGAAAGGGCGAGCACGCACCCTTGCCTCACCCCTTTCTGGATTAAAAATATTGAGTATTGCACATGATTATATATTTTTACTTTGCATTAAAATATTTTAAATAATAATTGTTATAACAGAAACTTCATTCGCTTTTCCTATAATTTGCTATAGGGCATTCTCCACCAATAATTGAAAATTTACCTATAGTAACTTTAAACTCATGGGGCCCGCATTCTTGTTTTACCTAAAGTAGTGCCACAGTGGTACTACTACTCATATTCTACAAAATACAGTTCACAAACCAACATTTGGAGCCCTCTTCCTCTGCTTCTCCAACCTTTTCTGTACAGAGATATCTGCAAGGGAGGCGGAGATCTTTATATTTGTAGGTATATGAATTATTAGTAACTATGGGAGAGAAAAGGGCGAGTGGAGGGTCAAATGGGGAATCATTTCTACAAAATGATAGAATTTTCTGGAAATTTAAGGTAGGGAGTACAGAGGAACAGGCTAATACAAATCATAGACAGAAAAAAAAAACTTAAATTCACAAAATACATTTGTAAACATAGGCCAGCCATCAATTTGTCATTATAGACTCAAATGTACTTCAGCCCGATCTCGGATTAAGCCATGCACCACACATTGGGGTCATTCCAATGTCAGTCGGACGAGCATTCAAATGACATCGTTGCCGAAACTGGGACCGCCAGCAAGCAGTCGGCGGTCCTGCTGCCTGTATGTCAATATGACCACCTTCACAGTGGTCGCAAAGTGTATATTTTCTATTGTAGCTTGTGCTGCGGGCTGCAGCATAAACCGCAATAGAAATTCTACACTTTTAAAAGATCTTTGCACTGCCCCATGAGGAGCCTGCCACCATAGGTGCCCCCCAGACCCCATAGCAGAGGACCAGAGGGGAAGGGGACCCTGCTAGGGCCCCAAAAGTCGCTTTCAACCTGCTTTTTCATGGCGGGCGAACCACCATGAAAGGGCAGGCGAAAAGAGACATTGTAATCCTGACTGCGGTGCTTGAGTAAATGTATTCAAATACATTATTTTATTTCAATTAGGGTTACGGATCGTTATTCAGTTTGTTAGCTTCCTTCCTATTAAGCTCCTCACTGTGTACCTTCCTTGGCTGCTGCATTCTCTGCTTGAGATGACTAAGTTCTGTGAGACTCTTACAAGAGGTTCAGCTTTGTGAATCCTTCCGGCTGCTTCAGATGGACTGAAGTAGGCCTCTCTCCCCATGTTATGTTTCCAAAAGCCTATCTAACAGAGCTTGAGGAGCATTGATAACATTGGAATCACATTTTGCTTTTGACACTGAGGCCGCTGGCAGCTCTCTCTCTCTTGTTCCTGTGCTCTCCCCTCATTCTGTCTCTATATCGCTCCTCCTGATCTGCTGAAAACTGTGACCTCAAGAAATGACTCTACTTTAGTTTTCTCGTCTTTCTTTCCACATAATTGGGACCAAGGCATGCAGCTCATCCAAATCAATGCTCATCCAACCTGACAGGCAGCAGCCTCTACAGTTCTGTTTTTTTTAAGATGCACGCATATTCACTGAGGGACCTCTGACCTGACAGACTGGAAGTTTTGTTATACCTGTATAGAGAACTTGTCTGCTCATTCTGATAAAGTGTCCAGGGTGTACAGACAGAATATCGAGTTTAAAATGTCAACATACACAAATATCGAGTTTTAAATATCGTAATACAGAAATATGGACAGGAAGAATATCGTGGTCAAGAATATTGACTTGCAGGTAAGAAATATCGTTTTGGAAACATCAAAGTTGTTAATATTGTTTGCAAAAATATAGTAGTTTAAAATTTCGATGTTTTAATTAGTGTTATGTATTTTAGAATGTATTTTAAAAGTATGCGACCTATTTTTTTACATAAGACTTTGTTTTGTTTTTTAATATATGTTTTAAATTTTTTTTAGTTATTATTCTTTTTATCTTAATTAAATTTGGCATTTTTTAAGTTCTGTAGCGGGTTGTGGGTTTATATGGGAATAGGGTGGGAAGGAATTTAATTCTAATAAATTAATGATTATTTTTTTATGTATTAGTATTTATTTAATTTACATTTTGTAGTGTTAATTGTGGGCATTAATTTTTTATCAATTATTTATTCATTAGTTGTTAATTATTTTAAATCAATTAATTTCCAATTATGTTTATTGTGTCATTTTTTTAAAGAGCAGGTTGGGGGTTTATAGCGGAATAGGGTGGGAAGTAATATAATTATAATAAATTAATGACAGTTTTTTCATGAATTAGTACTTATTTAATTTAGATTTTATAGGGTTATTTGTAGGAATTAATTTATTATTATTTATTAATTGCCAAATATGTTAATTGTGTCACAGGGTGGGAAGTTATTTAATTATAAAAATGTATTAATATTTGTAATTTATTAATATTTATGTGATTTATATTTTATAGTGTTAATTGTGGGAGTTTTTTTATATTCATTAATAGGTTGTTAATTATTATTAATTAATTTGTAATGAATTATGTTAGTTGTGCCTTTCCTTTAGGTGTGAGTGGTGGGGTGTATTGAGGAATAGGGTGGGAAGTAATTTATTTATTATTAATTAATAATTGCTTGTTAGTTAATGCTAATTAATTAATAACATTTCAAATATGGCAATTGTGTAATTAATTTTTGATGTAAGTTGTGGGGTTAATAGTGGTAAAGGGTGAGAAGTAAATTCTTTTAAATTGATTAATAAGTTGTTGTTAATTGATATTAATTTATCAATGTAAAATTAGTCATGTAAATTGTGTAATGATTATTGGGGAGATGGTGGAAAGTAATTTATGTTTAATTAATTAATAATTAGTTGGTTATTATGATTAATTTATCAATTGATAAATATGTATGGTAAGTGTTTATTGTTATTTTTTGTGTGTGTTTTGTTTTGATAGGGGTAATGTTTGGGGAGTAATTACATTTTTATTTGTTTTACATTTTTTTAAATTAATAATATTTGTTTAATTGATAATTATGTTAATTATGGAGGTACATTAAAAAATATATATATATTTGTGTTGTAAATTGTGTGGTGTTATAGGGGAGGAAATTAAAAATCTGCCTTCGACCTGGTCCCAAGGGATAGTCTTTGGGCAACCCTAAGAGATATGGGAGTCCCAGAATACCTGTCTCATCAAATAGAACGTCTCCATGAGGGCAATTATGCCCGTATCAGATATGGAAAGAACGGAGAACTATCTGCCTTGTTGCCAGTGGAAAGAGGGGTTCGACAGGGTTGTGTCCTGGCTCCAACTCTTTTTCCCTCTACATCAACGGGTTAATAGATTTTCTGAACAAAGGGGAAGAACATTGATGCCCCCAGGCTAACAAAGTGAAAGATCCCGGTCCTGATGTTTGCGGACGATACGCTTCTCCTCGCAAAATCCCCAATGGGAATGCAGAGGACTCTTGACAACTTCAGCGATTTCTGCAAGCATCGGGGCCTGGAATTCAACCTGCAAAAAACAAAGTATATGGCCTTCAATGTAGGCAGATCATCCCGCCCTAATCTCTGCCTGGATGGCAGACCCCTCGAGAGAGTGATCATTTTTGATTATCTGGGTCTGACTCATCGAGAAAATGGACTGGGGTGCCCAATAAAAAAAGCAGGGCTGAAATTTACCCAAACAACGGGGGGTATTTCAAAACTACACAGGAACTGTTCCAAAAAGCACTTAGTCCAGTGCTAGAAATTTACAAGGTTCAGGCTAGACCTGCTGCCCTCTATGGGGTCATTGTACAGTGTATCCGCTAACCAGAATAGAGAATACCTTCACTAGACAGCTTTTGAGGCTCCCCAATAGTACCCCATTAACACCCCTCCGTCTAGATCTTAGGGTTAGCCCGATATCGGAAGAGGTGGCCCTCAGGCCTTTCCTCTATTGGCGTCGCTTCTGGAACACCCCAGAGCTAGCTGCCTACAGAGAAGAACTAACTGATGTCATGGGCATGCGAGGCTTGGGGAGGATAACCTGGTTGACCAACATTAGGAATATCTGTGGGGGCTTGGGGAGGGGCGACTTATGGAACAATGCGGAGGTCACATCTCTATCATTACCAAGAAAGACCCTGATGGAGAGCTATAGAGCTACCGCCGGCCATCTAACCGTGGAATTCTTGGCTATAAAAAATAGGTATAAACTTGAACTGGTACTGGATGATATCCAGATCTTACTCGCTAAAAAACTGTATGTCCAGTTCAGGCATGGAGTCCTCCCGCTACGCACCTTTACTCGAAACTGGGAGGGGACCTCAAATAGGGGTTGCCTGACCTGCAACTATCCGGATGAATCGGAGTTGCATGTGTTATTTTTTTGCAAGGGGTACAGAAAGGCCAGAGCACATTGGTTACTCCAACTATGCAGAAATTGGGGACACGCCGCTGTTCTGAACCCTATAGGATACTCAAAACAAACATGCAAATGCCCATTGTTTAATCCATCTCACGCTTCCTATTCAATATGTGGTGCACCCGAAGGGCCATCCTTAAGGTTCTGTCCCAGCAAAATGATAGTCCAGGAACACCATGAGCAAGTTAAATAATGCATTGGTCTGGTTGTACCTAGGGATAATGGTGGGGTTTCACTATTGACTGTATTGTATCATTTGCCTTTTTAAGCTTTATTTTTTTTTTTATTGTACATATCCGATGAAATTATGTACTTTTAGCTCCTGTTTTTTTATTTACGCTTTTATGGCATTTGATTGCCAAAATAAAGTTTTATGAAATGAAAAAATATTACATTTATGTAATAAATAATGTTTTTGTTTATAAAAAAAACTTTTAAAAATTAGTTTTTGGCTTTTAACATATTTTTGCATTTTTTTAAATATTCTTTCTAGGTATTTGTTTGATCTTTTTATCATTCTAATCTGGTTCTCTCTTTTGTAATATTTAAAACTTTTATATATGTTTTATTTTTTTGTTTTTTAAAATCTTTTGTGTTGTTGTTTTTAATTTGTTTGTTTTTAATTTTGAACTGACTCCAGTGGAAATATAAATTTTTACCCCTCCGCTATCTAACACTTTCCCTACTGTTGCACTCACTGGAGTAGGAATAGTATTTTTTACCCATCCGCTATCCAACATGTCCAAATGACATTGTACATTTTAGAGAAATGTTATTGCTGAGGGTGTGCGAGAGGGGGGTTTTATATATGCATACGTAATAAACATCGCAAAATTTATCAGATAGTTGATTTTAACAATGTCAACTAAGAACATATGGGTTGCAAACTGTTTATGACTGCCCACTGGGGCGAGACTGGTGTGCTGCATTTTGACAAATGGCCAACAGCGGTAACTTTAAAAATGTATCTAAAAATGTATTCGAAAAAGTCACCTTCTGATTTTGAAATTATTCTTATTGAATTTTGATCCTCTCTGTGTAGGACATTGAATATTCAGTGATATGCATGGATTAATTTGTACATTGGTGAAATTGCAGTATAATTTTGAAACTGTAATATCAGCATGCGCTTAATGAAATATTGATAAAAACAGTATACACAAACATGTTAAAATGGCCGAAACCTTTTTCACCATGTCAAGCTGGCCGACACTTTTTTACTGTTTTACTGAAATCACATGGTGGTGTTTGAGTCTTTTTTCACTTTTCAAATATATATTTAAATATGGAGTAATGGTTTGTAAACTTTATTGCCGTGACCAAGGAGTAAAGCCGAAACATGTCGGATTGTCATTAAATTGACTGTTTGAAGCATATACGAGTGTCTGAGCATTCTCTTTTGGATGGAAGCGAGAAAAGCGGGATTAATGGGTTACCCGGTAACCTTGCTCAGACCGCCCACGTAGACAGCCTTGGAACAAACCAGGACTGGTGTTTGCATATATATATATATATATATATATATATATATATATTTATTTTTTTCGAACAGAACAGGGTCCTTCTTGAATCACTCCCAATGTCAGGTGGCGCAAAACAGCCGGCAGAGCCCCATGCCGGTAAGAATTTCAACCAAACACTAATAAATGTCAATGCGCACTCAGAGAAGGTAAAGTAATCACCAATTTATTCCAGATTACCGCTACGCGTTTCGACACCCGGCGGTGTCTTGATCACATGCCGGGTGTCGAAACGCGTAGCGGTAATCTGGAATAAATTGGTGATTACTTTACCTTCTCTGAGTGCGCATTGACATTTATTCGTGTTTGGTTGAAATTCTTGACATTTATTCGTGTTTGGTTGATATATATATATTTATATATATATATATATATATATATATATATATATATATATATATATATATATATATATATATATATATATTACATTTTCTATATGTATGTTTACATATTTTTTTATTTATATTTTTTAGTTAAAATATATATTAAACCTAAATAATTTTTCAAGTTAATTTTATTATTTAATATATTTAACATACATTTGTATTTAAATAAAGAAATAGATATTTTGTACATCTATATTTTTGTTTCAATATTTTTGTACTTACAATTTTAAATATAGGATGTTGATATTTTTGACATCGATATTTTTGGAGGGGGATATTTTGGTAATCAATATTCTATCAGGGAACCGCGCCTCGCTTATTTTTGCCTGTTCTCTCCCATCTTCCGGTCTCTCCTCTCCTCTTGCGCCCTCTACTCTCGCTCTCGCTTTTCCCTTCATTCTGTCTCTATCTCGCTCGTACTCCCCTGCTGAAAACTGTGACTTCAAGAAACAGCACTTACCCTCTTAATCCTCTCCTTTCCTTCAGTCGTTCCCGTGTGAAATGGATCCAAAAAATAAAAAAAACAGATTGCAGTAAATGTCGTGTTTTCCTGACATTTATCCCTTTCAAAGTGTAGCCTCAGAACACAAGACAAAGTGCTGCAAAGTAGCCAGACCGGTTTTATTCACACTCAAGCACATTAGTGCCACTATACGGAGTTTTCCAATGAAGTGCTTCTTTCAAGCTGTACAAGCTCTGAACGTGTACATTGTATTTTCGCTTCTGTAATCCCTAATGCGGCAGGAGAAAGCAGCCAGCTATTACGGCTGTACAGGGCGACGTAGTGACGTCTGTGTTTTTACAACCAGTAAGATGGCACCATTTTTTTCCTGTCTGATGGAGACATTCACTTGTGGCCAAACAGATAAATATAGAGGCCATCGTGCTCCTGAGCTGATGTTCGGATTATTTTGCGAAATCGCGAAATGCTGGAGGGTCTGTCTTCTTCTTCTTTTCACATGTTTTTCTTCCAACAGATCCATGTTCCTCTCACTATCCCATCTGTTTCAATTCCTCTACACTCCATGTTCCTCCGCTCAGCTTTGTTGCTTGTCCCGCCCAAATGCAGGCTTCCCCCACCTACCCAGTGGTTATTTTGTAAAAAAAAATAAGTGCTGGGGCTCTCGTCCGGAGGCAGCTTGCACCAGCCCATTTCTCCTATTAGCTCCGCCTAAAACAGAACCAACTACTAACCAAGAAAGTGTGGGAAGATGATGTGGCATAATGGCCAGAGTGCGGAACCACCTACTCAAATTAAGCACTGCACCTAGCCCTTCATGTTGCTTTTACCCTGCTGCCCTCTGTATTACTTCTGACCCTTTGTTGTTTCTCCCCCCCCCAGGTGCGTCCTTCATGTAGATTTCCCACACTGCACCTCAAAAGCTGAAAATAAAGCACTTTCATGTTACTTTTATTTATTTATTATTTACCAATCCAACTCAGATCACTAAATTTAAAAAAAGTATTGCCTATGTCATTTTGTAGGTGCATGCATGCGAGTACAAAATGAACCAGACAGATGCGTATTAACCAGCGGTGCAACTAGACCAAAACTTCGGGGGGGCTAAGTCTCCCAGCCAGGGCTGGCCCTAGCACTGGTCGTGCATGGTGCAACAGTATTTTTTGGTGCCCTTCCCCCATTTTCTCCGTCTCCATGAATTCCCTCACTACCACTCACCAGCAATGCACCTCATGTCTCTATAGCTCCTTTCTGACAAGCATTTCATTTTTTTTATAGGGCTACTGGTAGTTTACTCACACTCAGTTCTGTGATCTGCATGGTACACGTTCTTGTAGCAGGCACATTAACCTTCTGCGCTGTGTGCGTGACAGGAGTTCCCATGTGAGTGCACGGTGAGCGATGTAACAGTGTGAGAGTACGGTGAGAGGTGTGACTGCGGGGTGAGTGAGGTGACCATATGGATTTGGTGTAGATGTAAAGTGCAGTGTGGGACGAATTAATGTATGGTTTGTGATGGGCTTGTTTGAGTGAGATTGCGGAGTGAGCAGTGAGAGGGACAGGTGAGTGAAGTGTCCTATGAGTGCAGGGTGAGTAGTGTGGTCATGTGACTGAAGGTTGAGGTACAGGGTGAACAGCGCAATTGCATTGTGAGTGCAGAGTGATCACTGTGAGTGCAGAGTGAGGGGTGTGCTCATGTGACTGCAGGGTAAGTTTGAACCTGAAGGGCGAGAATGAGGAGTGAGTTGTCTGAATGCAGGTTGCATTCCCAGACACTTGAAGTGACTCAGTATGTTATTGAGGGCTGGCATAGGGTTTCAGATATCAGTTAACCTATTGCTATCACAGCATTATTCAGGGACAGGGCTGGACTGGCCGTCGCGGACACCAAGCGTTTTCTCGGTGGACCAGAAGGGTGGGGGCTGGTTTTGGACTGGTGGGTGCCGTTTTTGGTACAGTGGGCTGGTTTTGCAGAAGTGCTGCAATAGTGGCCCCCTGTACCAAAAGCAGCTGCAGTGTTTTCAACACCCCCCCATTCCCCACCCACCTCCCTCCTCTGCAGCCGATCCGACTCAATTACCACCTAAAGCCTATTTTCAGCACTTATCTGCGCATACTTGGAATAGCAAATATAAATAGGAAGCATTTTTATTTGCGTTCTAGGGCTGTGTGAGTGATCCATTACAGCAATTAAAGGGAACAAACACAGAAAAGTCACATTACAAATGAATACATATGATTTTATTTATAACCGTATTTAGTGTCAAGACGAGGAGTTTGCAGGCTCTTTAAACAACAAATGGTTGGTATTTTTCTTTTGCCAACCTTACCTTATATTTCTTTTCATGAAATGCATTCTCACACTACAGCAGTAAAAGTAAAATCCAAATGTAAGGAATAGGCAGAGTGGGGGCCAAGGGGGTACTGGAACCAGGAAAAAAACAAGGGCCTGATCATGATGGCAGAAGGCCCGCCACTGACAGCCTGTTGGTGGCGGACCCTCCACCATTGCAAAGCGAATTTCCTCCCACCATATTATGATGGCGTGGGGAAGCATTGGGAAAGCGTGGCGGTCGGAAAGACCGACGGCCACAGTTCCGACAGGCGGTCCTTTTCCGACCACCTGTCAGAGCAGCAATATTGCCCAGCACTGCGGCTGGGCCTGCCAGGCACTGCCGCTGTGATTATTATATCCCTTTCCGCTTGTTTCACCGTGGTCAAACTGCCACGAAAAGGCAGGCAGAAATGGATTTAGCGTCCCCCTTCACCACTGGGCCCGGCGCAGGGGCACTGGGGGGCACCTTACAAATCCCTGAACCTTGTGCCTGCCACGTAGAGCAGGGATATGCAAGTGCCTTTTTTTTTGCATTGCGGCGGGGGCTACTAACCGCATCTTTGCTACAATGCAAAGTATAGGTGATGCGACCGCTGTGGTGGCGGTCGCATCGTTATTCGGATTGTGGGAGACAGCCTCATAGGCGGCCGGTCCCAAATCCGAAACAATGGCGGACGGACTGAAGTCCGTCTGCCGTCGTAATGAGCTCCTGAGCCTCGGTTACCAGTTTGCAATGGTATGTAAATATGCAAATGGTCTTTAAAGACCTGTGAAAAACTCGGGCATGCTGACGATAAGACTCCAGACACTGCCCAGCCAAGCCCACAGCAGCTCGAGCTGCAGCAGCCCGGGCTGAAACACATGACGGGGCAGAGGCGGTGGCTGAAGCCCTTTCAGCCCTATGGGCGTTGCACGCCTGTTGTTAGTGCCTTTTATATTTACCCATTTGCCATGCTTCACAGCATTAAGGATGATGTACAGCATCACTAAAAGCCATTGACAAAGCCAATGGGACCCAAAGGCGGGAACTATTGGCTTTGCCAATGCTTGTTATAAAATTATTAACTTCAACTCTAAAGTGAGTGCCAGATGCAATCACTTCGAGGTAAACTGCCAATCTGCACTTTGGACTTGTAAAAAATCGTTAGGAATGTGACACGTCATGCGCTAAGAGAGAGGGATTGTAAAAATGGATATAAAAACCGTTATATAACATTTATAGAGACAGTAGCACACTCATTTTACCGCCAGAGAGAACAAGGTGTGAAGAACTTTTTTATGGCCTTTGTCTGCGATTGCTTCTGTGGGCTTTGGATGGCTCACACACTGATAAGCAGTGTTATGTTGCAGTTTCTCTTGTGTAGCGTGGCATGCTGCCATAGGTTGCTTCAATGGGTTGGCACAGATGAAGCTTCGTTTGATGCTTAGGAATCCCAATGGACATGTGTTCTTTCTTTGAATGCATGATTGTTCTTCAGTTCGCACGATTCGTCGCTTGCCAATGACTCACTACAAACTATGACAGGCAGTGTAATTGTAACAGAGAAAAAACACACAGGGAAGAAAGGGGGCCCACTCTAGCTAAAGATTTCAGTTCATATTTGTTACATATCACACAAAGACATTACTCAATGTTTTTAATTGCATTACTTAGTAACTATCTGAATTATATTCACAGCACATCTATGTCTATATATTGGTCACAATCACAAACATATACATTTAACAGCAGAACATTGATTCAGGTTTACCCAGGCAGTATCCTAGAGTTGTTTGTGGCATGCCTTTTTTTTTTTACAGAAGATAAGTACTCATAGGTATAGTTCATATACTTCCTTGTTAAGGGCTATAGTCATTCAAGACACTGGAAGCATGGGAGTCCATAGATCTTTTCAATAATATGAAAAAAAGAAATTCCAAAAACAAAATAAATTGGGTTCACACTTCTTAATGCAGTGTTACTTGCTGACATGTTTTGGCTTATGTGGGGTGGGAAATGACTAGTGGTTGAGGTCTTCCTTAGGAAGGTACCCAGCCTTCACTTCACAAAAAAAGAAAACGTTGGGGATGATTGAAAATCTTCTGGTATCAGTGGAGGTGGGGGGAGGGAGGTGGTATGTGGCCAGTGGAGAATCCCCAGAGTGTACAATGGCTAAAGTATGGTATGGTTGATTCTCCTTCTGATTTAGAGGAAATTGACGGATTTTCTGGTCCAATCTTACCTTACTGGTCTAGTTTAAGCCCTGGTTTAGAGGATGATGGATATGGAATGTCCACCAAAGCACATCAGATGTGCCGTTCACTCACCTCTTCATTGTTTTGCCTAATTTACTGTGCAGTGGAGGTGGATCAGCATCAGACCAGCTGCCCAACGTGGGGCGTCCAGCTCAGCACCTTTTGCTACGTGCAAGATCACTTTGTAAACAATTGTAGTGATGGACAAAATGCTCTTTTGACTGTCCTGAATATGCTTTAAAAACACTCTCAGAAAGTCTGGGAGATAGTTAATGTGAGTATTGGAAATATAGCCCTAAATTCAGGAGACATTTCTAGGACCTATAGTTGTACCAACAATGTCATGACTCGAGACTGCCACAGTGGATTTGCTGACATTTTTATTCCAAAGCACCTTCCCATGTGCTGACAGCTCATCCCATCCCGGCCACATAAGTGGTGTATTCTAGATGGAATGCGATGCCCTTCAAGTGTTTCTTCCACCATACCAACTGACGGGCAGTCCAACTTTCCAGGGCCCTAAGTGGATACATGGAGGATTTCACTTCTAATATAGAGGGCAGATCCCACATAATTAAAGCTTCCCAACATGTTTGCAATATTTGCCCCACAGAATAACCACTGAAGGGAACAACCATGGTAAAAATGTCACCATACATATGGTGGGCAGCAGAATTTCCATCAGGATATGTGACCATTAGGCATGTATCCCAAAAGTGTCGTTTCATTTTCAATACCCACATAACAGGTCTCCGTGACTTGCCTGGTTGGGGCAGTGTGTAGTCTGAGACAACCATGAGAAACAACCATTATGTTACAATTGTTGCCAAACAGGGTGGTTGATTAGTTTTCATGGACTGGGTGGCTGCTGTGCCACCGTTTGTGCTGCCATTCACACTAATCCATGCCAGACTCAGTTGCAAAACCAGAGGATGCTCAGCCAGCCAGACACATGTCATCTGGTGGTTTCATAATAGGGTGATAGAAGATCAACAATTGTGGACACCTACAAACAGCCCAGATTTGCTAACATTTAGTGCAAGCACTTTTGCAGTGCAGAGCTGCACAATCAATAGCGTTGATCAATTTTTGCAGGCATCATGTTTTTTTGCATCGAAAGTTGGCATAGAACCAGCACAAAACAATACTGTGCGGTTGTTGCAGAATGAAAGTATTATGTGGTATAGCAGGGTTGCCTTACCATGTAATACTATAACAATACACAAAAGGTGGACCCCGGGTTCTCTCTCAATGCACTTTCTTTCAGTCCTGGTAGAGTGGCAAAGCACAGACAGGCTTCTTAGAGGAGCATGTGTTAAGCATTTCCCATCACCAACATGGAAGATAAGTAATTGACACAACTTGAGTGAAATCCGACACCAATTTAAAAAAAACAGCTCTGAGTTTTATATATGTTTAAATACCAAAGCAAAATAAATACATACAGTATAACCGGAGTTATCAATTTTATAGCGTTAAATAAATCAGTACTTTGCAATGTGCAAACATTACCATTGTATTCACTGGGAAAAACACTTATATGCAATCGGTTACTTAACCCCTTCGGGGCGGATGACGAGCTCAGCTCGTCATGGGCGTAACCTGCGCTACGCGGATGACGAGCTGAGCTCGTCACGTAACGCGTTTTTTTTAAAATCGCAGCGCGCAGCGGGAAAACCGCTAGTGCGCATGCGATTAAAGGGTAAGTTCAATGGACCCCACTTAGAGTTAAGGCCTCGAGAGTCTCTAGACCAAGTCAATTAGCTAGCATGATTTTACCTGGCTCAGGAGAGCGGGGTAAAGCGGTGCATCTTAGCTGTCAAACGGAGCTGTCAATCAGGAGAGAGAGGGTGAAACCAAATACAAGATTTTTACAATGGAACCAAAGGGGGGGTGGGTCATTATCTTCTCTTGAAGCGTTGAGTAAAGCAGGTTGTAGTTGAACTGACCACCAACAAGCTTTGGTACATGCAAGCACTACGGTTGAGGAAATCTTCGTCCAGAGGACCAGGGGAACAATGTAGAAAGTTGAGCCTCACTGATGGTCAGAGTTACAATCACCAGAAGCCACAGTCTTTGTTTCTGACCTTTGGGAGTGCACACACTCCCCAGTATGAGGTCAGATATTTGTCTTGGTGGCAAACCTTAGGAAAAAAAACGCCAAGGCATGAGAACACAGGATTAACTTGGTGGACACTGTCTAATGTGCCACCTAGGTACATGCTGGTTAAACCTCAACACCACCATTGTGTTGGGGGTTGAAAAGGATGGTGTTTGACACCAAACATGAGGGAAATCATCCAGGCTATTACGGAGCTGGACATATAGGCAATGCCGATATGCCGGCCCATGATATCCGATGGAACACTGGTCACTTGTGGTAGAATTATGTTTAGAATGCTACCACAGAGCAATATATTCAGGCACATATATTTTCAAACATATACTATAATGCACCCTGCCTCCTGGGCTATAGAAGGCCTACCATAGCGGTGACTGACATATATTAAATGCAGTGAGGTGAACCTGTCACACATGGCGTGTGCAGGGTCGAACTTGAGCAGTCAAGCTACTTGTGCAGGGCTGACATGGTAGAGCTGCAGACTTCAGTTTTACTTGGGCCTCTCAGGATGGCACAATGAGTGCTGCAGCCCTGGTAATCCTTTCACATCCATGCCCTGGGTACAGGCTTGTACCGTATCCCAGGGCCTTACAGAGGTGTAAATGTGCTTGCCAATTGGGTGTACCAATTCACATTTACAGTTTAAGGGAAAGGGCTCTGGTACTGGGATTGCTTAGCAGACCTAGTACACTTTCAGATCAACTATCACAGCATCTAGCAGCAAAAAGTGGGGGATGTGTGCAAAAGAGTACGGTTTACTACAATGGTGTAGAGCAAAGACCCTGATAGTGCATGAAAAGTGGGGATTACTGATACTGCATGAAAAGTGGTTACTGATATTGTATAACAAGTGGTTGAACAGGGTGGGAACAGTGCAATAACAAGTAGGATGTAATGCAAAATCAACCGACCCTGATCTGGCTAACGTCATGCAAATGCCTGCAAAAACCTAAGGAGATGAGTCTGGGTGCTGATGCAAAGCCATAATCATGTATTTGACCTTAATAAAATGTAACCTGCCACATGCTTAAGCACTACTTATATGTATGTACATGCCATTTTACCCTTGGGTTTAGTGAAAGTAGTGATTTACATGTTTCCATTTCAGTTATATTTGGGATATGTGCATTTTAACATTGACATGAGTGGGACTAGTAGCCTACTCCATATTGAAATAAACTTTGTATTTATGCTTGCTGTGCAAATCTCTTTTACTGTTTCGGGTACTAGAGTCTGTGTATTCTTGTTAAAACAATGTAGTCTTTGTTATCTTACAGTTTGAAGCTCGTAGTGTAGAAATAAACTGGTTTAGATTATCATTATCATCACCTACATAGGTGAATACTTCTTGTGAGATATCATGAAGAGCATGATGATGGAAGAAGCTGGCATTGTGTTTTCTGTGGTAAGGAAGCCAATACCAAATACAGCTGGAACACCAAGGGCCGGGTTCCCAAAGAGCTTCCACAGTCGTGGCAGAGGCTCCGCCATCGTGGTGGGATCTTCACAATAAGAAAGTGCAGTGGAGACATTCAACCATAAGTGCAGAGCCTCTGCCACAACTGGCCCTGTCCACCTTTGCAGACGGATGATCTCTTGCTCCCTTGAAACCCAATGATCCTTATATTCCTGCTCATAGCCTTGCTTTCTGGAGCAAGTACACTTCTCCTTTACTTGATTAAATATGATCATTATCTCCCTGTGCGATCAAAATCTGGTAGCTGAGGATGGTTCTCACTTAGGCATAGATAGAATTTGCCCCAAAAACTTCTGAATCTACTCCAGCTCAATCTGCATCACTGAGTTTCCAATGGTCCATTTCGGAGAATAGGTGGTGTTCCAGCATTCCTGAAGCAGTTGCAGTGTTTAAAGAGTGAGTGTATTGAAAGGTTATGTTCCTTCAGTTGTGTGTTGTTGAGCCTGGTGGTATTTGCTGTCCTTATCCATGTCACTTGTGCTTAAGAAGACAATCATGCTTGTTGCAAGAGTTGAAGTTTGGTTATCAAACTTGTCGTAGTCTAAGTTCCCGGGATAGAATTGTTTACACTAGCCGATTGCTGTGGAGAGAGAGTTGCTGTCGGGTACTGTGGGTTGCGTCATAGGGTGCTGAGCTGTTTCTAGCTGTTTCTAGCTGCTTGGTTTGTGTGCCGCTCTGGGATTGGTCGCTATGTCAGAAAGTGCCACACTGTGAGTGGATTGTTTTGTGGTGTCGCACCGAGATTTGGAGTTAGTGTTGTTGTGCTTTGGTTTGTGATTTGCTGAGAACCAACTGTTATTTTGTCTATTGAATTTGTACTCAAAAACAACAAAGGAGCGTCAAGTAACAAAGAGGAATGACTGCAGATTTTGAAGCAACACAAAGTGAATTTACTCTTGTTGTTTGAAGCAAAACCTTAATAGGTTTTATTGAGAGCCCTCACTCACCGACCTGGTCGGTGACATGCTTCATCATCGGGCCCACCAGGAATGGCCGAATGCCACCCCGGTGTGCTACAACGCCAGAATTACTGCGGAGCTGGTATCGTGATTGTGAAGTGATGAATAAAATGGCCAATTGAGTCGAAAAAAATTATTTTATTGGTTTCGCCAAATGGTCAGGTTAAAAAAGGTGTGGAGGATAACGGACACAGATTAAAGGTCCACGGTTATCCCGGTGAAAAGAGCGGTCAACATGTTTCAGCCTATGTGACACATTCTAACAGGCATTCATCAGGACCAGTGTGTGTGAGTATTTACAGTGGTGTGTGTAGTGGCCTCGGTGGTATGAGCGCGGCCACTCGCGACCGAGGTCCATCTGACGTGGGCGTTTCTAGGTACCGAGCGGGTGCCTAGCTTCGAGGGCGGTGTGCCTAATAGCTATCACCCCCCTCCCCCGAGACCCATGATGTGCTGTAAACAGAGCACTCTCAATAAACTCGGTTCCATTCCTAAGGGAATCTGATGTACATAATTAGCATAATTGTGTTTTTTAACATAACAGCCCTCTGGTAGGGTGGGCCTTAGCGCGCTCATACCACCGAGGCCACTACACACACCACTGTAAATACTCACACACACTGGTCCTGATGAATGCCTGATAGAATTTGTCACATAGGCTGAAACATGTTGACCGCTCTTTTCACCGGGATAACAGTGGACCTTTAATCTGTGTCCGTTATCCTCCACACCTTTTTTAACCTGACCATTTGGCGAAACCAATAAAATCATATTTTTTTTCTCAATTGGCCATTTTATTCATCACTTCACAATCAATATACCAGCTCCGCAGTAATTCTGGCGTTGTAGCACACCGGGGTGACATTCGGCCATTCCTGGTGGGCCCGATGATGAAGCATGTCACCGACCAGGTCGGTGAGTGAGGGCTTTCAATAAAACCTATTAAGGTTTTGCTTCAAACAACAAGAGTAAATTCACTTTGTGTTGCTTCAAATCTGCAGTCATTCCTCTTTGTTACTTGACGCTCCTTTGTTGTTTTTGAGTATTTACTTCTGAGGGGAGTAGGAGCGTCTCTGTCTCCCTTCCTCTCTTGTTGTTATTTAGTATTGAATTTGTACTGCACTTTTTTCAGAGAAGGCATTACATTTTTCTAGAAATTAAGGGTTTTATTTAGTGATGATATGAGAATTCATCCCTGTGCTTGAAGTGGAAGAGGCCCCTCCTGAGGACATGCCTGCTCATTATATGGCAACAAATACAATTTGCTGTCACACCTGTAGTTACTGCAACCACCATTGTATATCTGGGATAGATGCCTATGCAGAGATGGGTAAGAAAAACAAAATGTCAAGGAGGAAGAAATATCTATATCTACTCAATCCTAGGGAATTTCATATTACCCTATTAACAGTATACAGGCCTGTCCTTAATTCTTATACCTTATTCAAGTCAATAAATCACATACCACAAACACATTTTTGGGAAAATAATCATCATTATTCTTTGTTTCTCTTTTAAAACATATAAACATATATACAATCAACATATACATCAGAAATCAGCAATAAAACAAAATTCATTAGTTCCTTCTACCCACTCGATTGAAAATTAATCAGTGTCTGCAGGCTGAATAAAGGCAATACACTATGAGTTCATCTTCTATGCACACGAGGTTACCACTCCTCTTAAAACCTAATTTCAAATGTGCTTTCAATCATAGGAATTTTTTAGTCAATTCCAGTTGGACTCCTCTTGTCATAAACTGTCGACGCGGACGCGCTTCGGCCTTCATTTACATCTTGGCCTCCTCAGGACAAGGGTAAGGGAACATACTTGCAACAGACAAAAATGACTGACTGTATGTCTCTGGACTGCTCAATTGAACCTGCGGCAATTTCCACTACAACAGCCACTAGTTACATTACCTTAAAATCGGGGTCACAGGCAATTCAGAGTTAATTCACCAACATGTACAGAAATAAACAGGATCTTTCACTCAACGCGTTGTTTAAATTCCTATTGTCACTGAAGGCACATAAGATCCTTTTTAATAATACACTTTCAAGAGTGTCTGGCGTTTCTCACTATATCTGCTTCACCACAGATCTAAAGTCTGGTCTCCATTGAATCCGCCGGCCTCGTCGTAGTCTAAGAACCAGGGATAGAATTGTTTGCACTAGCTGATTGCTGTGGAAAGAGAGTTGCTGTAGGGTGCTGTGGGATGCGTCAAAGGGTGCTGAGCTGTTACTAGCTGCTTGGTTTGTGTGCCGCTCTGGGATTGGTCGCTACTCGCTACGTCAGAATGTGTCACACTGTGAGTGGATTGTTTTGTGGTGTCGCGCTGAGATTGGGTGTTAGTGTTGTTGTGCTTTGGTTTGTGATTTGCTGAGAACCAACAGTTATTTTGTCTAATGAATTTGTATTGCACTTTTTTCAGAGAAGGGATTAACATTTTCTAGAAATTAAGGGTTTTATTTAGTGATGATGTGAGAATTCATCCCTGTCCTTGAAGTGGAGGAGGCCCCTCCTGAGGACATGCCTGCTCATTATATGGCAACAAATAAAATGTGCTGTCCCGCCTGTAGTTACTGCAACCACTGTTGTATATCTGGGATAGATGCCTTTGCAGAGATGGGAGCAAGGTCTTGAAAAGAAGCAGCCCCATGAGCATGCAGACAACAGAGATTGAAAGTCCTGATTCCTGCTCATCAGAGACTGACACCCTTTTAAGAACTCTAGATGTGGTAAGGGCGAAGGTTCAAATGGAGCAAATCATTACAGGACCCCATGACTTGGGATTTATTGAACTTTTCAATAAGGAAAAGCTTTTATTTCTGTGCAAGGAAACAGCGAGGGGTGTTTGCATGACGCTGACTACTCTCGAGGTGATAGCTACAGAATTTGGGATTGACCTTTCTAAAAGTATGACCCTAAGTAAGACTTTTAAGTTTCATGACTGAAGATGCACTTAAGATTATGTGAACACCTGGGTTAATGCTGAAATTAAGGAAACTAGCCAGTAACATTCAACTGTGGAGTAGTACCCAGATATTTAGAGACAGGTAGGCTGAGAGAGAAAGGAAAAAGAAAAAGGAGGATACAGCAGAGTCTGAAAAAGAAGTTATTAAAGGTGATTCAGAGCTAGAAAGTTCAGCTTGAGAGTCATGGTGGTCTTTCCATTTTTACAGACCAATCTCCAAAAACTGAGAGAAATCTTGATCAGTGGTAGGCACCTGGACACCTAGCTTGCCACTTGCCTGTGGCCTTCAGTTCCTGCTTGTTCTAGACTGATCCAGTGACACCACAGCTGCCTAGATTTCCAGCTGAGAATTTCCGGCTGGGCCCTGCTGCCCCCCAAAGATACACCATCGCCGAGCTCTACACCCTTGACCCCAGACGCTGCAACAAACACTGCCACTGCACCGACCCACACTCCATGTGGGTCGCTTTCATCTGCGGCCACTACAACTTTACCTGCGACTGCACACACACCAGCACACACCGACCAGCCCCACCCCAAACACACCACAGACACCACCTGAACAACACCTGACCATCTGGGCTTGCCCTGAGACGGTCGCTCCACCACGCTCCCTGAGACAGCGCTCCTCCTCGCAGCGCCTGGTATCGTAGACTGCTCTGTGCTCAATTGTGCTCATTTGCGCTGCATCATCGAGGCAGCTGACGTTTGATATTTTAATTAGCCTGCATCGTCAGAATTAGTAGAAAGTAATATTTGCATACAGTGTTTGGCTGTTTAAGTATATGCCCGCATCGCCTGCATTTTGCTTTGTGTAACGCTATCTGTGGCCAGTTCTCTGCTCGCTTCAGCTGTGCCCCGCTTTGACTCCATATTTACTTCCATCTTGTTGTGACCTCTCCCGTAGCTCCACCCCGCTACCGCCTCCCAGCTGACCCTCCCTCCCACGGATAGAGCCCTCGCCCCGTCCTAACTCGCGCTGTGACCATCTGGGCTTGCCCTGAGACGGTCGCTCCACCACACTCCCTGAGACAGCGCTCCTCCTCGCAGCGCCTGGTATCGTAGACTGCTCTGTGCTCAATTGTGCTCATTTGCGCTGCATCATCGAGGCAGCTGACGTTTGATATTTTAATTAGCCTGCATCGTCAGAATTAGTAGAAAGTAATATTTGCATACAGTGTTTGGCTGTTTAAGTATATGCCCGCATCGCCTGCATTTTGCTTTGTGTAACGCTATCTGTGGCCAGTTCTCTGCTCGCTTCAGCTGTGCCCCGCTTTGACTCGATATTTACTTCCATCTTGTTGTTGTGACCTCTCCCGTAGCTCCACCCCGCTACCGCCTCCCAGCTGACCCTCCCTCGCCCCTCCCCTCCCACTATCCACTTATGACCACTGCTTTGACACGCAGCGTTCACGCGCAGCATTCGCGCGCAGCATTCGCGCCCCAGTCGCGCCGAAGGTGCGCCAAAGGTAAGCCCGTCTACGCCCGTCCGCGCCTGGACCGCGCCCAGCGCCAGACCCCCTGGCCCCCGCCATACCCAGCCCACTAGACTCACATACAACGCTGCAACTCTCCTCGCCCTCAACCCCGGGCGCACACCACAATGCTGCGAAGCCACCCCAGGACGTACCCACGGCCCTTTCGGCTGCCTCCCCTGCAAGTTCTACTGCTGTAGAACCCTCACCAAATCCACTTCCTCCATACACAGATCCGACTCTAACAGCCTGAAGTGCATCCTGCTTAACACCCGCTCGGTCCACAAACACGCCACCGAACTCTGGGACCTACTCGACACTACGTCACCGGACATCGCCTTCCTTACAGAAACATGGATGAACACATCATCAGCACCCGACATCGCCATAGCCATACAGGACAACTACAAGATTATCCGCAAAGACCGCCCCATCCAAACACGAGGAGGCATCGCCATCATCCATAGGAACACCATCAAAATCACGACCAGCTCCGACGACAATCTTGCAACCGCCGAACATCTCCACTTTCAGATCCACACCGACCCCAGGACCACACCCTCATCTACAGGCCTCCAGGAACACGCTCTCAATTCAGCGATGACATCACCGACTTCGTCAGCCCACATGCCCTCACCTCCGAGAACTACATTCTGCTGGGAGACCTCAACTTCCACCTTGAAAACAAACACGACAGCAACACCTCCACCCTTCTGGATAACCTGGCCAATCTCGGACTCAAACAACTTGTTGACACCCCCACTCATGTAGCCGGACACACGCTCGACCCTATCTTCACCTCCAGCAAGCACATTTCCTTCGATCATACCACAGGTCTCCATTGGACGGACCACAGCTGTGTTCACTTCAGCTACAAAACCACCCTGAACGACAACCGCCCACAACCCATTCCCCGGAGAAACTGGAACAAAATCTCCTCCGACCAACTCCTCTCATCACTCAACAAAAATCCTCCCACCCTCTCATTGGACCCTAACCAAGCGGCCACCGATCTCAAGCAATGGATCACCCACAGTGCTGACGAATTAGCTCCCCTGAAAAAGCACCAGACCAAATCAGCCAGCAAAAAGGCTTCCTGGTTCAATGATGATCTCAAAAAATCCAAGAAACTATGCCGCACCCTAGAGAAAACATGGAGAAAAAACCAAACCACCGACAACATGGCCACCCTCAAGGCAGCCACCCGCATCCACCACCAACGAATTCGATCCGCCAAGAAATCAGCACTCAAGGATCGTCTCGACAACAACACCCACAACAGCAAGGAACTGTTCAACATCGTCAAAGAATTCACCAACCCCACCGCAGCATCTAACGACATCACCCCCTCACAAGACCTCTGCGACGCGTTATCCTCCTTCTTCTACAACAAAATCGCCGACATCCACAACAGCTTCGAGAACACTCCCATCGATCAACCCTCCCCACACCCCTCAGATACCACTCCGCCAACTAACTACCTTAGCGCCTGGAACACAATTACCACTGAAGACACCATCCGCTTAATGAACTCTATCCATTCTGGCTCGCCAACCGACCCCTGCCCCCACCACATCTTCAACAAAGCTGACTCCATCATCGCACCTCATCTTCGTGATGTCATCAACTGCTCGTTCAATTCTGCCACCTTCCCAGAAAGCTGGAAACACGCCGAACTCAGCGCCCTCTTGAAAAAACCCACAGCAGACCCCTCTGAACTTAAAAACTACCGACCCATATCTCTCCTCCCTTTCCCCGCCAAAGTCATTGAGAAAGCCGTCAACAGCCAGCTCGCCGCCTTCCTTGAATCCAACAACTCCCTCGATCCATCTCAATCCGGATTTCGAGCCAAACACAGCACCGAAACCGCCCTCATTGCAGCGACAGACGACATCCGAACACTACTGGATAACGGAGAAACCGAGGCCCTTATTCTACTCGACCTCTCCGCCGCTTTCGACACGGTCTGCCACAGCACCCTTATACAACGCCTCAGCAACATCGGCATACAAGGAAAAGCCTTGGACTGGATCATCTCGTTCCTCGCCGGGAGAACTCAAAGAGTCCGACTTCCCCCATTCAACTCAAAAGCCACAGAAGTCATATGCGGAGTACCACAAGGATCATCGCTCAGTCCCACACTCTTCAACGTTTACATGAGCCCACTCGCATCCATCGCACGCCAACACAACCTCAACATCATCTCTTACGCCGACGACACCCAATTAATCCTTTCCCTCACCAAAGACCCGAACACCGCCAAAACCAATCTTCACGATGGCATGAAAGAAGTAGCCGAATGGATGAAACAGAGCCGCCTAAAACTCAATTCAGACAAAACTGAAGTGCTCATCCTAGGATCCTCACCCTCTGCCTGGGACGACTCTTGGTGGCCTTCCGCCCTGGGCACAGCACCCACTCCCACAGACCACGCACGTAACCTTGGCTTCATCCTAGACTCCTCTCTCTCGATGTCCAGACAGGTTAACGCAGTCTCATCCTCCTGCTTCAACATACTTCGCATCCTCAAAAAGATCTTCCGCTGGATCCCCCTCGAAACGAGAAGGACTGTGACCCACGCACTGGTGACGAGCCGGCTGGATTATGGTAACACACTATACGCCGGAATCACAGCAAAATTACAGAAAAAACTCCAACGCATCCAAAACTCATCAGCAAGACTCATATTGGACATCCCTCGCCGAGATCACATCACCGGACACCTAAAGGACCTCCACTGGCTTCCCGTCAACAAAAGAATTACGTTCCGTCTTCTCACCCACGCACACAAGGCCCTCTACAACCTAGGACCCGAATGCCTCAACACTCGACTATCCTTCTACACACCCACCCGCCAACTGAGATCGTCCAATCAAGCCCTCGCCACAGTCCCGCGCATCCGAAAATCCACCATGGGTGGCAGATCCTTCTCCTTCCTGGCTGCCAAGACCTGGAACTCACTCCCCTCTCACCTCCGCCTCTGCCTGGGACGACTCTTGGTGGCCTTCCGCCCTGGGCACAGCACCCACTCCCACAGACCACGCACGTAACCTTGGCTTCATCCTAGACTCCTCTCTCTCGATGTCCAGACAGGTTAACGCAGTCTCATCCTCCTGCTTCAACATACTTCGCATCCTCAAAAAGATCTTCCGCTGGATCCCCCTCGAAACGAGAAGGACTGTGACCCACGCACTGGTGACGAGCCGGCTGGATTATGGTAACACACTATACGCCGGAATCACAGCAAAATTACAGAAAAAACTCCAACGCATCCAAAACTCATCAGCGAGACTCATATTGGACATCCCTCGCCGAGATCACATCACCGGACACCTAAAGGACCTCCACTGGCTTCCCGTCAACAAAAGAATTACGTTCCGTCTTCTCACCCACGCACACAAGGCCCTCTACAACCTAGGACCCGAATGCCTCAACACTCGACTATCCTTCTACACACCCACCCGCCAACTGAGATCGTCCAATCAAGCCCTCGCCACAGTCCCGCGCATCCGAAAATCCACCATGGGTGGCAGATCCTTCTCCTTCCTGGCTGCCAAGACCTGGAACTCACTCCCCTCTCACCTCCGCCTTACTCAAAACCACATCTCATTCAGAAAGGAACTTAAAACCTGGCTATTCGACAAATAATGAACCCCCTCCCCAAGCGCCTTGAGACCCTCTGGGTGAGTAGTGCGCTATACAAATGCTCGAACTTGAACTTGAACTTGAACAAAAACACCAACTCGCATGCACTCTTCTCAACACACGCTCACTATGCAAGCATTCTACTGAATTTTGGGACCTCATCGCCACCCTCACACCTGGCATTTTCTTCCTCACTGAGACCTGGATCAACCGCACACCTGCTCTGACACTGCCACAGTGATCCCCAACGGATATTAAAAACACTTACTAGGACTGTAACAGCAAGCTGGGAGGTGGAACAGCCATCATCCACAAAGAGACTATGCAGTGTACCACCACCGACAGCACCACCACCCCCATAGAACCTCTCAGCTTCAAGCTCCACAAGGATGACAAGACAACCATCAGAGGCACCCTTGCATACCGAACCCCAGGCCTGCACTCCAGCTTCTTCAGCACCATTGCAGACCTTATTGCACCCCTAGCCTTAGACTCCAAGGACTACATCTTACTTGGTGACCTAAATTTCCACATTGATGAACCCAACGACAAAAACACCACCTCTACAGTATGAGCAGCCTTGGATTAACCCAGATCCTCCATGGCCCTACACTCACCGCAGGACACATGCTGGACCCAATTTTCACCCCCAGCAACTGCGTCAAATAGAGCATGTCACGGAGCTCACATGCACTGATCAAGCCATCGTCCACTTCAGAATCTCTAGCCCCTGCACCTCAAAGACCTGCTGGATGAATACCTCCAATACCTCCAATCCTGCTACCACCACCAACCTCAAACAGTGAATGAAAAGCTTCAACACCTGGATCACCAATTGCACAGACAGCATTGTCACCATCATGAGCAACATTCAGAGAAAATCCTCCAAAAAGGCCAGCTGGTACACCCAAGAACTCAGAACAGTGAAATGGGACAGCAAGCAGTTGGAGAGGAGAGAGCACACCAGCAAGGACACCTATAACTGGGCAGCCTTCAAGACCTCCCTCAACTTCTACCACCACCTGTGCTGAGATCAACAAAGAAGACAGCCCTTGAAGCATGCATCAAAACCAGCGCTAATAACACCAAGGAACTTTTCAGCATTGATAAGGAATTCTTTAACCCGGCTGCCTGCGTAAACAACATCATACTCTAACAGGAACTGTGCAACAACCTCGCCAACTTCTTCCACAACAAGATCGCAACCATATACAGAAATTTCGAGCTCCAACCCACACCTACGGACTTCCTCGACAGGTACGCCACCCCCATAACTGACACAAGCCACACAATGACCACCTGGAATATCCTCTCCACCCAGGACACCACCGCCACCATGAAATCCATCCACTCTGGAGCTCTGACAGACCCATGCCAGCACCACATCTTCAACCTCAGGAAGCAATGGATTGGCCAGGAACTCACCACCCTACTCATCACCTCTATCACCACTGCAACATTTCCCAATGCCTGAAAACAAGCAGAAGTCAGACGACTACTCAAAAAAAATCTCCATTGATCCCAGCGAACTTAAAAACAACCGTCCAATCTCCCTGCTCCCATTCCCAGTGAAGGTACTGGAAAAGATCATCAAAATCAACTCATAACACAACTGGAGCAGAACCAGCTATTAGGCGCCTCCCAATCCGGTGTCTGCAGCAATCAAAGCACCAAAACCGTCTTGATCGCAGTCACCGACAACATATGAACTTTGCTGGGCTGACGTGAAACAGCAACATTGATCCTTGTTAGAATTGGGGGTCTCTAGTTGGCACAGGTAGGTACTTGTGACAAATAGGGGCCCTCTCCTCTAGTCAGGATAAGGGGATTACACTCCTAAAATAACCCCTGCTCACCCCCTTGGTAGCATGGCACGAGCAGCAAGGCTTTATCTCAGAGGCGTTGTAAGTTAAGCATTTGTGACCACACACAGTAACCCAGTGACAACACTACAAATGGACACCACACAAGGTTGTATATCAAAAATCTGTATTCTTTTATATAGAGTTACCACAAGACCAATAAACGACAAAAATAATCTACAGTGCTATTAGATTTCAAGAATTCTGGTTAAAAGGCTTAGATCAAGGTTCTGTGCGAGTCGGTAGTCCTGTCTGGCTACAGCGTTGTTGATATAATAACACAGAGTCTAGCAAATCCAGTGGACCGTGTCGGTACGGGCCCACTCAAATGTCGACAGACTCAGTCACAGTACCTTTTAATTGAGGTGGCCGGCATGGATGTGTGAGCCAGTTTCTGTGTTCATCGCGGTGCAGAAAGGAAGCGTTGCAGGATGCGTTGTCCCTCGATGCGGTGAAGGCAGCGGCCCGTTGACAGAGTCAGTGGATCTAAGGCATGCGTTGCAGGGCGAGACAGTGCTTCTTTGCGGTGCTCCCAACTTGCGGTACGCGACAAAGCCGGAGTTCGGGAGCTGGCGTCGATCAGTCCGGACAACGGTGCAAGTCGGGCGGTGCGTCACGAAGCGTGCGAGGCTGTGCCCAACTCCGGTGCGTTCACAGGACTCGAAGTCAGCAGCAGTGACAGCGTCAGTCAGACCAGTACGAGTCGGTGTAGCGAGGCATTGCACGTTGCGGTGTCCACCAGTCGCGGTGCAGGCAACAGCTCGGTGACGGCGTCAGGACGGAGTCGGTGAGCTCAGAGCTTGCGATGTTCGAGGCGTACGTTGCTTGATGCGGCGCCTACAGGACACCGGACCGGTCGTGAGAGTCGGTCACAGCTCCCTGCCTCTCTAGCCACTGAAACAGCGTTTCCAGCAGCAATCTACAAAGGCTGGTGAAGTCTACTGGTCCTGAGACTTCGATCAGGGGACACATTCTCTTCCAAACCTTTGGAGATCTTTTCACAAGTTGAAAGTAAACTTACACAAAGTTCTTTCTCCTCTCTTTGGCAGTCAGGCAACCACTGCAGGCCAATCCCCCAAGCAGCACTTCAGCTTGGGAATAGTCTCTCCTCAGTTTCTTCAGGTTCCTCTCCTCAGCAAAGTTTTCTTCTTGTAGTCCAAAAGTGTCCTAATTTCATGGGATCAGGGTCCCAATATTTATACCCCAAAATCCTTTGTTCTCTGAGGGGAGAAGGGCCTGTGCCCAGTCCAAACCAGTTCTGAAGCACTCTGTTTACCAGACTTCTCCTTTTCTTTCACAGTGCAGGGCAGAAACATCAGATGTCCCACAGGAGCTGGAGCCCGCACTGTGGAAAGCAAGTGCAGCCCTGGAGCACTTTGTTGACACTATTCCTTCTCTTCTTTCAGTGTGCAGGGCAGAGACATCAGACGCACCACAGGGGGTGGAGCTGGCATTGTAGAGGGAAGGCCCAGCCCTATTTAGGTCCTAGGTGCAACTCCTCCCTCCCATTTAGATGCAGATCTCTCTATTCACCACTGGGCTTCCCCAGCCTGTCTCCTGGAAACCCCCAGCCCTGTCACTCACAAACCCAGACAAAGGAATACACAACCTAGCAGAGGCAGGCTTGAAAGGTTAGGCAAGAAAATACCTACATTCTAAAAGTGGTATTTTCAAACACAGAATATTAAAACCAACTGTACTAAAAGATGTATTTTATTATTCTGAGTTCAGGCATACTAAACTCGAATTTCTACCATGTTCTCTGAGTCTGTTAGGATTATAAAATGTAATAATTCTAACAGCCCATCCTGGCCTACGGAGAACAGGTAGCCTTGCAATAGTGAAAAACGAAAATGGCTGTAATTCACTATTAGGACATGCCACACACATCAGGGCTTGTCCTACCTCATACTTACAATGCACCATGCCAGTCACTAATCCATACATCAATTTACAATAGGGAGAGCATATGCACTTTAGCACTGATCAGCAGTGATAAAGTGCCCAGAGTCAGAAAATAGCCAACAACAGGTCAGAAAAAATATAGGAGGAAGGCAAAAAGTTCAGGGATGACCCTGCAAAAAGGGCTCAGTCCAACTCAACCCCCTTCCAGCCAAAACGCAGGGTACACCAATCACTACCTTGATGGGCTTCCCTGCTTAGGGCGATCAAACCTGGACCTGGCCCGCAACAGCAGGGGCATATTCCAGTTCTACGCCAATCTGAACCCATTTCAATTCCTCTGTCCATACTCTCAGGGTCCACCAAGGTAATCCATGGGGAACTTTTTTCTTCACCTGTGGACACCACCTGTGCAGCATCTAACCATAACTTGCTTACAGGTGTGTGCCAACAGACAGACAGCAAGTCACAGTGGCCACTGACAGTAGTCAGGGATGAGACCCAGACCGTATGCCGCTCAGGGCTCTCAAAGCTCTGTGGCATCCGAGAGCAAGGGGCATTAGCCCCAGGTACTTGGCACCCTTTGTCCACTCTCCCTCCTGTCAGGTCAGGTATGACATCCTGGCACTGACCCACCAGCCCCAGGCCTGTACCCAGCGGCCGGACCAGAGACTGGGGTCGGCTCTCTCATACCCGGTCCTCCTCCTTGGGGCTTGGTACCCTCCCACCTGGAGCGGTACCCACTTCCAGAATTGTCAGGGCACCTGTGGCAGGTGTCCTGCACAATTCGCCCACCAGTTCAGGGGTTCTATCCTGCAACTGGGCAACCAGGTCAGGGGGGGACACCCTGAACCTGGCCCTCCAACCGAGGGTCTGAACCCTCTAGTTGAACTGGGGTCAGAGGTGAGGACTCCCTCCCTCTGCACCCCCTTCCAGAGCGCTGCACCCTCCCAACTGGAGGGGTACCCCTAGAAGCTACCTCGGTCAGGACACTGATTACAGTTGCCCCTTCTTCCAGGTCAGACAACACCTGGACCTGGCTTCTCAACCCAGGGACCAAACCCTGCAGTTGAACACTTGCCTGGCTTCCTTGGGGGCACGCATGCCCCCCTGAGGGTAACACATAACTCGTCCGTCCGCGCCCAACCGGGACCAGGGGCCACAACCCCTATTCATTTACAGACCGCCTGGTTTACTTATTCCTCTAACCAACTCTTAGAGCTTTGCAATCGCCAACACGATGATTGTGTGCAAGTACACTTTGACATGATTGATTATATGCCGAAGAGTTGTGATAAGTGCAGCTTGAAATTGGATTTTCAAACCCAAAAAAATTCCACAAACCCTCTATGACCCTCCGCATTATACTAAAACCCGGGATTCGAGTATTCCGAATTCCACTAGTTCTTTTTCTAGATTTTTTAATAAGAATTGCCGTTCGTTTCCGAAATATAGAGCAGATATATTTGACCTTTTGACTAGCACACGCCCAGACGCTATTTTTTTAACTGAGACCTGGCTTCAGGGGACCTCTATCCCTGATGTAGTGGCCGCGCTTCCTGCTGATTATTCCATTCTAAGATGTGATCATGAAGATAGAATGGGTGGTGGGCTTTCTATTATTTTTAATAATCGGTATCCATGTAAATCTGCCAAACTAACCCTTAAGGGGTGTGAGCCCATGTTTTTCCAATTACCTTAAACTCCTCATTTTACTCTTTCAGGAGTGCTAATTTACCGTCTACCTGGGCCAGCCGCCCTCTGGGCAGCTTCTTTGTCAGATCTAATAGCCCCTTATTTGCTAAGTGCAGCTAATTTTATGATAGTGGGGGGATCTGAACCTTCATTTTGATGATCCTACTTGTTCTGTCAGTGCTACTTTAATCTCTGCCACATGACTGGGACCATAATAATGGTCCCAGTCATGTGGCAGGCCACTTATTAGATCCCATTTTTTCGACACTTCCTAACGTATGCTGCCCCCCTGATCTCCCTGTTCTTTGGTCCAACCACTTTTTAGTGGATTTTAAGGTAACGATAGATCGAAAGAATCTTTTTACTTCAGCTGTAGGTAATAAGTTCAACTCCAGGAATTGGGGGAAATTAGACACGGAAGCTTTCAACACTCTTTTAGCTAAAACTATCCCTACCATTAACCAGGTCTCTATGGCAGACCTGAAGTTGATCAATAATTGGATCTCTAAATCTGTGGATATCTGTCTCCCCCTTTCTACCCAGAAATTAAAAAACATCGCTCTCCTGCCCCTAGGTTCTCGGAATGCCTTAAAATTGAAAAAAGTAAATGTAAAGTGCTTGAAAGGCATTGGAGGAAGGATTATGCGTTGGAGTCTAAAATTGCTTATAAACAAGCCATTAGAAATTATCATTCCCTTTGTAATACTGCCCGGGCAGATTACGTGAGTGCTACTATTTCTAATGGCCAAAACTGCCCAAAAATGATTTTCCAATTGGTGAAGGTACTTTCTGGAGCAGGCATCTAAGCTCCCCCTCCTATTCTCACGGAATCCCAATGTGAGGATCTTGCACTGTTTTTTCTAAATAAAGTTGAGATAATTTACTCAGCGTTAAACCCCGTGCATTTGAATCATGCACAGCTAACCTCCGCCGTTTTCCCATCCTCTGAGTCCAATTCCTGGCCAAAGGTTATACAGGGCAATGGATTGAATAAATTAGAGCATTGGCTCCCGCTTGATTCTATCTCTTTTAGTCAGATTCTCGGTAACTTGAAATCTGGCTCTCCTTTAGACTTGCTCCCTGTCACGGTGTTGCAGAAAATGGAGCCACCGGCCATGAAACTAATCATGGGGCTACTGAATGCCTCTTTGCAAGAAGCAGTAATTCCCCTTGAGTGGAAGCACGCCATGATTATTCCTTTGTTGAAGAAAGCTAATGCTGATCCAACACAGCCGTCAAACTTTTGCCTCATTTCTTTTAAAAATTTTGGAAAACATGTGAACCAACAACTGAATCAGTTCATTGAGTCTCATGAGCTTCTACATCCTTCTCAGTCAGGCTTTCCGGAAGGTTTTTCGACTGAAACTTCACTTCTAGGAGTGACTGAGCTGCTGCGCAGTCAGTTGGAGGCAGGTGATACTGTGGCACTCATATTATTGGATTTGAGTGCCGCCTTTGACACTGTTTCTCATACTGTATTACTGCAAGCATTACGATCTATCGGTGTGGCTGGGCCTACCCTTGGATGGCTGGAGGACTTCCTGGAAAACCGTACAGGTTTTTTCTTCCGCAGCAACATCTAAAATCCACATGTCCCCTTATGATGTTCCACAGGGCTCTATTCTTAGCCCCCTGGTATTTAATATATATGTGAAACCGCTGGCTGACATTGCTTCCGAATCAGGGTTGGCAATTTTTTCATATGCTGATGACACTCAAATAATCTTTTCTCTTTCTGCTAAAGGAGTGTCCAAATCCTCATCCCTTCGTGCAGGGCTCCGTAAAATTGCAGGGTGGATGTTATAAATGTTATAAAGTTATGTTATAAAGGTTTTTGTAACGCGCACTGTTACTCTAGAGTGTCCTGGCGCGACGGAGATGAGAGAGCAGATGAGAGAACAGCAGCTTAGAGCACTGAACTGAACTGTGATGTATTCCTATAGGTTCTGTATCGATCCCCCTATTCCTGACCCTATTCTGGTTAACAAGTTAACTAGCAGCCATCCCGTGATGCAGAAAGCCCCCATGATGCAGGAACCGTTATCTGATTAAGCCACACTACGGCACAGGAACGTGTTATCTGATTAGGTCATAACGCTTGCCATCTAATTAGACAAGCGATATTCCTCCAGCCCCTGATAAGGCATACGGAGTTCTCAAAACAAATCAAACCTATGACAGACCTGGGAAAAACCCTGCGGCCATTGTTTTGATTTCACCGAGAACTTCAGCAAAAGAATGTGCTAACGACCAGGTCGTATGACATCCTTATTGACGTATCTATGTCCATCCTTACGTCAATCTCGGCACCTTAAAGGTATAAATATTACCGATATTGCCCTATGCAAACACACGCGGTGGTGACGAGATCGGAGCAGCCAGACTTGCCGAAGCCCAGAGCAGAGCAGACCCCGCTGGCGCAGCCCCGCCTTCCTGACACGCTGAGAACGAGACGCTGTTTTCTCCTGCCGAGAAATCCAGCTCCGGCGCTTCCGGGTAGCCCTCGCAGGCAGCCTGGAATATCGAGACCAGAGACGAGAGATACCATCCCTCATTCATCCTAGACTCCAGGTACAGAACTGAATAACCCCTCACAGAGAATTCTTGAGTCAGTCACTTGGCAAAACAAACTTAACTTAAACTGCTACTTTCTATTCCCGCCCACGTATTAGGCTTAGGTCAGGTACATCTGGGGTAGGCGTAGTTAGAAACACCAGTTGAGTACGATTAGTCAAATGTATATGTGTATGTATCTATTTTATCCATTTTAAACCATCATATGGCTTAGAAACCATATCAATGTTTTTACAGTATTATTTTATACTTCTGCTTTTAATGTATGCACTTTACTTAACCATAAGTATTGCAATAATATCGATGCATTTCTCTTGTATGAGAAAAGAGACTGATCAATAAATAACATCTTTTATTGAACACGCCCGTCTCTTCCTTTTCTCTACAATCTGGTGAGACTAAGAATGCACGTACTGACCGAGTAAAATAAGTCGTCTTTTGTTTTCACACGACTCTAGAGATACACTCTTGATTAGGGGAGAGCAAAGTTGTCATGTTCTATGGTTGTCAGAAACTAAATCCCTTCTTGTCTATCCAGGGAGGTTCAACTCCTCCTTGCCTATTCGAGAAAGTTTCTAGTGAACTCTGAGCTAGCTGGCAAACCCAAAACCTTAAGTCTAATATCGACAGTAGTAGACCTAGTTAACGTCTGGTCTAGGCCTATACTATTGAAGGTATTATTCCAATGCGCAGAGCCTATTGGGATAATAGGAACTACACTACATGGCGCCCAACGCATTTGGATGGGCGATAAAACTAACGTAAGACATTTAGAGTAACTCAGTTGTGCTTTTTCACTCAGACCCCTTTTTCCCATAATACTCCAAAGACATCTGGAGTGGGTGAAAGGTAATATCCGCCAAACCTCGCAGGAGGAAACTCCTATGTATGGTCCTTGGTTTAGTCAACGTTGAAGGATACACTGTTCCAAAATATTGTGCATCTAATCTTTGTTTCCATAAGAACCTGATCTGCAAACAAACAAAATAACCTTCCTGTCGGTAAAATGGTAGACAGTGATGAAGAAAGAGAGACAGCTAGATTAGCAGCTGAACTAGTAGCGGCTGATAATACTATGCAAGACGCAGACCCGGATATAATACTCATCCCGGTCAACGTAAGAAAATCTATAACTTCAAAACTTATAGAAAATGGACTGACACCTAGAGGTGGCACAGTCATATTCGTAATTGAGGCACACGAATATCGGCAGACAGAGGTATTCTATTCATGGATACACTTTCCAGCAGCGAACGCTGTAACAAAGCACTTCCACTATTACAAAACAGAGGATCCTCCTAATGAATACACTCCTTTCGAGGAGGTGGAAGTACCACTTAAATTTCAAGAGCACCTGCTCTTGTTTAATGGCGCCCTAAAACATAATAATCACATTACCAGGCTCGGTCCATTAGGTAGACCAGGAGCAACGTGGCCGGCCCTAGCTGGATACACACCACATCCAGACATTGAAAGAATGCCTGCACCAGAGCTTTTAACACAGCTAAAACAATTAATAAAAGTACATAGACAATTAGTCCAATATGTAATGCGGACTTCAACAATCCAACCAGCAATTAAAATTCCACAGCTGACCCCTCATCAGGGGAACACAAATAAAATTACACCACAGAACATACAGTCCTGCCTAGGTAAAGTACCAGCTAAACGGGAACAAATACCATTCTGGTTAGCACAAAAAATCACCCAAATAGAGGCGGTGTTTCCAGACACCATCCCGTTAGAAAAACACAGGATTCTGACTATCTGTCTTCCAATGGGAATCGCACCACACGTGGAGGACTGTGACACTTGGGGTACAGTCTTTGCTTCCATCTACACAAAAACGCACGGTGTTCCATCCATTTCGGTAATACCAGATGTGCTAAAACAAATTCAAGACGAATACGGTCCAGAACCCGCTTTAACTCTTGGTATGAAATTACTGAAAGACTTCAAGCAGGTCTCGGCTATATTATTAGCCAACATAAAGGGAGAAGCAGCAAACGTGGCGATCCGCCAGAGGTTAAAGGAGACAGATATAGCAGACCAACCAGCTGAAATTGCCAGAATTATAGAAAAATCCTATGAGGAACTAGGTAGAGATAGTTTAGGTGGAATACCAGTAAAACCACAACTGATTGAAAGTCCTGAAAAAATATTTTTTAATAATAATTCAACATCACAAAAAAAGAGCTGGGATGGAAACAAACAATCCAATCCTAAAGAAAAGAAATTCCAGTCCAGAGGAAGGTCTCCTCGGCGGAGAGAAAAATCTCCGAACCAAAGACACAGGTCCCCCCAAAGTGACCCCTCTGGGAAAAGATATAACCTTAGAAATAGGGATAATATAAAGAAGCCTGATAGATATCAAGACATTGATACACGTCCCTCTCAATCTTTTTACACTTCCTCGCAGAAATCGGAAAGAAGAGGACGATCAGAACAAAGAGAAGAGCACGCCAAGTCCAAAGACAAGGAACCTGCTCATCTAAAAAAGAAACTACAATTTCCAAAAAAGAAGGTAGCCAGTATCAAGGTAGTTAACAATGCCGAGAATACTGAGGACACAACTGAAAAACGGAGAATGGGCTCAGACAATGCTAGACAGCGCAGCAGAGGTGAGCATAGCTCGCAAAGTCCTTATGAATCATCTGGAGACAGTGGACACGAATGAATATCTTCAAGTGGAAACTGCAGACACCAGAGTTAGCAAACCTCACAAAATATATGAAATAACTTTACGTATAGAAGGGGATAAGACTAGAAAAATAAGGGGCCTTTTTTGGGATAATCTCTCCAAGGGCTATGACATCCTTCTAGCTGAAAAAGATTGGCCACCAGAGTTTGTCAGGGAGTGCCCACATGGCGAAGAAATAATGATCAAAACACAAAAGAAGTGGCCTGGTCGAAGATAGTTGTAAGTATGCCGTGTTGAGTCAGAGACCCATTAACAACACTATAGTGATGGCACTGGGCTAGAAAAAATTCCCATCAGCCCACCCATCTGGTGGAGTATCGTCACGTGGGAGATGTATCATGAATCCAATACTTAACCAAGGCACCTAAAGTTGATGCAAAGATGGATTCTGTTGATGTAATCTTAGACCACAGTGCTTCACTGGTGATGCCGATGGAGTGCAGTGCGCGTGATGAGTGAAAGTGAAACTAAAATCGACTCAAAGGACCAAAAATAAGTTTAATAAGTATGGTACTAAGGTCAAATCTAAAAACAGAGCCCAGTAGTTTTGAAAAAATAACTACATGAGGGCACAGTGTGGTGTGGTCGACATGTTTCAGCTAGATGGACATAATGGTCCTAGCTTTCTTCAGGACCTAGTGAATACTGCGACTGCAAATTAAAGTAAAATAAATTTACAATAACGGTGAATTTGTGCACTGTAAATAATGGATAAGTCCTACCAGTTACTCTGGTCACCCGGTCACCCACTCGGGAATAGGGAGGCCCCGCTCTGTCAGAATGAAAACAAATTTATAGAAGACCCCTAAAAAAATGTCAGGGGTAATAAGGTCCAAATAGTGACAATTTTCAAATTTGCACTGACAAAACCGAGGTGAGGCACACTCCCACATAAAGTAGGGTAAGTGTTCAAAAGAATTTTTTTTTGTGATGTATATACACTAAATCCAGCAATATTATTAATAATTGCTGTGTTGCGGGGAGACTTTCTCTACCGTATTGTCTGTATGCCTATTGTGTCTTTACTATACACGCTATGAATTGTACACTTTTCTCCTTGTTTTAGGAAACACGGTATGACTGGATCACCACCAGTGTACATCTGGGCTCAGAGTAACTGGTAGGACTTATCCATTATTTACAGTGCACAAATTCACCGTTATTGTAAATTTATTTTACTTTAATTTGCAGTTGCAGTATTCACTAGGTCCTGAAGAAAGCTAGGACCATTATGTCCATCTAGCTGAAACATGTCGACCACACCACACTGTGCCCTCATGTAGTTATTTTTTCAAAACTACTGGGCTCTGTTTTTAGATTTGACCTTAGTACCATACTTATTAAACTTATTTTTGGTCCTTTGAGTCGATTTTAGTTTCACTTTCACTCATCACGCGCACTGCACTCCATCGGCATCACCAGTGAAGCACTGTGGTCTAAGATTACATCAACAGAATCCATCTTTGCATCAACTTTAGGTGCCTTGGTTAAGTATTGGATTCATGATACATCTCCCACGTGACGATACTCCACCAGATGGGTGGGCTGATGGGAATTTTTTCTAGCCCAGTGCCATCACTATAGTGTTGTTAATGGGTCTCTGACTCAACACGGCATACTTACAACTATCTTCGACCAGGCCACTTCTTTTGTGTTTTGATAGTAGCTAGGGGCCTAAGTTGCCTTGGTCGTTTAAACTGCCCTTCTTGACCCTTCACTACCCCATTTTTCCAGAAGAAATAATTATGCCTGCCTTCTCAAATCATATTCCAATTCATAAAAAATATACACTTGCAAGAAAGTGGGCAGTAGCTCTAGCTCCTGCTTTATATAAAAATCATGTAGGATGGGATGAGGACTCTCCTCCTCACAAAATCCAGTTAAAATCACAACCTACTGCACAAAGACAGTACCCAATTAAGCAAGAAGCTAAAAAACAGGTAAAAGAAATCCTAGATCGATTAGAATACCAGGGGGTGATTGAAACTTGCACCTCACAAATGAACAACCCTTTGTTTCCGGTCTCCAAACCAGACAATTCATATCGTCTAGTTTTGGATTACCGACACCTTAACTCATGTTGCAAAACTTTTGCAGTGCAAAACTCGCATAGTGCTGCACTAATGAATAACATAGTGCGCAAAAAATACAAAACAACATTAGACATCTCTAATGGATTCTTTTGTCAAAACATAGCACCAGAGAGCAGATATTTGTCTGCGTTCTCAATAAATGGCACTCAAAAACAATTCTGTCGGTTAGCCCAGGGGTACAAGAATAGCCCAGGGGTATTCTCAGCGAGAGTAACAGAATTACTACAAACATATGATGACGAAGCATTATCTTATGTCAACGACATATACCTAACAGATGATGACTTGGATACTCACTTGAAGAGAGTGAACACCATAATACTTGGGTTCGCAGCAGAGGGTTACAAATTCTACTTTAAAAAATCTAGAATTGCCCATCTAACAGTCCTGTTCTTAGGATACGAATTATCAAGTGAAGGCAAAAGCCTGGCTGACAATTTCTTAGAGAAATGTGCCGTACTCCAAGCACCTAGAACACTAAAAAACCTACAGTCAATTCTAGGCTTCCTAAATTTCGGAAGAACATACATTGCAAATTACGCAGAAAGGGTCAAACCCCTTTATGATCTAATAAAACCAGATTTTAAAAGAACCAATTGGACTCAAATACACACAGAAATTTTGAGATCCTTACAAACAGACATGTTAATTAAAACAAAATTAGAAACACGTGATAACACACGCAATCTTGTGATTCGAGTCATCCCAGGAAGATGCGGATTCACATACCTGACCTCTAATGAGGGAGAAAAGGTACCAATTGCATTCAAATCACACTTGTACACAGAAGCTGAAAAGAAATTCAGCATTAAAGAAAACATTGTTCATGCAGTTCAAACCGCAATAGCTAGAGAAAAAGATCAAGCGGACGGTAGACACATCACAGTCAGAACAGCAGAATCAGCCTTTGAGGCATTAACAACACCGTGTAATTTACCAACAACAACATTGAATCCGGAATGGATACAATGGGTGAATTCAATTACAACGGACAAAGTATACTACTACTTTGATCCAGAACTAAAGGAATTGAAAAATCTAGAATATGAAAGAACATTCCCTCTGCCTATCGACATTCTGCCCTTACGACAATACGCTTGTGTAATCTATACAGACGGACATGCTCAACCCTCCGTTTGGGGAGAACAAGCATACAACCCAACATGTGAGATTACAAAAGAAGTGTGGCGCGGAGGTAAACTAAGACCTCTATTAACAAAAACACACTCAGTAGAAACTAATTCAGAACAACAGACTGAAATAATAGCATTGAAAATGGCGCTAGATAATGCGGATCGCGAATTCCCGACACTTATAGTGTCCGATTCATATTACTGCGTCAAATCATATAACAACGATTTGAAGACATGGATTCAAAACGGTTACAAAGATGACACAGATGCAACAATAAAGCAGAAACTGCTTTGGGAACAAATAGCTCTTTTACAAAAAGAACTACCAAAGACTCACGTGACACACTCACTGAGTCATCAACGTGATGGCGTTCACGTTGCAGGGAATTCATTGGCTGAGACAGCCACAGCGGTAGCAACTAAATCGGCTTCCGTAGCTCGAAAAAAGCGTACAGTGAAGTATATTGACGGTGAAACAGTGCTGGCGGTGAAAACGTCATCAAAAGGCGACTGCTCAGCGCTACCGATCAACTATCCACTCAATTATACATACATAATCGATGCAAACTCCGTCCCTTTTGCTCGAATCCCTGGAGTGGGGGATAGAGTGATTCCAAACATGGACAGGAGAACCTTGTTAATAGCAGACGCACATATGGGCGAGGGTCTCAGACACCTCAAACTAAAAGATTCTCTGGAAGAATTACAATCAAGGTACTGGTGGCCAGGCATGAGCCTGCATCATACCATGTTTGTAAAGAACTGCCCAAACTGTAACAGAAATCGCAGTGGTGAGAGAAACGGTGTAATACCGTGTCGTTTCACTCCAGAAAAAATCAACAGTAAAAAGCAAAGCGTCCGATTAACATATACAGGCTAGTTTCCACTTATAATGTAGATCACCAGCACTCGGCTGACATCTGGACTGTTATACAAAGATTTGCGTGTCTAAATGGCATATACGCTAGAAGCATGCTACGTTTGACCATTGTTTTCACTCTAGCCCTCCAGCCTGAGGGGAAACATGGCCAAATGAGCATAGCACAGCGGGACTCTTCTCACTTCCTTCCTGAGGGATACGGGATGGTGTAAAGAAAAAACCAAGGCATAAAGCTATCTATAACAGAAAGGATATTAGGTTCGGGAGCTGGGTGGGTCAAACATCTAATAAGTGTCCAACGTAGTCTAAATAACCTGCCAAGAAATTCTCTGAAGGGATTCAGTCCGTACGAATTATTATTTGGAACTAGGATGTTGGTCTTAGACCTCGACAGTCAGACTTCAGTGGTGAAGGAAAAATGCTTTGATATCAACGATCGTTTGGCTATTTTGCAGGACTTAAACGAAACAAGAAAAGACCTGAGCAACATAAAGTTGAAACAGCAGCCAACAACCACTGAAGAACCACCACCTGTCCCAGCAAGACCTGTCTGGATTCCAAAATCGGGGATCTAGTCAGAGAAAAGATCGCGGTAAAGAAGGAATTTGGGCCTTCTTACAGAAAAGCAGTTCCTGTCTTGTCTATCAACGGGACAAGATCAGTTGTACTACCGCCGCTTGCTGGTAAAAAGGAGAACCGAGTTGTATCCATCGACCTGGTAAAACCACAATCATGTGGCCGATAACAAATAGTAGGCCAAGTGGACTCCCGATAAGTAGTAGAACACCAAGATTTGCTACAAACACAGAGGTTCAATCTAAGAGGCTAATCACATTCGAAACGCCTACAGAACTACAACAAGGACTAAGCAACAATGCAATGGAACTTAGACCTCTGAAAACCCAAATAAAAACATTTAGCAGAAACACACCAATCTATACTGAAGTAACAAACGACTATGCAAGAAACAGTAATCCTGAAACAATTGGAACAATTGACAGAACTGCATCCGGCTACTTCATAAACTTCGATGATTCCTCTGAAGGCTTCACTGAATCAAAAACACAGCCATCAACAAAAACCTTTAAAGATAAAGTTAAAGTACTTTTGAAACAACTGAAAGAAACATATCTGATTTCTCCATGGATTGAATTTTGGGTGGGTTTTGGTGCATTTATCCTCATACTTTGGCTCATCATGGTACTAACTTTGGGACGCTTCATTGAGGGAAAATATGCTAAAATGGACACAGCAAGTCAGAAAATCAACTTGATCCTCAAACCACACACATCTTCACACGTCGAGAAAAGAGAACTTTCTTCAGTCAACTTCACAGCCAATCCTATACCGGGTGGGGTAGCATGGGACAACACTGACTACGAAATTTATGGTCCGGTTGAAATCCTGAAATATCCACACCAAATTAAGATCTCGTTGAGTGACTTTGTAAAACCAAGCTCATTTGCTGATGATTGGGACTTTGAAAGTATAAATAATATGATGTCTGACTTAGTGATGTCTGCTAAATTTACCAAACATGATTATTTGCAGGGTTCGACAAATTATGATAGTATGTACTGTTATAACCACTATGGTAACCATTTTCTACATAGATCTGCACAACCTAGAAATGTTTTAAATTATAATCAATGGGAACATTGTGCAACCCCTCCAAAAGGAAGCCCAAGAACAATTTATGACAAATATTCATACTTTTCAGGTTTTAACACAAGTAATGCTGAAACATTTTATTTCAAATTGTCAAATAAGACAGGGACAAAGACCATGATAACAAACACGAAATTGATATATTCAGACTCATTCTTTGAACAGATGAATACTTTTGGTTTTGAATATTGGGACAAAAATGTTGAAGTAAAGAGTGTTTGGGGTACAAAAGAATGGCAAGTACAGGGTATAGAATCTTTGTTTAGAGCCTGCATTATCCCAGAACAAATTATATTTTTAAATGACACTGTTCAACAAACTACCTGTCTTGGCCTAGCCAAAATCAAAGACTTAAATAAACCGTCTATTCCAAAACCAACAATGAACAGCAATAGCTCTACAGATGAAGAGATAGACGTAAATTATGTATTAAACCAAAACAGAACACATCCTGATTGGAAAAAGTGGTTGATCTGGCCCACAGATACTAATAACTGTCAAGACAGATTCCTGAACAAAACACAGGGGTTCAAAATGACCAGGCCAGACCCTAGATATTCCCAAAGACAACACCCAGGAATAATAACCACCTACAGTGTGGGCAAATTATGCCTTCAATGGCTACAAACTTCCACACTGGCAGAAATTAAGCAACACCTAACTTTACTTACTGATGGTGCTGACTTGCGTGATTTCATTATGGGACCGCGCAAACAGCGTCAGAAACGTTTCATAGCAGCCTCTGTATATGCAGCATACAACGAGGCCTGGAAGGTGACTCAAATTGAGACAGCAGAAAGAATACGGGAAATTGACCGTATTAATTTGGAAAAATCACTTTCTGTAGTGGACAATGGGTTAATGACTCTGTCCTCCAGAAATTTTTCTCTGGACAGCATTGTGTCTTCAGCAATCGACATATTATCGCAAGACTTACTGTTGTTACAACACGGTCAGTCTCAATTGCGTTCTATTGTACAGCTAGGCTGGACGTTACAAAATCTGCGTTCAGGCTATGTGCCTTGGCGTTTAATCAACACAACGTCACTATTCAATATCTTTAACCTTACTGATAAACAAATCAGTATGGCACAAAAGGGTGCTGATTATACAATCCTGAGCATTGAGAAACTCGAGAGATTACCAGTGACAATGTCAGAACGACCTGTCAGTGAATGGATAATACATGGGATAATTAATATTCCAATATCAACCTTCAGGTTTCAATACTGCCAAAAATATATACAGGCTGGCATGTACGAAAAATTGGGAAAGAGGTACATTAAAACAACATGGAACTTGCCCTATTCACATGCATGTGTCAGTAATAAAGGACAGAAAGTGTTTCTTAGTGGCAATAATTGTGCGATGTCACTAAGCGGTACACTTCTGTGTAATGGAATTAGTTTGCATGGAACCTGTGAAGGGAACTCAAATAACCTTTCATGTCACCAGCTAGGCACACCTGCAACAGAGATAGAACCATTCTTTCAAAGACTCTATAATGGGAGTTACATTCTAATTGTGGACCGCAGATGCTGTAGTCTTATGCCCGGGACTCCTTATCTCGTAACTACGGCTGCGAAGGTCAAGTGCTGTGGACGCTTATTGTTCCCCAGCTCCTTTCCAGACAGGGAGGCAAGGGCATGGCCCAACTTGAAAATTACTTCTATTCGAATAGATACTTTAAGCAGAATGAAAACAGTGCTTCTTCAGACGCCGACAAGGCTCACGTCATCAAAAGAAACGTATGATCTCCTAGTCGCAAGGACGACTGCAGAGATTCACTCATTGTTATCAACTAATTCCCCCATACATTTCGCAGAAATCCTGAATGAAATCTTAAATATTTCTGATACCAGTGGAGTCTCAAAAGTATTTAAGACAGTATTTTCGATGGCATTAACACCATTCAAAGCCATACTCGGTATTTTTCCAGATTTCGTCCATTCGATTTTTGGCGGACTTCCCCTCATTTTGGGACTAATTGCAGGAATCCTATTCCTAGTCCTTATATTTCGTTATGGCAAACCATGTCACAGACAAAACACCTGCGACAAGGGAAGAAACAATCCTAGCCATTGGATACCGGGACCGGATATCAAAAATCCTGGGACTATCCCGGCTTAGAGACCTGAACATGACTTGGTTTCTTTCTTTTCGACCAATGTGGCAACGATGTGTTTTACCTGTATTGCGGTGCTTGCTATGCGGAGAAGAATGCGTGTTAGACACCTGTCTGACGCTACAATCAGATGCGCCAATGGATGCAGAAACATTGTTGAGTCCAATAAAGGCTCATGCTTTGTGCTGCCCTCAACGGCTACCAATCCTGATGACGGCATTCGTGGAAGCTTCACCACTACGATTAAGGGGTAGTGAAGTTCAAGATGAAAGCAGCATTGATCAGGTACGACCTTCGGTCAGCAATACTAATCAAAACGTCAATGGAGACAATCATGCGCACGAATGCATGGTTACATCTTTTTCCGAGTTAGTGGAACTCTCCCAGGAAGCTGTTGACAGCTTTTTCGACAGTCTAAATGATATGATGTTCTCACCAGAGCAGAAGTAGAGACTTTTGAGCAAGCTCGCACACGGCGTTCCCTGAATTTGGCCTTCAGCTAGAATAGCAAAATACCATGAACAATTTCCCTCCAGTTCACGGACAGCAATTTTTTTCAGCAGCCCCAAAATATTTTTACATGTTTTTCGGGACACTTATCTTCTGCTTGAAGTAAGAACTATTCTTAGAGAACTAAAATTTCTTATTTTAGATAGTTTATAGACATTAGCTGCCCGCTGGTATGTTCATTATTATTTTATTCTGTGATGGAATGGTCTCGAACCTTTTTTCTGTATTAAGAGCCATTTCATGTGTAAATTCTCATATACAAATTAGTGATAATGTATAGATATGCGTGATTACTTTAGCATTATTCTACGGCTTGAGTGTATATATTACATATGAATGTTTTTTCCGTATATTTGATAATTTCAAAATGCATTTATGTATTTTGGGGTGGTAAGGTATACACGATACTCTACAGTATGTTTTACTATGCATAGATTCGTAAATATGTCCATAGTTAGCGTGGAGTGGGTGTGATGTATTCCTATAGGTTCTGTATCGATCCCCCTATTCCTGACCCTATTCTGGTTAACAAGTTAACTAGCAGCCATCCCGTGATGCAGAAAGCCCCCATGATGCAGGAACCGTTATCTGATTAAGCCACACTACGGCACAGGAACGTGTTATCTGATTAGGTCATAACGCTTGCCATCTAATTAGACAAGCGATATTCCTCCAGCCCCTGATAAGGCATACGGAGTTCTCAAAACAAATCAAACCTATGACAGACCTGGGAAAAACCCTGCGGCCATTGTTTTGATTTCACCGAGAACTTCAGCAAAAGAATGTGCTAACGACCAGGTCGTATGACATCCTTATTGACGTATCTATGTCCATCCTTACGTCAATCTCGGCACCTTAAAGGTATAAATATTACCGATATTGCCCTATGCAAACACACGCGGTGGTGACGAGATCGGAGCAGCCAGACTTGCCGAAGCCCAGAGCAGAGCAGACCCCGCTGGCGCAGCCCCGCCTTCCTGACACGCTGAGAACGAGACGCTGTTTTCTCCTGCCGAGAAATCCAGCTCCGGCGCTTCCGGGTAGCCCTCGCAGGCAGCCTGGAATATCGAGACCAGAGACGAGAGATACCATCCCTCATTCATCCTAGACTCCAGGTACAGAACTGAATAACCCCTCACAGAGAATTCTTGAGTCAGTCACTTGGCAAAACAAACTTAACTTAAACTGCTACTTTCTATTCCCGCCCACGTATTAGGCTTAGGTCAGGTACATCTGGGGTAGGCGTAGTTAGAAACACCAGTTGAGTACGATTAGTCAAATGTATATGTGTATGTATCTATTTTATCCATTTTAAACCATCATATGGCTTAGAAACCATATCAATGTTTTTACAGTATTATTTTATACTTCTGCTTTTAATGTATGCACTTTACTTAACCATAAGTATTGCAATAATATCGATCCATTTCTCTTGTATGAGAAAAGAGACTGATCAATAAATAACATCTTTTATTGAACACGCCCGTCTCTTCCTTTTCTCTACAATCTGGTGAGACTAAGAATGCACGTACTGACCGAGTAAAATAAGTCGTCTTTTGTTTTCACACGACTCTAGAGATACACTCTTGATTAGGGGAGAGCAAAGTTGTCATGTTCTATGGTTGTCAGAAACTAAATCCCTTCTTGTCTATCCAGGGAGGTTCAACTCCTCCTTGCCTATTCGAGAAAGTTTCTAGTGAACTCTGACCTAGCTGGCAAACCCAAAACTTTAAGTCTAATATCGACAGTAGTAGACCTAGTTAACGTCTGGTCTAGGCCTATACTATTGAAGGTATTATTCCAATGCGCAGAGCCTATTGGGATAATAGGAACTACACTACAGAACAGGAGTGTTTTGAGCTGCTTCTTGAAGGTCTGGAACACCGAAACATGTTGAAGACCCACAGGCAGTAGGTTCCAGGCTTCCGCTGCTTGACCGAGATGGATTTTCCTCCCAGTCGAGCCTTGCGGAAGCGTGGTACAACCATTATGCGTAGCGCTGCTGAACGCAGATGCCGATTAGGCACATAGAATGCAAAGCGTTTCCGAAGATAGACAGGGCCCAATCCATGCAGTGCTCTGTGTGCCAGCGTCAGCGCCTTGAACTGCACTCTCTGGGCCACCGGAAGCCAATGCAATTCCCGCAGATACGGACGTGCACTGGAACGCGTAGGGGCGTTAAAAAGGAGCCTAGCTGCAGCGTTTTGAATAATTTGAAGCTTCTGCAAAAGAAAAGCTGGAAGCCCAACAAACAATGCATTCGCGTAATCTAATCTTGACACAATCATGGCTCTGGTGACCATTTCTCTTGCTGCCCTAGGGAGCAGAGGGAGAACTTTTCTAAGCATTTTGAGGGTCTCAAAACAGGTGCCCGTAAGCTTTTTAATGTGGTCCAAAAAACTGAGATCCTCACTAAACCAGATGTCCAGATTTTTTGCAGGACCCAATGTGGGCGCTGGGCAGGGGAAGCCTGGAGGCCACACACGGCTCCTGAAGTCCACTGGGAAGTGACCATAGAGAAGGATCTCGGACTTATCCTCATTACATTTCAGGGAAGCCTTGGCCAGCCAATGGAACACCTCAGCAAGGCACAGTTGCGCCCTGTCAGTGTCCAGGACGCATGCCAATTCACTAAAACTTAACGGTGACAAGACCGAGGTGCTTATACTGGGGAAGAATAAAGAACTTTGGGGCCCCCAACACTGGCCATCTGAACTGGGGCCCCTTCCTCAGCCCGTGCAACAAGCACGTAACTTAGGTTTTATGTTGGATGATCGACTCTCGATGAAACATCAAGCCGTTATGGTGGCTGCGACCTGCTTTGGCATCCTTAAATGGCTCAGGAAGATTTTATAGATGCTGCCAGTTTCCACCCAAAGAACTGTTGTCCAAGCTCTTGTCATCTCTCGCTTGGACTATGGCAACGTCCTTTTCCTGGGACCCAATAAGGATGTCATACACAAGCTCCAGGTTGTACAAAATGCTGCAGCCCGCCTACTTTGCCATATTCTGAAATCTGACTCTATTACTCCCTCTCTACAAGAACTTCACTGGCTTAAAGTTGAAAGCCACATTAAATTTAAGGCCTTAACTTATATGTTTAAAATTAAAATCGGCAAGGCCCCAGAATATTTAAATACCATTGTCCATCAATATGTTCCAGCTCGTTCTCTTCGCTCATCCACTCAATCGCGGTTCATGGTGCCTAGGCATAGACTGTCCCGCATGGGCGGTAGATCTTTCTCCTGCCTGGGCCCCGCTTTGTGGAATTCTCTTCCCTTATTACTTAAACAAGAGATTACCTTTACTCATTTTCGGAGGGCATTGAAGACTTGGCTTTTTAATAAATAAAGTTCCCCCTTTTAGTCCTTCAGGCGGAGCTGGGAAACCTTTGGGTAGCTGTGCGCTTTATAAATTTAAAATAATAATAATAATAATAACTCATGTGTTGTGTGATACTCTGCCTGGTGCACATCTCCCAACCCCTGTCCATCTGACAGTGTGCGAAGATCCCCCTGGACAGAAGTGGTGTCACCATGGTCATTCACTGGTGACACAGCCCTTCTGGCTGGTCCCTGACCCACTGGTTCTTCCACTGGGGACTCTTTCCCCCTCTCACCCCTCAGTCCGGACTTCTGTACCCACCACTTAGGAGCGGCACTGCCAGACACTGGAACTAATGGAGGCCTGCATACAGGCACTCCCAGCTCACCAGACAATAGGGGATCCCCATCAACGGGCGGCCCATCAGGACATCCTAGGCTCCCCACCTGGTGTTCCCCTAAAGAACCATCCAGACTTTGAGACTGGGTTTCGGGCACCTGGGGACATGCAGCCCCACACTCACTCCTTCTCCACTGAGACAGGATGTGAGCCCCTACACGCCTCCCACTATACTGGGACCTATCTGTGGTACACTGAACCACTTCCACCACTCTGGGTTGGAAGATACCTGAGCCACTCCCCACAGGGTCACTCTCCCATGCCTCTCTAGACCCTCTGGAATCCACCAAAAGGTCTGCCTCCAATGTGAGTTCCCTGGGGTCAGAGAACTCACTCTCCAACAGGTGTTGGCATAGCTCTGGAAAACAGGGACTTACAATATGCTCTCCCACAATTGGATCACACAGCCCCCCACAGGGGTTAACCATACTATCCTTCTCCTCACCATCCAGTGCCTCGCATACGTACTCCACACCACTTTCCTGAGACTGGCAAGACAGTATCTGACTGTCTCTGTCACACAACCCACACTCTTCTGGGCGTTCTTCACACTCACATACCAGGGCTTCAACTTTAGGGGAACCCCTCTCCATGCACCTCTCATCTAGAGTCAGTAAAGTGTCCCTCCCACCACTAGGACCATGAATCCCTACACCAGTTACCCTATTCCCCTCAGGGACCCTGCACACTACTGGAGCTACCCAATGTCCTTGAACCTCCTGGTGTATGTTAACCCCCTTCAAGACAGGTGTCACATCTCTGGGTGTGTGTACTATTACCACAGCACTAGATAACTGAATATTGCTGCCACCACCTGAGCTGGATTCCACCTCCAACTCAGCAAAGCTCACTTCCTGAGCTACCCAAATTTCTTGTTGCTGGGCCTAGACAGTCATGGCCTCAAGCCTCTCAAGCTCCAAATCAAGCTTCCTCATTATCAAGTCATGCTCAGACTGCATTTTATTTTCTTCCAGGGCTAATTTCCTAGTTTCTAGCTCCAGTTGTACACTCAACTCGAGCTTGGCCAGCTCCATTTCATGTATCCTGTTTTCTTTCCTGTCTGCCAACTCTTCTGGGGACAGACCTCGGGCAGAAACACTGCTACCCACTGGGGAGGGTGCCCCCCCCCCTTTCCAAGACCCAGTGGTCCATCAAGCTGCTGCTCTGCATCCTCATATTCCATCAAATTTCCAGGGACATCCCTTGCCTCGACCCAGCCCCTCAGCACCTTTTGGTACTGCTCCTTCTTGGAGAGTCCGGTCATGGAAATGTTAAACTTTTTGCAGAAGCTCTTGAGCTGGTTGTTGGTGTAGCTTTCTAGTTTCTCTTCCTCCCAATCACAGTCAACAGATGCAATGGATGCTGCATTTTTCATTCTGACTGAACCAAGCATTACTTTGCAAAAATGGATATTCCTGGCAAAAACAAGTATCAGAAGTACATGGTTGCGTTATGGTCTGCACTCACTAAGTAGTGTTCACCAATCACTGTATATGAGACACAAGTGCAAGTCCAGAATCCCTCCGCTGACCAACAATGTTAGAATTGGGGGTCTCTAGTTGGCACAGGTAGGTACTGGTGACAAATTGGGACCCTCTCCTCTAGTCAGAATAAGGGAATTACACTCCTAACACAACCCCTGCTCACCCCCTTGGTAGCTTGGCACGAGCAGCAAGGCTTTACCTCAGCGGCGTCGTAAGTTAAGCATGTGTGACCACACACAGTAACCCAGTGACAACACTACAAATGGACACCACACAAGTTTGTATATCAAAAATAAGTATTCTTTTATATAGAGTTACCACAAGACTAATAAACAACAAAAATAATCCACAGTACTATTAGATTTCAAGAGTTCTGGTTAAAAGGCTTAGATCCAGGTTCTGTGCGAGTCGGTAGCCCTGTCTGGCCACAGCGTTGTTGAAATAACACAGAGTCTAGCAAATCCAGCGGACTGCGTTGGTACGGGCCCACTCAAATGTCAACAGTACCTTTTACTTGAGGCGGCCGTCATGGATGTACGAGCCGGTTCTAGTGTTCGTCGCGGCGTAGAAAGTAAGCGTTGCAGGACGCATTGTCCCTCGATGCGGTGCAGGCAGCGGCCCGTTGACAGAGTCGGTGGATCCAAGGTGTGTGTTGCAGGGCGAGACGGTGCTTCGTTGCAGTGCTCCAAGCTTGCGGAGCGGCGACAGAGCCAGAGTTCGGGAGCTGGCGTTGATCAGTCCGGACAGCAGTGCGAGTCGGGCGGTGCGTCGTGAGCGTGCGAGGCGGTCCCCAACTCCGGTGCGTTCACAGGACTCGAAGTCAGCAGCAGTGATCGCGTCGGTCAGACCAGTAAGAGTCGGTGTAGCGAGGCATTTCACGTCGCGGTGTCCACCAGTCGCGATGCAGGCAACGGCTTGGTGACGGAGTCAGGACGGAGTTGGTGAGCTCAGAGCTTGCGTTGTTCGAGGCGGACGTTGTTTGATGCGGTGCCTACAGGACACCGGGCCGGTCGTGAGAGTCGGTCACAGCTCCCTGCCTCTGTAGCCACTGAAACAGCGTTTCCAGCAGCAATCCACAAAGGCTGGTGAAGTCTACTGGTCCTGAGACTTCGGTCAGGGGGCAAGCTCTTGGAGATCTTTTCACAAGTTGAAAGTAAAGTACACAAAGTTCTTTCTTCTCTCTTTGGCAGTCAGGCAACGACTGCAGGCCAATCCTCGAAGCAGCACTTCAGCTTGGGAATAGTCTCTCCTCAGTTTCTTCAGGTTCCTCTCCTCAGCAAAGGTTTCTTCTTGTAGTCCAAAAGTGATCTAATTTCATGGGATCAGGGTCCCAATATTTATACCCCAAAATCCTTTGTTCACTGAGGGGAGAAGGGCCTGTGCCCAGTCCAAACCAGTTCTGAAGCACTCTGTTTACCAGACTTCTCCTTTCCTTTCACAGTGCAGGGCAGAAACATCAGATGCCCCACAGGAGCTGGAGCCCACATTGTGGAAGGCAAGTGCAGTCCTGGAGCACTTTGTTGACAGTATTCCTTCTCTTCTTATAGTGTGCAGGGCAGAGACATCAGACGTACCACAGGGGGTGGAGTCAGCATTGTAGAGGGAAGGCCCAGCCCTATTCAGGTCCCAGGTGCAACTCCTCCCTCCCATCTAGATGCAGATCTCTCTATTCACCACTGGGCTTCCCCAGCCTGTCTCCTCGAATTCCCCAGCCCTGTCACTTACAAACCCAGACAAAGGAATACACAACCTAGCAGAGGCAGGCTTGAAAGGTTAGGCAAGAAAATACCTACTTTCTAAAAGTGGTATTTTCAAACACACAATATTAAAACCAACTTTACTAAAATAAGTATTTTATTATTCCGAGTTCAGGCATACTAAACCTGAATTTCTACCATGTTGTTTGAGTCTGTTAGGATTATAAAAGGTAATAATTCTAACAGCCCATCCTGGCCTATGGAGAACAGGTAGCCTTGCAATAGTGAAAAACGAAAATGGCTGTAATTCACTATTAGGACATGCCACATACATCAGGGCTTGTCCTACCTTATACTTACAATGCACCCTACACTTTGGCCTACAATAGGGGTGACTAATATGAAGAAAAGGGAAGGTTTAGGGACTGGCAAGTGGGTGCACCTGCCCAGTCAGCATGACAGGACCAGACTGAACGCAGGCTCTGCAATGGCAGACCTAAGACACATTTTAGAAGGCTGCTTCTGTGGGTGGCACAACCAGTGCTGCAAGCCCACTAGCAGCATTTGGATTTACAAGCCCTGGGCACTCCTTGTGCACTGTACTAAGGTCTGACACGTAAACCAAATCAGCCAATCATGGAGTCACTAATCCATACATCAATTTACAATAGGGAGAGCATGTGCACTTTAGCACTGATCAGCAGTGGTAAAGTACCCAGAGTCAGAAAATAGCCAACAAAAGGTCAGAAAAAATATAGGAGGAAAGCAAAAAGTTCAGGGATGACTCTGCAAAAAGGGCCACGTCCAACAATCCTCCTCAACCTCTCGGCAGCCTTTGACACCATATCTCACCACATGCTGATGGCATCCAATGGGATGCGCTCAGGTGGATCACCTCCATCCTCACTGGAAAAGCCCACAGGATCCACCGCCCATCTTTCACCTTCGAACTCAAGATCACCTGCTGTGTCCCCCAAGGTTCAATCCTCAGCCCTTCAAAGCTTATATGACCCTCCTAGCCAACATCCTCACATACCAGGGTCTCAACAAAATTTTTACACAGACGACATACAACTCATCCTTTCACTCAACAATGACCCAGCCAACACCAGAACCAATTTCACAGATGCATGACAAACAACGCTGACTGAATGAAAAACAACTGCCTCCAGCTGAACACAGACAAGATGGAAGTACTGACCTTTGGCAACAGCAGCAACACATGGAACAACTTCTGGTGGCCATCAGACCTAGGACCTGCACCCACTCCCTTCAACCATGCCAAAAACCTCGGAATCATCATCAACAACAAGCTCACCATGGAATCACAGATCAAAGACATCTCCTCCGCCTGCTTCTTCACTCTGCACATGTTACATAAGATCTTCAAGTGGTTAACCCTACACATGAGACGCACTGTGACACAGGCTGTCATCTCCAGCTGACTAGACTATGGCAACCCCCTCCAAGTAGGAATTGCTGCACACCTCCGACAGAGTCATGAGACCTTTCAGAGTGGTGCAGCCAGACTCATCCTGGCCCTTCCCCAATGAACCCACATCAGACCCCACCTCAGGCAAGTCCACTGGCTTTCCATATGGAAAAGATGCCACTTTAAGCTGCTGAGTCAAGCACACAAGGCTCCACAGAACCAAGGACCTGCATACATTAACCACCGCCTGAACTTCCACCAACCATCAAGAAGACTACACACCACTTACCTTTCACTAGCCCACAATCCCCATATCTGCCGAAGCAGAAGTTGAGGAATCCTCTTCTCCCACATTGCAGCAAAGACCTGAAACGTCCTCCCAACGTAACTCCGGACCTTCACCTCACTTCCGGAATTCCGAATGGCTTTCAAGACCTGGTTATTTGAATAATCCTCCATAACCTCCAAGTGCCTGGATACCTTATCGGGTGATAAGCTGTTATTTAGGAATCCTGATTGATTGATTGATTGATTGATTGATTGATTGATTGAGTGTTATACTCAGATTGACAGATGTGCGAAAATCTAGAAGGTGTTGTGGGAGGATTGAATACCTTCTTTGACATTGTGGTGCAGACCGACTTGTGAGCTGAATGTAAGGTGTCTTGTGCAGTGCCCAAATGCTAACCCATCTGAGGGATGCTGAAACTCATGTTCCCTCTGCAGTTGTTATCGAAAAGTATAATCAGTTGATACATTTCTCCAGAAGGAGATTGGTTGCCTGAAAATCTCGAGAACTACTCAGGAATCAAAAGAGTCAGTGCCTGCCTATTATGAAAGGCTTATGCAGACAAGTGTTTCTTCAGCATAGTGGCATAGAAAATCGAAAGTGAGGGGATCATAGCAATATTGTGTCCTATTTTGATCTTGGTTTGTGCCCGTAGGTTACCTTCACACATCCAGCAGAATGTGACTTATTGGCTAGCAATCCTTTAAGCGAAATCATGCTCGATGCAGAGTATTGCAGTGATGATTTGGAGGCGAGACAGAAGAGAACAAAATTAGAAATTTATGTTGGTTCACACGAAACTGGCTCAGAAACAATTTCAGAGAGGCCCCAATTTGGGAGGTTCAGGGTATGGATCCGGAGATGGTAAAGAAGTTGCATATCCTGGTGGTTGCCAGATGATGCATGGTGGGACTGGTGTCCCACACGGTAGAGGGTAAAGAGTACCAGTTGACCAGTATTGAGGAATTGATACAGCTATGTTGAAGAAAACAATGCTTTACAATTATTGTAATGAATTGGGCCATTGGAAACGCAGGTGCACATCTAATACCACCCAAATGCTGTTTTATGGTCAGGGACCAAATACGAATGTTATGCCAGCTCCAAAAGTACCAAAGCAAAGACCTCCAAATCCTAGTCCTAATATGTCCCAAGTTGATGCGGCACAACCTGAATACCCCAATGTTTAATGCCAGCCCAGAGCTGATCAAAACTCTTTCCAGACAGTTTCGAACTATTTCTGATCTTTGATTCCTACAGAGATCCAGGGTCAGATTAATCACAATGTTGGTGCCCGATAGGAGGGATGGTTTGCATACTTGGCACAATCTTAGAGATAGGCCAGAGGGGTCAATATGTGGAAGCAGAGGTGAATGGCCACCCTGTGCCCTTTATGATCTACACTGGTGCTCCTTGTTCTACTGCCATAGAGTGGAAGTCCCAAACCTTCCCCTCTAAGGAAAACAAATCCAAGTCGTAGGTCTTGCCAATAAGCAGATAATCAATCCTGTTTCAGTTAAAGTCCCTGTGAAGATTGGTCCCTTTGAAGATGTTCATCGGTTTGTAGTCTGTGTTTTAAGCCCTGTGAGTTTGTTATGCAGGGACTTGTTTTGTAAGGTCAACTGTATGATCTAGTACACTAAATAGCATTGAGCTTCAAACAAATGATGAAGATACAGATTTATATTGAGCACTCAGAATCTCATTGTTGAGTTATTCCCATTTCTGACATAGGAAGGTTTGCCACCAGGCTTAAGGAACTCTGTAATGGAGGAAGTCTGGGATTATTCTAGTAATGACACTGGTTTGAATAAAGGTGGTGAACCAGAATTACCCCAATACTTGAATCCATGTTAGAGCAGGGCATTTGAAACAAATATAAGGGATTCCCTGTAATTCTCTAATCATGGTGATTCAGAAACAAAATAAAAACATGGTGGATCATATAGGACCTGCCACCAAGGGTGGGAAAACTTTCACTGTCTTGGCAGCCAAGGCATGGAATAACCTACCAGTCAACCTTAGACTGACTGAAAAGGAGGGTCTTTTCAGAAAACTCCTTAAGACATGGGTGTACAAGCAATCAGATACCTCTGTACTGGCAGCCATTTAGTTTCATTGTTTCTTCTACTTCATTTTTCATCTACCTACTGTTCGCAAGCTCAGCGCCAAGATGCTCCCCTGGGAGCGAATGTTCGCGCTTTATAAAACCCCATAAATATCAAAAAATATTGTTGTCCCATTTTGTCCTGTTGTACCAAATCCTCCTGTAATACTGTTTTAGATCCTTTATTGAGTTGACAGATTCACAGCCATCGGCCTGTACGAAGTGTTTTTTCCATTTCACTGCAAGAAGATCGCAAGTTCCTCCTCAGCTTCGGGTTTGGAAACAGAGTTCTGGCATGGCGCCAAGTTCCTCAAGGATATTTAGAATGCCTCTCAATCTTCAACCATATCTTGAAAAAAATATGGGGACCCTAAAGCTGCCATGTGACTCAGTTCTGATTCAATATATCGACAACCTACTGGTGGCGTAGACACCACAAGAGGTGTGCAGGATTGATACCATTGCCCTGTTGAATCACCAAGCTGAAAATGGCCATTTGGTGTCCCTAACCAAACTGCAGTATTGTCAGAAAAAGGTCCTGTATCTAGGTCATCACATTGAGAAAAGAGCAAGAAAAGTGTCTCAAGAGAGAATATCTTCGATGTTGGAGAGGTCCCCTCCCAAAATGCTGACAGAAGTCTGTAAGTTCTTGGGAATAGTGGACTACTGACTTTGATTGTATTTTGATTTTGTTTGAACTAAAGTCAACTGAGGTTTCTGATTGAATGAACTTTATACTGAGCTATGTGATGACTTTAAGGTCCAGGCTGGAGTAAATGAATAGGATTGTCATTTTTGAAGATTGATGTAGGGATAAGGATTGACTTCCAAGCTGAACTTGACACACATTGTAAATAAGCCAACAGTTGTGCACGATTTGGACAGATAAGAAGTAACTTGTGGCCTGCTTGTTTATGTTATTTTTGAGACTTGCATTTTCTTTCCTTAATGATTTACAAGAAACCATGCTGATGCCTTCACTAAGCCAGTGTACAGCAATAGTGGTCATAGTGTCACTAGTCTCCATAATACTAATGATATGCTTATTAATAAGTCACCGTGCAGAGCTGGTTACCCCTACAGTTAACCGTACCCCAGGATTTTTATGGATGAATTAAAGGCAAGAAGGGAACAGTTTGCAAAGGAATCAGCGAATAGCAAGGCTAATTGTTGGGAAAAGGAAGATCAGGAAATAAAAGAATAAGGAATGTATTCTAGATATAGTTTTGATATGGGGAATGAATGGAAGTTATGTTTTATAAGGTTGAAACGAGGGGTTAAGAATCCACTAAAGATGGGATGGAGTAAGTGTGTATAAAGAGTAGAGGTTAAAAACTATTATTTTTTGGCTAGAAGAAACCCATAGCTCTCTGGAGTGTATAATATATGTGGAACTACTGTTTATTTTCAGTTGCCTTATAATTGGGTAAGTAGTTCTTATATGAGGTTATTGTTTCCAAAGGTATATTGTGTAGACAAATTAGAAGATGAATAATGCCCCTCATGGGAGATCTGTTCATAGTTCGTCACAAGTAGCGTGCATTATTTTTTGTTGCTCTCATCCCTTTCGTTGGTGTGATTTTGAATGATGTGAACATTAGAAAGTGTCTACTTTGGTTGACAGGGTGGCAGCAGATTCTGCGGGTGAATTAAGTGACATCAAATCCGAATTGGTAGCAATGAGAGCCATAGTCCTTCAAAATAGATTAACTTTAGAAATTTTGCTTGCAAAAGAGGACAGTTTTCAAAGTTTTACACGTTCAACAATGCTGCACTTATGTGCCAGACAAGAGCAAGGAGATCAACATGTATGTGAAGAATATTGCCCATTTATCTAAAGACTTGCAGGAGTTAGAACAGATAGGTGCTTAAGATTCACTTGGGAAAGATTTTTCTGCCAATGATAGTTGGCTTAACCGACTTGGATGTGGACTTTTAGGTGCTATATGATTGCCTAAATTAATTATTGGAGGTTGTGTCACTAGTTTGTTCAGTTCCCGGTGACAAAGGGATTCAAACTGATGAAAAGGTAACAGAATGCAGAACAGTATGGTGGTGGAAAATCAGATGAAGGTAAAGGATTTAAAATGAAGAGAGGAAACAGAGAGATACAGTTTTTTGTCTATGATGAGTTGAAGGAGTTGGCGGAATCTATACGTAAACAGAAGCAGTCAGCAAACAGATTCTGAATGGTTGTGAAGTAAAATAGTGGGTGTTTTACATAATGGCTCCCATAGCCATTAAAGGGGAGACTAGATGACCCAAAGTCATAATATCTCTCTCTTTTTCTCTTTCTTTCTCTCTCTCACTCTCTCTCCCCCATGCTCCTTATATATATTTCTTTTATAAAGAAAGTACACTTCTCCTTTACTTTAATTGGAAGCTTAATTTGGTACTTTTTGAGATTGTATGCCTGCTGACACCTGCTGCTTAAACATGATCCCATTTTAACTGCCACTTTAGATTAGCATAGACCATTTCCTTTAAGGGAAACTGAATCTTCATGTAATAAACTTCTGCCTTATAATAACTGCACTTTAATTTGCTTATTTGACTTGCTTGGCTGATTTACAACTACACTGTAATCTGGTGATTATTGATTTATGATTGAATTTACTAATTTGAGATTGTAACTTTACCAATTTGTTACTAAATCTTCACAGTTTGCAAGCCATTCCTCTCTGGGATAGAATATGCTTCACTGTGGTTAAAATGCCAAATTTAATTATTTCAAGCCTCAGTTCGAGAACAAAGTTTATCTGAGCATGTGGAGCACGACCAAGGTTTGCGCCTAGTTTCCTCAGTGCCAATGCCATTCTTAAGTTCCTGCACTATCAGGGGTGGGCGGCAGAGTGTCATTTTTTCTAAAAAATATTTGTAACTGTGCAGGAGTCCCGCATATGATGCTATTCTCCCAGCAGAGCTTGTCATGTGAGGATTACTCTCAAGGTTTTGCCTCGATTAGGGAAACCATGCAATATACTCCACGTTCTCAAGCTTTACACCAGTGACCCTAGTGTAACACCAGCAGCAAGGTATTTGCATATGCACCGCCCATTACATCATCCGCGCACACATGTTGAAAAGATAACGTTGTGCAATGTTTTAACCACCCACACTGCACGTTTAATTTTTTCACGCAGCATTAAGTTGTGTGAATTTAAGCAAATCTGCCTCTTGGGTTTTTCAAAATGGGTAACCTCAGACCTTCAAGTCATTTGAAGTGCGTTGCAGAACAGCTCTTGGGTCACTCATTTGCATCTTTCCATGCACTTGCACGTTTAATACATTAAGTATTATTACCTCAAGAAAGGGAGATCTGAAAGGTTCCAGAACTGGCACTTAAAAAGGAATATTAAACATTCCAGTTAATGTTTTAAGGATAAGTAATTAACTCTTTTCGAATGGACAAGCTGCTTTTAGCATTTTAGGTTAGCCGTGTAAATGACTACATATGTGTCAACTTATTAGTAAAGAACTATCAGCTTTTAAAACAGCACAATTATTAAACATATTATTTGTGCAAGTGTTTCCTTCACAAGTAAAACGTCATGATTCACTCGTGCGTAACCCAGTAAGAATTGAGTGAAATGCATTCGCAGTCGCACAGGTGTCACCTGCGACTGCTGCAAGTACCAGGGACTTCTGACTTGGCATTTTACACTTAAAAGTGTATAAGTGGGCCCTTTTCAGAATTTAAGAGGAGTGCTCATGCCTTCACAATACCACTAAGGATAACAGCCACGGTGTTCTACCTTTGTAGGTAGTCACAAACAGGTTCAATGCATTTCACACACTTTTTAGTGCAACACGTTTTATTGAACTATAGTAAAGAAAAAAGACAACAAATAGAGGGGCTTATTTACAAGCATCCTCGCGCCGCTGGTACGTCACGTTTTCCTATATTAAAAGTGACGCTCCGGCGGCGCAAGGGGCTTGTAAATAAGGCCCGAGTCAGGCACGTGAGCCATTTGCAGCTATGACATCGTGGACAATACCACCGTCTTTGTATCAAAGGCACCTGTGCAATTCTAAAATGTTTCCATTCGGCTGATGGTGTGGTAGGCTAACGAACCAGACGATATTCACCTTTGACTTTTCTCACCGGTTCGCGTGACTGGGGCCCTGCACTGACATGATGATCAGACGCCGTACAATCTGTCCTAGCAATCACTAGCTGCCACTCCCGTAAACAAATAGCACTTGCCCAACCCATTGATGTAAAACACATTTACATATCTAGGTACAACGGCGGGCCCTGTCGGGAGGAGATGTATTTGAAACCTCTGCATAAAATGTCCCTGAGTGTTTTCTGTACGCTAATGACGCGGCCCGTCACTAGGTAAGCACGCCAGACATCTCTCACTTTGATTGCTTTCCCCAATCACGCGTGAAGGCAGCCTACCCGGCTCCCGCCCCGTGAGCAATGGTTGTGCAACATCAGTCGCTCCTTAATCATTAACTGGGACATTTTGTCTCGGTGTCAAACAGAAATAGATCCTGGCAGTGGCAGCGCAGAGCACATTGCAAGAAGTCTCCTTCATTACTTACAACTTTTTCAACTGTTTTGCAGAGCCATTTTTGACAAAGTAGAAAATGTCCTTGGCCCTCATTACAAGTTAGACCAAATAGATGAAATATTTACCACTATTACCCGGGAGTAATAATATATTTACCACTCGTGGTAAATACCTCCTAGTCCGACTTTTTAACTTGCAAGAGATATAACTTGCGGAATAAGGGGCAGATTTACAAGCCACTTGCGCCACTTTTGCTTCACATTTCCCATGTTAAAAATTAATCAAAATGTCGCAGCATTTGCCTTTCTCACAAGCCTTTTCTCCTTATAAATTTCGACAGGTTTGACCTACAGAAATTTATCAGGGAACAACTGGGAGGTTGTGATAATTAAGACACAACTCTCAATTCTGATCCCTGTGCAAACAGTTTGCACAGGCATCAGAATATACCCCTTCACTTGTAACCAGAGTCCATAGTCCTTATTAGGAGAGTGTCAATGTTTTCAACCCCACGAGTTGGGTGTTCTTTAACTTATCCAGCAACTACTGGATTGTACAATATCTCACAGTTCTTTAAATTTTGTCAGGCTAAAACCTGCTGGAATTTAACAGTGGAAAAATGTACGTTATTTACTGTACCGTGTGGATTGTGGTATGGTAAGCTGCAAAATCCTCATGTTATTCCCCTAACACTTGTGATAGATGCTATTTATTTCATATATTAAATAGCAATCCCTGCAGAATGGATATTTATGAGGTGTAATGGATAGCACCTTGATTCTGACAAACTCGGAATCAGCACCTATGAGTTAAAATCGCACCTCCCTTATCGACTTATTACGCATTCGGCAATGCTGGTAACATAACATTGTTTGTTAAATATATATTTGCAGATGTGGCACAGTGCTTGTAGATCCTATTACACCCCTTTGTCCAAACGTCTCGTGGACTGCCTAGGTAATATAAAACAGTTGTGTGGTGCTAACCTGTCTAGAAGATCACTAGCGTGTCTGCATTTAGCGCTCAGCTCCGCCAGAAAAAACAGACTGGCTGAGTTCCCCATTGTTCCCCAACCTTTTATAGATACACTTGTTCACATAGGCGCCCAGTCCTGGCTAGCAGTTCAAACATGGGTATCAATTCATGTTCAGTTTGCTAGGTGGCAAGTTAAGATCCTTATTTCACATCTTCCATATATAGAGGGGGACCTATAGCTCTCTCTCTGCCTACAAGGAAGTGAACCCATGTACAAACACACACAGGCAACGAGATATCCAGCTCTCATCTGCGTATATATTTTATTTACACATAACTAAGGCACTCTTTTCCACCTTCAGTCAGGCCCTAACTGTCATCTAACACTGGAGCACACATACCCTAATACACCAGTACATTGGCACCATGACTGTGGTACTTCTCCCATCCTAAACCTCTCTAGGGGGCAATACTCACTTTCCTTATTGAGCTGATAATGAATGAAATAAGAAACATGAGGGTCGGCGAGCTTATGTGGATGGTCTGAAGCCTACCCACCCCCTGGATAATGGACCAGATGCTCAAATAATTGATTGGTGTCACCCGTGGTGGTGATCTGCCATGGTTGGAGTCCAACAATCAAGGTTATAACAACTCCTTCCCTTCTTAACGCTTTTTTTTTTAAATATTTTTTTTATTACAAAAAAAAAGAATTTTCCAACATTTTACAATTCATGCTATTGGTTACTTCCAAATCGGCCCACTTCCCCGGGTCCGTGGAATCCAACAGTAAAGAAACAAAAAAAAAAAAGAAAAAGGAAAACCAGAAAAAAGTACATATATGCATTAAGTACATTCCATACATATTCTAAAAGTGCTGTTTTTTTTTCCTTTTTCTCCTTTTTTTCCCTTTCATGCCAATGAGAGTGGGTCATTCCTAGAGAAGGAAAAAAAAACAAAGCAAGAGAGAGAAAGCTCGAACTTAGCAGCGTAAGTAAGTGGGAAGTGAGTGAGTTGCTGGAGTGAAGAAACCTTAACGGATTATAGCCTCAATCCAGTTGGTCATAGGGCCCCACACCGTTATTTCCCATTTCTTTGCCCTCTGATTTTTTTGGGCGTAAATTGCCCACTCCAGCCTGTATGTGGCGAGTAAGCTCGCATGCCATTGACCGAAAGATGGAGGGTTCAGGTCTTTCCAATAGGAAGATATACATATCCGTAAAACAGTAATTGCAACAAAGATTAATGCGCCGCCGGCTTTAAGATCTATTTGGCCATTTAATCCCAACAGGATCGTACGTGGTGTGAGCTGAATATCTAGCGAAAGGATATTACTCAGAGAATTTTGTATCTCTTGGATTAATGGTTGGAGTTTAGGGCAGGTAGCAAACATGTGTACAGCATCTGCACTGTACGCAGCACAGCGCAGGCAATTTGCCCCGGAACCAGAAGTCCATTTAGCAACCCTACTGAGTGTTATATACAAGAAGAACGCGGTTTTATAGAATTGAGCTTGTAATTTCGAGAATAATAAATATAGCTGTGCTAGACTTAAAGCAGAAAGGAAGGCATTCCGCGGGGATTTAACCATAAGTTGCAATTTAGTGTCAGTTTTATTCAAATCATCTGGGCTTTGTTCATTCAAAGGTGGAATAAATGCTTCCTATCCTTGGCGAGTTAAGGTTTGTTAATTTGTCAATGAGTCCGATCGTGGCAAAGCCAGAAGATTCGCCGGTTTTATGTTTAAGATAGTTTTTTATAGCCTGGTACTGAAAAATCTGGCTATTGCTCAGTTTAAAGCGGGCTTGGAGGTCTTGAAATGTTCGGATACGGCCAGAGCTAAAAAAGTCTCCATATTTCTTAATCCCTGCTAGGTACCATTCTCGCAGATGTATGTTCTGAAATATCTGTGGCAGCTTGTCATTGTTTCTGATCGGGGTATAGTGGTGTAGTTTAGAAATTCCGAAGCTTTTACGGACATTGTTAAATACTCGGTAAGCGCTGAGTAGAGTCTTAAATCGAACACGTTTGTAGTATTTGAGTTCCAGTTGGCGCCATAAGCAGCCCTTTGCACTTTCCCCCAGGAGGGAACAATAAGGAGAAGACAGCCCTGAGGGGCTTAGTGAGCAATCTTCTTTTAATAAATCGCTGGAATACTGAAGTGTTGAGGCCCAATAGTATAGTTTTAGGTTAGGAAGAGCCCAGCCTCCCCATTCCCTAGGAAGTGAGAGGAGATTAAATGCTCTCCTTGGCTGAGTGTATTCCCAGATAAACCAAGTAAATATTCGTTCAAATATTGCCATTGAATGGTTGTTGAACTTGAGAGGTATGGTTCGAAAAAAATACAGTAGTTTTGGGAAGAATGTCATCTTTAAAACATTGCATCTCCCTACTAAGGTTAGGTGTAAGTTGTCGATTTTCCGAAGAGATTTTTCCATTGTGACGGCCAGTGGAGTTAGATTTTCGGACACTATTTTGTCCAGATCAGAGACTATACAAACTCCTAAATATTTTGCCTTTTCCGTTATCCTGCTATCTACCCAGTTAATCATATTATTTACTACTATTTGCGTTTTTGCTTTATTCAGGGCGTAACCTGAGATTGATCCAAACTCCTGCGCTTCTAATTCTAATGCCCTGATGGCAGTCTCAGGGGTTATAATAGTGAGGTCGTCTGCGTAGGCCATAATTTTGGTGTCCATGACTGATCCTCGCTTGCTCATTTCACCTGAGGCGGAAGCCGGGTGCGAGTGACTTGACTAGCGCTGAAAACTAGCGGTTCTTAACTAATATTGTTGCACGTGTTTTTAACTGTTCCTTACTTATTATTGTGATGCCATTTATGCATAGTTCTTAAGCTGACTACTAGCTTCTGTGTACTACTGCTTTCTCCTCCGCACCTCGCACTTTCAGGCACCTGAGGCGGAAGCCGGTTGACCTTAGAGCTCTTTACACTGGTAATTATTTCCCCCTTACCTTCATCTCTTTCGCGCCGCGCTACCCTGCCTGCAGCCTTCCCAGTCTTCCTAACGGCACAGAGAGGTGCTTAGGGATTCCCGGGGACCTGCTGACGCGCATTTGGTGGCGGCCATCTTGGGGGTAGGCAGTGGCACGGGTGGCAGTCTAGTGGTGCAGCTTCGCACCGGACGGCCAGCGACACCATAAAACTAAGTACCCTCCTCTACGCGCAGCGGACGCGCGCTGCGGAGGCACCTAAGGAGCGCCGAAGGAAAGCCCGTCTGCGCCCGTCAGCGTCCCGGAGGCGCCCGGGCGCGGGCCACTTTCGTTGGGGCTCTCCTTAGGATGATTTCTTTTACTAGGGATGAGCTACTTGCTCTGAGACAGACTAATGGCTCTTGCACTGCGGTCTTTCCTAAACCGCCCAGGTCGATCAATAAATGTCCAGCCTGTGGCTGGCAACCTGGTGATCACTGCATCGCCTCTCTGACCCCTCCCTCCTCTAGCACTAGGTGCATGTTGCTTAATACTAGATCTTTAAGCAAGCATGCGGTCGATATCTACAACCTTCTGACAGACTCTAGTCCTCAGTGTCTATTCTTGACTGAAACCTGGTTGGGGGAGGGCGCGGGCCCAGACATTGCCAGCGCTATTCCCCCGAGCCATGTGATTCACAGGAAAGATAGAGTCAAGGGGAAGGGGGGTGGTGTCGCTCTGGTCGTTGACAGGACCATTGCATGTTCCATTATTCCAGTGGACAATATCACAGGCTGCGAAGTTCTTGCCTTCTCCCTCTCTCTCTCCTCTCACCAATCTTGTATTGGACTGCTGGTCTACAGACCCCCTGGCCCCATTGGCACCTTCCTTGAAGAACTTCACGCACTGATCTCCATATTGTGCCTTAGAGCTGACCACTGTCTGTTGTTGGGCGACTTTAATATCCATATGGATAAGGCGGACGACCCAGACAGCATTGATTGATTGATTAATAGCACGGTAGCGCGAGGGTGTATATCGAATTCTACTGCTGCAAGGGTGTTTTTAAACCTGTTTTATAAAAATTGTCTGTTACCTTGCCAGTCATCGCGCTGACTCCCCGGTCCACCACAGCAAATTCATGCTGTTTGTGTGGAGGGAGGAATAGCGCTCTCACTTCCTGCTTGTCCCTCGGCAGGCGGCCATCTTCTGAGGGTGATGTTCTAGTCTCCCCTCCCTCCCTGACTATTTAGGGCTTGGGATACACGCGCTCGTGCAGATTGATTAATAGCACGGTAGCGCGAGGGTGTATATCGAATTCTACTGCTGCAAGGGTGTTTTTAAACCTGTTTTGTTAAAGCTGTTTTATAAAAATTGTCTGTTACCTTGCCAGTCATCGCCCTGACTCCCCGGTCCACCGCAGCAAATTCATGCTGTTTGTGTGGAGGGAGGAATAGCGCTCTCACTTCCTGCTTGTCCCTCGGCGGGCGGCCATCTTCTGAGGGTGACGTTCTAGTCTCCCCTCCCTCCCTGACTATTTAGGGCTTGGGATACACGCGCTCGTGCAGATTGATTAATAGCACGGTAGCGCGAGGGTGTATATCGAATTCTACTGCTGCAAGGGTGTTTTTAAACCTGTTTTGTTAAAGCTGTTTTATAAAAATTGTCTGTTACCTTGCCAGTCATCGCGCTGACTCCCCGGTCCACCGCAGCAAATTCATGCTGTTTGTGTGGAGGGAGGAATAGCGCTCTCACTTCCTGCTTGTCCCTCGGCGGGCGGCCATCTTCTGAGGGTGACGTTCTAGTCTCCCCTCCCTCCCTGACTATTTAGGGCTTGGGATACACGCGCTCGTGCAGATTGATTAATAGCACGGTAGCGCGAGGGTGTATATCGAATTCTACTGCTGCAAGGTTGTTTTTAAACCTGTTTTGTTAAAGCTGTTTTATAAAAAATTTCTGTTACCTTGCCAGTCATCGCGCTGACTCCCCGGTCCACCGCAGCAAATTCATGCTGTTTGTGTGGAGGGAGGAATAGCGCTCTCACTTCCTGCTTGTCACTCGGCGGGCGGCCATCTTCTGAGGGTGACGTTCTAGTCTCCCCTCACCTCCCAATCTATATATATCCTGTAATTTCGCGCAGCGGTGACGCGCAGCGGGAGCGCCATAGACGCGCCAAAGAGAAGCCAGTCTGCGCCAGTCCGCGTCCAGACGCTTCCAGACTTAGGCTTGGCCCCTCATCATGGTAGGAAATCGTCTTACATATAGTTCTCTCTCCCTTCGTTCCCTACGTCCCCCCACTAACCCACTGTGTCTCCACTCGATCCGCCCTATTAATAGAGGGTCCCAGTGTAAATGGTGTGATTGGAGTATGTCTCCTTTACACATCAAAAAATTGCAGTCCCTACATAAATGGAAGATGCTGCTCCTTAACTGTCGGTCCCTATCAAAACATTATACTGAACTATCCATGTTAATAGAAGAGCTCAATCCTGAGGCCCTCTTCTTGACAGAAACATGGCTTCAGTTGGGAAGTGATCCGACTATTGTGGGGGCTATTCCACAAGGCTATACTCTTAAACATTTAGATCGTCAGACAGGCAGAGGTGGTGGACTGGCCATCATTTATAGAGACAGCTATAAATGCCGCATTACCCCATCTACCTCATCAGCCTGTGAGAGCCTGTATTTTACCCTAGAATTCTCTCCTACCACCACATTTTCCAGCATGTTAGCCTATCGACCACCTGGCGCCCTTAATAATTTTGTCTCTAATATGACTGATATTGTCGCCAATGCTTTGTTCACTGCGGCAAACTTCACTTTGCTGGGCGATTTTAACTTGCACTTGGACGATCCTTGTGACACATCAGCCACTAGTTTTCGATCCAATCTTCATGCTATTGACCTGCGCCAAAAGGGTTTTCTTGCAACACATGCCAAGGGGCACCTTTTGGATCACATCTATAGTAATCTGGACAGTCTAACGGTTGAAACCCCTATCCCATTACCCTGGACAGATCATTTTTTAATTCCTTTTACATGGTCCAGTAATCTCCCCTTCATTCCTCAAAGTCTTAATAAGCACTGGGGTAGGGAATGGTCCTCGCTTTCGCTCCCTGACTGGGAACGGGCGCTCACCAAATACCCTCCCCAGAGGGCGAGAGATCCTAATATTGCTACACTTAATTTCGATAACTGGATCTCTAGCTCCCTGGATCAAGTTCTCCCCAGGAACCCTTTAAAATCAATAATACGACCCAAAGTTGCCCCATGGTACACGCCTGCCCTTAGAACAATGAAGCAGGCTTGTCGTAAATTGGAGAGAGCCTGGAGGCAGCACCACCAACAACAGAGGAAGGCTGAGTACAGAGCTGCTATAAAGCGCTATAAAAAGGAAATAATATCTGTACAATCTCATTTTTATGATTCGAAAATTCAGTTGGCTGCTAATGCCCCGAAGGAAATTTTTAAAATAGTTAAATCTTTAATTTCTCCCCCCCATGAGCGGCCATCATTAGACGGCGCACAATCTCGCTGTAACGATCTGGCCACTTTCTTCGCCCAGAAAATCCAGACCATTTGTTCCTCATTTACCACTGGCAGTGTTGATTCCACTCCTACAGTCTCCGACCATTCTGTTCCTTGTGTGCTCGACAAGTTTCCCCTCCTCGACCTTACCACACTAGATAGGCTGATTCGGAAAACCACCTCGGGATCGCCTAATGACCAAGCGCCCCCTCAGACCCTCATTAAGGCCATTGACGTCATTGGTCCGGTTGTTCTGGATGTCCTTAACGCCTCTATCACTTCTAAATCTGTTCCATCTTTATGGAAGTGTGCAATGGTGAAAGCTTTACTGAAAAAGCCTACACTGGACCAGAACAACTTGGCCAATTATCGTCCTATTTCATTGCTGCCGTGGATGAGTAAACTGCTTGAGAGGCACGTAAACACCATTTTAGTGGACTATTTAGAGTCCAATAGTCTTCTCCGGGCCTCTCAGACGGGGTTCCGTCCTCAGCATGGAACTGAAACTGCTCTTCTGGCAGTGACAGAGGAAGCCAGAGCGGTGCTTGACCGTGGAGGAAAGGCGGCCATCATATTACTTGATCTCAGTGCCGCGTTCAACACGGTCAACCATGCCACATTATTACAACAATTGAGTGGTTTGGGCGTGTCGGGCGCGGCCCTGGAATGACTAGCCTCCTTCCTCGATGAACGATTCTTTCAGGTCTTTGAGGGCGAGTCAGTTTCCCCCAAGCATCCACTTAGCTGTGGGGTGCCTCAGGGCTCCTCCCTGAGCCCCACTCTTTTTAATGCCTATATGGAACCTCTAGAAGGGATAGTCCAGCCCTTTGGTGTGCGTATTGTCACCTACACCGACGATACCCAATTGGTGGTCTCCCTTGACCACTCTGAGGTATCGTCTTCCACCTTAGGCCCCTGTCTAGAGGCGGTGGCTAGGTGGATGCAATCCTCCTATCTTAAGCTTAACGGAGAGAAAACTGACATCATGCTGTTGGGCAACCCCTCCCCGTCCACCTTAGCTTCCATCTGGCCCCCCTGTCTTGGCACGCCTCCTCCACCCAAATCCCAAATAAAGAGCTTGGGAATATGGCTGGATAAAGCGCTTGACTTTTCAGTCCAGGCTACCAAAACTGCCTCTACATGCATCGGGTTGATGAAGATGCTTCGCAAGGTGCTCCCTTTGCTCCCATTCCAGGCTAGGAGGATCTTGGTTCAGGCCCTGATCCTTTCTCGCCTGGATTATGGGAATGCCCTTTATATAGGAGCCCCGGCAGCAGTGACCCACAGGCTCCAAGTCACACAAAACTGTGCTGCTCGGCTACTGTATAATATTCCCCGTTGGCAGTCAGCCAAGAAAGCCCTGAGAGAACTTCATTGGCTCCCAGTAGCGGCCAGAGTGCAGTTTAAGGCTATGTGCGTTGTGTTCAAGTCTTTTCACCGCACCGGCCCGGCAATTCTACATCCCATAGCTAGGCCTTATGTCCCGGCCAGAGCTCTGCGCTCTGGTTCGTTACTTCTAGCGACCACTACTAAAGTCTCCAAAGCCCGCTGGGGTGGTCGCTCCTTTTCCCATACGGCGGCTAAACTGTGGCACTCCCTCCCCCTCTCCCTGCGAGAGAGCAATGATCGCTTGTCTTTCCGAAAGGCTTTAAAGACTCACTTGTTCGCAAAAGCGTGTTAATCTACCCTTAGCCCGCCACTAGCAATCAGTTAAAGCGCTGCGAGGCCTCCGGGTAGTTACGCGCTATACAAGTGCAATTTTTCATTTCATTTCATTTCATTTCATTAAATTTAACGACATCACATCTACCCTTCAGTTGTTGCCGTACCTCTACCTACCCACTCACTGCAAAGGACACATTCTCGATCAAATTTTTTCCACTGTCCCTATCGTCCTCATCTCCCTCGCCCCTGTATTGTGGTCAGACCACTTTTTAGCAGACTTTGAGATCCCCCGTATTATTAAGAAAGCTGCTAATGGACACTGGCGTGATGCGCTTCCTTCTAGGGCTTTTGAGAATATTTCTCCAGCCATACTGTCCAAGGCCCTCGAGACCCACCCCTGCCCACTAACAGGATCACTTTCCGATCTTGATCTTCTTCAGGACTGGTTGACGCAGCAACTGGCCATCCTTGCTCCCCCTGTTCAGCCTAAACCTCGCTCTGTGAGGTCTTCTGCCCCTTGGTTCTCGCCGGCACTGGCCGTCAAACGCCGACAATGCAAACAAGCCGAATGGACCTAGCGCAAATTTTATGACGCCAGTGCTAAAGAAACCTACAGGGCATTGATCAGGGACTATCACTATGATATCGCAGCTTGTAAAAAATCTTACCTGGCCAGCAAAATTGATGCTGCTTCCAACTCTTGTAAAGAAATCTTTAAAATAGTTAAAGACTTCATCTCCCCTCCCTGGGCCACTCCCAAACTCACTCATTCTGAGCCCTGGATCATTGAATTGGCAAACCTTTTCACTACTAAAATTAGAACTATCCAGGTCTCTTTCGGAACCTCTACTCAGGATCCCTCTCCCTCTCTTACTTTCCCTGACCCTTCACAGATACCGACCACTCCCTCCCTCTGGAACTTCCCTCCATTATCCCTTCAGTCCTCCCTGGACCTGCTTTCCAAATTAAAATCTGGTTCCCCTCTAGATCCGTGCCCTGCTAAATTTCTTGCACTTATGGCCCCTATCCTTAATCATCTTATTAATCCTACTCTTAATCTCTCGTTTAGCACTGGGGTAGTCCCCCTAGCTTGGAAGCAGGCCCTCATTTTGCCCCTTCTGAAGAAAGCTAATTTGAACCCGGATCTTCATCTTAATTATAGACCCATCTCCCTCTTGCCAGCTCTGGCGAAAGTGGCTGAAAAACATGTCCACTCCACCCTGTCCCACTTTTTGGAGTCTCATGACATCCTGCATAGATCCCAGTCTGGCTTCCGCTCAAATTTGAGCACAGAAACAGCTTTGCTCGAGGTCACGGAGGTGATCAGAGAGACCCTGGACAGGGGAGGAAAAGCCATGCTGGTGATGCTTGACCTATCGGCGGCCTTCGACACCGTCCCCCATGACCGCCTCCTATTTAGACTCTGGGAGATAGGTCTAAGGGGGACGGTGTTCAGATGGTTCAGGTCTTTCCTCACTGGCCGTCAGCAAACAATCTGGGCTCCACCTTTTTCTGCCGCGATGCCGCCCCTGGAGGTCGGAGTGCCTCAGGGCTCAATTCTGAGCCCCTCACTCTTTAACATCTACATGACCCCTCTGGCGGCACTTGTGGAGAACTTTGGGGCTCAGATTGTGTCGTACGCTGACGACACTCAACTCCTGTTCACTTGTGACAAGGGACAGGACTTTGACGGGGCCTCCATCTGGGGTTGCCTTGGGGCTGTGTTTGACTGGTTTAGTCGGCACAGTCTCAAGTGCAACTCCGATAAATCAGAGGTTCTTTTCTTCGGCTGCCCCGCCGACCCCAAATGGAAAGATTGGTGGCCGGCAGCCATGTTTCCTCCTACTGGCGACTCAGGGGCTGCAAAAAACCTGGGTATTCAGCTTGACAACCGTCTCTCCTTTGGGGCCCAAGTGTCGGGATTAGTTGGCAAATGCTTTGCCACTTTAAAGATGCTGAGGAAGTTCCTACCGTTTCTGTCCCTGGAACACAGGAAGATCACCGTTTAGGCCCTGATTGGCTCCAGGCTGGATTATTCTAATGTTCTCTATCTTGGTCTGCCTGACTACCTCCTATCGCGTCTTCAGGTGGTACAGAACTCTGCGGCTCGTACCATTTTTGGCCTCCCCAGGAGAGCAAGGGCCAGTGAGCTTCTCAAGACTCTTCACTGGCTCCCCATGAAGAAGCGTATCATCTTTAAGGCCCTAACCATTGCATTTAAAGCTTTGCATGGTACGGGTGCCCGCTATCTTCAGAAATGGGTCTGCTTCTACTCTCCTGCCAGATCCTTGCGTTCTTCCTCTCAAGCAAAAGCAGTTACTCCCATGATCCGCCGTGCCCGCTGTGGTGGGCGCTCCTTTAAATTTCTCGCCCCGCAGCTATGGAATGATCTCCCTTTCTCTCTGAGATCCAGCCCTAATCTTCTGGCCAAGACCTTCCTCTTTCTGCAATAACACCGCATGCGGAGCTATGCTTCTGTCATTCATCCGTCTGTCTTTCTTTTGGACTTGCTGAGGCTCTTACAGCGCCGGGACACTCCTCGGAGTAGCCGTGCGCTATAGAAGCACCCCCTTAACATAACATAACATGCCAAACCTGCTGACTGGTAAGATATAAGGATTTAGCTCGATTCTTTTTATCAGGGGATCAATATAGGTTGCAAAGAGCAGGGGTGAGCATGGGCACCCCTGTCTCGTCCCTCTTGTGATCTTGATTTGTTTAGTCAGCTGCCCATTGATAAGGAGTTTGGCGGTAGGATTTAGATAGAATGCCTGAATTGCCTGGATTATTCTAGGTCCAAAGCCAATCTGCCTCATGACAGCCCACAGAAATTGCCGGGAGACCCGATCAAATGCCTTTTCTACATCTAGAAGAATTAAAGAGATCGGGTCTCCTGACACTTCTGCGGCATCGAACAAGGTGATCGTGCGACAGACGTGCTCAGTGGTGCCTTTTTTGGGTATAAAACCGTGTTGCCATTTTGAGACAAAAGCCTCAATGTTATTAGCAAGTCTGGTAGCGATGATTTTGGAAAATATTTTTGAGTCAGTGTTGATTAGTGTTATGGGTCTATATGATGACATTTCTAATGGTGATTTGTCTTTTTTAGGGAAGATGATTATCTTAGCTGATGACCAGGAATCTGGAGGTTTGGCGCCCTCAAATATAGATCTCACCACCTCAATGAATATTTCTTTTATTTGCTGCGAAAAAACGTTTTTAGAATTCTACAGGTATATTGTCAGTCCCTGTGGCTTTCCCATCCTAGAGGGAAGACATTGCTATTAGAATCTCATTCCATTCTGGGGGATTTCCATTGCCTCACATTCGTTCAAGTAGAGCTCATTAATGGGGATGTTGGCTAAATAATCTCTAATCTTACCCTGGTTATCTTAACTCATATTTCAAAGCAAAGGTGTTGAGAAACTAGGACATCCAGGGGAGTCTGGCCGCTGGTGGCTTGATCCAGCCTCGTGATGTCCCCTCCAACATTGGGTACCCAAAGATTCAGTCTTCTCTACCACATGCCCTGTATTTAAACATTAACCAACTTTCATTGAACAAGCTCCAAGTCATCTAGAATGCGGCTGCACGCTTGGTCTTGGGTGTACTCAAATATGCCTTAATCAGGGAAGGCTTGAGATCTCTTCATTGGCTGCCATTAAAGAAACAGGTTTCTTTTAAAGCATTATGTTTAACACATAAAGTCCTTTATGTTAAGAGTTTGAGCTATCTTAGGACAACCCTAAAGTGGTATGCTCCCAGGAGATCTCTGAGATCTGCAGGAGGCCATTTGGTAGTCGTTCCATAATGCAAGAAAATCAAGTAGGGGATACACGCCTTTACAGGGCTTGGAAATTTCTTCCAGAACTCATTGGGAGCCATAGTTCTCTCTTGATATTCCCCAAGCAAGTTAAAACGTGGCTGTTTGTGAGCTAGATCAGGTTTTGAGGCTGTCTGTTTGTTTGTTTTTTGAGGGTTCACGGGACAGTCTATCTTGTTCTCTTGTTTAGCGCTGATGAAAACAATTTATTTATGCTATTTCGTGCAATTGTTCTCATGTTAAGTTAGCGTTCGTGGCATCATTTTATGTTTAGCCGCCATTTTAAATCACGTTGTAAACTGCGTATTCCCTCCTCGAGAAGCAGGACATGGAAAAGTTCAATTTGCCCAAGGTTAGGCCTTGCTCTGCTAACGAATGCACTGTTCTTATTAACACATTTCTTTCCCATAGATAGAGGCTTTCCCCCACTAGTCTAGCAGTAGGCACAAACAGAATTACCTTGGCATAGAGATAATGTGTGCCCGGCCTTAGAGTTGAAACTCATCTTACTGTACTTCTTTGTTTTAGCTGCACCTGGTAGTAAAATTCAAGATGGGTGGGACTTTCTTGGTTCAGAAATGTACATAATGTATCTCTATGTTTGCTGAAGGCAGTCCCTCTGGAGCAATCCTAGCAGGCTGGTCAAACAGGACTCCGCTTGAGTGTACTTGAATAAAATATTCTTGGTTTGTACTCTCTACTGTCTGACCGACTCTTCATTTGTATGGAAGGTTGAGAGGTGGTCGTGAGTGACCCGGGTGGCTCTAATTGGGTCTCTTCCTTCAGTTGGCGCCCGAACAGGTACCCCATCGGGTGACTCATCCTCGCCCGCGGACGGGTGAGGAGGAGGGGGCTATCGTCGGGTCCGACGGGCAGACCAGTGATTCCTGCACAAGAGAGTTACCGAATTCGTAGCTGCCCAGTTTATCTGGCCGGGCAGTGCCTCGCCCAGTGGTCATCCCAAATTGGGTCCTGAATGGAGAAACCCTTGGATCTGGCCGTTTGGTCCAAAGAGTCGGCAGTGGAGAATACATTTGTTTGACCTGTGTACACCAGGTGAGTTTGTTCTTGTTCTTTGTGGATATGGTACCTTTTTGGTTTGTCTTTGGTACGGTCTGAGGACCGATTTTGGTTTGCATTTGGTGCGTCTGAGGACTGATTTGGATACAAAGTGTTTGTGAACACTTTGCCAGGCAACATAACTGTCACATTTCAGGTGTGATAGCATTGGACTCAATCTCCCAGAATGCCTGTGTGTGAGTCTGTTCTTTGTGTCTATACCCTTTCCATTTTCTATTTCTGTTTCCCTCTGGCTGCATTCGGTGCTTGTCACCTGAGGTGGTTGCCTTGAGTGTATTTCGATTCTGGATTCCAGAGGGTTTAGTATCTCGTATTTGTGGGTTGAAGAACGTCAGATTCCTGGAGACGCGATGTGAGTTCAGTGCGAGCCGCGCTGGAAGCAGGGAGAGACGCTTTCAGTGAACGCGGTACCCTTGACCTTTAATCCCTCGAGCCGCGCTGTGTGGAGCCGCGCTGGAGGCAGGGAGAGACGCTTTTTTTTAATGCTATGGTGTAAGGACCTTGTACTGTGAAACTACAGAGGAGTAATAGGACGTTTGCTCTTCTCCTTTTTTGAATCGCGTTTATTTTTCTTTCTGAGAACTATGAGCTGTTGAGTGGCTCGGATTTTGTGCTTCAGAGGCCGTTTGGGAGGCAAGACGGATTGTTTCTAAACTGTGCTCTGGATTTGGTGAAAGTATTATTCATCCCTGGAAGAGCCAGCATCGAGAGAGAGCTAAGTGGTTTCTTCTTGTATTTGACTCGAGACTTTGTGCATAGACTATTGCTCTGCAACCCAGTGACCCACTGTTGGCTCGTGTTTCTTTTTCTTTACTTTATTTTTATCCTTTTTTGGATGTCCTTTTTGCTTGGATGTTTGTAGCAGATTATACCAGTGAGTGAATCTTCCACTACTTAACGTATGTATATGTGGATTATGCTGGGATAGGATAGGGGGGTGTATTCATAGTGTTTCTTGTGTTTTTCTGCAGGAACACGGAATTATCGTGAGGTTTCTACCTGTCATCCTGTGCTGTAGATGATCTCTGGATGCTAGTCCTTTATGTTTTGTTTCTCCATTTTTTCCCCTTCCCTGGGTGAGGTCCTCTCAGGGGAGTGTTATTATTATTATTGCTCACTTGGGGTACCGCTCCTAGGGGAGAGTGAAACATACATCTGCATCGCTCCCGCTGTGTTTGATTCATAAGGTGGGTCAATCTGTTCTGAGTTGTGACAATAACAAATTTGGCTTACTTCTGAAAATGCCTGCATTCAGCCGGCTTTTGGTTTCCTGTTGTCGTTGTTGTTCTGCTGATACTCGATTGGAAGAAAGTGAGTCAGCGCCTCCGGAAGGCACTCTGAATTTTGATATGCATGTGAAGCATGACCTTGGCCCTATTAAGTCTAGTACGCTATGGCACAAATATACAAGGGACAATGCCGAGTTGCAGTGGCCTTTGACGGGCACCTTTGATGAACAAAAAATTGCTTTCCTACAGGAGAAGTTGTTTGTAAGAAGTAGGCAGTCTATGTTTGATTCCCTCAGAAAATGGCAAAAAGAGGTTAAACAGAGGCGAATGAAAGAGGAGAAAGAGGCCTGGAAAGGGAGAATGCAAACATTGACTCAGAAAGCTGTAACATATGATAGAGAGAAGCAGGAGATAGGGATTGAACGTGAAGATAGGAGATTCCTTTTGCAAATTGATAAATGTTATGTGGCCCAAGAAGAAATTGATACGTTCGTGGAACAATTGTTAGATACTCGACCCCCGCCTCTGTATGCCACACAGAGGGTATATCCCACACTTCCCACACAGGCCCAGCTTCCTGGTCCTTCTGTCTCTGCTGTTTCTGCTTCTGTTGCAGTTGATCAGACTGCCTTGGCCACTGTACCTCCTGTCCTTTCTCTCTCCTCGCCGCCTGTGGCAACCATGACTGTTAGCATTCCTGCAACACCTATTGCTTCGCCATCCCTTTCGCCAGCTCTTACACCCACGACCCAGCCAGCAGTGACATTAATGCGCACTACCTCTGTTATTACTCCCTCTGTGTTCCTCCATTCCCCAACATCACGGAGTGGTGGGACACCAGTACGTTGCCCCCAGGATAGAGACTGGATGAAATTTAAGGAACGCCAGAGGCGAACGTTGGTGCGATCTGATATGGGAAAGGCAGACATCCAGGTAGGTGCTAATCAGGCAGCGCAGTGGGCCCAAAACTCCATTTATGGTGTGGAGGAGGTGTGGAGTGTGATGAAAGATTATGAGCCTTTTGTACAGCAACATGCCCTTAAGCACATGTTGGCTACTTTGATTGGACTTTGGGAGCAGTGTTTCAATAATGCAGCACCGCAGATTATATACGATATTAAAGATCACATATACATTGCTGATATGGTGCCTGGTCAAGTTTTTGGTAATGACATGACGTTGGTTGCTTATCGGGGTAGGCTGCTTGAGAAGAGCCTGACAACAGTATCTTAGTTTCCAATGAGGGATGTCCATCCCATATTTCACCCTGAAATACCAAAGTTGCAGGATCAGCACAATGTTGTTACTAGACCAGGGATAGCGGCCGTTTCCAAGAACAGTGTGTTTATACTCCATGGAAAAGGAGTGAGGTTTTGTCTCTTAAGACTCAGTTACCTGACCCTAGGAAAAATCCTACTGCATATTATAAAGAATTTACTGAGGCAGCCTCTTCAACAGTAATGACGCTTGAGGATATCGAAATGCTCTTTGGTTTGTTGGTTCGGGTTGATATTTGGAGACAAGTACACACACAAGATCATGTTTCAGAATTGGGTGGTACCTGGGATCAAATTAAAGTATGGGACCAGTAGGGGAAGTGTTGTAACCTCACCAGCCGGACCCTCCCGCACACACCCCTCTCACTCCCTCCTCCTTGGTATGGTCCGCACTGCTCCTTAGAATGCGAGTTAGAACGCTGAGGGTGTGTGAGATTAGCCGCCAAGCTGGAAGCACCTGTTATCATTTAACTAATAAAAATATATGAGGAACCTACCGGATGTGGTGATTCATTACAACATTTTGGCGACGAGGACGTGGAGCTGAGCCAGGGTCAGTTAGGTGCATTCCCCCTGGATGAATTTATGCTTGTGCGAAGAGACGAAGTGAGATGAGGCTCGTAAAGTGATGAATGAAGATTGATGGTCCATAGCCATTAATCGGAGCTGAAATCTGGAACCCACCCAGTCTACAACCCGATGTGTTGCCGGTAAGGGACGTGGCGCTAGGAGTGAAGCTGTGAGGGCGCACGTAAAACGGAGGAAATGTTCCATTCCTGGCATCTATGAGGTGATTTCCCGAACGGCGCCGTGCCCCCTCCGTGTTCTGAAAGGATTTGTGCGCAGGCCGTGAGAAGCAGGGAAAATCATTCAGGAAGAGGACTTGCTTGCTCCGAGGAACTGCTGAGTCGTCGACAGGAAGTTCCTGTTACTTAATCCTGGAAGAAGAAAGAGGACTTTGCAGCATATTTCCCTTTCTGGTGGCCTGTGGGAGAAAAGGGAGAAAGGAGAAAGTCAACTCGGTTTCCCTGTGGTGCCTCTGGAAAATGTCACGGAGTGGGGGAAGCAAAACTCAAGACAAAGACAGAGGGATTCATCTAAGCGCATGAGGTGAGCTTAGGAATCTGCGTGTGGGAAAAAGGAGCTGAATTGACGCTTGTCCGAGACAGAGTGCTGGGTTATTGTGAGTGGATTGAATGACAGCACGGGGAAGCGGAGATCTCTCACTCACAGTATTATCCGAGGCGAGGAGAACAAGGGGATCAGTGCAAGTCAAGGAGGTGAGACTTTTGAAGCTGTCGGAGGAGAGGTGTTCAGTGCAGGGAACTAAGTCAAACCTCAGACATCGCAGTGGAAACTGACATGAGGCAGTGCGTCAAGCTATTTAAGCATGAGTGAGTGGAACAGCTTATGTCAACCTGGGCATGTTTGTATAAGCGGGTGAGGAAAATACTCCCGAAGGCTGGACCCAAGTTGAGAAAAACACATAAAAGTGGTGCAAGTGCATGTGGGTAGCCATTGAAACCGTGAGAGGAGACGGGAGCGGGACAAGGTGTGCTGTAAACCCCTGTTCCCGCGTTTGAAACTGATCTAAGGCGGTGTTTGCGTGCTGCGTGAAGAAATTGAACTGTGGCAGCGCGCCGTGAGGTGATGCGCAGTTTGTGAAGAAATTGAGAAGAACAGGGCGTCCAGCAAACCCCTGGTGCAGCGTATAAAAGTGAACTGAGGCAACGCGCCGTGAGGTGATAAGCATCTCGTGAAGAAATTGAGAACAGGGTGTCCAGCAAACCCCTGGTGCAGCGTATGAAAGTGAACTGAGGCAACGCGCCGTGAGGTGATAAGCATCTCGTGAAGAAATTAAGAATAACAGGGTGTCCAGCAAACCCCTGGTGCAGCGTATAAAAGTGAACTGAGGCAACGTGCCGTGAGGTGATAAGCATCTCGTGAAGAAATTGAGAACAGGGTGTCCAGCAAACCCCTGGTGCAGCGTATGAAAGTGAACTGAGGCAGCGCGCCGTGAGGTGATAAGCATCTCGTGAAGAAATTAAGAATAACAGGGTGTCCAGCAAACCCCTGGTGCAGCGTATAAAAGTGAACTGAGGCAACGCGCCGTGAGGTGATCAGCATCTCGTGAAGAAATTAAGAATAACAGGGTGTCCAGCAAACCCCTGGTGAAGTGTATGAAAGTGAACTGAGGCAACGCGCCGTGAGGTGATGAGCATCTCGTGAAGAAATTGAGAACAGGGTGTCCAGCAAACCCCTGGTGCAGCGTATGAAAGTGAACTGAGGCAGAGCGCCGTGAGGGGATAAGCATCTCGTGAAGAAATTGAGAACAGGGTGTCCAGCAAACCCCTGGTGCAGCGTATGAAATTGAGCTGAGGCAGCGAGCCGTGAGGTGATGCGCATTTCTTCAAGAACTGTAACCGATGGTTGAAAAGGATGTTGATTTTACAAGCGTCAAGAAGTACATGATAGCCTCTTTCTAGGGAATATATGAAATAACAGTGTGAGGAATCTAAATGCGAGCACCTGTAGTTAGCTCACACGAGTATCGGCGCAAAGCAGTTTTGAGTAAACCCTGTAAGCCGAGAAGGGAAGCAGGAGGCGGAGCAGGAAGCATAATCTTCCCCTCAGGGAAGGCTGTCAATCCCCGTTGCAACGCGTGAAAAGGAACTTAGGTAGCGCTTTGAAACAGCGTCAAGTAGCTGCGTGAGGATATCTCTGAGGGGCAAAGTGTGCAGTGAACCCTAAGGGAAGAGTCTTGTTCAGATTTGAGTCCGAACAAAAGCATCTTAGTGAACGGAACAGTCACCCACCCCGTGGAAGGGATAAAGCGTGGCTATTGACCACGTGGAACCAGCAACCCTATCTCTCAGCAACTCCGCCGCCGGAAGCGGTGGTGATCATCACCTCGATGACGAAAGTAGCCAAATTCAGAAGAGAATTGGGAGGCTGTCAACGTTTCCCGGGATAACTGGGCCGCTAAAAGAACTAACTTTTGTAGTGCAAGCATCTCCTATCTTACTAGACAGGCGCCCAGTTGGATTTTTTCCCCTTCATTCAGGGCAATGTGTAAGGAGCCACCTGTCTCCTGTTTTGGGGTTCAAGTCTCAGCGTCTATGTTGTTCTTTATTTGCAAGTTTATGGGGGTCGCTTTACCCTGTCTCCCTTCTTCACCTTTCAGTCCCACCTGCTCTGGTTTCTGGCGTAGTTCCTCCCTTCCCCCCCCGGTTACCTCTTCCGTTCCCCTTTCTTGTCTTTCCTCTGGGGTTCTTGCCTCCCTTCTCTCCTTCCTTCTCTCCCCCAGCCCGGGGCCCTGGGATCCTCTTCCCTCTGTTCTCCTTAGGGGGGAAGGTGTGTTGTAACCTCACCAGCCGGACCCTCCCGCACACACCCCTCTCACTCCCTCCTCCTTGGTATGGTCCGCACTGCTCCTTAGAGTGCGAGTTAGAACGCTGAGGGTGTGTGAGATTAGCCGCCAAGCTGGAAGCACCTGTTATCATTTAACTAATAAAAATATATGAGGAACCTACCGGATGTGGTGATTCATTACAACAGGAAGTCTGGTGAGAAGCCTAAAGCAGAGATACTTGCTTTTCCAGGCCGCATTATCACGTATATGCATTCTCTTATCCCGCCCAGATAGGTTGATTGGGACAAGCTATCAGCTTGTCATCAGAAGAAAGATGAGTGTGTGTCTGATTTTTTCACTCGGCTTGAAGGTGTGTTTCTAGAATACAGTGGACAAGATTTGTCAATTGAAGATGGCATTCGATTGTTTGTCAATAGATTTGTTTCAAACTTGCTCCCCGAGATTGCGACTTGATTACAAGCTTCCGAGAGTACCTGGTCCACATCTTCTCCTTCTGTTATTTTGAATATGGCACAGTATTATGAGCACAGGGAAAAAGAGGATAAGGAGAAGACGGAAAAGAAGCTCAAGGATTTGAAGTCAAAGGTGTTGCTGCAGCAGGCTTCTCAAGGGAATGGTAGAGGACGTGGTGGTTTGGTGCGACAGCTTCCCCATACTAGCAGGAACACTACACCTGTAGGGCCGAATCAGTGTGCGTATTGTAAGGAGGAGGGACACTGGTGTAGCGAGTGTCCTGTGCTTTTGCAGGAGGTGGTGGTCCCAAGTGGACAGGGTTCTTGTGGAAGAGGGTGGCCGGGACAGGACTCAGAACGCTGTGGCATCCCAGGGTCGTACTGATCAGAACTACTTTGACGACTCTCAGGGGAAACAGTATTATCATGATGACTATTATATGGATGAGGTAGCTGGGATGTCCTAGAGCTAGGACAGCCGGGGACAGTTTGAGTGACCAGTTTCTATACCTGTAGATCAACAAGGTCCGTACGTTGTGCATGTTCGACTAAGGAGTTTTTGGTGGATACAGATGCGTCGAACATCTCTATTTTTCATTCCTTGGTCCCGGGGGCAGCTCTGACTGGCCATAATAATGTTTTGGTAGGTTTTTCTGGTGTACCGGTTGTGAGCCCAATTTCAAAACCCCTTGCGTTGACTATTGGTCCTTTCACTGTGGATTCGCCATTCTTATTGATGTCTAATTGTGGAGAGAATTCGATGGGTTTGGATTTGTTGAAGAAATAGCATGCTACGATTTATTGCTCCCCGGCAGGCGTTTACATAAATGGGTCCTGATGTGGTGTACGCTAAGCAGTGTCTATCCAAAGATGCACCCCTCCCTGCTGAATTTAAAGATGTGCCACCCACTCTGTGGGCAACGGGCGACCCATATGTGGGTTTGTTGCAGCTATCACCTATTTTGATACGTGTCAAGGATGGTGCCACTTTACCCCGTATACCTCAGTACAAAATTCCGCAGGCAGGTGAACGACCTTTGAAACAAATTGTGCAGGATTTGATTGAGAAAGGTGTAGTTGAGGAGACAACTTCAAATGTCTGCAACAGCCCTATTCCTCCCATCCTCAAACGGATGCCTTCGGGTTCCTCTGAGTATCAAGAAGATGTTTATCGTTTTGTGATTGATTTGCGTGAAGTTAATAAAATAGTGATTCCCCAGTTCCCGGTGGTCCCTGACATTACAACTCTCTTGACAATTATTACTTCTTCTGCTAAATTCTTCTCCGTCATTGACATGAAAAAATGCATTCTTTATTATTCCCATTCATCCTGATAGCAGATATCTGTTCTTGTTCACGCTAGCTTGTAGAATTTTAAGATTCTGTCAGGCTCTTCAAGGCTATACAGAGAGTCTCAGTATTTATAGTCAGGCATTGAAAAGTCAGCTGGATTCCTTGTCGCTCCCTACAGGTAATGTATTGCTCCAGTATGTTGATGACTTTCTCATCACCTCTGATACAGAACAAGGTTGCAGAGACAGTATAGTTAAATTGTTGCTACATTTAGGTCAACATGGCCATAAAGTTTCCCTTTCCAAATTTCAGTATTGTCGACAGGAGGTCACACACATAGGTCACCTATTGTCAAAGGAGGGTAGGAGATTGACCCCTGAGCGCATCAGTACCATTGTTAAAATGCCTGCTCTGCAAACTCAGAAAGAGGTGTGCGCTTTCATAGGTATCACTTCCTACTGCAGGCAGTGGATACCTGGCTGTTCGCTGCTTATTAAGCCCCTGCTTGAGTTAACACTAAAAGATGTGCATGAATCCCTGCCTTGGACGGCACAGTGTCAGCAGTCTTTTGAGCAATTAAAAACTGCACTTAGCTTGGCTCCCGTGCTTGGTACCCCTAACTACGCTAAATGCTTTGTATAGTACATCCATTAGATGGGTGGTTGTGTGCTTTCTGTTTTGACACAAAAGTTCGGGGATAAGCAACAACTGTGTGCTTCTTTCTCTGCTGTGCTTGGCCCCGTCGCACAAGCCCTCCCGAGCTGTCTAAGAGCGGTTGCGGCTGTGGCTATCCCAATAAGACAATTGGCTGGACTTGTACTTGATACTGACCTCACAGTTATGGCACCCCATGCTGTGGATACCCTTTTAAATAAGACAAGGACACAGCACCTCACCAGTACACGTCTGACAGGTTATGAGTTAATGCTCTATGCGAAACACATTACAGTCAAACTCTGTGCCTCTCTGAATTCAGTCACGATACTACCCCTCCCTTCTGAGAATGAGGAGATTGACATACATGATTGTATCTTTCGGACGGTGGATGAGTCGAAAGGACGAGTAGATATGACTGATGTTCCCTTATCTGATCCTCAAGGGGAACTATATGTCGATGGCTCTTGCTTTAAGTTACCAGATGGCATTACAACTGCTGCGTACACTATTTCTACACTGCATACAGTAGTTGAGACATCACAAGTTCCCTATCAGTCGGCCCAAGCTGCAGAGCATGTCGCCCTTATTCGAGCCTGTGAATTGAGTGAGAGACTAGTTGTCAATATTTATACTGACAGTCAATACGCCTTTGGAGTCGCCCATACTTTCTGGAAGCTATAGACAGAGAGAGGGTTCCTTACGTCTCATTGGATGAGAAATCAACATGGCCCTCTCATATATAGGCTTCTAGCCACTTTGACACTCCCTAAGAAATTGGCAATAATAAAGTGCAACACACATATTTATTTATTTATTATATTTAATTTATTTTAAAGGTTTTATATGGCGCTGGCTAGACCCGGAAGTATCAGAGCGCTTTACATGAGCATCAGATCAGTTACAGGTTACATCGTTACAAAGGTTACACAGTTATTAGAACATGGCAACATAGTTACTTGTAAGGTCAAGATAAACAATAAGCACAAATACGTAAGGGGAAAAGCAGGCAAGGGGAAAGATTCAGGGGAGGGGGGAAGGAGCTAATATTTTCTTCATCGAAAAAAAAAAACAATTACCCATCTTTTCTGTTTTTTAGCTAGAAATGCAGGCAAAGTGAAATGCTACACATCAAGGAAGAGAGAGGAGGGAGTGATTGTTGCGGAAAGGCCTTTTGAAACACCTGACACAAATAACAATTTAAGAAGAGCCCTTTCTTCCCAATTGAAATGCTTGTTTTAGAATGGCCACCCCTCTCTTCCTGGTGCTGTGCCAGGCAGCTCCCTGCACCCGTTGCTTCTTGTTTAGTAAAGGCGGGCACACCCCTGCAATCTTGACATTAGACAGTACAAAGCCACAGACGCTAATCATCAGAGTCCATCTTATTTAAAGTGTGTTTTTAAAACAGACAATCTAAAGGCAGTATCATGCCTCCACTACCGAACTTAAGTTGTACTTAATGTTGGCACCGATCTGGCAGAAAAGGTCAAAATCTTTGCAATGTGGACGATCAAACGTGTTTCATATCTTTAAAGATGCAATAAATGAAGAATAGCATTTGGCACAGTCAGACTTCATGCTGAAGGAAGATGATTGATTCGAGGGCCTGTCTCCGCCCTCGGGCAGGCCGCCTTTTTCCTGTTCTACAAACATTGTTGAACGGAGCACAAACAGCAGCCACGGAAACCCAACCTACCCAGGAATGCACAACCCTAGCCCGGGCTCCCCGTGAGCTCTGAGCGTGGACTGGCAGCCGCTTGATCTGAGCTGGATGCTGAGTGAGTGAAAAGGATGCAGAGGAACATCTGGGGCAGCACAGAGGAGCCTCCCATCCTGGTCAACGGGTTACTCTGAAGATGTGTCTCATGGTAACTGGTCCAGCAGCGGTCGGCTCAATGGCGTCGGGGTAGTGGGCAAAGAGCATAGTAAAGTTACCGACTACGTGGGTCAGGGGAACGCCTTTGCAGATCAGACAGCTAAGGAAACAGCCTGAACGAAGATGAAAAGAATGTTTGTGGCAGGTCCCACTAGGTGGGTGCCTGAGGTCACCATGTTTGAGGATACACTAGAGAATGTGAAGGAAATACAGAGTGAGGCCACGGTGGAGCAATTAGCATTGTGGCAAGAAAGTACAGCAAACTTGAACGATGAGGGATGTTGGATTGATAAGTCAGGGAAGCAAAGATGGATGTGCCAGATGCATATGTTCTTCCTGTAGTCACAATGGCCCATGGCCCAGCTCATATTAGTGCTAAGGGTATTTGCAAGTTGTTAGACCGGGTATGGCAAAATGACAACATCTCAACGACAGCTACACATTTAGTGAAATACTGCATGGTGTGCATGATGCACAAACCTGACAATGGTACCCCTGCACCACCAGGTAATTTTGCACCTCCCACTTTCCCTTTTTTGGGTCTTTCAAATTGACTTTATAGAGATGGACAGGGTCAATAATTTGAAGTATGTGTCGGTGGTTGTCTGTGCATTCAGTAAATGGGTTGAGGTCTACCCCATCAAAGAAAATACAGCCATTGCAACTGGAAAGGTACTCCTGAAGGAGTTCTTTCCTCACTTCGGCCTGCCCCGTTTGATATGGCGTGAAACGGAAGTCATTTCAATGCCAAGGTTATTCAGTTAGTTTGTGAGGGTCTACACATAAAACAGAAATGCCATGCTTCAAATCACCCCCATTCAGCAGGTTTGGTTGAGAAGTACAATGGTGCTCTCAAGCTGAAATTAGCAAAAATTCAGGAGACAACAGGGTTACAGTGGCCAGATGCTTTGCCCTTAGCTATTTTGTCAACAAGAACAACAGCACATTCTAGAACAGGATTGTCACTCTACAAGGTCGTGTTTGGGTGCCTTGCAAATGTCTGGGGCGTCCCGCTGCCGCGTAGGTTTTCAGAGATTGAGTACTCTTTGTTGACAGATTACCTGTATGAGTTAAATAGAACTTTGCATTCTATTCACCAACAGATTCGCGAGTCCCTCCCACCCATTCCAGAGGGGCCTGGTCACAATATCTAGCCGGGGGACTGGATTCTGCTGTGTGATTTCCAGCGGAAGAAGAGCTTGGACCTCTGCTGGAAGGGGCCCGAGTAGGTCCTCCTTGCAACTCAGACCGCTGTGAAGGTTGCCGGCCGAAATAATTGGATACATTCCAGCCATTGTCGCCGGATACCCCTGCCGTTGCCCTATGACCAATGGGTAAGGGATGGCATTGGGGATGCAGAGGGTGAAAAGGTACCTCAGTTCGTCCCTTTTGGTGATGTGCAGCTTATATGGACCCAAACGAATGCTGAGAACGACGATGTACTAAATGCAGCAATCCCTCCAGAAATCTGAGCCATTAAAGAGCCCCTTTTCATTGACGCCTCTGTGCCTAGAGTCACCAGGTACAATTTGCGTACTTGGCGGAAGAATGGTGCACCAAAGTAGAAGTCAGATTAGTTAGGGATGGACTGTGCAAGTTAGGATCTACTTTGCTATAGTACCAACGGAGTTAGTTTAGAGAGAGGCGAGATTGGTGCACTGTTTTAACACTGGACAGGATAGATTGAATGTGCTCCCTTGGAGGGGGATACATTATACTGATTGACATGGGATTCATCGAGAGCTTAGGACTGAGCAAGCTCCACGGCCAGTGCTCAAGAGCACCAACGTTGATGAGCAATGGGAGCCTGTACCAGAGAAGCTCAGATGGACACTGGGAACAATTGCCTTTGTTATCAATTTTTACTGCATTCTCTTTCTTGCTTCATAATACATCTGTATAGTCGGCCTATTAACCCCTTAACTGCTAGGCCTTTTCCCCCGTGTGCTAAGCCTTTTTCTGGCTATTTGGGGTAGTGCGCACTTAGGCCCCTATAACGTTTTGGCCACATAAGGTATCCATGCCAAATTTGCGTCCTTTTCTTTGAACATCATGGGGATTCTAAAGGTACCCAGGGTTTTTGGATTCCCCTGGAGGGGTCCCAAACATTAGCCAAAATACAGCACATTTTTATTTGGGGGGGGGGAAATGGAAAAAACAGGCTGCAAATGAAAGAGTCTGGGTTTTCCCTGCAAATGTTATCAAAAAAGGGCTTGTGGGGCTGAAATCACCATTTTCCCAGATTTTAGGGAATGACAGACTTTTGTCAGAAAACCTACATTTTTTACACAGTTTTGGCATTTTCCTGGGACATAACCTATTTTTGCTATTTTTTGTGCTTTCAAACTCCTTCCAGTTAATGGTAGAAATGGGTATAAAAGCAATAATGGATCCTAGAAAGCTATACATTTTAGAAAAGTAGACAGAATTCTGAATTCAGCAAGGGGTCATTTGTGTAGATCCATCAAGGTTTCTTTATAGAAACTAACAGTGAAAATTAGTAGAAAAAAACTGCCTTTTGTGTCAACATTTTCAACTGTAACTTCTTGTAATTATGACAGCTCTTTGAAAGCAATATACCATTAAATCCGCTGGACTTTCCTGGTTGTGGGGATATATAGGACTTGTAGGTTCACTTAGAACCAGACGAACCCAGAGTCAAAAACTGAGTAGCAATTTGAAATGGCTTTTTATTATGTACCGGGTATATAGCAATTATTGTGTGAAAATGTATACATGGAAAAATCGGTATGAAAGACACCTAAGTATTTCTGAAATGGGTACAAACTATAGAGTTTAGAAACAGTACATATTTGCACATTTTCAGAATTGGGAATACTCATACTAGCATGAGAAATATTGCTTATTTTTCAAAATGATTTCTTTTTTAAACAATGTCTTTCATTTGGAAGGCAGAAATGCAGCAAAACTCAATAGGTAATAACAGTTGCTTTACAAATTTGAATTACCCTAAGTCTCCCGATAAAAATGGTACCTCACTTGTGTGGGTAGGCGTAGTGTCCACGACCGGAAAGGACTCAAAACCCAACGTGAACACACCACATTTTCACAATGAAAATTTACCCTTTTTTGTGAAGTGTGTAGCTGTCGTTTTTTAACCCTAGCTCTGCCGGCACCTAGGGAAACCTAGCAAACCTATACATTTTTGAAAACTAGACACCCAGGGAAATCAAGGATGGGGTGACTTGATTGCCTGCCACCAGGTTCTGTTACCCAGAAAGCCTTGCAAACCTAAAAAATTGTCAAAAAAGCCACATTTCCCCCACATTTCTGTGGTGAAAAGTGTTGAAATCTGTGTGGATCCATACATTTCTACCCACCCTGTGTTCCTTAAAGTCTTACAAGAAAAACAGTACCTCACTTGTGTGGGTCTGCCTAGTGCCCGCGACAGGAAACGGCGCAAAACGCAACGTGGTCGCACCTAAATCTTGCAGTGAAAAATGACCCTTTTTTGACAAAGTGCCTAGCTGTAGTTTTTGTACCCTAGCTCTGCCGGCACCTAAGGAAACCTAGCAAAGCTATACATTTTTGAAAAGTAGACGCCCAGGGGAATCCACGATGGGGTGATTTGACTGCCTCCCACCAGGTTCTGTTACCCAGAATCCCTTGCAAACTTAAAAAATGTCCAAAAAAACACATTTTCCCTACATTTCTGTGGTGGAAAGTACTGGAATCTGCGGGGATCCACAAATTTCCTTCCTCGTACTTTCCCTAGATGGCAGCTGAGCCCGGGGCCAAAATCTCACGTTCCCCCCCCCCAAAACCAGGTAGTTTTGCTATGGGAAATTTTGAAGTCTCCACAGTACGATTTGGGCCATTTCCTGTTGCAGCCACTATGCCTACCCACACGTGAGATACCATTTTTATCGGCAGACCTGGGGGAACACTGGGCAGTAGGAAATTTGTAGATCCACGCAGATTCCAGAACTTTCCCACACAGAAATGTGAGAAAAAATCAAACTTTTTGGCGAAAATTGCGGTTTGCATGGGATTCTGGGTAGGAGAATGATGGGGGACCCATGCAAGCCATACCTCGCTGGACTCACCCGGGTGTCTAGTTTCTGGAAATGTGTGGGTTAGGTAGGTTTTCCCAGATGGCCGCCGAGCCCCGGACCAAAAACTCATGGAACCCCCTTGCAAAACCAGGTTGGTTTGCGATAGGTAATTTTGATGTCGCCTTAATAGGTTTTGGGCCCTTGCCTGTCGCGGGCACTAGGCCTACCCACGCAAGTGAGGTACCATTTTTCTCTGAAGACTTTGGGGAACGCGGGTTGGGTGGAATTTTGTGGACCCACGCAGATTCCAGAACTTTCCACCACAGAAATGTGAGGAAAATGTGTTTTTGAGACACATTTTTAAGTTTTGCAAGGGATTCTGGGTAACAGAACCTGGTTAGTAGCAGCCAAGTCACCACATCCTTGATTCCCCTGGGTGTCTAGTTTAAAAAAATTTACAGGTTTGCTAGGTTTCCCTATGTGCCGCTAGGGCCCACAATCCACAGGTAGGCATATTGCTATAAACAACTCCATGCCTAGTCAGCTTTCTGCTGCTTGGGGGGATTTCAGGGAGGGGGTTGCCCCAGTATGCCCCCAAGGGTGGCAGAAACACTGAGGCTACTTTTTGGGGGGGGGTGGGTGCATTGGAATGCCCATTCTGGGAAGCCACCACCCCCACTCACAAAAAAAGCCAGCGTAATCGTTGGTGACTAGTGGGCTTTTTGCCCCCCGGCGGGGCAGATGAGGGCTAATGCCCCCATCTGCCCCCCCAGGGGGGCAGAAAGCCTACTAGATGCCAGGGATTTTTTGGGGCAAATTTTAATTAGGGTGGGGGCTGCCCAAAACTGCATGCCAATGCCCCAACCCAATAAAAATTTGCTAAAAAAATCCCTGGTGTCTAGTAGGCTCCCCCCCCAGGTGGGCAGATTGGGGGCTAGCGCTCCATCTGCCCCTGAGAGTGGCAGGAAGGCTGTAATTTTTGCGGGGAAGGGGGTGGGGGCATCGGCATGCCTGTTTTTGGCAGCACCCACCCTAATAAAAATTTGCCACAAAAACATCCATGGCGCCTAGTGATCTTTTTTCCCCCCGGGGGTGCAGATTGGGGGCTAATGCCCCATCTGCCTCTCAGCGGGTGCAGAAAGCCTACTAGATGCCAGGGAATTTTTGGGCAAATTTTAATTAGGGTGGAGGCTGTCCAAAACAGTATGCAAATGCACCCACCCTATTTAAAATATGCCCAAAAAATTCCCTGGCATCTTGTGGGCTATTTGTCCCCTCCTGGTGGGGGGCATATTGGGGGCTACTGCCCCATCTCCCCCCCAGGAGGGGGACAGGAAGGCTGTAATTTGTGCAGGGGAAGGGGTGGGGGCATCGGCATGCCAGTTGTGGGAAGCTCCCACCCTAATTAAAATTTGCCCCAAAAAAATCCCTGGTGACTAGTGAACTTTTCTGCCCCCGGGGATGCAGATTGGAGGCTAATGCCCCCATCTGCCCCTCAGGGGGTGCGGAAAGCCTACTAAACGCCAGGGATTTTTTGGGGCAAATTTTAACTAGGGTGAGGGCTGCCCAAAACGGGCATTCCAATGCCCCCACCCTAATTAAAATTTGCCCAAAAAAATCCCTGGCGTCTAGTGGGCTTTTTGCCCCTCCATGGGGCAGATTTGGGTCTACTGCCACATCTGCCCCCAGGGGGGGGCAGGAAGGCTGTAATGGTGGCGGGTGGGTGGGGGCATTGGCGTGCCCATTTCGGGCAGCTCCCACCCTAAAAGAAACTTCAAAAAACAAATCCCTGGTGATTAGTGGGCTTTCTGCCCCCCCGAAGGGGCAGATTAGGCGCTAATGCCCCATCTGCCTCCCAGGGGAGGCAGAAAGACTGTAATGGTGGTGGGGGTGGGGGCATTGGTGTGCCCGTTTGAGGCAGCCCCCCACCCTAAAAATAATTGTGCCCAAAAAAATGCCTGGCGGCAAGTGAGCTTTCTGGCCCCCCGGGGAGGCAGATTCGGGGCTACTGCCCCCATCTACCCCCCAGGGGGGGCAGAAAGGCTGTAATGGTGGTGGGTGGTTGGGGGCATTGGCGTGCCCATTTCGGGCAGCCCCCACCCTAAAAAAACTTTAAAAAACAAATCTGTGGTGTTCAGTGGGCTTTCTGCCCCCCCCCCGAAGGGGCAGATTAGGGGCCAATGCCCCATCTGCCCCCCAGGAGCAGCAGAAAGACTGTAATGATTGTGGGGGGGCATGGGCATGCTCGTATTGGGCAGCCACCACCCTTATTTTTACATTCCAAAAAACAAACTGGTGTCTAGTGGGCTTTCCGCCTCCCCGAAGGGGCACATTAGGGGCCAATACCCCATATGCCCCCCCTAGGAGGGGGCAGAAAAGCTGTAATAGTGGTTGGTGGGTGGGGGCATTGGCGTGCCCGTTTCGGGCAGCCCCCACCCTAAAACAAAACATCAAAAAACAAAAAAAACAAATCCCTGGTGTTTAGTGGGCTTTCTGCCCCCCCGAAGGGGCAGATTAGGGCCAATGCCCCATCTACCCCCCAGGGGGGCAGAAAGACTGTAATGATTGCAGGGGGGCAGGGGCATGGGCATGCCTGTTTTGGGCAGCCCCCACCCTTATTTTAAATGTATTTAAAATCCCTGGTGTCTGGTGGGCTTTTGGCCCCCCGGGGGGGCAGATTGGGGGCTACTGCCCCATCTGCCCCCCAGGGGGGCAAAAAGACTGAATTATGCCAATTTACATTGGGGGGAGCAAAGGCCCTTGCCCAAGGGGCCCTCCCCCCTCCCTGGTGTCTAGTGAGTGGATCCCTGCTTGGGGATTGCCCTCCTGTGGCAATCTCCAAGCAGGAATCCACTGGGGAGGGGTACCATTGGAAAGGGCAGATTCTCCCCTTTCCAACGATACCTCTTCCATCTTTCTACGTCCTCAGGGGGCTGAGATAGCCCCCTGAGCACGTAGAAAGGGAAACTGAAATGAGCCTCGTGGCTCATTTCAGTTTCGGTTTCACTGAAACGACGTCAGCGCGACGCGGGCCTCGGGAGCTGGGGATGCGCCGCCGCCTGCGCAGTTCCCAGAAGAAGGCGCGATGGACAAGGATGCGCCCGCGATAAGGTAAGTTTTATTTAGATGTTATTTTAGGCTTTTTAATGTAATTTAATACTGCGGGTGGGAGGCGGGCAGGAGGCGGGCGGGAGGCGGGCGGGAGGCGGGCGGGAGGCGGGCAGGAGGCGGGCGGCCAACTTCCGTTACGTCCCCGAGCGTGCGGAGATTTGCCTTATTTCTCTGCCTTCATTGCGAAAGGCGGAAGGGGCAAATCTCCGCACATTCCGTGGGTGGAACGGAGATGTCCACCGACCCCTAGCTATTTGTTTGTGCAATTGTTCTCATGTCAAGTTAGTATTTGTGGCATCATTTTATGTTTAGCCACCATTTTGTATCATGTCGTCAACTGCGTATTCCCTCCTCGAGAAGCAGGCCGTGGAAAAGTTCCACTTGGCCAAGGTTAAATCTTCCTCTGCTAATGAATGCACTGCTCTTATTAATGCATTCCTTTCCCAAAGATAGAGGCTTTCTCCCACTAGTCTAGCGGTAGGCTCAAAAGAACGACCTTGGCATAGAGATAATGTGTGCCTGGCATCAGAGTCTAAACACATCTTACTGTACTTCTTAGTTTTAGCTGCACCTGCTAGTAGAATTCCATTATGAGCGGGACTTTCTTGGTTCAGAAATGTACATAATGGGGGGCATGGCTAGCAGCCGAGGAGAATGGCTGCTCTCTAGCAAGGCTCCCTGGCCCTTGCCATTAATGCGTCAATAATCCTGTCTTTAACCTTTTCGCGATCCTAGATTTACGGAGTCTGCAGGTCCCAGCACCTCACAGACCTGCGACGCCCAGAAATACGACTCCGCTGTGTATGGAAATGCGGAGAAGAAGATCGACTGCGGTGGACTTGGACTAAAATGGTGGCATCAACGCTCCTCTGAGGGAGAACTTCGAAGATCCTGTGCCCCCCGCAGGCTATCTGACATTCCTGGCGAGTCGCCGGAGCCCAAGTGTGGCGGGATCAATGGAAACGCTATTTCAGACCGTCTGGTTAAAGAAGGTTTTATTGTTTTTCTCAACACACGCTTTCTTTGAGGTGGATTTCTGTAATAAGGAAGGGGCGGTTCGGTTCCTCGTCGTGAGGAGGAGCTCCGATCTTTCCGGTGATCTCCACCCGCTTTTTCTCCCTCCTGCTGGCTTCTGGGAGCTGTAGTAGCGTCCGTGGTGTCCGCCGGTCATGGGGTGCATGTAAGGAAAAGAAAAACCGGTCTCAGCAGGGTGTTCTGGGTTTTATACGATTTCAAGGGAAGGGGGTGTGGGGAGTTACACACGTGCAGCCAGGATACAACGCCGTGTCGAGAGTGCAAAGGGGGGGGGGTTTGTGAATGGAAACGATAGCGGGTGCTCTAAGGAGGTTTAAGACCTCTCCTCCCCGCCCAGCCCACGATACGAGCCCGTACCTGGGATAGCCACACTTCCCTTGAAGTGTGGCTGGGCGAAGCGCCTTGTCGGTGGCCTCCTGGCTCAGGATCAGCTGGGCTCTCTTCCTCCGTCTCTCCGTCCTCCGGCTCGTTCTCGTCCTCGATTCTCCTTTCTCGACCTCCCACCGCCTTGACTCCTCCGGGTGATGAACACACCGAGCTTCCTGTCTCGTCGCCTTTTGTTTCCGGATTCTCCACTGACCTGGGGGCGTGGTCTCTCTCCAACTCCGCCCAATTAAAGTAACAGCTGTCACCCTCGTCTCTGGAGTCGACTGTCTGCCATGGTGTTAGTCCGGCCCCGGAGATAGGCTGCTGCAGGGATGACAAAGAGGAGTTTGAGGTAAGAGGGGCGGTGGGCGCCGCCCCCCCGTCACACCAAGGGAGGCAGCGGAACACCAGACAGTAAAGGCAGTGCTCCTGGCGCCCAAGCGGTGAGTGAGTGGGAGCGGAGCAGCACAAGAGCAGCGGCATCTCCAGAAATCGAGGCCCTGACGGGAGAGGCCTGCAGGGCCTGTGAGGCCAGGACACAATACAGCGGGCCCCCTTACATGGCCCCCCCTTACTCCCGCTGAAGTCCCAGAGTGTGGGCAGTGCACCCTGATTTGGACACCAGTCGGAGGAGCGTTGTGGTGCCCCCCTCTGAACACACAGGAGTAGAGGCCGAGAGGGAAACAGCATGAAGGGGGCATTGCAGGGCTGCCACCCGGTCGGACACACTGAGAGGTCTCATGGGCAAGTCAAGGCTCTCCTGAAAGTAGAGGGGCTTGGTGGCGACCTGCTGCTGGAAACACAAACAGGCCACGGAAGGAGGGGGGTAGCTTTGGCCCCCCGCCTATCGCAGGAGGTTACCCATGATACCCCTGTACAGTGATATACCTCGGGACCCTGCGGGCTCCCTAAGTCAAGCGAAGTCAGAGAGTCACCGGTGGGGAGCAAACGATGAGACACCTGCGAATACTGGCAGGGGCCGGTCCCAAGGAAACCTGACAGGCCACCAGTGAGACAGTCCTTCCACTGGGTAGGCGGCGGAGACTACCGGGACCGGTCTCGACTACAAGACCCCATTCTTCACAAGGTGGGTGCAAAATGGCGAGTGGCAGGGGACCCAAGGTGTCGGCCCAAGCTAAACTGTCCAAATTTGCTTCGAATAAGATGGGGATGAACAGGACAAGGTGCAGTCGGAAGCTCAAGGTAATAGAAGCAGCCCTCCACCAAAACAAGATCTCACGCTCCATAATATAATGGCAACCATCACGGAGGTGCGTTCCTCCCTAGAAGCACGTATTGACTTCGTAAGCGTGGAAGTGTCCTTAATCCGTGCTGATTTCCGCAAAATGGACGACAAAGTCAAGAATCTCGGGGTCATGATGGCTGCGCTACAGATGGATACATCCCTACTCCAAAAACAAGTAAGCGAGCTGCAAGATCAACAGGCGATGATGGCAAAACGGCTGGACGACTATGAAGGAAGGGCACGGAGGAACAACATACGCATCCTAGGTGTGCCAGAACGCGCACAGGGGTGAAGGACTGGACTTTTTAACAGTACCAGCGGTGCCAGGGAACAACACCTATAACCTTCATGGGATACCTGTTTCGGCGCACAAACTACAGAGACACGGGACACTTCCTTCGGCGTCAAAGATTCAAGGTTTATTTACTGCAGGGAACACAGAAGTCACAACAAGTACAACACGTGCAACTTGGGGAGACTGCTTCAAATTGGTTCTGTGGAGCGCTCCTTTTATAGAGAATTTACTCATAGGACAACATGATACACAAAAGTTTACAACCTGGTTCCCATAATTATCCCCCAGAGGGGTCGCTTTGGTCACTTTGGTACACATAAGGTCCGGAACATAAGTGCGGAAACATTTGGCGGTTCCCAACTGTAAAAACCTATCTTCCCAACATTAGTGAATTCCAATCGGCAGTAAAACAGATCGAAATAGGGACAAAGACAGGTGCAGAGGAAGATGGAGACAGTGGGGAGATCGAGAAGGGTGTAAAATGGGAGGTATCAGGAAACACGAGATACAGGCATCAAAGGGACGTGCCTAATGAGATGCACGGCTGAGACAATAAACCGGTACGGCAGAAGCGGCTCAAGCGGGGCCATCTGCCTTACAGTATCATCCCCCTCATCGTAAAAGATATTTACAAAGAACATGTGTCTTCCACAAATATCTTGAGAGTCCCAGGGTAACGAAGCGGACAGTGTCCGTTCGCTGGCTACTTGAGGGCAAGAGACAAAATGGATGCCGTATCTAAGATGGAACCCGTGGGTACAGATGAAAAAACCACATATCAAACGAACGGTTTAAGTTAGCACAGCGAAACTGCGCATACTTACTAAACTCGTCATTTGCGGTTCTTAGATACCAGACTCGACCATATTCGTGCGAGTCGAAAACATCACTTATAATTGTCACAGAACCTCAGACGCTCCTTTTGCCCTCATGTAGGCAAGCACTAGTCGGAATCATATTCGATATTCATCAGACCCTCGAGATGTTGCTGTAGCATAGCTCTGTCCAACCGAGACCCTTTGGTAACAGGTGGCTGTCTTATACACGTTGTAGCACAGAGGCCACATAAGGCAGGACCGCACTGCACGCAAAGGCAACACGTGAACAGGAACGCTACAACGACCCCAATGATCATCAGAATCTTCCAACCCCAAGTCGACATCAGGCCCCAAAACCATCCAAGTAGCGTCCAATCCCCTACATCCACGTGTATGGATTCGGAGATCTTATGTAACTTCGAGATGGCTTGATAGACAGTCGGAGCGTTATCAGGAATGAAAATACAGCAGCTCGAATGGATCACCTTACATACCCCACCTCGATCTGCTAAGATCACGTACAAAAATTGCCAATGTGGGGTACGACCCATATCGGAGGCGAGCTTTTAAGCTGTTTTTCACCAGTGAACACACTATATTCGCCTCTACTTAGGACCCTATAGGCTTGTACCTCTTCTTCAGGGATAAGCGTGGGATCATAGATATCGCTATCTAAATCCTCTATTGCTATAGATAAAGATTTTTGGTACGAGGTAGGACCAGAGTAGGGGGAACGTGGTTCTCAAATGGGGTGGAAACCTAGTGCGCTTCGAAACATTGTTTGAAATGCTCGAGCAGACCCTTGGGAGCTATACGGTAACGCCAGATATGGAATTCCCTTATCCGTAGTATTCGGCATCAACCCACACACCCAACAATTAGTAGTGTTAACCACTAACTGATGCTGATGAAGGAGCTGAATGAAGGAATTGTTGCGGAATTCTGCACGTCTAGCCTGCTCGTGTTCAGGTAAAATGTGAAAAGAATGAGGAGAAACAGTGGAGGTGAGTTTAAGGTCAGGGGTAGGAGTAGGTATGGTAGAAGGCAAGAAGTAAGACATTGTGTAATATACTCCACCCGCCAATAACGCAGAAACAGTCACAAACAGTACGAATATTTGAAACACAAAACATTTGGTACGACTGAGTTGCTGCAGCTTGAATCTTTGTGCTTGAGCTCTTTCCAAGTCCATCAGCTTTGAAAATGCCATTCCCTATGACCGTCCGCAACGTTTCTTGACGCACTTCGTTCTGTGTAGCAATAGTCAATTCCTAGGAGTTCCCAGGAACCGACGGTCTTTAACCTAGCGTCAAGACCTACTAACCAGGAGGAAGTACGCGCGCGGCCCTACGGCCTTCATTTCACAAATATATATATATATGTAAAAACAATGTCTCTCAGCTGTGGAAACAAAAGTGTAAGGAACGAAGCTCAATGAATATGTACAAAATAATTACAATAGTATGAGTGTTCAAACTGATCATGGAAAACGGGATAATGCACTTGTCAAGGGACAGAACGGGTTTTTTTTATTAGTCTTTAGTGCTGGATCGCAGAAAATATCGGGTTTTCCCAGGACGTGTCTGTTCGTTAAACAAAAGATCCGTCGAAGGGACGACGCCCTGTTGATCAGCTGAATGTTCTGGTCTTGAGTCTTCGGATGACAAGTGTTCAACAATGCCTTTTTGCTGCACTGAGGATTCTCCGACAGGTTGTGCGTCGCTGAAAGGTACAAACGCCGGCAATCCTTCGGTTTCAGTTGATGCAATGCCTTTCCTCACCCACGAGTCTGCTGGCAACGGGATGGGGACTTTCTTGGTATGGGTGGCATGCACCCAATTTTTCCGCCCCTCGAGACGAACTGCAGTTCTCGTGGCAAGAAGGACCTGATAGGGTCCAGTGAACCTGGGATCCAAATTGTTCTTGCGCGAAAAGTTTCGCGTTACCACCCAATCTCCGGGCTGGAGCGGGTGGCCTGGACCCTCCGTCTGCGTCGGCAATGCTTCGTGAACCTGTTGGTGAATTAACCTCAGTTTAGCAGTCAAGTCATAAAGATAATCGATCAACATTGTTTACTCAAGATCACAAAAGGCACCCGGTCTAGGGACCCCCCAAACATTGGCAGGACGACCGAACACTATTTCATAGGGGCTGAGCCCTACTCGGGAGTGTACAGTTGCCCTTGTTGACAGCAATGCTAAGGGTAAAGCGTCAGGCCATGAAAGACCTGTCGTAGCCTGAATCTTTGCTAGTTTTAGTTTAAGGGTGCCATTGTACCCTTCAACCAAACCAGCTGACTGAGGATGATTGGCACTATGGAATTTCTGATTAATTCCGAGGCCCTTGCACACACTCTTCATCACACTCCCCACAAACTCACTTCCGTTGTCTGACCACACAATTCTAGGCATTCCATACCGAGGAAAGTATTCCTTCAGTAGGATTTTCGCAGTGGACAAAGCAGTATTGTCTTTGAGAGGATAGGCCTCAATCCATCGGGAGAATGCGCAAACAACAACTAAAACGTATTTCAAGTTATTGCATCGCTCCATATGGATGAAGTCCAATTGGATCACCTCAAAGGGACATGAAGGGGGAGCAAAACTACCAGGAGGAGTTGGGGTTCCCTTACCAGGATTGTACAACATACACACCATACAATTCTTAACCAAACGTTCAGCACATTTCGTAATACCATCATTCTTCCACACAGGAAACAGCAATTTACAGATACCTTTCGCGCTAATATGTGCTAACCCATGTGCCATAGTCACAACAGCCAGCACATACGCATCAGGCAACATCCATCTTTTCTGTTCCGATAAGTCAATCCAACAACCATTCGCATCCAACTTTCCCGTACTTTCTTTCCACTTCGCCTTTTCAGTCTCGGTGGCCTCATTCTGAATTGCTTTCACACTCTCGATAGTGTTTTCACACATACTTGATTCTGCAGGCCACCTAACCGAACTCGTCACATACATTCGAGTGCTAAGGTTCCAGGCAGTCTCCTTAGCAGTCTCATCCGCAAACGCATTACCACGACCAACATCATCCGTCACCTTACGATGCGCACTACATTTAACAATCGCCACTTGCTTAGGCAACGTAAGTGCATCCAAAAGATCATTTACAAGCTGGCCATGTTGAATCTTCGTACCATGTGACGTAAGGAATCCTCTCTCTCTCCACAGTCGTCCAAAACTATGTGCCACACCGAACGCATACTGGCTATCTGTAAACACATTCACCCGTTTATCTTTAGACAACACACACGCTCTCGTCAAAGCAATTAACTCAGCAGCCTGAGCCGAATTCTGACTTAACCTTGCGCTTTCCACAATCGTTCTCAATGTAACTACAGCATACGCAGTTGTCACATCACCGTTCGGCAACTTGAAACAGGAACCATCCACATATAAAGTACCATCGGGATCTGTCAATGGAGTATCTTTTAGGTCAATGCGACCTTTAGTTTCCTCTTCAGTTTTGAGATAGCAGTCATGTACTGCTTCATCACTTGATTCTGTGTCGATCGGCAGCAATGTTGCTGGATTCAACACATTACATCGTTTTATCCGTATGTGACTGGCCAGTAACGTCAACTCATAACCAGACAATCTTGCACTTGTCAGATGTTGAGTTTTCGTTCGGTTCAATAGAGTGTCGACTGCATGCGGAACCATTACCGTGAGCATATTATCCATGACTAGACCTGCGGACTGTCGAATGGACGCCGCAGCTGCCGCTGTTGCTCTTAAACAACTTGGCAAGGCTCTTGCTACTGGGTCTAAAGTCGAAGAAAAATAGGCACATGGGCGTTGTTTACCACCAAAAGGTTGTGTCAAAACACTCAACGCGCAACCATCCCTCTCGTGAACGTATAGTGTAAACGGCTTACTGTAGTCAGGAGTGCCCAACACAGGAGCCGAACACAACGCATCACGCAATTCAGAAAAACTTTTCTGACATTCTTCAGACCAAGGTACTGGGGATGAAACGTCTTTGCATGTAAGGGCTATCAATGGTTTCGCCAACAATGAAAAATTTGGAATCCATTGTCTGCAGTAGGACGTAATACCTAAAAAGGCGCGAACATCTCTTTGGGTTTTTGGCCCAGTCATTCGGGAAATCGCTGCAATTCTCTCTGGGGTCAACCTTCTCCCTTCTTTTGACAATAAGTGACCTAGATAGGTAACTTCTTGACAACAATACTGTAGCTTTGAAGGCGATACCTTGTGGTGTAAGTCATGTAGATAGTGCAATAACGATACTGTAGCCGTCTTGCAAATGGCCTCCGTATCAGCTGCCACTAAAAGATCGTCAACGTATTGAATCAAAGCTGCACCATTAGGTAATACAAAGGCATCAAGCTGACCTTTAAGTGCTTGGCTGTAGATTGACGGACTCTCACAGTAGCCCTGTGGAGCGCGTTTTAGCCTAAAACTGCGACCTCCTAATGAAAATCCGAATAGGTCTCTGCTTTCCTCTGCAATTGGGATGCTAAAGAAAGCATTCTTTAGATCGATCACTGTGAACCAGGAGGCAGTTGCCGGAATCATTGTTAATAAAGCCGTAATGTCAGGGACCACGGGAAATTGTGGAACCACTATTTTATTTACCTCTCGCAAATCTATAACAAAGCGATACACAGGAGGTTTAGTTGGGTCAGTTCGTTTCAGAATTGGCAATACAGGGCTATTACATACATTTCCACGAGTTTCTTCAACAACACCTTTTCCAATGAGATCATGAACAATTGCTAACAGCGCTCGTTCGCCCTCAAGAGAAATACGATATTGAGGTAAACGCGGTAATCGCGCATTTTGTTTCAATTGAATCACATAAGGTGGAATGTCTAACAGGCCCACGTCATTGGGACCTGTGGCCCATAGAGACGCAGGGAGAGAACTCAATTCCGGTGGGAATTTATCGACCGATAAATACATGGGAGAGATCACCCTCCGTCCCAATGTAAGCTCCACTCCTTCGGGGGAACAATACAATGTTGCATATAATCGTTTCAACAAATCCAGGCCCAAAAGATTTTCACCACAACCTGTAGATAGAATCAGTGGAGCGGTTAGCTCACGGGGTCCAATCATAAGAGGTAAAGGACTAGAGACTGGGTTACTAACAGGGGCGCCAGAGAATCCAACAGAAACGTTCGTTAAGCCAGACAAAGGTGCGCCAGGGAGTTTTGAATGCATGATGGAACTTTTCGTCGCACCAGTGTCTAACAGAAAAGGCTCAACTACACCTGATGTAGCCACTGCAACGTAAGGCCCACTCTGATCGACCGGAACTGACACTACTCCCTCTCTTTGTCGTCGGCTGTCCTAGTAGTTGTTATTTACAACAGTTTCATGCTCTGCATAATAATCATCAACATTATACTGTGCAGATCGAACTGACCCCGCATTTCGCTGGTCAAAATAATTATTTGAGTCTGATTGATTTTGATAATGATCACTCTGATTGTGGAATGAACCACGACCTCTACCACAAGGTGCCTGTTGAGGACCACCACCACGGTTTCCACGTATCGACACACCATTCAGACGGTCCCGTAAGGCAAGACAATCATATTTTAGGTGTCCCTCTTTCCTACAATATGCGCACTGATTATACCCAAGTGAAGATCTGGAATCAAAGTTGTCAGAGCGCGGCTGTGTCCTATCGGGCTGTGCTCGTGGTCGATACTGCTGTTGCGAATCATTTTGGTTTGATCGTGGAGGGTATGCTTGCTGCAACAAAACCTTCGTTTTGAGTTCTTTCGTTTTCTTTTCTACACGATCACTTTCTTCCTTTTCCCTATTCTCATAATACTGAGCCGTTGCTAGTATTTGCGCAGGGGTTGAAACTGCCCATGCACTTTCTGAATTCTTCAATTTGTTGCTTAGTTCAGGCAGCAAATTCGACACGAATTTGTCAACGAATAATCGCTGGCCTCCCTCAGCGCCCATGTCCTGGCCGCTGTGGTCGACAAACGCTTCCTCAAACCTTGTAAAGAAATCTGAGACACTCTCGTCTTTCTTTTGCTTACAAGCTGATAACTTATCCCAGTTCACCTTCATCGCTGGCATGAGAGTTTTCATGAGCGTAATGATTTTCTGAGGCAAATCCAAAATCAGCTGTTCAGGCTTGGCCCCACCAACGTGTAATGCATCAGCTGCTAGCAGTGCAGCCCAATCACCCCCTAATTCAACTGCGTGATCGGCTTGACGAATTTTAGCCCAAACTGGTTGCGGTACCACATTGCCAAACAACATGTCGATGTCGGCAATATTCATAATAGTAGCTTCCACCAGTTGTGATAACTCCTTATAATAACCAGCCGGATTTTTACGCGGATCAGGTAAGGATTGCTTCACTTGCAAAACTTCTGATCGTTTCCATGGAAGATGTATCCACACTCTTCGAAAATGCGGTAGCACTGCAGGGTTAGCAGCAGGGTCACCAGGCACCCACAGTGGCGGAACCTCTCTCATAGGATACTGACCAGGAACCGCTTTCCAGTTCTCAGTGGTATCATCCAATGATACCCGAGAATGTGCTGTGGGTCTGAATGCTAATAAGCGTTCCACGGCACGTCGTACATCGTCTCCTATAATCATACCGTTCGAAAAGTGACTCTGAAGTTCAATTATGTCGGACGGTACATTATCTATTTCATCATTATACCATTCTTCTCTCAAAAAGTTACACATCTCCTCAAATACGAATCTCTGCGTAGGCTCATTAAACTGAGAAAACGTATCAAAGACTACACGTGGAGTGTAATTAGCAGGATGTCTTATCCACCTATGTGCCATTGTTACTAACGTCTCTTTCTCCCTACCACTAGGGATCTGACTCCGTCTCTGAGGAGTTTCAGATGAATCAGACGAAAATAACGGACCAGAAAGAGGTGAATAAAGAGTAGCAACAGAGTTAGGAACACGCTTACGAACAGAAGGGGAAAGAAAAACAGGGGCAACAACACTAGAGGTGAAGGAAGGCATAGTAGGAACGGACAAGATAGTTGGAGTAGCAGAAACAACAGTCTGCGAAGGTACAGGTACAGGAGCAGTAGGAACAAGAACAGGTGGTGAAACAAACGTAGGGTTAACAGCGGGCTGGCCCGCAGCCACTGGAGCAACAAGAGGTACAACAGGAGGTACTACAGGAGCAACTACAGGAGCAGTAGCACCCTGTACATAAGGAGGTGGTGATTTCATCAAATATGATAACAAGGAATCCTCCCTCAAATCTTCTTCTTTCTTTTCTAGATTATTCGGTAAAACTGGGTAACATTTATCTATTTTCATGTGATGCAATCTAGTAGCGATTTCCATGTCTTTTTCTTCTTTGTCTTGCCTACATTCTTTTATAGCTTGCATTACAGGAACGAACTCTTGTTTTTGATTCTTTTTAAGTTGTTTGATTTCTTTCTGTTTGGCCTCTTTACGCCATATCCGAAAGGAATCAAACATAGCTGGCCTAGCTTTCTTTAAAAATAGTTTAGCCTCAAGATTATCTAAAATCGAAAGTTCAAAAGTTCCATGTGGTGGCCATCTAAGATCACCGTCTTTCTTTGTATAGCGGACCCAGTAATCATTATATATTATAGGACCCACCCCATGTCGACTATAAAGATCATGTATCGGAGTTCCAACTGGAGGTATCGGACACGAGTCCTCCAACCGAGAATCCATTGCGCAACATTTGAAAATACGAAACAAACCACTATGGCTAGGCATCGTGCACACTAACCTAGTATCAAACTTCAAGGATTACCGAAGCAATAAAACCTCGTGTAAGTCAAAACCCTCGGTTTTTGGCAATTGCAACTGTCAAATAATACTAAGGACTAATACTAAGAACCACAAATGCAATGGAACCATGCAATACAACAAAGCCTTAAGGCTACCACAAAGCTCGGAGAGCTAACCACAAAGCCTGAGGAGGCTATTACAAAGCTCAGTGAGCTATTACTACAAAGCCTTAAAGGCTAACCACAAAGCTTTCAAAAGCTAGAACAACCACTAAGGACTGGGAGCGACCCACAAATACTTAACTCAGAACTTCAATGGCGTCACCAGGAAGGCCCGTCTGTCGTCTCGCTTGTACATAAGGTCTACGCCGGGCGTCGAAGACAGGTCGACAGTCAGGGCATCGGTCCGTCGCAGCCGTCAGGAGGCGGGAATCTTCGCAGGGAAAAACTTCGGGCCACTTATTTCGACAACAGGATCGATGAAGCGGGGTGCACCTTCCCTCGGAGATTTCACACGAAGTTCCTCACGATCATCAGGCTTTGGACCGGTACCGCTGAAGTCGCCCCACGTTGGGCGCCAACTGAAGGACTGGACTTTTTAACAGTACCAGCGGTGCCAGGGAACAACACCTATAACCTTCATGGGATACCTGTTTCGGCGCACAAACTACAGAGACACGGGACACTTCCTTCGGCGTCAAAGATTCAAGGTTTATTTACTGCAGGGAACACAGAAGTCACAACAAGTACAACACGTGCAACTTGGGGAGACTGCTTCAAATTGGTTCTGTGGAGCGCTCCTTTTATACAGAATTTACTCATAGGACAACATGATACACAAAAGTTTACAACCTGGTTCCCATAATTATCCCCCAGAGGGGTCGCTTTGGTCCCTTTGGTACACATAAGGTCCGGAACATAAGTGCGGAAACATTTGGCGGTTCCCAACTGTAAAAACCTATCTTCCCAACATTAGTGAATTCCAATCGGCAGTAAAACAGATCGAAATAGGGACAAAGACAGGTGCAGAGGAAGATGGAGACAGTGGGGAGATCGAGAAGGGTGTAAAAGGGGAGGTATCAGGAAACACGAGATACAGGCATCAAAGGGACGTGCCTAATGAGATGCACGGCTGAGACAATAAACCGGTACGGCAGAAGCGGCTCAAGCGGGGCCATCTGCCTTACAGTATCATCCCCCTCATCGTAAAAGATATTTACAAAGAACATGTGTCTTCCACAAATATCTTGAGAGTCCCAGGGTAACGAAGCGGACAGTGTCCGTTCGCTGGCTACTTGAGGGCAAGAGACAAAATGGATGCCGTATCTAAGATGGAACCCGTGGGTACAGATGAAAAAACCACATATCAAACGAACGGTTTAAGTTAGCACAGCGAAACTGCGCATACTTACTAAACTCGTCATTTGCGGTTCTTAGATACCAGACTCGACCATATTCGTGCGAGTCGAAAACATCACTTATAATTGTCACGGAACCTCAGGGGCCTGCGGCAGATCTCTACGTGGAAGAGTTGATTCTGAAACACCTGCAGCCTAAAAGGCTCTCTAGCTATTTCTCTATTGAAAGAGCACATCGGGTCCCCGGAGGGCGCCCTATGCCGGGTGCCCCACCATGTCCGCTTATCGCTCAAGTCTTCAATTATAGAGACAGGGACATAATATTTCAGGTGGCACAAGCTAATCCTCCGCTCAAATTGGACAACAATGCGGTCACGTTCTTCCCCGACTTCACAGCAAAGGTCCAGGCCCAATGACGTAGCTTTCAGGCTTTGAGAAAATAGCTTTGTGAGCGGGAAGTGAAATATGCCATGCTCTTTCCAGCGAAACTGCGCATTGAATCAGATTGGAAGATGTGGTTCTTTTCCTCACCGGAAGACGCTTAGGCCTGGTTGGAAGGCTGGCGCAGGGTGGATGGCCCACGCAGAGGACAAACTGGTGGACTCCGACCCAACATCTCCTATCAGGAGAAAGCACAAGCAGAAGCCCACTCCCAGGTGGACATGAGAGAGATGGCGCGCCGAGGGTCACACCGATCCTCGAATTGGGGCAGACATGTACTGTTCACAGATAAGTGGCCTTTTGGGGTTAGAGAAAGGGGGGGGAATTGAATGTTGCTCATGACTGAAGGGCTACTGTAAGCCAAGAAATAGACTAAATATTTTTGCATGTGTATGACAAGCACCGCGGAGTAGAGTGGGGACATGAGGGATGCCGGAGGGCAGACCTTGATCACTGTATTGAGTAACACAGTGGATTCAGACAAAGGCGAGGGACTGAGAGCTGCCAGCCAGCACCTACACGGTACTGACAAAGTGGTCCCAAATGAACAATCAATACTTGCAAAATTTTGAACTCATACAAAAAATGTTTATAACACCATTGTTTTTAATCACAACGTGCAGTATACTGGCACAGGATCTTCGAAGTTCTCCCTCAGAGGAGCGTTGATGCCACCATTTTAGTCCAAGTCCACCGCAGTCGATCTTCTTCTCCGCATTTCCATACACAGCGGAGTCGTATTTCTGGGCGTCGCAGGTCTGTGAGGTGCTGGGACCTGCAGACTCCGTAAATCTAGGATCGCGAAAAGGTTAAAGACAGGATTATTGACGCATTAATGGCAAGGGCCAGGGAGCCTCGCTAGAGAGCAGCCATTCTCCTCGGCTGCTAGCCATGCCCCCCATTATGTACATTTCTGGCAGTATACTGCACGTTGTGATTAAAAACAATGGTGTTATAAACATTTTTTGTATGAGTTCAAAATTTTGCAATTATTGATTGTTCATTTGGGACCACTTTGTCAGTACCGCCTATCTGCCCAGGTCCCAGTGATTTCTTGGGTTAACCCGTGTTTATACAGCGCAGCCAGCACCTACAAACATTCTGGGGTGGAAAGAGGCACTCTGCCTAGTTGGGGTGTGGGTAGTTTTAAATCCACAGGCAGGGTGGCAAGGAGGGGGGAGGGATGGCAGTTTGGGAGGAGGGGTTTGGGGAGTTATGACTGTTTGAATATGCAACCCACAAATCCAGTATTGTTGTATTTCATTCCTGTTGAAAGCAACTTTACAGGGACGTTAGATGTAACTTGTGTTGCTGTCTATGTGTGCATCTGTTCAGGCCAATATGTGCATGGGGGTCACACCTCCGTATTATAAATACCATGCTATGGAGAGTTACAAGGGACTCAGTTCCAGGGGCATTGCCATCAGATGACGGGGGCTAGTATGGATACGTCACTCTCCGTACTGACCTGGAATGTGAATGGCATGGGAAACAAAATCAAAGGGGGAATAGTGCAGCAATCCTTGAAACGACAGGCCCCGACCTGGTGTTATTGCAAGAGACGCACATGGTGGGCAATAAATGTAAAACCCTTACACGTTGGGGTTACAAATTACTGGACCATGCTGAATACACCTCTGGATCGCGTGGGATGGGTATCCTGGTCAAAAAGAACCTGGCACTCACATAGACGCGTACGTGGGCAGACCCCCGGGGCAGGTTTGCGGTCCTGGATGCGCAATGGGGGGGAAAGGCGATTAATGTGGTTTCGGTGTACCTCCCACCGGCACTGGGTAGGGAGGTGCTGGTCAGCCTGGGGAAGATACTAGCTGTCCTTCCCATAGGCACCCTGATACTAAGAGGGACTTTCATATGACCATGGATAATCAGAGGGATAGATCTCCCCAGCGACCACAGTCCCGACCCCACACACACATGGAGGAATTCCCTTCAGCCATGGGTCTCACTGACGTGTGGCGTACACTCCAACCGGATGACATACAATATACTTATTACTTCAACGCTCACAAGAGTTTCTCCCGCATTGACTATTTCCTAACACATTCTGCATCCATTGGTCACTTCTGCAATCCCCACGCTCTACCAAGAGGCATATCAGATCATTCCCCAGTAAGGGTGGAATTCACAAATTTTGGTCGTCAGCCATGAGCCGCGATAGTTCTCAGCCCCTGGTTAGTGACAATTCCTGATACTAAGGAGGAACTACTCACCCAGACCACCAACTACTTCAAAGAAAATGTGGGATCTGTGGAATTGGTGCAGATAGTATGGGAGGCCTTTAAGGTAGTTGTCAAAGGCCATGCCCTGGCCCTTAAGGTAGGATATACTAGAAAAAGGCAATAGCAAATAGCCCACTTAGAAGGCGAGCTCCAAGTCTTAGAAGACGATAGTACCAATAACCCCTCAGTGGAGGCCAGGCACCGCCTGACGCTCAAACAAAAGGAGTATAGGATCCTGGTGAATGAACAGATGAAGGCCAAACTTCTCCATACTAAACATAGGCTATATTAATTGGGAGACAGGGCAGGTAAACTGCTAGCCTGGTTGGAGAGGAGGGAGAAGGGTGAGAGATAGGTGCTTTGGTTGACACTTAGGGACGGGTCACAGATTACACACCCAAAACATATAGTGGATGCATTCGCGGACCACCTGGAACAAATATACACCTCCTTCGCCTCATACACGGTGGAGGGCTCCTGTTTCCTCCTCTCGGACAGTGATTTGCCGACACTTTTTGATAGTGAAAGAGAGACCCTAGATGAGGACCTGACAGACCTCGAAATCCAGCAGGCCATGAGCAAAATTCAATCGGGAAAAGCAATGGGGCCTAATGGGATCCCTATATAATTCCTGAAAGGGGTTACTACCCAGCTGGCGCTTCATCTGCGGGCCATGTATGATGAGAGCTATGAGAAGGGGATCCTACCAGAGGATCAGCGATTAGCATCTATCGTTGTGATCCGAAAGCCGGAGAAACCCGCTGACAGTTGTGGATCCTATCTCACGCTTATTTCATCGTTAGTCCACCCAGATCAATCTGGCTTTATGCCAGGGAGAAGTACGGCGCTCAATATCCGTCGCCTTTACAATGTGCTCGCACGCCGTGAGTGTATTGAGGAAGACGCAGTGGTCCTATCCCTAGATGCCTCCATGGCATTCGATTCCTTCGAATGGCCATATTTAATCGAGGTACTAAAACATATGGGCCTTGGCCCGAAATTCATGGGGTGTGTGAAGCTGCTATATACAGATATTCGTGGGCAAGTTTGAGTAAATAACTACACATCTCAAATCTTCTCACTGAAAAGAGGCACCAGACAGGGGTGTCCTCTATCCCCCCTGATCTTCTCCTTAATGTTGGAGCCGCTAGCCTCCTGGGTCATACGAGACGTCATGGTAAGAGGGTTGAAGTGGGCGGAAGGGCATGATGACCGAATATCGCTATATGCTGATGACATATTGCTCGCCTCCCCCTATAGATCCTTACATGGGGTATTAAATATATTCACAAACTTCAGAAAATATAAGGGGTGTGCTATAAATTGGAGCAAGTCGATACTGTTTGTTCTCAGGGGTCAGGCTCCCCCGGGATGCAAGGTAAAGGTGACCACGGAGGGTTTGTGATACCTGGGGGTGTTTATAACCCCAGACTCCCAACTTTTTTACTACCAAAATCTGGCTACTCCTCTAGCCCCATTCCGTGCAGAAGTTAACGCTGGTGGTCTCTACCCCTGTCTCTAGTGGCTCGGGCAGCTCTTTTCGAGATGCTGGCCCTTCCACGATTCCTCTATATTCTTCAAAACTGTCCACACAAGTTCCTGGATGCATACTTTTCAGGGGTGGAGAATGAAGTCCGGACGCTGCGGTGGGAAGGGGGAGCCCTGCGCATAGCACTGAACAAGTTAACCAAGGGGTGGAACGACGAAGGCATTGCCCTCCCAGATATTATGCTCCACTACTGGGCCTCACAGCTGGTGGTAGTGAAGCATTAGATTTACCACTCCCCGATTGATCCATCCTACATGTTGGATGAATACCAAATGGGACGCGCTGGCTACTTGGGGGCACTGTACTCTTGGGCTCGGAAAGGACAATATCTCTGCCCCACAGCCCACACAGTGGCCATATGGCACCTGCCAAACTCCTGTCTTGGCTGGTCAAATGTCCTCACCAAAGCCACACCACTGTGGTTTACTCAAAAGCTGGAACTTTTATGTAATCAACCAGGGTTCGACAAGTGGGATACTATCGGGATCTCTACTATACGAGACCTGGTGCAGAGGGGTGCAATCCTTAAATTCAAAGACTTAAGAGAGAAATATGACATGGTCTAAGGGGAGGTATTGACCTCGGGTCGCTTCCCACGCCGCACAGCTCCTCCTGGGTGCCCATGTCTCCCCCCAGCTGCTGCCGAGGGTTTGCCGCCCCTGGTGACTGGTTGTACTGCGTACTGCTAATCCTTTCTTCTTCACATACTTGTCTTTCTGTAACTTGCCTCTTGTAACTTGCCTTTGTCACTTGTGTTTGGTTTTTACTTTTATACATTTTGTCTCCCAGCCTAGGCGCTCCTTTTTGCGCCACTGCCCTCTGTGCCCCCCACCCCCTGCATCAGCCTGGGATGACTCTTGGTGGCCCACATCGCTAGGCACAGCTCCGGAACCCACAGACCACGCACACAACCTGGGGGTCATCCTCGACTCCACCCTCTCCATGACCAGACAAGTCAACGCCATCTCCGCGTCCTGCTTCAACACCCTCCGAATGCTCCGCAGGATCTTTAAATGGATCCCCTCCCGACATGAGAAAAACCGTCACCCACGCCCTCATCACCCGCAGACTCGACTACGGGAACACCCTCTACTCAGGACCAACAACCAAGCTCCTGAGACGACTACAACGAATCCAGAACGCCTCTGCACGACTTATCCTCGATGTTCCCCGACGCAGCCACATCACACCCCACCTAAGAGGCCTGCACTGGCTCCCCGTCAACAAGAGGATCACCTTCAAACTCCTCATCCACGCACACAAAGTACTACACAACACCGGACCTACATACATCAACAACCGTCTCATCTTCCACACCCACACCCGAAGCCTCCGCTCCGCCAACCTCGCCCTCGCCACAGTTCCTCGTATCCGGAAAGCCACCACCGGCGGCAGATCCTTCTCCTACCTCGCCGCCAAGACCTGTAACACTCTCCCTACTAGCCTACGACAGACTCAGGACCTGCTGACCTTCAGAAGACTTCTCAAGACCTGGCTCTTCGATCAGTAGCAGCTGCCCCCCAGCGCCTTGAGACCCTCACGGGTATGTAGCACGCTTTAGAAATGCAGTGATTGATTGATTGGTTGATTTAGATACCTGCAAATCCGACACGCCGTCACCGCTGCTCTTCCGGATATGGGGGACTTGACGGATTCGACCCCTTGGAGGACAGACTACTAGATGGGCCGTTACTCACCAAAGCCATATCATTAACATATAAAAAGCTATGTAACAATCTACCCGATACGTTCTGTAAACTGCGGGAGAAGTAGCAGATGGACCTCAGGCCCATTGAGGATGAAGACTGGCATGCGGCACTAATGTCCCCCCGGGAGCCCGCCATTACCCTTCGTTACCAGCTTATTCAATTTAAAATCCTACATAGATCTTATCTGACCGGACTAACCCTAGTGAAATAGTCTCAAGCACAAGTTCGCTCTGTCTTTGGGGCTGCCAACAAGATGCAACCTTTTATTATATGATCTGGGAATGCCCAGGGGTACGACCATTATGGGAGTGGGCCACTGGTCATATTTATGAAGCCCTGGGAAAGGAACTCAGCCTTACGCCAAGATTGGGGCTCCTTAACATGTGATAACAGACTGACCTCACGGAGGTAGAACAACAAATGGCAACACTGGGATACACTCTAGTTAAACGGGAGATTGCAAGGTGGTGGGGGTAGCGGAGAGACCTTCACTTAGACTATGGGTTAGAGAATATGATAACTGCATGATAGCAGAAAAAGAAGTGTTTAAAGTATGAGGTTGTCCTAAGAAATGGGACAGAAAGTGGGGCAAGTGGAACGCCTATCAGGGTGACATCTGCATTTCCTCATCAGTAGAAATGGAATTGCAATGCACTGGAGAGCGACACATGACTTTGCTGTGATTGTAATTGATGTTTTCTCCCTAGGGTAGCTAATTGCTGTGTAAATAGCCAAACTGTCGACTGGATTATGTATGTAACTACGATTAAAGTGAAAACCAATAAAAACATTTTCTTTAAAAAAATATATATATATATATATTTTTTTATTTTTTTATTTATTGATTTTACACAAAAAAAAAATCAACAGTGGACACACAAAGTCCGACATTTGGGCATAACAGCCCCATACAACTGAACTGCATTATAACACTCTTTTATCCAGCCTGGTAAGTGCATGACAGCTATTTTATGTCACATCTTATACATTTTACCTTCTCACTGTTCTATCTGCTCTACTTGACCAGACAGGTAATCCACCAGGTAATGCCAATAGTCTTTAGGTCGAGTTCATATTGGTAGACCTTCTTCATACAGTTTGAGATTGTCCTTGCAGTATAACATGTCGCTTACCAATTGTTTTACTCGTGGAACCTTTTTGCCACCCCAACATAATGCTATGCTGCATTTGGCCATTAGTAGTGCCAGCACACAAAATTTGCGTTTTCTTGCTTTGACAGTCGGCAGTATATTCAGTAGGCACGATCTTATATGACATTGTATCTCAATACCCACTATCTTACTCAGCATCTCAGTAACTGCCACCCAAAACTGAGCCACCTCCCGACAATACCATGCCATATGTATAAAATCTGCATCCTCCATCCCGCACCGCTGACATCGTGAGTCGTCACGTAGACCATATTTGTGCAGGCGTTGAGGTGTATGGTAGGTATGATGTAAGTATTTAATGTGTATGAGCCTTAGGTTCCCGTTGGGAGGGAGTATTACAGTGATCGTACCTGCTGTGGCCCATTCTTCGTCAGTAATTGGCGTTTCCAAGCACAAATTCCATTTGTGAATCGCTTTGTCTGCAGTGTCACCTATTTCGGTCTGCAGTGTACTGTACAGTCTAGATACTAGATGACTGGAGTCGGAGGTGGTGATGAGCAGCTGCAGCGTCAGAAGAGTATCTGGCTCTGGTGGGTAGGTGGGGTAGTGTGCTCTCAGTGCACCCTGTAGTCTGTGGTATGTGAATCGAAATAGCAGGGATTGGTTTTGTATAAATGCGAGGTCATCTACCTTTTTAACTGTACCATCGTGATATAGGTCCCCTAGTGTATCAAATCCCACTTGTTTAAGGAGCTCCATTCCCACCTTCTCTTGCGTAACCGACAATGCCGGGTGGTGGTGTAGGGGCATTTCTGGCGCATATATCGGCTGCTTTCCCACTTTTCGCGCTATTGTCTGCCACGCTGCTCATGTAGTATCCACTGTGTTAATATCTTGTTTGTGTAATGGCGGTCTGACATGTGTCAGGATTGCATCCATTGGCACCGGCACTGCGTCTCCTTCTTCCACTGCCACATGCGTGAGGAATGGGACGTGATGATACCAGAAGTGTGCAAATTGTGCTTGCGCACATAAATAGTTCAGTAGGAAGTCTGGGACTTTAAATCCCCCTTTTGCATAAGGCAATGTCAGAGTGTGGAGGTCTATTCTGGCTGTTTTCCCTGCCCAGATCAGTTTCAAAGTTGCCGACTTTATCGCTTGGAATACAGGTTTCTGTGGCTTTATCGGGACGTTGGTAAATAGATAAAGCAGTTTCGGTAGGAGCACCATTTTAACTATGGCAATTCTATCTGCCATGGACAATGGTAATTGAATCCACCTAGTTATCTTCTGATCTAGCCCCTCTAATACCCTGCCGTAGTTTGTGCGGATTACCACTCCAGGGTCTCTATGGAACCATACTCCCAAGTATCTAACTGGGTCCGTTTGCCATTCTAATGGGTAGTCCAGAGTGGAGGGATGAGTGCTGTCGGTGAGGGGTATGGTACCCAAATTTGACAAACTCCCTTAGCAGCGGGTTCGGATCCTGCACATACAGCAGCACATCATCTGCGTACAGCGATATGTGGAGTGGTCTTTGGGGGAACTGCAGTGCTGAATAGTGGTGTTCCTGTCTAATTTTGCACGCCAATGGCTCTTTTGCGACAGCGAACAGCAGGGGGGAGAGTGGGCATCCCTGCCGCGTTCCTCTTTCAATATCTATGGGATCTGAAACATATTTATTGATCCTAATACGTGTTACGGGTTTCGTATATAGAAGTGTCACCCACTGCAGGAACATTGGTGGGAAACCCATTCTGCGCAATATCGTGTCCAGGTACACCCAAGCAATAGAGTCAAACGCTTTTGCAGCGTCTAACAGTACCGCCGCAGCATTCGTCTCTGGGGACAGGTAATGAGACAGTGCAAACAATGTTCTCGTGTTATGAGAAGTCGATCTAGTGGGTATAAAGCCTGATTGGTCTGGAAGGACTAGTCTCGTCATTAAAATTTGTAGTCGCGTTGCCAGAATTTTAGAAAGTATCTTGGTATCTACATTTATAAGTGAGAGTGGTCTATAGGAGTCGCATTTGGTTGGGTCTTTGTCTGGTTTTAACAGTGCAATGATCATGGCTTCTCTTAAGGAGTCTGGCAGTTTTCCCTTTTCATGCGCATCTCCCAGCATAGCCACCACATGTGCGGCCAGCAGGTCCACAAAAGCTTTATAAAATTCCCCCGTGAATCTGTCCGGGCCAGGTGCTTTACCATTTGGTAATGCTTTTATTATTTCTGTCACTTCCTCTACTGTGACTGGCTGGGAGAGGTATTGCCTCTGCGCATCTGATAACCAAGCCAGCGCCACCGTGTCACAATGGTTCGCTATTTCCTCAGCCGAGGCTGTTGTGGTGGCTTTATATAACTGCCCGAACATGTCTGAATGCCTCCAATATACCTTTTGTGTTATGCTGCAGTACACCACTTTCATCTCTCACTGTTTCCACCACTGTTGGAGGTTTCTGCGTGCAAATTTTTGCTGCTAGTGTGGCCCCAGGTCTACCTGCCTCCCCATATTGTCTTGCCACTTGCTTTTTGTGCACATAGTTCAGTTCTGTTTCTGCATCTTTTTTATAATCTGATAGTTCCAGCCTGATTGTCCCTAAAATTGCTGGGTCACGAGTCTCAGCGTACTGTAGTTCTAACCTCCTTATGACCGTTTCTCTTTTTTCCAATTGTTGCCGTAAGTCTTTTAATATACCAGCATTTGTGCTAATGCATACTCCTCTAATTGTGGCCTTAAAAGCCTCCCACAAGATACCTGGATCATCTGTGCTATCTACATTCAGTTCGAAATAGTCAGTTATGGCCTTACGTATCGTGGTACTATAACTTGTGTCCTGTAGGGCTTTTGCATTAAAACGCCAACTGAATGGGGGGGGGTACGTAGTTGGGCAACATAAGTGTAAGCAATACCGTATTATGATTCGACAGCGTCCTGGGGAGGTGGGACACTTCCACCATCCACTGTAACACCTCAGGAGAACCGAGCCAGTAGTCTATTCGTGACCAGCTGCCGTAGGCCGCTGTCGTGTGTGTTGCCTCACTTTGGTGTGGATGTGTCGTTCGCCAGAGGTCCACTAGTTGCCTTTCTAACATTATGTCTTGTAGTGTTTGCAGCGCTTTTCTGTGTGGTTCTGCTGATGATCCAGATCTATCAACAGTATAGTTTAGAGCCATATTAAAGTCACCACCCCAAATCACTGGGACATCTGGCAGGTCAGTCAATTTTGTCCAAATGGCGCTATAGAATTGGGGATCGTCAATATTTGGAGCATAAATGTTCACTAGGTTTAGTTTATGTCCCCTGAGAGTGCCAGTGACGATTACATATCTTCCTTCACTATCTGAGTGTACTTGTTCCAGTTTAAAATTTAACCCACGGCACATTAAAACTAGTACTCCTCTCGAATATGAGGAGTAGACAGCACCATAGGTCGCTTCCGCCCACCGATTACCAATATGTGTTTGTGCATGTGGAGCTATGTGCGTCTCCTGAAGATAAGCTATATCTACGTGTAGTCTCGTCAAATACGCTAGTACCTGCCTGATTTTCTTTGGGTTGTTTAAGCCCCGCACGTTCCAAGTTAGCAGTTTTAGGTTACCCGTGTTTTTTCCCTCTACCATATCTGAGCTCTGATTTCAACTTTTGCAAGGTGTGGACAGTGGTCCGGCATGTACTATGTGACAATTGTTGTATATATCTCGCAAAAAGCAATGCTCGTGTCTTACGGAATCTAGCAGTGTTTCTCAAATACAGTTCTACAAACCAACATTCCCCAACTTGTCCCTCCCCCCCCACCCACTTCAGCACCCCAATCATGCCAAAGACACACCCTATTCGGAACAACAACCAGAACAGTACTATTGTTGGGGGACACCCTATGTGGGGGTCCGCTCGGGTCACACGTCTACATCCAACATAGTGGATGTGGCCAGTATAATGCGTGTGGCGCTGGTATATTGTCGTTGCAGCCAGCGATATCACTTACCCACGGCGTCCTCAATGGCCGCGCACCAAACTATACAACTATATATCTACCACAAAAGACAGTGGTGAGCAACTGCTAAACATGACATTGTGTTATTTGGATGTGTGCGCTAGCTAGAGAATAGTTCCCACAAATTTTATGTATCACAGACATTTTGGGTGCAAGCTGTACTCCTCGTTACCGTGGCAGTCACTGAGTCCTTGCGTTTTAGTAGCACCCCGTACCACAGGCTCAGCGTGATAGGGCAGCGACTAACCCCCGCGGTCCACCATGCCATTTTCTACAATCATGTGCACTTCAGCCGCACTCCACTCAGTCTCAGGTGTGCACACTAATGTGGAGGAACCGTCCACCGCACCATCAATTCGGTTGTATGCCGATCACAAATCCAGTAGGCCGATACCCTGTAGCACGCACGGGATAATTTCGTAGATCTGTAGTCAGTGTATATCATGTTATGGGGAAAAATGAAAGCCATATCTTACCAACCACGTGGCACCTTCCATTCACTCTGAGTCTTGGTGTTGTTCCTGTCGCCTTTGCTCCCGTCGACGTTGCCCCATCCGTTTAATGTAGTCGTTGGCTTCCTTAGGAGTTTGGCATATCACTGTTTTGCCATCTTTGGTTATTTTCAGCCTGGCAGGATAGAGCATCGCGTAGGGAATCTCCATTTCTCTCAGTTTCTGTTTCACCACTGCGAATTCTTTCCGCGCCAATTGTACATTAATGGTGAAGTGCAATTTGTTGCATTAATGTTCGATGTCTCTTTTTTCCCGTGCCAATCTCAGGATCACGTCTCTGTCCCTATAGTTAAGTAGACGTGCCACTATCGGGCGCGGTGGTGCTCCCGGTTTCGGTGCCAGGGCCCTATGTGCACGTTCAACAATAAACACTGTCGATAGCTGTTCAGACCCAAATATTGTTCGCAGCAAGTCATCCACATACGGCTCCATCTTCCCGGTGTTGGTCGACTCAGGGACCCCCGCTATGCGTACATTATTGCGGCGGGATCTCGCTTCCAACTCTTCGGACTTGTTCTTTATAACTTCCAATACTCTGTCCATCTCAGTGCATTTTTGCGTCGTCGCATGTGATTCATCTTCCACAGCCGACAGTCTTGTCTCCGCTTCTTCTAGTCGCTCCCCGTGCTTGTCGAGTTTTGCCGCCATGTTATCGACTCTCTGTGTGATTGAGTCCAGTTTGCAGTGCACGTCTTGCAAGCTTTTGTGGATGGCTCTCAGTGTATGTTCCATGGTGTTTTGCGAATCTGTGTCTGTTTCCATTACATTATCAGCTGGCGCCGTGGCCCCTTTTGAAGACTTCCTGTTATCAAAGGGCAGTTTGGACTGCACTTTTTCCGGTTTTCCCATATTTCCTGCCAGGTACTCTATGGCCAGTGGAATCCGATGCGTTCGATTGTGTCGGGGGAGTTACTTCTAAGCACTATGTCCACCCCAAGCACTACACCTGCGTTTTTTAACCAGATGACTCCGGAAACATATAAAAGTTAGCAAGTACCTTGGGTGTCTGATGTCCAGTCGAACGCTTCAGTAGCGTGCAGGCAAAGGGCCACGCTTTATATAAATGTTCTTGTCCTGTTGGCTGGCTCGCTGTCCCCAGCTATGCTGCGCTGCTCAGTGCAGCACTGTGCAGAGTGCGGGCTCCCCGTGGGTGATCGTTGTAGTTTGCGCGCACCTTCTGGAATGGTCGGTGTCACTGCCCCGTTTTCGTGCCTTCTCGGGGCTCCGCCAGTGACGAAAATCCCCTCGTTACAGTGGCCAGGGCACCTCACAGCCAGTGCCCGTGTATATGTCTCCACGCAGTGTCTCACAGCATCACTTCGCCGGCCGCCTTCCCTGACTTTCCCGATTCTAGGGCGCCAGTCGCGCGCCCTCCACAGCCCTTACCAGAACATGGGCGCCGCCATATTGCGTTTCCAGGGCACCACTCGGTATAGCGCAGTCAGGATCCTGTAGGCGCGCTCTCCCCGTTTTGTACAGCTACCAGGGTGTTGTCTGTTGTGCTGCTATAGGGCACTCTCCCTCGTAGGGAAGCGGTAGCGTCACGTTTGTGCCGAGCTTCCGTAGATACCACACAGGCTGAGCCGCCGATCAGCGCATGAGTCTCTTCCACGCCACCCGATCCTCTCTTATCGGCTGAATTAGTCCACATCCGAGGCTGCACTATCAATGCAGTGTACACGTTTCACCAGGGCTGGATAGTACCACCCAACACTGACCTCCGACAGCCCGTCTCGTGGTTCTGCTCAGTCGGGTAGTGCGGCCAATCCCCCGCCTCGTCAGATGTACGGGGCCGCCATTTTAGTCGCGGTCAGACCGCATCCGCTCCGATCGCAAAGGCCGATCACGGGAACACCAACTTGTATTTTGGCAGTTCTTGCAGCTCATCACGTTCCCCACATCTTCCGATTCCGTTACAGCCTGCTTTCGTTCGTGTAGCTACCAGTTAGCCGCTATTTTTACCCGTTTGTTGATACTGGCCGGCAGAGCTATCTCAAGAGGCAGCCATTCCGCTGTGCACCCTCTAGCGCCCCCAAAATATATATATATTTTTATTACATTTTACCCCTTTTTCTTTGGTGAGGTGCCCTTCACAGGAAAATATACAAAATTGAAAAGGAAAAACATTACAAGGTTATGATACAATCAGATCCAATAAAATTACAGATCAAAAGCAAAAAAAGAAACAATTGTGTAGTCAATTATGGACTGGGTAGTTTAGACAATATAATAATCATTCATGCTAAACAATACATTTAATAAAAATTTGGACACTTAATTTTCGAACCTACAAACACACAAGACCCGCTCATTGTAGAGCAATTAGGATAAACATTTAAACACTATATATCCTGCATTTACTAAATCCATTCAGAGATTGGGGCCCAGATTTTAAGGCCCATAGCCCTTTTTCTTCAACCTTTGGTTTTGTAAATTGACATCTCTAAATTATAGGTTGCTAGTAGTCTTGATCGCCAATTGATAAAGTTGGGGGGGTCCGGGCTAATCCATTCATTAGTTATACATGCACGTACCAGCGCCATGGCAGTAAATAAGAAAGCAGTTAGGGCTCTGGTTCTTAAATTGCATTCCCTATCATGGCCTACGCCCATAATTACTAATTCCTTAGTAATGTTAATCGGAGCACCCAGATTTAAACTCAAGAAGTTCTTAACTTCTTGGAAAAAAGGCGTTAGTCTAGGACAAGAGAAAAACATATGAGCCGAATCTGCTGCCCATAAACCATACCTGTTTCACTTGTCCCCCGTTGTGGCACCCCATTTAGCAATTTTACCAGGAGTATAATTCAGATCAAAAAGAGACATATAGTGCTGATTTCTTAATCTTCCAGTCACTAGAATGTGGTTCCCCAAAATCTGAGATTTTTCTATATCTATACCAAGAACTCCTAATTTGTTTGCCCATTTAAAAATCCACAAACCAATATCTTCAGGGAATGTTTCCATAATTAATTGATAAAGCTGTCCTATAGGGTTTTTTTCCCTCACTTTTTCAACCAATGGTATTCTGGCAAACTGAAGTGCTGATCCTGACCCCTCCCGACCCAAAAAACTATGAATCTGCAAATATTTAAAAAAATCTTGTTTACCTAAACCAAATTTCTCCTGTATCTCTAAAAAAGATAACAGTTGACCCTTAGTAAACAAATCCCCCACACACATTAGATTCTTTGAGGCCCATCTAAATGTGATTTGGTCCCGAAAGATTATAGGAAGCAGACCGGATGCTGAGAAGGGGGTATAAGCGTTTAAATTAGGCACATGCAGCCTGCGCTTAGTTTGTTTCCAGATAGTAAAAGCCGCCTTAAGTATCTTAAACTTAGTCTTCGTGTAGTAACTAGGCTCTACTATCCTGACTAGGCATCCATTAGCCTTATCCCCCAACCCACATGCATAGATAGATGGCCTATTAAATGAGGGAATCTCAGCTTTGACCCCAACTAACAGTGTACCCATATATTGCAGTGTAGCAGCCCAATCATATACCATAAAATATGGAATACCCCAACCCCCATGATCCCTTGAAAGAACCATCCTTTTAAATTACCGTCTGGATTTCCGATACCCACAAATAAATCTAGAGCAAATCCGCTCTAGCTTAATGAAGCAGGAAGAGGAAAATTTGAGGCAAATTATCCCAAACATGTAGAGAAACTTAGGGAGGATCAGCATGTGTAGAACATTACACCTCCCATGAAGAGAAAGATGCAGATGATCGAGTCTTTCCAATGTCGAATTCACCTTTTCCATTACCGGAGTGATATTCATATCGGGGATCTGATCCACTTCAGATGTAATTTTAATTCCCAGGTATGTTGGTTCAGAGACAATTGGTAACATTGCCGGGGGTTCAGGGCCAGAATAAAGTATATGGGGTTTTTCTACATTTAATTTATACCTGCAAAATCTACCAAATTGCGCAGCCAGAGATTTAATGGTAGTGAATGCTAATACCGTATCGGCAGTGAGTACCACAATATCATCGGCATATGCCAATTCTCTATATTCAAGATTATGAAAACTGACTGGCTTAATATTTGGACTCAGGTTTAATTTGTTAAGGAATAAATCAATATACAATGCAAATAGGAAGGGTGAACATGGGCACCCCTGCCTGGTGCCTCTGCTTATACATCCTGCTCGGCGATCTGAACTACCATCTGGAAAACAACAACGACAGCAACTCCTCCAACCTGGTCAACAACCTCGCCACCCTCGGACTGAAACAGATCATCCCAACCCCGACCCACATCGCCGGCCACGCGCTCGATGTCATCTTCTCTTCCAGCCCACACGTTGCCTTGAGCCACTATTCCAAGCTCACCTGGACCGACCACCACTGCGTCCACTTCACCTTCCAGAAACCCGTCACACACACCGCATCCCACAGATCCCCCGCCGACGCTGGGGCAAAGTCACCAAGGACCTACTAGAAACACACCTCGCACTCAACCCACCGACCAGCCCCACCGACCCCGAGGATGGGGCCCGCACCCTCAGATTCTGGATGCAAGACTGCGCCAACACCTTAGCACCAGTGAGACAACCCACCGACAGAGACACCAGCCAGAGAGCCAGCTGGTTCCCCCTGGAGCTCCTGGCCTCCAAGCGCACCTGCCGGAAACTTGAAAACATCTGGCTCAGCGATAGAACGCCCGCCAACCACGCAGCCACAAAGACACCATTCGCAACCATCACCACCTCATCAGGTCCACCAAAAGAGCCTCATTCAAAGACCGCCTCGACAACAACGCCCACAACAGCAAAGAGCGCTTCAACATCGTGAAAGAACTCTCCAATCCTAGCTCCTGCACCAAACACATTCCGCCTTCACAAGCCCTGTGCGACACCCTCTGGTTGAACCCTACGGACCCCCCCACGATGAACACTCCGAACCACACCGACCACGACCTTTTGACCACATGGACCAACGTGAGCACCAAAGACATAATCAAGACCATGAGCACCATCCACTCAGGCTCCCCGTCTGATCCTCTTCCCCACCACATCGTCAACAAAGTCGACAGCCTCATCGCACCCCACCTGCGTAACATCATCAACCTCTCCTTCGAGACTGCTACCTTCCCTGAGAGCTGGAAGCACGCAGAGATCAACGCCCTAATAAAGAAACCCGAGCGACCTCAAGAACTTCCGGCCCGTCTCCCTGCTCCCATTCCCAGCGAAAGTCATCGAAAAGATCACCCGCTACCTAGAAGACAACAACATCCTGGACCCTCCCAGTCAGGCTTCCGCAGTGACCACAGCACGAGACCGCCCTCAGCGCCGCCACAGACGACATCAGAATCCTACTCGACAATGGCGAGACAGCAGCCCTCATCGTCCTGGATCTCTCCGCCGCCTTCGACACCGTCTGCCACCACACACTACGCACAAGCCTCCATGATGCAGGGATCCGAGACAAGGTCCTGGATTGGACCACCTCCTTCCTCTCCGACAGAACCCAGAGAGTCCGCCTCCCCTCGTTCCAATCCGGAACCACCAAAACCATCTGCGGCGTCCCGCAGGGATCCTTCCTCAGCCCGACGCTGTTCAACGTCTACATGGCTCCCCTCACTCGCATCGCCAGACTACACGACCATAACATAATCTCCTACGCTGACGACACCCAGCTGATCCTCTCCCTCACCAAGGACCCCCTCACTGCCAAATCCAACCTGCACCAGGGTATGAAGGCCATCGCCGATTGGATGGAGGCTAGCTGGCTCAAGCTGAACACGGACAAGAAGGAGATCCTCATCCTTGGGCCCAACCCCCCAGCGTGGGACGATTCCTGGTGGCCAACATCACTGGGAACCCCCCGGCACCAACCAACCACGCACGCAACCTAGGAGTCATCCTCGATTCAAAGCTCAGCATGACCAACCAAGTCAACACAGTCTCCTACTCCTGCTTCCACACCCTCCGTATGCTCTGCAAGATCTATAGATGGATCCCGGCGGACACACGAAAAACCGTCACCCACGCCCTCGTCAGCAGTCGACTCGACTACGGAAACGCCCTCTACACCGGAGCCCCGTCCAAACTCATCAACAGACTCCAAAGAATCCAGAACGCCTCCGCACGCCTGCTCCTAGACGTCCCACGCCGAGACCACATCACCCCGCACCTGAGAGACCTGCACTGGTTCCCCGTCGACAAAAGAATCACCTTTAAACTCATGATCCCCGGACACAAGGCACTCCACAAGACCGGCCCAGCCTATCTCAACAGCCAACTCTCCTTCTACGCACCCAACAGGAAACCCCGCTCCGCCGACCTGTCCCTGGCTGCCGTCCCGCGCATCCACAGAACCACTTCAGGTGGCAAATCCTTCTCCCACCGCGCCGCCAAGACCTGGAACACCCTCCCCTTCCACCTACGACAGACAGCAGACCTCCTGGCCTTCAGAAGACTGCTCAAGACCTGGCTCTTTGACCACTAGCTGCAGCTCCTCCCCCCCCAGCGCCTTGAGACCCTAGTGGGTAAGTAGTGCGCTTTACATATCCCCTGATTGATTGATTGATTGATACTAAACGGGCTTGACTCCTGTCTGGAAATCCGTATGGATGCTTCTGGTCGTAAGTATAACACCTGCACTGCTTGAATAAATTCACAGCAGAATCCCTTCCACCGCATGACTTCCCACAAAAACTGCCAAGAGACCCTGTTGAACGCTTTCTCGGCATCCAAAAGGATCACCCCCAACGGGGATTCGGTAGCCTGTGCCCAATCAAGCAAAGCTATTACTCTTCTTACATTATCAGCAGTATCCCTACCCGGGATAAACCCATGCTGAAAATTGGAAACTAAGGGAGTAATAACCATCCCTAAGCAGTGGGCCAGGATTTTTGAAACAATTTTGCTATCAGACTTAATGAGCGAGATAGACCTGTACGAATAAGGATACAGCTCCTTTTTTTTTTTTAAAGACAATTATGGTGGTTTTACGCCAATAATCCGGTACCGAGACACGTTGAGCAGACAGAAACAATAACATTAATTCCTGCTGAAGCGTGTGTCGAAATGTCTTAAAAAATTCCAGAGGAATACCATCTGGGCCTACCGCTTTACCCGTAGCCAAAGACAGTATTGCTCCCTCCACTTCATCCCAGGTTATAGCTGCGGCTAAGTTGTCATTCTGATCTTGAGTAATCCTATTAGTTGCTATTCCACGTCTAAAATCCTGCATCATATCTTCTACACCGATTGTCTCTTCTTCTGTATATAAATGATGATAATACCTGCTAAAAACACCCAGAACTTCGACAGGGGTGTCCTGAATCTGATCTAGATGATCCTGATTTTTATGGATTCGGTTGGCTACTTCCCTTTGCTGTAGTCTTTTTGCTAACACCCTACCGGTATTTTCCCCAACTTCATATACTTGAGTCCTATAAAGGACAGCTTTAGCGGCTACCCTCATAGCAAAATATTGATGAATCTTCATTTTTAAAACAGCAATAGATTTAAGGGTAGCCTCGCTATCTTTTTGCCAAATTATCTCCCCCATAAGACCTATTTCTAAAATTCTTAACATGATCTATCCAGCCTTTAATTTCCACCTGAATTTTCCGTTGTTTAGCTATAGAGTAACTAAGTGTTTCGCCCCGGACACCGGCCTTGAAAGCATCCCATACAATAGGGTCAGAGGCTGTACCTCTCCTAATTCCCATAAATTCTTCAATCCAGTTACCCATATATTAACAATAATCGGGATCCAGCAAGAGTTTATATTCAAATGTCCAAGCCTTTCGTTGATTCTTAGGAGTAATAACAAGTTCTAAGACTACCGGGTTGTGGCCTGAGATGATCCTGGGAATAATTTCTATCAGAGCATTCGATAATTTTTCAGCTGAGATAAAAAAATAATCTAAATGTACACGTTTTTTATGTGGTACTGAATAGAAAGTAGCTCCAAAGTCACCCCTCTTATGGGTATACCATACGTCCACCAACCCTAATTCTCTGACCAAGCCTTGGGTGGCTTTAAAGACCTTAGTTTTTTTACCTACATTTGGGAGATTACTTGTTATATCAAAGCAACTCTCTAAATGTAAATTAAAATCTCCACAGAGGATCAAAGGGTATGGCCATAAAGCTAATTTGACACTCAAATAAAACATAACTTCTGGATCATCTAAGTTAGAGCCATAAATGGAACATATCGTCAGTGGGGAACCATTAATTTGAGTCTCAACAAGGGCCCATCTCCCAAGAGTGTCCTCCTTACCCGTTTACTATCATCCAAACCATACTTTATCAGAATCGCCACCCCCCTGGTAGTTATACTCTGCCTATTACAAGCAAGTTTTTCCATGCCCAGATCTTTCAACCAACTTCGATTGTTCCAAGGGATATGGGTGTCTTGTATACAAAGCACATCAATGCGCATAGCCTGCAAAATTTGAGCCATGATACCCCTTTTTCTCTTATCATTTAAACCGCATATGTTCCATGACCATATATGCAATTTACAAACCATCATTGTAGCTAAACATTATCGATACTAATCTACCCAGCCTAAACCCAAGACTACCTATTGTCACTCCACGAAAAGAAAAAGTTATAGTCTTTCATATTGAGAACAGTACCATTACCTGAATGTATTCCAAACAATGAACTCCAGCTGTGCATCCCCCAACTCCCCCACTTTCCCCCACCCCAAACTCACCCAAACCTCCCACCTCCCCATCCCCCCTCCCCACCCAAATGAGGCATAAGGACCTAGTCCTCTGTGATGGGAAGCGGATAAAAGAACGCTCTGCCGTCCCCCCGATACAAATACATAAGTAAAAAGAAGAAGGAAAAAAAACACTTGTTACTCTCCTTGCATCAGCAAAAGGAAAAGGAGTCAAAAATGTTTTTCTTTTTAATAAATAAATAGAAAATGAGAAAAGAGGGCAATACACATATCAAACAATCCCAGAGGGGATGACTAAATATTATCTATCTCTATATATATGTTAGCCCTATTATCCCCCATTCCCCTTCAGATTGAGTTAAAAAATTCCTTAGCTACATTTTTGGATGTGAAAAACTGCGAGTACCTCTTATAGATAATTTTCAATTTAGCAGGGTTAAATAAGAAGGCCTGTGTCCCCTTTTCCTGAAATAAGGGGATCATTTGGTGCAAATGCCACCACTTTTGCACTGTCGCCTGACAAAAGTCAGGACAAACAAAAAATTCACATCCTTTTCCCTCTCTCTTTCTGTCTGGTCGTGCCAAACCAAAGATTGCTTCCCTGGACAGAAAATTATTAAGGCTAATCAAAATTGCTCTGGGCATCTCAGTTGAGCCACCAGCTCTGGTCTGCAAATTAAATGGAAACCTGTGAGCTCTCTGGAGCTCCACATTCCAGTCCCATTGCATAAGCTCTGGAAAGGCTTCAGAGAAATGTTCAATTACAAACTGCTGTGTGTCTTTGCCTTCCAGTCCTTCAGGTATTCCCAGGATCCGTAAATTGTTCTTTCTGGAGCGATTTTCCAATTCCGTCAGCTTCCACATTGTATCATCTTTCAAGCACTGCAAGGATGCAATAGTGGCCTTATGCTGAACTGTTTCATCCGCCAGTACTGAAACTTGGGCATCGGCTTCCCCAATTCTTGCTGAGAATTCTGTGCAGGTCTTTGCTACTCGAAGCACGGTATTTTGTAGTTTTCGCATGGCGCCCTGAGTTCAGAACCCTTCTGCCCTTGTCTCCTCTCTATGGGCCATCATAGTTTGATAAATGGTGGAGAGGTTAATTTCTCCTTGTACTGGCATTTCTAAGCCTTCAGCTTCTCTCGATTTCATTCTTTGTTCCACATCGCAACCAGATTGAGGAGAGAACAAAGAGTCCCAAACTAATGATCCAGCAAGACCAGCAGAGCCTTTTTCCAGTGGGTGATATAACAGTCCCCTTATTCATCTCATCATCATCCAACAGTTGACTGCTTATATAACTATTGCCATCTGCCCACTCTCTCCCAAGACTCTCATTTTCAGAAGAATAAGAGGGGTCTGACATGGAATAGAACTAATCGCCCGAGTCTACATCTCTAACCCCCTGTTTAAACCGTTGCTCCATAGCCCATACCCCCAAAGTTTCCTCTCCCCTTTCCAAATGATTACCTGCATGTTATTTAATTTCTCCAAGACCTGTTTAGCCTCTTTAACCTCTGAAAAATCGAGCAAAGGCAGAGCATCTGCAGCACATATAATAGGTTCCTTTTTTGGTGTTGCCTCACTAATAATCAAACTCCCCTCTGGGACCTGCTCGCTCTTGGATGCCAAGGATTGTATGGATCCTGCCTTCCCCACCACAGAACCAATACTATAAAAATTGCCGCTATTGTCCACTAAACTGCTTTGAATAGTCCCAGTATCACCGCTCTCTACACCCACAGTTATCTCGGTAGCAAGATCAGTACTGTGTGCTGGGAGAGGTAGCGGTTTAGTAGCAGCAACAATGATGCTTATTATAATTTTGTTACAGACTTCCAACACAGCACTCACCTCCTCGTCCGCCGGGCTCTTCACTTTTTTCAATTGCTTTTTGAAGAGGCCCGGGACCGTTAGATGTTTTCGAGTGATGCTGCCTCCTTTCCGCCCCGGATCTGGGGAGGAACCAATAGCCCCGCGGCGTGCTCCTCCATCGCTGCTTTTTTCGAAGCCAGCCTTCGTCAGGCTATCAATAGAGGGGGCTGCTGGCATAGCCATTGGGGCCTGGGTCTCGGAGCCCCTGCAACATTTTTCGGGGCCATTGCAGAAGCTGACGAGCACAGGGAGAGCTCTGAGCGCAACTGACACGCAGAGCCAGCCCAGGGCCAGCTCAAAAGACGGGCACGCCACAGACTCCAGGCCCAGACAAGTACGATTTTTCGAGTATGCAGGAGCCGAGATTGCCAGATCATTCCTTATTATTTTAAATCTGAATTGTCCAAATCATCATCCTGGCTTTCTCAGCCAAATAAGAAGTACAGCAGGGGGAAGGGAGGTTACACCGGGAGAGCGTCCGCAAGCAGCTTACTCAGCCGAGTGACCGGCCGCCATCTTGCCTCCGAATAAAAATATTTTTAACAACAGAAATGTACATAATGTATCTCTATGTTTGCTGATGTCTGTCTCTCTGCAGCAATCCTAGGAGGCTGGTCTGACTGGACTCCGCTCAAGTATACCTGAATAAAATATATTTGGTTTGTACTTTCTAGTGTCTGACCAACTCTTCAATTGTATGGACGGCTGAGAGGTGGTCACGAGTGACCCAGGTGGGCCTAATCAGGTCACTTCCTTCAGCGCTTTGATGCCTTTTGTCTAATGTGCTTTAGAAATACCACAAATACAAATACAGAAGTACTTTCCATCCTAGTGACCTGCAGAAGGAATTTCACATTGGACCACAGACTGCTACCCCGTCCCCTTGAGAGTGTGCATGACTGAAGCACTACTCTGTGGGATCCTTCTGTTTAGCACCTCCTCTCAGTTAACACCACATGTTACACACATCGTCCAGAATATTCACATATGAGACACACCACCACTTCCCTGGATGGTGCTCCATCAGGTTCCTGCAGGCATTCAAACAATTCTTAACCCATCCACCCCTTGGATCTTTCCTGTCATGTGTGGTGATTTCCCTCTTAGAACTCATCAACTCTGGTACCTTGTATTGGGCTCACAAACATGTATGTACACAAATTCACATACATTTTCAACTGTGGCGAATCGCATAACCTGTTGTGGCATGTCATGTTATGTTATGTTATGCCATGTTTTGCCGTTGGCTGTGGTTTGATACAGCGATTTGCATAACAGGCATTCATTGTGACCTTGTCCTGAGGATTCCATCACTGATCTGAATTATCAGTAGTGTTTAAGTGGTCCATTCACTGCTTTCATGTTTAAGGTTGTATCTGTGTCATCATGGTTAGTAGTGTCAATAGCGAGAGGTCTTTACCAATTCAGATACATGCCCTCTGGGAGGGCTTATATTTTAATGGACTGACTGTGATGTTGGAATAATAGTCTTCTGTGTTAGGGTGAAAATATGTATTGTTTTTGTGAAAAGTGGGTGGAAAAGTGGGCTGCTGTTGCAAACTCAGTGAGTTCAAATTATATTGTACTTCAGAGCTCTGTGCTTTGTTCTTTCAAATGTATTCCCCTGGCTGGTGTGATTGTTTGCTATTCAGGTTAGTACAGTTGTGGGCTTGGTGAAGAACAACCATATAGACTATCTGAACAGTATTGAGTATGAGGTTAATGTTCTTCTAATACATCTGTAAATGCGAGCTTGCTGACACCATACTACATGAAGTATTGGAGCTGTGTTGAATGCTTCCACAGCGTACTGTCTAATGTGCTGTGCTTAAACTTTATATTGTTGCTTGGAGGAGGTGCTGTTGTGAGCACGATGATACTCAACTATATGACGTATGCAGGAAGATACTTTCTTTTACTTATTCTTTTGTGACATGTATTTCAGTAGCTTTTACAAAGACTATGTTTATGCTATAATGTAGTTATTTGTACACAAAAAGCTGAGTTATAGGAGATACATTTGTGTCAGGGGTTAGAAATTACCTTCCCTTTGAACACAATAATCTTAAAAACTTATAACCTTTGTGCATCTAAAGGTAATCTTGGATGAGGAGATGGGTTTTCCACTAGTTGAAGAGACTACCTGTATCTTTTGTTCAATGATCATTTTTAAATAAGGCCATAACCGTCACTCACACAAGGTGACATACTTCATCATCGAGCTGCTACATCCTCAAGGATGAACTTCAAGATGGACCTTATTCCGGTTCTTTTATTTATTTATCTAGATGAGCATAGTTGTTACTGCTGTTACTTTTCTTAAAATAGTTGGTCGGTTATGAGATTGTGTAGTGGTGGGCATAGAGTGGACGGTCTCCCCTCTTAAAAAAGATTAAAGAGCATCGGTAATGCCAATTTCTGACGCTTCCCGTTATAAGCAAACTAGACCAATTGGCGCTGCCAATACTTGTTTAAAGTAGTCTTCAATGTCTGTCAAGATTGACGTTGTATCTTCCACATTTCTGCTACAATTTTCCTAGCTTCCTAGCTTTTACTAGGTGGCAATGAAATGCAGCAGATTTGTGTTGTGTAAAAGTGGCTCTGTTTTCTTAGATGGAATGCTGCTTTCAGAGTAGGACGAATGATAAACCTGCCCAAGGCAACACCGAAAAGCTTATATGGTTGGGTGAAACGAAGATATTGAGGACAAGCAAAAATGAGAGCAAAGCAACTGACACTGACACACAAGCCTTCCAATCTTGAGCAAGATTTGGCTATGTGATGTATTGAATACACTGTTGTCTGCAACAGGCAGGTGGAGCTGTCGGAAGCGAGAACATAAAAATGAAGGTGGGCTCTAGGACCGTGCCTATTTTAACAATTATTCAACATTCTTCTGCTTAATTTCCTGTTGAATCTGGTAAAAAGCTTTTATCAGGATTTGGTACCCTATAGGAGAAAGCTAAACTCTCTTTAGTTGTCTGAGATTATATTTGGAATTACATAAATCATATCATACAGTATTTTACAGCACCCCCTGATGTCAATCCTAGTGTTCCTGGATCTATATGGAAATTTGTAACAAAAATCACTGAAACAGCAGGTTTTCCTAATTAATAAAAGTTGATATTACTCACAATACTTGAATTTTTAGCCCTGATCCTGTCCCTAATAAGAAAAATCATGAGCCATATGTCGAATCTACATGCCTTTTTTTAGATGTGAGAAAAGGGGTCGGTAGTGGTGTTCCCCAGAGGGGACTAACCACACAATCACAGGAATAGTAAAAAAGCTACTTGTCACTGGACACTAGTACAACGGTATTTACACAATATAAGCGGAGTGCTACAGGAACCCACGTCACTCACTACCAAGGGTGACTATATGTAAATCAAAAGATTTAACAATCACAAATAAAACAGAATTGGGTCAAGTGTGCACCATCCTAAATTTAGTAACAGAGCGGTGACGTATTAATCACAATATCTCTAAACACATGTTATTCAGCACATATGTATCCCTCAATTTCCCTTTCTTGAAACAGGTGAGTCAAATCAATGTTCCTTTTTTGGAAACCGTTGTTCCGTTTATTCAAAGAATTATCATCACAATGGAAACAGCCGACACGTGTTTCGTTAGTACAAGTAAGTACCACAACTTCCTCAAGGCTGAAAAGACAGGTTTAGAGTGTAATAGGATGATAAACATGAAAAGTAAAGAGCGTCCTGGTCCAATAAGACCTCAATAGGGCGTATGATTCGAAATGCCGTAAATTATCGATGTTAGCACAGAGTAGGAGAAAATCTACTGGCGTCAAAACATTGGCTTGATGGATAGATTGTCCACTGGTTGAAATGAGATCGAAAAAGTTCAAAGCGATCAGAACGAGTTATGAAGGCAACAACACCGTGGACATATCTGGTGAAATCTCAGCAAAAAGAACAGGTAGGTGCTGAAAAATTGAAGTGTATCCATGGTAAGAAGTAAGTACCACGGAACTCAAATGTAGAAAAAGGTCCGCATGGTTGTCGCGTTACCATGCGGACCCTTTTCTACATTTGAGTTCCGTGGTACTTACTTCTTACCATGGATACACTTTGAAGACTGATTCCTTGTGTTACTGAATTGGCTTTTGGCTTCAATTTTTCAGCACCTACCTGTTCTTTTAGCTGAGATTTCACCCGATATGTCCATGGTTTAGTCTCTAAGAACTATTTTCTTCAATGAGTTTCGCTTACTGCTGGAGGGCAGGAGGGTCTCTCGTGCGCAGTTGTGACCACCTGCTTGTTTATTTATGGACTCATAGCAAATGGGGAGCTCTTCAGGGGCCATGGAAGACAGAAGGGGGCAACTCAGCGATGCCTTCAAGCATTTGGAATGCAATAGGTCTTGCATTTGCGAAAGTTTAAGCTATTGGCATTGTAAATGGCAATACCTTTTATTTATGTTTCAAAAACCAAAACATAAATAAAAGGCATTGTCATTTACAATGCCAATAGCTCAAACTCGCGTAAATGTGAGACCTATTGCATTACAGATGCTTGTTATGTTGTGTCTGTGATACTGTGTCTACAGGAACTGATCAGCTAGCTTGATCGGATGACCAACTGCAGTCAAAGTCTGTTTAAAAATTGCAGGTCATGTCCTGCATCCCAGAAAGTCACCACCCACTTTAATGCATCCAAGGAATATTACTTTACTTGGTTGACTTTGAATAACAATAGCGGAACTTCTTGGGCTATAGGGATCTGGTGGTATTCTCCTTACAAACACACCTACACTGTTAGACATCCAGATGCCTGTTGCTATGCCTCTTGACTTACTTGTGCAGATGCTTTTATTAGTATGAAACCTGAATTCAAAACAGCAAAAGAAAAAATCCCATTGCGAAAAATAAAACAGCGGAACACAATCTGATCTGGCTCATCCCTTGAGGAATTTCCCATGTCGTCACAGAAATATATTGATAAGAGGCACCCGTTCTTCATTTGACCTGCATACACACTTTTGATCACTTCATGTCCTGAGCATGTGAATCTCCTCAGTCACTGACTAGTTCAGAACATCACTGAGCCATTCATAGCTGAACTTGCTGCTTCCGACACTCAAGACAGTGTTTCTGGTCACTATTACATTGGCACTTCATGTGAGTAAGCATGAAACTATTTGTGTTACTCTCCCGTACACACCTTTTTCCCCAAACAAGCTGATTCTATGGAAAAGAGCATCCTTTTTGCCTAAAGTTGTGATGCAGTTTCATGTTGGTCAACACATCACCTTGCCAGTGTTCAATGCTCCGTCACACCCCTCTAAAGAAGGAAAAGGGATTCCTTGTTTGGACCCCAAGAGAGCACTCAGATTTTATTATGATTGTGACAGAGAATACCTGGTGGACGATCAGTTCAAGTTCTTTGTAGGGTTCTCTGGGGTAAAAAAAGGCAAGGTCTTACAGAAAAGAACCATCTCCCGCTGAATCGTGCTTTGCATTAAGCTTTTATGCACTGTCTAAAAAGCATCCTCTGGAATGACTGCATGCTTTTTCTACCAGGGCCAAAGCTGCTACCATTGCGTTGGCGAGTGGAGTCCATGTCCTGGACATCTGCCAGGCATCTACCTGGGGGTCCATCCATACTATCATGAAACTTATTGTCTGATCAGCCTGGTTCGTTGAGAGGGGCATTTTGCCCACTCGGTCCTGCAGGATATTCTGGTTTGAGGCCATTCACAGACCCATATCCAAATAGGTACTGTTTTGATATCCATTCAAAAGGTAAAGAATCTGCGGCTAAAAGCTTCTATCAGAAGAACAAATTACTTACCTTTGGTAATGGTTTTTCTGATAGAGACTCTTTCTAGCTGCAGATTCCTCACAAACCGTCTCACCCTCCCCCTTCTGAAATTAAACTCTGTCCATTATTACGATCCAAAGTCTAGGAGTGTGCACGCTGCTCACAACTAATATGCTATTGAGTCTCTGCATCTGGGGGCGCAGACAGACTTGAAAGCAACTGATGTCAGTGGGTGGGAGTGGCACTTCTCTAGGCTACGAAGAGAACGGTGTCAATGTGGCAGCACACAGTGCCATCTATTAGCATGCAGAGGCATTGCTGAAAAGTTGACAGAACCAGTCTGACACCTGGAGAAAATTCAAAAGGTGAAGAATATGCTGCTAGACAGGGACCCTACCAGAAAGAGGATTACCGAAGGTAAGCAACTTGCTCTTCTCAGCCCAAACAGCGCAAGGCGCGGTTTCAGCCATTTATGTCTGATGTTTTGTATAAAAGGGAGTCAAAAGGAGAATGTGGCTCTCATCCTCAATGTATATGTCATCACAATTGCATGTGGACTATGTTGCAGGTCCATATTTACATCTATATGGATTGAATTGAAGGACCTCTAAGTGGAACATAATATAGAGGGAAAGAATATAGCAGATTCAGAAGAATCAAGATATTTCACCCTGCCAGGGAACCTTTGTATCTATGCCCCAATGTTGAATTCTATTACCACAATGTTGATAACAACGCACTTTCTCTGTTTCTGACCAATATCCAGAATTCCCTAATTCTATCAAATATACCTAAGCTATCTCAGCTACAGTTTTAAATAATTGTCCTATGAAATATGTGTTAGTAATACAAGTTATGTGTCCTAAATTGCTTTTTTAAATTGCGTGTGATATTCGCGATGACACCAAGACCACCAGCGCGGCTCCCCGTGTACCATCGCGGGGGCGTTGCAGCTATTGTGACATCATCGTGAATATTGGTGGAAATATTTAAAAAACTGTGAATTATTAACACTCATTGTTATAGAGATATTGAGATTCTAATTATGCTTTTTATAGAGTTATTTAGATAGTGATTTATTTAGTGTGATGGTTAGAATGAATTATATAGTTATAATTTTTTAATGTTGTGGGGGATACTGAATTCCTGCTTTTGCTTTTTGCTTCTGCGACGTATTTGCGGAGATCATGAGTACCAACGTCATCGCGATCTCCGGCCTCACTGCGAAATTGGGAAATAGATATTAGAGATGGTTGTTCTAGAAATGCACTAAAAAACAGCAGTTTGAAGTGAATAGTAATAAACCCCTAGTTTGTAAAATACTGTGATATGTGAGTATATTTGTGTTTTTCACATTATGGAAAAGACGCAATCGTCGCACTTAACAGCGTGGTCGTGACTACAGAATAACCATGGAAAATAGGTCTTAAAGATGAATTTTAAAGAAACTTAGTACCAAAACATGAGTTTAAACATGTTTTTAAAGAAGCATGTATATAGTAATATGTGTAGCTCAATGTTTAGAATGGATATTTTCACTTATTATTTTTGGATGTTCTGGTGGCCGTTGAATGTTTGCTTTTGTTTTCCGTTCTTGTGACATCACCACAACTATGGTGACGTCATCGCAAAGTTTTCAAAAACTAAGAAAAGGGATATTTTTAACGAAAATTAACAATATTTTGGGCACTAGGGTGGCTCTGACAAGAGCTTTTATGTTGATTGTGTGTATATGAGAGCTACACATAAGACTGGATGCCGTTTCAGTTTTCTTAGAAACACCCTGTTGCCTTTGTCTGTAAAGGGCACTACACCATTTCTATAAATTCCATGTATGCCAAAATACAGATTGTTGTTATAGATACAGCCCATGCAATGGTCTCTGAGCAATGCACAAACAGTTTTATTAAAGTGTTTCCTAGCTTTGTCAATCTGTGAACAGAATTTATTTGACCAGTTCCATGTCTGTAATTGACATATACTTGAGTACACCAAGACAGTGTGAGGGAAAAGGGACATCAGTTCTGCAAAGGTTTCTTCCATTATGGTTTCCAGCCCTACTCCAGTCAAGGTGCCTAGGTAATTGCCACCACAGTGCACAGTCATACGGCCAGGAGCTCGGGAATTCACAATGGATTTAACCAAAGCCATCAACTGATGAAACTTTAACCCTCTCTAGCCAAACCGAGAAATCTCCACATTTGGCAAACTCAAGTCCCTGTCAATACCTCTCTTTTTAACAGCTTCTTTAGCCCAATATACATAGCTGTGTCCCACAGTCTACACTCTAGGCATTTTGAAGTGAAGGAGCAATAGCAGTTAGGAGAAGGCTGGAGTTGAATGAGGTAGTTTTCCAAATGAAAAGCACGAAGTGTTTTTTTTAAAGATATATTTCCTTGGATGCTGTCAGCATGAAAGTAAATGAAGTTAGGTAGTGTGTTGGATAGCAAGAAGCCCTATTATTGGCTATTGTTTAAAAAAAGAAATGTAATACAGACATGGATATGCTTTTTAATCTGTGGAGTAAACCACACCTGCTGTATCTCATTTGGAAATAGCATGTTCCTTCTAGAATGTGCTGTGAACTTGTGACCAACTGGTTCCACTGGATTGCAAGGTACACTGAGCTATGAGTATATTTTACCATTCACAAATGGAGATACAGTAGTCTAAAATGAAAGACATGATTTCATTTGCTGCCTTTCTTATGATCATAGAGTGGAAAGTTGAAGAGTTGCCATTTTATATTTACCATTTTTGTGCTCAGTTTTTATATGTTTACAGTGTCAAAACTATCCAGAAAGAGCTAGAACAACAATATAATCTACAAACTAAATTCACTGCTATGTAAAAAGCTCTGTAATTATTTAACAAAATGTGCATTAGAAATGAAGATGTATATGGGAGTTTGTTTAAAAGGAGTATCACAGTAATGTGATAAAAATGTATAAGATGAACTGTATCTGACAGATAGAATGTGTTTAAGATATAAGAACTTGAAAGTTAACATGAGTAATGCCTTTAAAAATGACAATGTTTTAAATGTCTAAGCATCATATGCAGACCAGAGAGATCTATGGTATTTGTTATTTGCATTCTGGGAACTGTAGTACTTTTAGTCACATTATTAAATAGGAGTAGTGTAGTCATGAATAAAAAATACGAAAATGTGTTGTGCCTGTGTATAAATTGTAAAGTAGCAATACTTGTTAGAAATGTATTAGGAAGTGTTAGTCAATGTGATTTTCAACTTTTATGACCGGTTTGCATATGTATAGATGGTGAGATATGGTTTTTCTGGTTGCAGACAGTTATATGTAAGATGAGACTCTTGGGGGTACTTTAAGATGCAGAGAACTATATATTTTTGGAATTGTGGCCTGAAGGCCTATATCTATTATGAAATCACATATATGTTTTGTTAGTGATCTATGTTCGTTAAGGCTGTTTAAAATTTCATGTATATAATGAGGGTGGTGTATTTCTTTAAACATGCTATATTTAAAATTGATGAGGGTCAATATCGCAGAATGTCTCTTGAGAGTTCTTGTACTAGCTTCACTTGACATGTAACTTTTCTTTGAGGAATGCCAGATATTTATTATAAAGACACAAGAAATATTTGAGAAATGATGTAGGTATGCCATTAACCCTTTCGGTGCTCATGACAGAATGGTTCCGTCATGAGCACCGGTGCTCCTGTGCTCATTACAGAACCATTCCGTCATGAGGACAGGGACAGGAAATCCCTCTGCTGTACAGCAGAAGGATTTCCCTTTTTTTATTGGCCTCGGGAGGTTGGGGAAGAGCTTCCCCAACCTCCCGAGGCCAATTTACATTTTCTTTGCAAAGACGACCGCGCACATGGCGCGCAGACGTCATTGCGATCAAAACGAAACTGAAAGTGTAAACTGACCCTTTTTTGCAGAGTGTCTAGCTGTAGATTTTGAACCAAGCTCTGCCGGCACCTAGGGAAACCCAGCAAAACTATACATTTTTTAAACTAAGACACCCAGGGGAATCCAGGATGGGGTTACTTGTCTGGCTCTCACTAGTTTCTGTTACCCAGAATCCCTTGCAAACCTCAAAATGTGTATAAAACACATTTTCCTCACATTTCTGTGGTAGAAAGTTCTGGAATCTGTGTGGATCCACAAAATTCCACTCACCCGCATTCCCTAAAGTCTTCAGAGAAAAATGGTACCTCACTTGTGTGGGTGGGTAAAGTACCCGCAACAGGCAAGGGCCCAAAACCTAGTGAGGCAACATCAAAGTTGCCTATCACAAAACGACCTGGTTTTGCAAGGGGGGGGTCACCTTGGGTTTTTGGCTCGTGCTCGGTGGCCAGCTAGGGAAACCTACCAAACCCATACATTTCTAAAAACTAGACACCCAGGGTATTCCAGGGAGATATGGCTTACATGGATCCCCCAAAGTTTTTTTACCCCTGCAAACTTCAAATTTAGCTGAAAAAATAACTTTTTCCACTCATTTTTGTGTGGGAAAGCTATGGCATCACCGGGCTGACACAAAGTTTCCTACCACCCAGTGTTCCTCCAGGTCTCCTGATAAAAATGGTGCCTCACTCGTGTGGGAGGCCCAAGTACCGGTGACAGGCAAGGGCCTAAAATGTATTGAGGCGACATCAAAATTGCCTATCACAAAACAACCTGGTTTTGCAAGGGGGGTCACCTGGATTTTTGGCCCGTGCTCGGCGGACAGCAAGGGAAACCTACCAAACACATACATTTCTGAAAACTAGACATCCGGGCATTCCAGGGAGGTATGGCTTGCGTGGATCCTCTAACGTTTTCCTACCCAGAAACCCATGCAGACCTCAAATTTATCGGAAGAAATCACTTTTTCCACACATTTTCGTGTGGGAAAGTTGTGGCATCACGGGGCTGACACAAATTTCCTACCACCCAGCGTTTCCCCAGGTCTCCCAATAAAAATGGTGCCTCACTTGTGTGGGTGACGCAAGTACCCACGACAGGGAATGGCCCAAAAAGTATTAAGGCGACATCAAGATTACCTACCACAAAACTACCTGGTTTTGCAAGGGGGGTCACCTGGATTTTTGGCCCCGTGCTCGGCGGCCAGCTTGGGAAACCTACCAAACCCACACATTTCTGAAAAATAGATACCCAGGGGATTCCAGTGAGATATGGCTTGCGTGGATCCTCCAACGTTTTCCTACCCAGTCCCCTGCAAACCTCAAATTTAGCTGAAAAAATTAATTTTTCCACCCATTTTTGTGTGGGAAAGTTGTGGCATCACCAGGCTGACACAAATTTCCTACCACCCAGTGGTCCCCCAGGTCTCCCAATAAAAATGGTGCCTGACTCATGTGGGAGGCCCAAGTACCCATGACAAACGTATTGAGGCGAATCCACGCAGATTCCAGAACTTTCCACCACAGAAATGTGAGGAAAATGTGTTTTTTTGACAATTTCTTAAGTTTGCAAGGAATCTGGATAACAGAACCTAGTGACAGCCAGTCAATCACCCCATCCTGGATTCCCCTGAATGACTAGTTTTTAAAAATGTATAGGTTTGCTAGATTTCCCTAGGTGCAGGCAGAGCTAGGGTTAAAAAACTACAGCTAGGCACTTTGCAAAAAAAGGGTCATTTTTTATTGTGAAAATGTGGTGTGCCCACGTTGTGTGTTGAGCCGTTTCCTGTGAGGTACCAATTTTCTCAAAAGAGTTTGGGGAACGCGGGGTGGGTGGAATTTTGTGGATCCACGCAGATTCCAGAACTTTACACCACAGAAATGTAAGGAAAGGAGGAGCTTCGCGCGCACCCAAGATGGTCGCGTGAGCACAGGGCTCCCAGACCCTCGCCACCTCCATCGACTATCCTGTAATTTATCCTGATTCGGACGACGGGTGTTTATTGGCACAGTTCTACTGCTCATTTATTTGTTTCAGCGAACTTTTTTGGACTTCGGGGTCCAGAGCTACAGCCTGTTGCAGTTCTTTGGCCTGCTCCAGGGTGACGCCCCGCGCTATCTTGTCTCGCTTGCCGTCCAGTAAGTGAACAACAACGGACTGCCAGACTTGCGTGGGCAGGCGATAGCTTTCGGTTTCGATTCCTGTCCGGAGCTCAACCTGACTTTGTTGGCTCCGTGGACGGCCGGACGCTCCTACACCCTTGGTCTCTCCGCTCCTACTACCGATCTGTAGCGGCTTCCAGATCTGAGACTGGCACCACCTTCGCCCTTTTGGTCCTACATTTGCCTCCGCAGTCACCATTTTTACCCATCAACAGGCGACCCGTACGGGTCCAGGATCCAAGATGGCCACCAAGCCTGAGAGTGGGAAGCGTGGGCCTAAACCGGGCGTTCGAGGGAGTGCTCTGCAAACAAATATTATGGACCGGTACACTCTAGCTAAGGGATCGCCGGGAGCGGTCGCTAAACCCTCGACGACAATGCCGGAGGACTCGTCGATCGAAGACGAGCCCTCGCTGCGAGATCTCATGGGTGCCATCACCGGTATGAAGGCCTCATTGGGGCAACAATATGAGGCCTTGACTCTCAAACTGGATACGGTGGCGATTGATGTCAATCTGATCAGGGCGGACTTGGCGAAGACAAACGAAAAGGTCAAATCCCTGGATCTTAAAACCTCTAGCCTGGTCACCGATGTCTCTGACTTACAGGCTGAAGTCGGGAATTTGAGGAAAGCCAATGATTACTACTCTGGGCGCCTAGAGGACTATGAAAGCCGTGCCAGGCACAATAACATCCGCCTGATTGGGGTCCCGGAATCATCGACCGCTGCTTCGACGGACCTATTGGTGGAAGACCTGGTGCTGAATCACTTGGCGCCCAAGGGTCTCAGCAAGTTCTTCGCTGTAGAATGTGCACATAGGATCCCCGGCGACACACCTAAATCGGGTGCGAACCCTCGACCCATCATTGCGAGGATCTTTCATTTCCGAGACAGAGACGCTATCCTGCAGGCTTCGCGGCAGTCTGGTCCCATTGCCTTTGAGAACTCTACTGTCAGCTTCTATCCGGACTTTACACAACAGGTCCAGAAACAGAGGTTGGGGTTCCAAGGGGTCAAGAAGAGGCTCCGGGAAAGGTCTATGAAGTATGTCATGCTCTTTCCGGCCCGTTTGCGGGTGGTACATAGGGATCGTACTTTTTTCTTCGACCATCCTGGGGTCGTGAGTGACTGGCTTGACACGCTGCCTACGGATCCTGAACCTTTTGAGGACTCTGGCAAGTCGGATCGGGCGGAAGGTGGCCCGACAGAGCAGGAGTAGCTGTTGACTTTGACCCCGTACCCTTCCTGATGGCTTTGAACTGTGCTATGTTTTGTTCTTAATGTTTGCAAGTAATAGTCTCTTCGGGGGTGGGTGGGGGGTGAACGGGTCCTTTCTCCTCCTGGGTTTTCTTTTCGTAGACTAGTTGGGTGGTTGGGCGACAGGCACACTGCAAGTTTATGGGGCTTTTTGGTCTTCAGCAGGGGTGCGGGGTGGGGGGTATAGTTGTTTTGACATTGTTGGGGGAACTGGGTTGTTTGTTTGAATTTTCTTGTTACTTGCAAGGCGAAGGAAGGGCGCACTCCTGTTTTTTGCGGTCGCTTTGGGTGTGGGGCGGGGGAGGGGCTGAACACGGGGATGGGGGGTAGGGGCCTTCGGTTATTGTGTTGGAACGTGAACGGGTTGGGGGATGGCATTAAGAGGAGGGTGGTGTTGCAATTGCTGAAACGTTTGACTCCAGATGTCGTTTTACTGCAGGAGACTCATTTGCTCGGCAACAAGTGCTACGCTTTGAATAGGCGTGGTTATCGCCTTGTGGCGCACTCGGGTTTCACTTCGGGCTCTAGGGGGGCGGGCATTCTGGTTCGGACCTCCCTCCCCTTGGCCATAGATGATGTCATTCTGGATGATAAGGGACGATACGCCGCCATTGTGGGGCGCTGGGAGGGGAAGGTTCTTATTTTGATTTCTGTGTACGTGCCCCCGGGCCTCCAGGCCACCACATTTGCTGATCTCAGTGGACTTATCCTGGGTCTCCCCGAGGGTCTGCTTTTGGTTGGGGGTGACTTTAATGCAGTGGTCTCGGGGATGCGTGATCGTCACCCTCCCAGGGAACTGCCGAAGGCCCAGACTTGGTTGAGTGACTTCCTGGAGACGCTGGGGCTCACTGATTGCTGGCGGTTGCTTCACCCAGGACAGTTGCAATATACCTATCATTCTGGTGCTCATGGTAGTCTCTCAAGGTTGGACCACGTATTACTGCCCTCGGCCCATGCATCCCTCATACGGGAAGTTAAACATCTGGCACGGGGCATCTCGGACCATTCTCCTCTTTGGCTGGTGGTTGATGCACGGCAGGGTTCGGCGGGCCGAGTGGCTCCGATCAACCCCTGGTATTTGAAGGACCCCAGGGTCAGGGGTGAGCTGGTTAAAGCACACGATTGTTATTTTGAGGAAAATGTGGGCTCTGTTTCCTCCCCTAATTAACTTTGGGAAGCTTACAAGACGGTCATTTGTGGCCAGGCCCTCTCACTGATTGGTAGCGTGAAGTTGGCCAACCGTGCTGAGATGGTTCGACTTGAGGGGGAGGTCACGGCCCTGGAGGAGCGCTTGGAATCTGGGGTTACCGCTGAGGGGTTGCATCTACTGGAGTTGAAGCAACATGAATACAGAGCTCTGGTCACTGAGGCTGCTAAGGAAATGGGGAGGGAACAGCAGGGACGCTTGTATGATGTGGGTGATAAGGCTGGGAAACTGCTTGCTTGGTTGGATAAGAGGGAGAATGCAAGTCGTGTCGTTCCTATGATTGTTGCGGAGAATGGAGAGTGTTGTACAGATCCTGTTGATATTGTTGCATGTTTTGCCGATTATTTCCACGAGGTGTACTCCCAGGTGTCTGATCGTTCAGAGCAGGACTCCTGCCTACTATTGCGTGATATTGCGCTTCCCCGATTGTCTGACATTGATAGAGATGCTCTGGATGCCCCGCCTACTGTGGACGAGATTGCCGCTGCTGTCCGTTCGGTCCGATCCGGCAAGGCCTCGGGCCCTAATGGGCTCCCCATTGAGCTATATAAACTGCGCCCGGATTCGCTAGCTCCTCATCTGCGCTCTATGTTTCTTGAGTCTTTGGAGGTGGGTTTTCTCCCGCCAGACCAGAGACTGGCCACTATTGTTGTCATCCACAAGGATGGTAAACCTCGGGATCGCTGTGCCTCTTTTCGGCCCATCTCGTTGATTAACGCGGAACCTAAAATCTTGGCCAAGTTGCTGGCGACACGTTTGGCGACCGTTATTGGGGAACTGGTTCAACCTGATCAATCCGGCTTTATACCGCATCGTAACACGGCGCTTAACCTCCGAAGGTTGCATGGCGTCCTGGCACGGGCCGAGACGCTGCGTGAGCCCGCCATCTTGGCGTCCTTAGACGCTACGATGGCGTTTGACACAATAGAATGGCCGTATTTGTGGGCGGTTCTTGCTAAGTTTGGTTTCGGTTCGGAGTTCGTTCGGTGGGTCAAATTGCTTTACGCCGGTCCCATGGCTCAGGTAGTGGTCAATGGTCGGGTCTCTGCGCCCTTTGCTCTGAGCAGAGGGACGCGACAGGGCTGTCCCTTGTCCCCCTTGTTGTTTGCTCTCGCCTTGGAACCGCTGGCGGCCTGGTTGAGGTGGGAACCGTCCCTGAAGGGCATTAGGTGGAACTCGGGGTTTGAAGACCGTGTATCCCTCTACGCTGATGATTTTCTGCTCTATCTTACATCACCCCGTAAATCCCTCATTGTACTGTTTGATGTCTTAACGTCCTTCCGCAAAAACTCGGGTCTTGTCATCAACTGGTCGAAGTCCTGTGTATACGTCCTGTCGGGTGCCGCCCCCCTCCTGCCAAGTGGTTGTCCTATCGCGATTGTGAAAGATGGCTTTAAATACCTGGGCATTTTTATCACGCTGAGCCCTGCACTGCGGTTTGACCGTAACTTACTGCCCCCTCTTCAGCGCCTTCGGGCGGATGTGGTCGCTTGGGGGAAACTTCCTCTCTCTCCCCTGGGTAGAGCGGCATTGTTTAAGATGATGTCACTGCCCCGCTTCCTCTACGCTTTGCAAAACACACTTGACGTCGTCCCGGCTACATACTTCCGTGAGGTTGAAAGTTTACAGAGGCAACTGGTGTGGGGGGGGGTAGGCCCCGGATCGCCATTGCTAAATTGTCGCTCCCGTGGTACGACGGTGGAATTGCTTTACCTGATATCCGTCGCTATTATTGGGCGTCTCAACTGGGGGCGATAAATCATTGCATGTATGGCCCTTTGCCGAATCCGGCCTTCGAGATGGACAAATGGTTGTTACCGGGGGGCGACTTTAATAGAGCCCTCTACTCGAAAATCACCCCTCGCAACGTGACGGGCCCCACCAGGACTGCCGTCCAGGTGTGGCGACATGCTTCCATGGCGCTTGGGTGGACTGGTAAATTGACTCGTGCCACCCCCCTGTACGCGTCTGATAGACTTGGCTCACTTTGGCAGTTCCGGGGGTTTGATAGGTGGGACTTGATTGGTATCAGCAGGATTGATGATGTCTGGACTAAGGGGAGAATGAAGACGTTCGAGGAATTGAAAACCGAGTACGCTTTGAGCGATCGTGAATTTTTTCGCTATGCGCAGGTCCGCCACGCGGTGCTCTCGGTCTTCCCTTCGGGTGTGGAGATACCGGAGTCGTCCCCGCTTGAAGACAGGGTACTGGACGGACATGTTCCTGATAGTACGATTTCGCTTATTTATAAAAAATTAATCAACTCCAGATCTGATCTCCTGGTTCGCCTTAGAGAGGTCTGGACTGGTGATGGGCTGGAGCTGGACGATGAGGACTGGCAGGCCATCCAGGCGCGCCTTCGATTTGTGCAACTTAAAATCCTGCATAGAGTGTATGTCACTGGTCCCCGTTTGGTACACATGGGCTTCTCTGTGGATGGTTTGTGTCGGCGTGGATGCGGTCTCCTGGGCACCTTCTTACATATCATTTGGGAGTGCCCTGAGATAGTGCGATTCTGGTCCCGTGTGCACGAGGTGATGAGTGAGGTTACGGGGGTGCGATCGATGCCGGAAGCTAGGAGATGCCTGCTGAATGTATGGGAACCGAATGATTACTCCGTGTCGCAGCTTCGGTGGGTGACCTTGGGCAATATGATTGCCAAACGAGACATTGCGCAACTATGGGGCGCTCAGGGCCCGCCCGGGATTCGGAAATGGAAACAAAACATGGACTGGTGCATGTTCAGAGAAAAAACTGTATATATTTCTCGAGGTACCCCCCGAAAATGGGGGAAGATATGGACTCAGTGGAACACTTACCGTGGTGATATATGTGCCCCTCCTCTTCCTGACCCAGATGTAGCACCCACGTCCCCGTAACCCGAGGGTTCCTTCACATGCTGTTGTATACTGGTTGCAATTTGTCTCTTCTGCCCCCCCCCTTGTGAGATTCTTTCTCGATGGAACAAATGCTTATGGTATTGCCCTTCCCGCTCCGCCACCATGTACTGCAATGTTGTATATACTGATGTCTCTTTTTCTTCTCTCCTTTCAAGTTGTTTGTGTTTGTGTTATAAAATCAATAAAAAGTTTCAAAAAAAAAAAAAGAAATGTAAGGAAAATGTGTTCTTTTTGACAATTATTTAGGTTTGCAAAGGATTATGGGTAACAGAACCTGGTGAGAGCCAGTCAACTCACCCCATTATCGATTTCCCTGAGTGCCCAGTTTTCAAAAATGTATAGGTTTGCTAGATTTCCCTAGGTGCAGGCAGAGCTAGGGTTAAAAAACTACAGCTAGGCACTTTGCAAAAAAAGGGTCATTTTTCATTGTGAAAATGTGATGTGTCCACGTTGCGTTTTGAGCCGTTTCCTGTCGTGGGCACAAGGGCTATTCACACAAGTGAGGTACCATTTTTATCATGAGACTTAGGGTAACACAGAATTGTTGAACTACTGTTATTACCTATTGACATGTGATGCATTTCTGCCTTCCAAATGAAAGACAATGTGTAAAAAAGAAGTCATTTTGAAAAATGACCTATAATTCTCATTCTAGGATGGGTACTCCCAATTTCGGAAATGTGCAAATATCTACTATTTCTAAACTCTATATTTTGTTCCCATTTCAGAAATACGTAGGTGTCTTTCATACCAATTTTTCCATGTATACATTTTCCCAAAATAATTGCTATATACACGATACATAATAAAAAAACATTGCAAGACACTGCTCAGTTATTAGCTCTGGGTTTGTCAGGTTCTTGGTGAACCTACAAGTCCTATATATCTCCACAACCAGAAAGGTCCAGCAATCGTAACGGTATATTGCTTTTAAATAGCTGTCATGATTAGAAGAAGTTACAGATGAAAACGTTGACACAAATGGCTGTCTTTTTCAATAAGTTTTCAATTTTTACTATATTTAACTGTTAGTTTCTATGAAGAAACCTTGAAGGATCTACACAAATAACCCCTTTCTGAATTCAAAATATTGTCTACTTTTCTAAAATGTATAGCTTTCCAGGATCGATTATTGCTGTCATACTCATTTCTACCATTAATTGGAAGGAGGTTGAAAGCACAAAAAATAGCAAAAATAGGCACGGTCCCAGAAAAATGCCAAAACTGTGTAAAAAACTTGGTTTTCTGACAAAAGTCTGCATGTCCCTGAAAGCTGGGAAGATGGTGATTTCAGCACCACAACCCCTTTTTGATACCATTTGCAGGGAAAAAAACAGACGCTTTCATCTGGAGCCCTTTTTTCCATTTTTCCCAAACAAAACAAAAATGTGGTTGTATTTTGGCTAATTTCTGGGTCCCCTCCAAGGGAATCCACAACCCTGGGTACTTTTAGAATCCCCATGATGATGAAAAAAAGGACGCAAATTTGGCATGGATATCTTATGTGGTCAAAAAGTTACAGGGGCCTAAGCGCAAACTACCCCAAATAGGCAAAAAAAGGCTTAGCACAGCGGGGGGTGAGGGGGTGGGGGGGTCAGGGGTGGAAAGGCCTAGCAGCGAAGGGGTTCAGAAAATGTTTTGTGCTTTGAAAAAGTGAGAATTTGTGTTTTCAGTTTTAGAAACTCACTGATGCATGTAGACACTGAGTAACAGAGAATCGTATGCTCTTAGAGAGCCAAGTATGAAATTATATATGAAGTGGGATGTCTAGACTTATTCAATCATCCAGGCACTGCACATGCACTCTTCCAATCAGGCAGGCACTAATTATGTACTCTTTGAACTACACAAGCAACACCCTTGTGTTGATCGAATCACCCAGATATATCAATAGAGTCATGTGAATACACAGGCACTAACTATGCAGATATGAAACCACCAATGTAATTCGTACATACTCAGGGAATCATGTAGGCACTACTTATATTCTGAGAGAATCACCCTATCTAGCACTTACCCAATCATCCAGGGAGCATCATTGTACTCAACCAGAAACACATGCATTTACAAGTTTTAGTGAGGGATTGGCCTGGGCTATAAATTCCGTTCCACTTGCAGAATTTGCGCAATTTGGGTAATTTCACATCCCCCGCAATTCCGCGATCCACTGCTTTGCGGAATTGTTTGCTTGTTTGCGCTTTCAAAATGCGTGTTCGCAAGATATTTCTTCCCGAGCATGCAAACAGCGTTCGCGAACAGGAAAAAAGCATCACGAACGGGCGGAACAAGCAATTCTGCGTGTTCACGGGAACTTTTGCACGCTTGCGGAGATTTTTTACTGTTTCGCGGAGCTATGCGTATCACGACTACGCAAATTCCGCCCACCCCAATCTGTACTTTCTGGTTCATTTAATGCTAAGTATTCAATTTCTTGTACAGATTTCAATACTCGATTTTGTGTTGCAGCAAGACCTACACTTGCCCAAATGATTCCTCTTGACTTTGAATATAAACTTGTAGATGTCAACCGATCCGAACATTCATAGGATCCAATCTCTCAATGGGAAAGCATCTTCAAACTACAGCTGTACACTTTGTTACTAAAAGTCTTCTCTTGTAAAATCTCTTCCCACATTATTTTCAACTCCGTCTTTTCAGATTTTGTTATATATGATGTAACATAATGAGCAACAGCAATAGAATTATCTGCATCATACTGGATATCCATATTTGCATTCCACATCGTCAAAATTATTGGATTGTAATTAATAATATACTTTGAATGTTCAGTTCTTTTTATATTGTAAGTATTCTTTGGAGATTTTTGACTTATAGTATGCCTCACTGTTGACATAAAGCTGTTTACTCTTCCTTTTATAATTACTGTACGTGGGAATCCAAAACGACATTTTGTATTTATGTTGACAATATTTGCCTCATCAAAGAGTTTGAAACCGTAAAACTTGTTGTCTTAAGGTATTTTCCCCTTCTGTTTTTGGAATACCACAGGTAATATAGTCTTCAATGAAAGATAAAATGGTCTCATCAGAATCGGTTCCAAATTTAGGTGCATCTTTGATCCAGAATAGCATATGTGTATGAGGAGCACCTCTGGCTTGGTACTCCTTTCTCCAAAAGAAATCAATAACTTTTCCAAGACATGTTTTTTTTATTGCAGATAAAAGACATCATAGCTTGAAACCTATGATTAAAATATCTGCACACATTTACAGGATCCAAGGAATACAGTTCTCCAGCTGTCTTCATTTCAATGTCCTTAATATTTGAATCTGCTTCTCATAGAAATTCATGTAAATCGTCCCATGTGTATTCAGCACAGGTATGCGTAACAAACCATGTAGGGTTCCTAAGTTCCTTAACATACATTTAAGCTCTCCATACCGATGATACCAATACACATAAGTACCCCGTTGACATGCCATCAAATCAATCGTTTAAGATTCTAAATAATCGTCTCTTTCTTGTACTTTGTCCATGAATTCCATGGCAGAAACATGTGTGAGATGTACTCCTGTTTTTAATATGTGGTTCACTGCATATGAAAGTCCAGACAAGTTACTTTCAAAGAGAAGATGAAATATATATGGAATACATTGTCAAAATCTTGGATCTTCTGAGTACAGTCTTGTTGTACGATATTCTGAAGCTGGAATCTGCACAGGTCGTTCATCATTTCGTCCACCTTTTCCAGTGGAGAAGAGAAGTGGAAAAGAACAGACTTCGAATTTTTTTTCCCAAACACTCATAGGAGTTCCCTTCGCTTTATTCATTTGGAATAATTCAATAGTATTTCCAATCACTTCTTTTGAATGTAGAGGATGTATACTATAATGTTGATAAATTTGTTCACTTCTGGGGATGTGCACTTTTTCGATTTGGCCAGTAGAAATGTATCTATCATCTCCTACAAAAATTTCTTGTTCTTCCAGATATACATTTTTATAATAAATATTGTTTTTCGTAGGATATAACATAGCCTTTTGAACTTTGTTGACATCTACTAACTCTTGCCATATTTTCCGACTCTTTATTGGAACACCATTAACTAGAATGACTACAGGTTCAGTTTCTTCTCTCTCTCCACCAATAGTTTTAATATTTTGTTTTTAAATGTAATGGTAACTACACAACTCTTCCTTTTAATCCTCTTTGTAAATCTGAGGGAGGCAACTTACCTGTTTTAGGCTCTATATGAACTATAGCCTGAAACGGGTGCACAGATTAAATCAGAATGGACTCATACGTATTTAAATCTACCAGTTCTGGAGGAATAGCTACCAACTCTAGATTATTATGTACAGCTCTAGCTGGCATTTTGTTCTCTTCTAATTTGCTGTAACAATATTTACAATGCGTTGATCACTACCCAACTCAAAAAGAACTTCCACCAACAAATAAGCACCAAATTCCTCCCACTTATGATTGTTTTCCTTTTCCCTTTTTAAATACACAACAACATTCCTAGTTTGATTTCTAGAGTGAGTACGTCAACAACAAATACAAACATAGGGCCCGATTAGGATTGCGGTGAATCCGCATCCTCTGGGCCGGCGGAAGCCACCGCCGATCCAGAGGATGCGTATGCACCGCTGCGGTGAGAGAAAAGACCCCCCGCCAGATGAGGATGGCAGGGGGGTCATCTGAGGACGGGGAGACCGTCCGCCGCTTTTCCGCCACGGTCCCATGGCGGAAAAGCTCTAATATGGTGGCGGTGTCTATCAGACACCGCCAGCCATATTAGGATGCATGGGGAAACATGCTTTAACACGGCGGGTTTTCCGCCGAGGAAAAGCATGTGGTCTTTGGCGTTTGGGGGCCCGTTGCGGGTGGGGGGTGCACATGGGGGTTACCTATGGTACCCCCCAGCATTTACATGCACAAAGCGGCAGGCACCGCGCGGTGCCTGCCGCTTTGTGCATGTAAATGTTAAACATGCATTTTTAACCTTGCGGCGGGTGCTGCTTCAAGCAGCACCCGCCGCAAGGTTAAAGATACAGGATGTGACCGCAAGGCTGGCGGTCACATCCTAATTGCACTGGAGGGACCGCCGCTGCCCCTGCGGACGGTCCCTCCACCTCGGGGGTGGCGGACGGACGCAGGTCCGTCCGCCATCCTAATAGGCCCTATAGTTAGGTTTTTCAGAACAAATTACCTTAAACTTAGTAATTTATTCTACAAACTTCTCAGTAGTACTATCTTCCACCTTTTCTTCAGCACCTACGCAGTCCCTGGTTGGACTTCCCTCCTCTTCATCAAACTATACCTTACATCATGAATTGGGTCTCCCGTACATACAAGATGCAATCAATTGGCCCCAATCCTTTTGTGGCACTCAATTTGGCGCAGGGAAACAGTGCCACTCACACAACTTATACTAAGGGATTGTCTGAGCATGGAAAAAAGCAAAGATTTGCCGTGGCTCGGCTATGTAGAATCAGTTTTGAAGGAGCTTGGCCTCCATGGTCTATTTAAGGAACCCTCAACGTGCAGAAGGGTCTCAAAGAAAAAGTTCTCGGGTATCTTTATTGCACAGGCGGACTATAGGAGGAAGGAGCACTACAAAGGAAAAGCTACAGTCATCACCTACCGCCTGAACCCGTCATTGTCAGAGAGAGGGTTCTATTATCTAGCAGATATCACCATTCTTCAACACAGATTTATACTGTTGAGGTTCCGTATGAACGCGATTCCTTTAATGTCAGGATACCCTGAGAAAAAGTATAACCATGCGGAGCTCAGCTTATGTCCATGTGACTCCCTCTCAAGACAAACTGAACTGCATCTGTTTTTATTTTGTAGGCTCTACAAGAAAGAGAGGTATCACTTTCTTAAGCCCCTTTTTAAGCAGAAGGACATTAGGCAGTGTTGAGTTGCACTGTTCTTTTTAAAATCATTACCCGACTTTTTAGCATGTTTTTCACTAGCCTCTTTTCTTTGGGCCTGTATGAGAAAAAGGAAGAGGGGGATTGCTTGTATCTAAGGGCCATGGAAATGTTATCCACTACAGCATCTCAGAGAGTGGCTCACATAAGGTCGTGGTTAAACGGGTACCTGTATTATATTATTATCCTCCCATTTTTTATTCTTATACAAGGAACATGAAGTATTTTATGGACATGAAATTGTTACTTTGTATTTATTCTGTGCTTTTATGATCTTTTTAAACTGATCAAATAAAGAAATGAATGAATGATTACTGAACTACTAAGATACTGCCTGACTGATTACAGGAGTGCAAAGGTAGTGACTAGGTGTTTTTAAAAGTCCATGAGTACTGGCTGAATGATTACCTAAGTACAAGGGAAGTGCTTATGTCATTGAAAGAGTACAAGGGGATTAAAGGACTACATAGTTAACACCTCGGCGATTGCCTGACTGCAGGGATAATGTCTGGGGATTTACATGACTACATAGCAAGTGACTGGGTGATTTTATAAGTGCATGGGTACTTCTTGGCTGATTACAGGACTACTGAGGTACAATCTACCCATACACAAATAAGGAAATCTTCACATATCTTGAGTAAAAGTCTCACCATATTACTAAAAGCATACATAAATATATATGTATCATAACACTATCCAAACCTTAAAAATTCAAACAACAAACTTACAATTTCAACCATGCATCTAAAATTATGCGGCATCTTTCAACTATACCTTTCTACAAACTAGAAAAAAATAAGCCTAATTAATAACACTCTATGTGAACATCTTTCAAACCACACTTTTGTGCTACATCTTCAGCATTCGATCTAAAATTATGCAGCATCATTCAACTATACCTTTCTACAGTCTAAAAATAAGAACCTAATTAATAACACCTTATATGACTAGCTTTCAAACCACACTTTTATGCTGCATTTTCACCTTTCTATCTATAATTATGCGGCATCATTCAACTATACCTTTGTACAGACTAGAAAAAAGAAGCCTAATTAATAACACCTTATATAAGCATCTTTGAAACTACACTTTTGTGCTTCATCTTCACTTTTCTATCACAAATTATGCAGCATCAATACCTTTAAGCAGACTAAAAACGAAGCCTAATTAGTAACACCTTATATGAGCATCTTTCAAACCACACTTTTGTGCTGCGTCTTCACCTTTCAATCTAAAATTATGCGCCATCATTCAACTATACCATTGTACAGACTAGTAAAAAAGAAGCCTAGTTAATATCACATTATATGAGCATCTTTGAAACCACTCTTTTGTACTGCATGTTCACCATTCTACAGGTACTCACACTTTTGAACCTACCACTTAAAAAGCAACAACAGCCCTTTGTTATACACCATGCACCTTAAAATATATGACATATGAAAATACATATACAAGTAGAAACACATTTCTATTGGTTTCACATATTAACCCTTAGCAACTGACTTCTAAAAGTGCCCAAATTGTTTCAAATTTTTTTTGGGGGAAGTCGCGACCCCACCGTGCACCAGCGTGATGGAGATGCAAATTCGTACAGGAGTTCAAAAATATATTGCAAATAAATGTACCACTATTTTTTAATAACACACCATTTCTAAAGACAGTACTGACTTGGGAAATGACACTGTAATAATATATTACTTATATATAAATTAAAAATTCACATTATAAGGGCACAGTTAAGTTTCAACCCTTCCCCCATACTGCTTAATGCCAGTTTCCATAGTAACAGTCCATGGACTGAACTGACAGATCACAAGTTCACCATATTTTCAAGTTCACCACACAATGCTGCAAATGCAAACAGCAGGCGTGGTTGACTTTGCAAAATATGACCTTATCCTTTCTATTGTACCTTTCAAACATGTTTTACTAAGCAATTAGAAACATGCTTTTTAAAAAAAAACACCCTGTTTTTGAATGTAGAATGTTCTTAAACAGCCAATCAATTCTCTAATTTTTTTAAAACAGCATCTTGTCCACCTTTTTACATACTTCTCATTCTACCAACTGACTATCTCTGCTACAGACATCTTTTCATTACTTCCAGACATCCCGGCATGATGCTTACAGTGTGGATTGTTGGAAACAGCTATGTTTTCTGGTGCAAAAGGTATGCACAGAGGTATTGACAAAGATTTAGCTTTACAAAATGTGGATATTAATGGATTGCACAGAGAGGATTAAAGTGGCACCAATTGATGCCTTTGGTTAAAACTTTTTTGCATCTCCAACCCCCTGACTTCATGATTGTGCACTGTGGTGGCAATGACCTAGGCACAGTGACTGGGTAGGTCTGGGAATGCTAATGAATGGCACTTTTGGACAATTGATGTTGCTTTTACCTCAAACTGTCTTTGTATACTCTAACATATGCCAAAGACAGAAATGGAACTGGTCAAATCAATTCTGTCCACAGATTGAGAAAGCTAGAAAAATGACAATAAAGCTGTTTCTGCTTACCTCAGAGATCATAGGATGGGCAACAACAACAACAATCTATGTTTTAATATGGATGTAATCTACAGATGTGATCAAGTACACTTCACAGATCAGGGAAGCGGAGTCTTTCTCAACAACCTAAAGATCTGCATCGGCACTTACATGTAGCTACAACACACTGAGAATGAAAACAAGGCCTCTTTTTTAGTGCCACCCTATAACTTAATACTGATTAGAATATCTTTTTACACTTACACATTTTTTTTTCTGTGGATTTGTGCACCCAGGGCAAATTCACAAAACAAAATCACAAACTCAATGCACTACAACGCAAGACACATTTCAACTTTGACTATTATTTTTTAAGTTTATATATTTTTACCAACTCTATCAATTGTAATCTTGTCATTAACTTCAATCACAGTGCCTTTTTTAAAACAACTTCACAAATACAACACTACCTTCTACATTATATACTACTTATTTATTTATTTAACTTGGTTTTGTTAACCCAACGTGATTACACGGGGGGCCGCGCAGAGAGCCGCTTTGGAGTCGCGACTCCAAACTCGAAACAAAAATAAAACCCATCCCCTTTATTTTGCATTTGCCCTGGGGACCTCATCCCGGGGCCTTCCAGCATTATATCATTAATAAAAAAAAGAAGGGGACAGTGTGGCCTCCCTCCTCAGGCCAATAGTGGCCCCAGGGACCCCATCTCCCGGGGCCTTGCCTATTCTTTAAAAACAAATTAGAGGAGGGGGCCGCATGCCCCCCTCCCAGGCCCCTTCTGGCCCTGGGGACCCCATCCCCCGGAGCCAGCCCTTATAAAAATTAATTAGAGGAGAGGGGCCGTGTACCCCCTCCCAGGCCACTTCCCCCAGGGCCGGCCCTTACCGTTGAGGACCGTGGGGGGAGCCCCAATGCCCCCACAGTCCTACCGGCACCCCACCTCCTGCTCGAGCTGGCATTGCTTTTGAGCAAGAGGAGCTGCAGACATGCAACTCCCCTTGCTCAAAAGCAATTCTGCTTTGTTTTGTTGAAACAAGAGCAGGTTTCCTACTCTTGCTTCAATGAAGCAAAGCAAGTTTGCTATGACAGGGCAGGAGTTGTGCTCCCAACCTGTCATAGCACACAGCAATGTACCAGGGGTGGGAACCCTGGGATATTGCAGGAGCCGGCCCTGGGGATTGGCGGTCTCCAGGGCCATCAAGGGCTCCAGGAGGAGGGCCGCATGGCCCCCTCCCTAAATTTGCTGAGCCCCGGGGAGGTGGTGGTCCTTGGGGCTGCGGGGGGCCGCGTGCCCCCTGCAATCAAATAACTAAGCCCGGGGAGGTGGAGGTCCCCGGGGCTGCTGGGGCCCCCACTGGCACCTGCAAATTATTTTGGCATCACCACCGGGACCGTGCCCGGGACCTGGCGGGAGACTGCGCTTCATTTTTTAAAATTTTCTCATCCGGATTTGCACAGCCTGCACAACTTGGGACTCTTTTAAAAAAAATTAAATGCTTTTTTTTGGACCTGGGGGTACTTCTGGAACCTCCAGAGCAGGACTGGGGGGTCAGGGTGTTTCTACCCTGCCCACTTTTCTTGTTTTTCAACCATTTTCCCACTCTTTTCTTGTGGCTCGGTTACCGAGTCACAAGATGGCTGCCAATACTTCCTGGTTTTGGAGTGTTGGCAGCCAATTAGAAGTCAGCTCATGCTCAGGAGGAGTCGCGACTCCTCTTCGGTGCTCAGATATCAATATTTTTCTTTTTTTCATTTCTCAGGAACTACTGAACGGATTTACACCAGTTAAAAAAAAGGTCTCTTTCTCAACCAAGGGCTACGTTTTTGTCCAAATTTGGTGTAATTCCGTTCAGCAGTTCAGGCTGTAACCTGTTTCAAAATTCCTATGAAATCAACATGGGGAAACATTTTTTGGGACCCCCTTTTTTCTCGGCCTCCACTTGACGAATCACCCCGAAACTTTCAAGACAGGAGCTCACTGGAGCGAGCCATTAGTTTTGAAAATGTCACCAAATTCTCCGGAACGAAAGAAAGCAGGTCGCACTCCAGCAGTGATTGTTCCGCAAGTTAATTTATTCTTGAATCCTTTTCAAAGCATGCACAGACCAAACCAACATGTTTCGGTATATCCTGATACCTTGCTCACGGCTGATTTTTGGCGCAATGTACCTTGTTTTTTAAATTTAATTAACAGGAAAGACAATTTACATCACTTCCTGTGTGTAACACAGGGACCCTCCCCAGACTTCTGGGAGATGTTGTGCCCTGTTGTTAACCATTACCAATGTGAAGAAAGTGTACAAAATTAATGATATTAGTGCAAAACAATAATCATTGCAAAATGCGTGAATTAAAATCATGATTCAAGTGTATCACCATACACAGACATCAACTGTTTCATTTAAAAAACCTGATTAAACAATGTCCCGCTGCTTGCTTAATTCTTGTGCCACTCCTGTGCGGCTTTTTTGCCAGTCCATTCTTTTCCTTTTTTGCCATCTAGTGGATTTTGGTTACCAATTTCAAATACTTCAGTAGTTCAATTTTATTTCTTTATGGGATTACACTTGTTCCTTTTTAATACCCTCCATTGAAATGTTCCCATGCGGATCTTAATTCTTTCCGTTTGTGGTGATGTCTAATCAGTGTTTCTCGGATTCTATTGCACACTGAGGGAGAATAAGAGTATTGAAGTTAGATGTGTATGTACGGTTCCTCTGATTGATTAAACCGTAGGGCATCATACTTCTGAAATTCAGAATGTGACGTGACTCCTTTCGTCCCAGATTTTTTTTCCCCTATTGCCTCCACGTACAGTAGCAGGTACGGTCTCAAGCCCATAAAGTTTCAGTGTTTGCCGGTCCCCATTGTGATGTGTTTCCATATGCTTGGCCACTGCGTTATTCCTGTCTTTGTTTTTTGTGGCTTGGACATGCTCCAATATTCTTTTTTTCAGTTCGCATATGGTGCTGCCCACATATTTTAGCATGCAGGGACACTCAATGACACACACAGTGTATTGACTTTTACAAGTAATTAGGTCTCTGATCTGCCAGACTTTGTTATTGGCCATTTTAATCTCTGTGATAGGTTTTGCTATTTGTTCGTAATCCAGAGCTACAAGTCATCAAAGCCCCAATTATACTTAGGAACAGGTTTCTCAAGAATAACAAAAGAACGGTTCCTTCATTTGCGGCTGGGAATCTAACCAGCAAAGCCCCACCTTCCTCCATGGAAACGAACAATCTCCTCTAATTACTGCAGACTGTGTGGAGATCTAAACGAAGATATAATACATATACTATGTATCTGCAATGGATTGAGAGTGGAAAGGAGACAGTTTCTAAAACAGCTCCTGATTGCAAGTCAGGTTCGATCTTGCAGGGAGGCGGTAAAGGCCTGTTTTGAGGGCAGTAATATCTGCCTGTCTTGCAGCCTCGTTCGGTTTATGAGGGAAGCAAACGTAAAGTTAAGTCTGGAAGATCCGCAAGTTACCGGTCTTTATGCTACGCCAGCCGGTTCATAAGACATGTATAATAGCCCCGACCACTAGGGCTTTGATCAGATCTACGAATATTACCTTGGCTGCTAGGCTGTCAGCAGTCTTCATGGGCCGGCGTTGAGTTCATTGAACTTTGTACTCTCCATAAACATCACTTCACGGGGTGCTTCCATCCACGAGAATAAGCCTTATGACGAACTATTTTACTAACTATGAAGAACTATCTTACCTACCAGTTTTTATTCTCCTGCAATTTTACAGAATTACAACATATTTTTTAATCTTTTAGCATTATTTAATGGTGAAGCTATTTGGCATAGTTTGCAGCTGTGGCATTTGATGAAGCCTTTTGTTTTGAGCCATGTTTTCTTCTGTTTCCTGGTTTTAAAATGGCTGTGCACCAACTTGTCCTTTAAATTTTTGGCTCTGCAGTACGTTATTATGGGATGAGGTCCCATCTTTTCACCTATTGTTCCATCCAGCTGTAAGATCTTCCAATTTTTTCTTATTATGCCAGCAATTTCCTTAGAATCCTGAGCAAAATCGATCATTAATCTTATTGATTCTGTTTCTGATTGATTCTCACAAATTTTTGACATGAGGCATTCCTCTCTTGATTTATCATTAGCTCTTGTCCAACATCTTTTCACCATGCTTTTATTGTATTTTCTCTTTGTGAATCTTTCGGTCGGCTTAGCTCTGTGTTTCTTCCATTCTTCCTCTTCACTGCATATTCTTCATAAACGGAGGAACTCCCCATATGGGGTGCTGGATATTAAAGATAGCTGGTGGAAGCTAGTTGCTTCCAAAGTGGCGTTAGCCGCTGTGATCTTGTGATCAAGTGTAGTTTCCAGACGGTTGTTTTTGACATAGATTTCTGCACCCAGGAAAATCACCTTTTCTTTATTGATCTCATATGTGAAATTCAAATTAGGTATGCTGGTATTCAAGATTGCAAAGTAGTCCCGGAAATCATCCTCATTCCCATTCCAACTGATAAGGAGATCATCTATGAAACGCTTCCAACTTACTATCCTTTTTGTGTGTTTTTCATTCTTTATATTCCAAGCGACCTCCTTCTCCCACCAGCCCATTACTAGACAAGCGTAACTTGGGCTGAAAGAAAAACCCATAACTGCTCCATTCCGCTGGCGGTATATATCCTCACCAAATAAGATTACATTGCTTGTCAAGCAGGAGGATATCATTTCCGTCAGCATCTCATTATGGTCTTTGTAGTGGATGTTCCTTTCCTGTAGGAAGTAGTTACAGGCTTTTAATCCCTGCATGTTATCAATGTTAGTGTATAGAGCTATCACATCCATTGTGATTAGTTGGTAAGTATTATGCCATGTTATATTCTCCAAAGTTCTAAGGAGATCAGTTATGTCTTTTATGTAAGAACTCAAATCTGCCACATACGAAATGAGAAAATGGTCGATGTAATTTGCCATAGGTTCCAATAATGAGCCTTTAGCTGACAGAATGGGCCTCACTGGTGGTTCATTTTGATTTTTATGTAACTTTGGGAGGAAATATATGGTTGCCAATGTTGGAAAATCCACAATCAAGTATTTACTTTCTTCCTCATCAATCAGATGATTTTTTGTTACCCATACCTTAAGTTTCTTATCAATTTCTTTTTTGATGGGCATTGTGGGGTTTGTCTGTAGTTTTTCATAAAACATGCAGTTATTCAATTGCCGGGTTGCCTCCATAGTGTAAAGTACCCGATCCCATAATACTACGTTGCCACCTTTATCAGCCATCTGGATTTCTATTTGGTCGTCATTGGACAGTTTTTCCAGGGCATCCCTTTCCATTTTTGATAAGTTATCTTCAAACTTAGATTTCTTCATTTCATACAAATCATGTATGACTGCTTCTTGGAAAGTGTCTATTTTATTTCCTGGGGCAAGTTGTGGGTAGAACATTGATTGTGATCAGTTTTTACTCAAACCTGCCCCTAATTTGGGGCATGCTGTCTGTAGAGATATGTCTTCCTCCTCTTCTGCATTCAAGTTGAGTAGTGTCAGAAAATCATTACTATCTTTCGCCAAAAGCGTGGATGTTGGTTTTTCCACTCTCCTTGGTAATTTTTGTCTATTCTGATTTTTCATCAAATATTTAGCCAATTTTATTTTCCGGATGTATAGGTCAAGATCTATCCGTGTCTGCGCTAAATCCATTCTTTGCACAGGGCAGTAGTTGATGCCTTGTTTTAAAAGTGAAAGTTCTGCTGGGGAGAGTTCTCGTTTTGAAAGATTCAATACTTGGAGCTTATCGATTACTGGTCCTTCCTCTGTCTCATGCTCCTGGTTTTCATGCCAATCCTTTCGGATGAACTGTTTGCATCTTCGTCCCCTTCATTGCGATTTCTTTGGTGCCATGGTTTTCCTCTTCCCCCTCCTAGCGATTGTCGTTGCACCGTTTGATTTTGTTCCTATTGGCGTTGTTGAAGGACAAGGCGCATGTCCCCTAAAAAAGCTGATCTATCACCATCCAGTGGGTTTTCTCGTTCTCCTCCACTCATGTCCATGGAGGTTAGAGAGGAGAGGCTACTCTATGCACCTGCCATAATACTTGCAAAACCTTGCTGCTTAAAGGGATCAAATTTTCGCCCAAAAGTGAAGATGTGACCCTCAGCATAATCAACGGCATCACGTACAAATGTATTATGCTTCCGCTGTCTTACTACATATCCTACTAGCGGTCGCCAGTAGGTAGTTATAGTTAGGGACCTATTATCCTTAGGAAATCCACAACATTCTATTTAAAATAACTTTGGCACCGGTTGACGAATCTTCGCGAAATGTTTAAAACTGGTGGGGCGCTCCGGTCCGCTCCTATCCTGAAAGTCACGGGGTGATTCGTGAAGCGAGGGCCGAGAAGAAAGGGGGGTCCCAAAACGTGTTTTCCCCATGCAATTTGTCATAGGAACCGTTCATCGCGGCTACAGCCTGAACTGCTGAACGGATTTACACCAAATTTGGCAGAAAGGTGGACGTTGGTTCAGACTCGTGCATTTTGCTTAAATGGTGTAAATCCGTTCAGTAGTTCCTGAGAAAATCAAAATCACATATATATCTATGGCCGCGGTGGATCCGCGCACCCTGAATGCACCCTGCCACGCACAAGCTGTATTCTAATTGGCTGTCAACACTCCAAATCAGGAAGTGTTGGCAGCCATCTAGTGCATCGGTAGAACTGAGGCACAAGAAACCTAATAAAAAAACACACAAAACGTGAAAAGGGGGCAGGATAGAAATGCCCTGACCCCCTAGGCCTGCTCAGCGGGGCCCACAAGGACCCCCAAGGCCCCCCAGTTTTTTTTTTTAAATCGGCAAAATCCGCGCAGGGTGCGTGGATCTTGCCGATAAAAAAAACGAAGCGCAGGGGCTTATTGAAAAAAAAGTGTGGGGGGGCCCAATCCCCCCCACACTGCCCCAGGGACCGCCACCCCGGGGGAAAAGTATGAACAATTGCTGGGGGATCACGCCCCCCCCCCCTGAAGCCCTGGGGACCACCACCTCCCGGGTCTTTCAGAAATCTATGGCGAGGGCTCATGGCCCCCCGAAGACCCGTGGACCGCCACCCCCGGGGCTCAATTTATTTTGGATTGCGGGGGCACACTGCCCCTCTGCAGCCCCGGGGACCGCCACCCCTGGGGCTTTTATTTAAAAGAAATACACTCTTTGGGGGCTCAAGCCCCCCACACGCCCTCGGGACCGCCACGACCCTGGGGCCCTAAATATTTAGATTGGGGGGGTACATGACGGACCCCCCAGCCCCAGGGACCACCATCCCCCGGGGTTTTGAAAATGTGAGCACGGTCCCACTCCTGGAGCCATTGATGGCCCTGGGTACCGCCACCCCCAGGACTGGCTCCTGCAGTGTCCCATGGCTCTCCCCTTCATTGTAAACTACTTTGCTTCATTGAAGCGAGAGCAAGGAAACCTGCTCTCGCTTCAATGAAACAAAGCAGATTGCATTTCCACATGGGGAGCAGCATGTTAGCTGCTCCCCATGTGGAAAAGCAATGCCGGCTCCCACAGGAATCGGGGAGCCGGCTGAGAATGTGGGGGGATTGGGACCCCCCATGGTCCCCAATGAAGAGGGCCATCCCCAGGGGATGGGGTCCCCGGGGATACAAGTGGCCCGGGAGGGGGGCCACGCGTCCCCTCTCCAAAATGTAAAATAAATAAATAAATAAATAATTACAAGGGCCTGTCACCTGGGATGGGGTCCCCGGGTCCATAAATGGCCTAAGGAGAGGGGCAAGGCACCCCCCCTCCTATATGTAAATTAAAAAAGAAAAAAGGTCCATGCCCCGGGGATGGGGTCCCTGGGGCCGAATATGGCCTTGGGAGGGGGCCACGCGGCCCCCTTCCCAAATTTTTATATTAAAAAAAAATTAATTAGGGAGCAGGCCCTGGGGGATGGGGTCCCCAGGGCCAAAATATTAGGAAAAGAAGGGGGCCACACAACCTTCCTCCTTAAACCAAATTTAAACAAAAGACCGCCATTGCGCTGGAGGCCACGCCTCCTTCTTGTAGCACTCTGCAAATGTGCCCGCTGGCTCGTTTGCAGAGGGGGAATGAATTCCCCTTGAATACTGGGGGTCCCTGGGGGCCAACTAGCCCACCAGAAACCTCCCCTATGCGCCAGGGGGCTGCGTTGCAGAGAGGTGTTCTGAGGCCATGCCCTTTTTTACACCTCTCTGCAACGCAGCTCTGTGGTGCTTACTGGAGGTAGCTGGTGGGCTAGTTGCACCCCAGGGACCCTCATTATTCAAGGGGAGTTAATCCTTTAACTTAAAACGCGCCACAGGCGCGTTTGCACAGTGGTGAAAGGAGGGGGCGGGGCCTGAGTACACATGTGTGCAAACACACCCTGTGGCGCGGTTTAAGTTGGGGAATTAATTCCTTGTCAATCCTGAGGGTCCCTGGGGGCCAACTAGCCCACCAGGTATCTCCAGTATGCGCCAGGGAGCTGCATTGCAGACAGGTGTTCAGAGGCCATGCCCCTTTTTGCACCTCTCTGCAACACAGCTCTGTGGCACTTATTGGAGGTACCTAGTGGGCGAGTTTGACCCTAGGAACCCACAGGATTCAAGGGGACTTAATCTCCCAACTTAGAATGGCCACAGGGCACGTTTACACAGTGGTGAAGGGAGGGGACGGGGCCTGAGGTGACATGTGCAAACACGCCCTGTTGCGCGTTTTAAGTTGGGGAAATAATTCCCCTTCATTCCTGAGGGACCCTGGGGGCCAACTAGTCCATCAGATGCTTCTAGTAAGCGCCATTGCGCTGCGTTGGAGAGAGGTGGTCTAGGCCGTGCCCCTTTTGACATCTTTCTGCTACGCAGGTCTGTGGCGCTTACTGGACGTACCAAGTGGGATAGTTGGACCATAGGGACCATCAGGATTGAAGGGGAATTATTTCCCCAACTTAAAACGCGCCACAGGGCATGTTTGCACAGTGGTGAAGGGAGGGGATGGTGTAAGAAAGTGGCTCTATATATACTGGACCGAAGTAAAATGAGCCGAACTACGAATTCCGATTTACTCACCTGTTATCAGAAGAGACCTCAGTGCTGCATCTTTGAGCCCAGTACAGGTCCTGAAAAGTAATTCTAACTGTACTTACCAGTAACTTGAATTTCCTTCCATAGGCTAACATTGACTGGTTTCACTTGGAAATTCTGATAAAGTGTGGAGTTTTGGAACTTTAGAATATTCACCTAAAATCATCGAACAACGAATTTCGATTTACACACCTGTTATCAGGAGAGAACCCAGTGCTGCATCTTTTAGCCCAGCACTGACCCTGAAAATTAATTCTAACCGTACTTACCAGTAACTTGTATGTCCTAACATAGGAATCCATTGTCTGGTTTTCAGCAGAAAAGTTTGTGTCTATTTTCACAAACTATAAATATTCCTTAAAAAATCGCCTGTATTACTTAAACGCATTCTTTTAACTGTTTACAGGAGATGCAGAAGTGCTGGATGCAGGATCCACCACTGAGTAAGAAAAAATAACGATAAAACTACTTACCTGCTAAGTGAATTTTCTCCCATGGGATAACAATGGTGATTCTATGTGAAAAAGTTTCTAAGTGTCATCTTTTAAAATACAATAATATTCCTTAAAAATTACTACTGTAACCAAAACGCTTTTACTCAACTATTTACAGGAGATGTCCCAGGACTGAATCTAGGATCAAGTTGTGTGGTTAGAAAAGTAATCCATAAAGTAACATATTGCATTTAACTAGAAATTCCCATTGAGCTCAATGTTGCATTGTGTTTGAAACTGTGTTGCCCATTGCAACAACTGTGACTACTGTACTGACATGTCTATTGCCTATTTGCAAAGTTTTTACGCTGAAGTAATTCATTCTGAGAAAGAATATTTTGTAATGTAATATATAATGTAATTATAATGTAATTTTAAAAATAAAATATCTAAAAATAAATAGTTTAAAAAAATGTAGTAAATCAGTATAAAAAAATACATATAACTATTATTACATTTAAAAATTGTCATTTAAAATCCCTTTGAAATTCACTGAAAAAACCATAGGTTTCAGACATGTTATAGTTAGGAATTAGCATTTAAAAACCCTTTGAAATTCACTGAAAAAACCATAGGTTTCAGACACGTTATAGTTAGGAATTAGCATTTAAAAAAACATTAGAAATTCTCTGAAAAAAACATAGGTTTTAGGGGTGTTATGGTTAGCTGTACATTTCACTCGTATAAAACCAATGAAATTCCTGCGTTATAGTTAGTTGTACTAACTATAACTCGCGCGACCGCAATCCACGGCTGATGATGTCACATATTACATCATTCATGACATGGTCAGTGACATCACTGATTACATCACTGATGACATCTCAAATGACATCACTGATGACATCACTGATTACATCATCCATGTGACAATCTGATACATCTCATCATACACTAGTATAACCTTTCAACACTCATTATAAAATATGGAGTACCATATTTGAAACCATTGACACACCAATACAAGTTTCTAAAAGCCCACTCAGTGATTCCTACATCTAAACACTTACTTATAGATTTACTCATACATGTTGACAAAGATGAATAGAACACTATTAAATATACGTATACACCTACATCGACATTACACACCACCACACATCCTATTCACTTATGCAGTCATCCTTAGTTAAGTGAGCATTTGTATGGGAGAGTGAATGTATGTGTAGTTGGGTGGAGGGTGTGTGATTGTCCAAAGATGATTAAATAGTTGATTTAGTAGGTATATGAGGTTAAGACTGCCTGTGGAAATAGTTGTTTGGGTGAGTGAATATCTTTATGGGGGTGATGATGAACAAAAACATTTCTCAATGGTACATGTTCAACAAAGTAGAAAAAATAAAAGACAGTGTATGTGACAGTTGTTGTATATAAATCAGTGTATATAAAACTCATTGATTCCATGAGTGACTGTATAGATAATTCTATACTTGTAATAGTGATTTCATAACACACTAAGTATGAGTTACTATTTATATGAATAAATGAAGTGATATTTGTATAAGTGTGTAGCTGAGTAAATATGAATAAGGTACATTGTTTGCAAAAGTGAGTAGGATGACTACATAACTGAATAGGATGTGTGCTGGCGTGTAATGTTAATATACGTGTATAAGTATATTCGATAGTGTTCTATTGATCATTGTCAATATGTATTAGTGAATCTATAGGTAAATTATTTGATGTGTGTGTAGATCTAGGAATTACTGAGTGGGTTTTTAGATAATTGTATTGCTGTGTCAATTGATTCAAATAGGGTACTCTGTATTTTTCACTGAGTGATGAAAGGTTATAGTAGTGTATGATGAGGTGTATCTCATTGTCACGTGGATGATGTCAACAGTGATGTAATCAGTGATGTCATTTGAGATGTCATCAGTGATGTCACTGACCATGTCATGAATGATGTAATATGTGACATCATCACCAGTGGATTGCGGGAGCGAGAGTTACAGTTAGTACAACTAACTATAACAGAGGAATTTCAATGGTTTTCTACCACTGAAACCTATGTTTTTTTCAATGAATTTCTAAGGTTTTTTAAATGATAATTCCTAACTATAACATGTCTGAAACCTATGGTTTTTCAGTGAATTTCAAAGGTTTGTTAAATTATAATTCCTAACTATAAACCTGCCTGAAACTAATGGTTTTTCAGTGAATTTCAAAGGTTTTTTTTTAAATGACAATTCCTACTTATAATGTTGACCACTTCCCCATATTTTAGACAAGAAACCAAATCTGCAATGCTACGTAAAAAATCAGGCAATAGTTCCACTTACCACTAACAAATTAACATCAACATTGAACTAATGTAAGAACGTCGACTATGTACTGCGTGAATTACATCCAACTCACACCCATATTTAAAGATCAATATGTGATAGAGGTTCTAATTATACACTTCCGACTCCAAAGAAAATCACAATACCCAATGCCACCACCACCACATCCACCCCCGAACCCCTCCCCCCTACTACCTCAGAGGCAGCACAAAACAGGACAACAGACCTTTCCAAAATAATATATCCCCTCAACAGTACACTAGCTCAATCTACAGAGATGTGGCAACCAAGTATGTGTAAGGGAAAGTACTCGAACATCAACAATAATGTACACAGCGCTAAGGCTACCGGTGAAATACTATACACAATTCACTATACAAACTAAAAACTTTTCAGTGTGTAGATATACCATTGATACGTGTAGTGTACTGAATAGTGAGCGCAACCATATTATCTCAGACACTGGGGAATATTTCAGGCATGTAGCTGTGTTCACCCCCACTTTGAAACAGAAGCAGAGTGGGCTAGTCCAATGTAAACATCGTCAACGTAAGACTATAAATAATTAGGCTACGCCTTGGGCGTGGTTCACTTCTGCAAAGAGAAGAGACTGCGCCGCAGCAAAGCTCTGCACCCTGCCACGTGGCTGCCGCCATGACCGCGTGCCTCCTCGATATAGGCCCATTGCGAACTTAGCGCCACAGCACCGGAGACTTATGTCTGTATCGACTACTCTCTTCGATCTACACTGCGGCCGCAGGGTGTACAACTTGAATTCAACTTTCGATCTAAATTTGTTGTCGGTATCTGTGCTGAGTACTGCCTTCAATCTACTTTGCAGTCAGTAGAATTCACAACTTGATACCAGTTGCGCATCAGCACTACAGAAAACATTGAATTCAGTCTTGATTTATTTAAAGCAGAGACAATTGTACTATGTCCTCAGATTATGTTAAAGTTTGAACAGTAGGAAATTCAGCCTTAATTTATTTAATGTAGAGACAATTACGAACAGCATTCAAGTTAGCCTTGATTTATGTAAGGCAGAGACAATTTTATTAATGGATGTCACAAAAAACATTCCTCAATGTCTGTACTAAGTACTGCCTTCAAATGTACACTGCGATCAACAGAGTACACTACTTGATACTAGAAGCGCAATAGCACTACAGACAACATTGAATTCATTCTCGATTTATTTAAGACAGAGACAATTCTACTGTGTCATCAGATTTTGTTAACGTATGTGCCAAAAAAGCATTTGTCGATGTTTCTGTGGACTACTGCCATAAATGTATTCTGCGGACAGCAGGGTTCACAACTTGAATTCAGCTTTCCATCTACACTATGGACAGTAGGGAATTCAGCCTTGATTTATGTAATGCAGAGACAATTCTACTGTATGTGTTCAGATTTGTTTTACATAAGTCACAAAAATCATTTGTCGATATCTGTGCTGACAACTGCCTTCAATCTACATTGTGAGGGCTCACGATTCAGGTGGAATTGGGATTGCACATGACGCATTCCAATAGCCAAGAGACATTGTACCAGTGCGACCGGCCTGAACCACGAATCATCGCAGGGTGTGCACACGCTGGGTTCTTCATGTACCACTAACTCACTGCACCACAAGTCATCTCCACGTGGCCTTGTTAAAGCAGAATTCACTAGGCAAAAAACATAGCTTCCAGTACGGCCTACCCGGACCACGCTTCATCGCAGGTTACCTGCACGCTCAGTGCCAAAAGTACCAGTAACTCACTGCACCATAATTCATCGCCACATGGCCGTATTCAGGCAGAATTGAATAGAGAAAAGACATTGGTCCAAATACGGCCCCCCTTTACCACTCATTATTGCAGGGTACGTACAAGCTCAGAGCCAAAGATACTACTAACTCAGTGCACCATAAATCATTGCAAACAAGAGTGAACAGTTGTATGTCAGCAATGAGGCATACTATCACTTTTAAATGGAATTAATGCAGAATTCAATTGACAAAAGACATTACTTCAATTACTGTTCCCCCCCCGACCACCCATCATCGCAGGGTACGTGCACGCTAAGCGCCAAAGGTACTACTGAGTCAGTGCACCAAAAATCATCGCCACGTGACCGTGTTGAGTCAGATGTCTTATTTGGAAGAAAAACTATCATAGTTTTTTGAGATCTACTGCAACTTACTCCTGTGAAAGTGAGGAAAATTGAATTTTGCCTTGTCATGTGTGCCTATGTGTTCCCCATCCTATGTAATATGTGCATGATCAATATGCATATATCCCTCTTGATCGATTAAAGACGCAATTATAGTTGTGTCCAACGTTAGTATGCCAGTTTCCAGTCCCCGTGAAAGCAACGAGTATTAGGCCTATGTTGCCCACGTTTTACATTGTGCACGTTAATTTATCGAATTGTCCCCGTTACTAGGCCTCAAAAGGGCCCGGACACCAGATTCAAGCTCCAGTCTCCTAAAACCACTCTGAGGAGCGATGCAGCCCCCACCCACATCCCTGACCCTTCACTTACTTCCTGCCGCGCAGCGCGGTGCCCGGCCTGGCTCTGCCTGCCTGTCTGTCAAGAATATGTTATGCCTCTAGTTATCTGTTCAGCTCTCCGTCTTCACATTCCTAAGCTAACGAACCGCATAAACATCTTCAGCTATAGTCTAGTCTTCCTGTCTCCAGGCAAGTGAATTACTGTATTAATATTCATAGAAGATTCATAGCACACGCAATACATGTAGAATATATGCCTACACCAGCCTTAGTGTCCAGTAGCCTTTGCTCTGATAACTTTTAGATTCTATCAACATGTACTCCAAACACAAGATACCAGATATGCTATAGGTACATGTCGTCCTGACATCGCAGACTTTAGTCTCCTCTTCTAGCACAGAAGGCAGAGCCCCCAGCTCTCCCCAGTTACACGTCATGGCCCGTTTGCGCGCACCACTAGGTTAAAGGTTCCAGCTGCCCAGGTAGCCCCCTCCATGTATCCACCCATTTATGACACTTCTGTGACGTTCTCATCACATGTCTTCGTGCACGCCCTGTGCACGCCTTCTTTTTACGCCCATGTGTTCTTATCTTACGTTTGTCATTTGTTACGCCTACTGTATTCAATGCAATTGTAATGTTTTCCTATATATACTATGTACTGTTAATGAAACATTGCAGCTGCCAGTCCATGCCATTCCTTTTCAGGCTGTTCCGATCCTGTCCCTTCCCTTATGCCTGATTAAAGCCTGTTCGACTCAGATACCCCGGATCCTGCCTCTTATTTATTGAGCTATCTGTTTTCATTAATGTATTCAAAAATAGTACCGGTAATTAATTATTTATTTACCACATAATGGCGCCCGAATAGGGACGAGCCCCTTCCCCACGCGCCGGCGATGTAACGCAGGCCCCCTGACCCTTCTACAGCCGTGACGGAACTCTACCGTGCACGTGCAGATATTTCTGCTTCATCAAGTCTCCCTCAGGCCCACGGAGGAGACGGAGACTGCGGTCCGGCATGCAGACGAGGCGGTGAGGAATGCAGTTCGTCCCGACCAGAGCCCAAGCCGAGAGAGCAAGGTCCGAGGTATCCGGAGGCCCACCTGTAACCGAAGCACCGAAGTTCGAAGCGCATGCGTAGTAACCAGATGTCATAGCAGTCCAGTCCAGTCCGAGGCCTTCAAGTTCTGCTTCCCGGTGAGTACTGTTGCGGGGGAAGTATCTAGACAGGTTCATTAGTTTGTCCCTGGTCCGATGGGTTTGGGTACACAGATCCAGTCCGAAGTATTCACCTAGGTGGATACGGTATGACGTGTCTCTTTATGAGACCGGTATGTTCTGTACTGTTTTAGCAGTGCATCCAGAAATTCTAGTAAGTCCGTTCTCGAGAAATTCAAGTGTTATGTTTTCAGTGTATCAGGTAGTATTCTGTTCGAACTGTTATTAATGTATTTTTATGGCGTGGTATGAGTGATTTGTTTGCCATTTCATTACTGTGATTATTGTGTATTGTGTTTAGACATGCCTCTGTTTTCGAAGTTACGTCAGATAAAAACCAGAAAAGGGTTACTCGAAGAATCAGTTCCTGTCCCTCCTAGGGACAGTCCTGGACATTTTATGTATCACAAGCATGGCTTAGATGCCATATTATATCTAGACTTATGGGTGGATTATACAAAGAATCTTGAAGAGAAATATAGATGGCCTGTATCAGGTACATGGGATGCCGAGAGCATCATGCGAGTAGAAGAAGCATTATGGAAAAATAAGGCTAGACAGTCCCAGAAAGATGCCATCGAGTTATGGCGCAAAGAATCTCATAGAAGAACCGAAAAAGAATTCAGAAAAGCAGAGTTAAGTAGGGAATCCTCAGAAAAAGCCCAAGAAAGGGAATTAATCGAAGAAGGTGAACGAGTTAGAGCAGAACAGTCCGATAGACAGAGAAATGCCCTTATTAAAGGTATGTATCCTCTTCTTGCCGAGGGCTTGCCGAAGGCAACCCCGGAAGCACCCTGTAATTTACCGCCACCATTGGTCCCGATTAAGCTACGTCATAAACCGACTGCAGCTGAAATTTTTCTTTCGTCCTATTTGGACGATACAGTCCCAGCATATGCAAATCCTATTCCGCCTGCTCACCCTCAGCACCCTGTTAATAATGTAATTCCTGTTCCTCCAGCCACTGGCCCCGGGGACCACGTTAATGTGCCAGTACCCCCGGACCAGCCCACATTAGGTGTGCCCGTTTTGCCAGTCACTCTACCAGCACGTACAGTATTAACTGACGATTCCAGTTCAGGAGGAGCGGGGGGAGGTGCTCCTATCACCCCGCCTCAAGTAAAACGAATGATGCTGAGAGAAGCAGCGTACGCCAAAAATGACTACATACGCAGACCTCAAGCGACATCTTACTGACTGCATATATGATTCAGTTCCAGGCGAAGATCACATGATATTATATTCGGTACGTTTAAGACGAGTTGCCAACTTTTTGGCCACCCTGCCTGACATGAAAGAACATCTAGACAGAATATATCATTTTGTCCGTACAGGAGAGAATCCAGGAAGTATTCACGAAGCTATGGCACACAGGAAAGCCGAGATTCAAAATATGATTTTACAGTTCTTGATTAACTGTTTAATAAGAGAACAGGATTATCCTGATAAAGACAAAGACGAGATGAAAGGCCTGACTAGGTGGAGTGACAATATAGCCGAGGGAAAACACAAGACACAAGGTAGTATAGAAAATATGTACAGGAAAATTCGTAAGGAAATTATAAGTATACACCAGAAGGAGGAAGCAAAAAGAGCAACCGAGAAAGAGAATGACTCTTCAGGTGAAGAGGTAGACAGCGAGAATCCCGTCAGAATAGCGTATGTAGGTAAAACTAGATTTTCCGACAGACATTCACGTCTAGATTACAAGAAATTTTTTCCTTCTCCCGTACCAGAACAGTGTTCTCTAGAACAAGTATTCCAGGCCACCGATAAAGTTCTGAAATTACGAATAGGTTACAGTGAACTCAGTACCATGCATGAACAAGAACTAGCCCGATCAGCAGTTCGATGGACCAGTGATTCTACCACGTTTCCAGATGAAATAGTGGCCCAAACGTTTCTGAAGCTGCCCCCAGCCGAGCAGCGTCTGGTGGGTATGTATATGATCCAGCACCTCATTACACTGTATGAGGATCAGCATTCTGATCCAGGTCCTTTACATGATGTACTGAACGAGTTACTCCTAAACAGATGGAAAGGTCTAGGTACCGATTTAATTAGTGTCATTTTAGAACAGCGCCACAAATACAGAACGTTCCTGAATCCACATTTTGTCCCTGTTCCACCCCCAGTAAGAAAATCATTCTACATAGACAGACAGAATCCGTTGCGAGAAGTACATCCAGTTAAGGGAGAGGGGGGTGATCTAGAACGAGTATTTGTTTACACCCCTATCACGAAAATAGAACTTCTAGAAATGAAAAAGTTAATACCCTGTCACGATAAAGATCCAGCAGGGTTCCACCGTGAATTTAAAGACATGCTTCGTATGGGAGAATACACGTATCCTGATATCATCAAAATGTTAAAGGTCCTGTTGCCTGCGGGCATATATGAAAAACTCAAAGAAAAAGAATGGGAGGTGGGAGAGAAAAAGATAGATTGGACCGCATTAGAGACTGAAGATAATACACGAGTCCCAGGTACCGGTCTTGGGGAAAAAGCTAAAGCATTGCCCGAATTGTTAATACAAGTCTTGCCAAGATTACTAGCCACGAAAAAGGAAGACTGGGATGCCATCTCAGCCTGTAAACAGAAACAAGACGAACACACTAGTGATTTTTATTCTAGATTTGAGAAATGTTTCATTATAAATAGTGGTCTGAAAACAAGTAGTGAATCGTATCCACATCTTTTCGTTACCAAACTAGTTGAGAATTCTCTACCACAAGTTAAAAATCGAGTACTGAAAGTTGAAAGTACCTGGCAAGCTAATACTCCGTCACAAATGCTCCAGATGCTCCAGTATCACCAGAACAGAATCAGGGAAGAGCAGGAACATGAGAGGAGGCGTATGAAAGACACGAAAATGAAAGTACTAGTTGCACAGTCTGTTCCACCAGACAGTCAGAAGAGGGGTACGAATCAAGCTAGTCATCCTGCAGCTCCCGTTAAAGGGACATGCAATTACTGTAAACAGCCAGGTCATTACATAAACGAATGTGCAGTTCTGAAACACAACATAGCTACAGGTAAAACAAAAGAGAGACCACATCCTCCTAGACAAGAACAAGTTCCGCAGAATTCTCAGCCACCGCAGAATGCACAACAGACAGTTACTGTACCGCAGCCTATAGCTGCCACACAACACGTTACACAGCAGATGTACCAGTATGCACAGTCAGAATATCCAGACTATCAGCAGTATTCATGAAACAGCCTAGAGAGGGAGGTTGGCTTGCCTCTCATCGAGATTCCTGTAGATCAAGAGGGTCCCTATGTACATAGTCAAGTATTAGGGAAAGACAGAAAGTTTCTGATTGATACAGGGGCAAGTAGGACTACCATCAGTCATGACGAGGTTCCAGGGGCTCCGCTCTCAGGCTCTAGAAATGTTTCCCATGGATTTTCAGGAAAGCCTATTGTTAATGAAATATCGAAACCAGTTTCCCTAGAAGTCGGTCCATTGTCCCGAACTACAGACTTGTTACTCACGAAATCATGTCCAGAGAAATACTAGGTATTAAGACCCTGAAAGAATTAGGAGCAGTTATATGCTGTTCTCCAGAAGGAGTGCGATTGTTTTTGCGAGATTTTAAAGGTCATTATGTATTACGTGATTTTGATCCAAGATTATTGAATGTACCACAGCATTTATGGGCGCAAGGTCCAACTGATGTAGGTTGTATGCACATTACACCCTATCGTGTCACTCTGAAGCAAGGTGTTGTATTACCACGAATCCGACAGTACAAATTGCCACCTGAGGCTGTAGCAGCCTTATCGAAAATTATTGACGAGCTCATTGCTCAAGGAGTGGTTGTAGAAACTGACTCCAATGTATGTAATTCCCCTATCATCCCGATTCTAAAACGTACAGATCCCAATGCACCTCCAGTTTATCGATTAGTGATTGACCTTCGAGAACTTAATAAATGTATCATACCCCAGTACCCTGTGGTTCCAGATATTTCTTCCCTATTGACAGCTATTGATTCCGAAGCAGAGTTCTTTACTGTTATTGATCTCAAGAACGCATTCTTTAGTGTCCCCATTCATCCAGACAGCCAGTTTCTTTTCGGATTCTGTTTAAATGGAAGAAGCTATAAATTCACACGAGCTCCTCAAGGTTTCACAGAAAGTCCTAGCATTTACAGTCAAGCACTTAAAAGACAACTAGACAATATTCACATGCCAACTGACACTGCCCTGCTCCAATATGTCGATGATCAATTGATCACAGCCCGTTCTGAACGTGACTGCGAACGTGCGTCACTTACAGTTTTGTATTTCCTGGCCGAGATGGGGCACAAGGTGTTCCCTTCGAAACTGCAATTCTGTGTCCAGCAAGTGGTCTACCTTGGACACTTACTGTCCAAGAGGGGTAGGCAGTTGACACCAGACCGTATCCAGTTAATAGCACATCTTCCACAGCCCAAGACTCAGAAGGAGGTGCGAGCTTTTGTCGGCCTCACTTCTTATTGCAGACAATGGATTCCTCAGTACGCATATCTAGCTAAACCACTGATACAGTTAACGACACAGGAGGCAGCCGCATCGACTGTCCTCCCTTGGACCCAAGAACATACACTTGTTTTCAATGAATTAAAGAAAGCTTTATGCCAAGCACCTGTTCTAGCGACACCAAACTACAGTAAGCCTTTTACACTTTTTGTCACTGAACGTGATGGTACTGCATTATCTGTTCTCACACAAGATCAAGCAGGACAATACAAGCCCTGTGCTTATTTTTCTAGCACCTTAGATCCGGTGGCCCAGGCTCTGCCTGCGTGCCTCAAGTCAGTTGCAGCCACAGCTCTAGCTATCAGACAGAGTGATTCCATAGTGTTAGGACACTCCCTGAAAGTACAAGTTCCACACTCCGTGGAAGTTCTTTTAAACCGAACACAGACTCAACACTTGACAATTGCACGTTTAACAGGATATGAACTGACATTGTTTCAGCCACACATAGAAATCAGACGCTGCAACATTTTAAATCCAGCTACACTGTTACCCTCAGTTACTTCAAATCCTGCCACACATGACTGTGTGGAAGTTGTTAACACCATGACAAAGCCAAGACAAGACTTGACAGACATTGCATTACCTGATCCCGACCTGACACTTTATGTGGATGGTTCATGTATGAGGACAAGTACAGGAGAACTAGTAGCCGCGTATGCAGTGACTACTGAAACTGAAGTTATAGAAACACATCGTATTGACACCCTGTCTGCTCAAGCAGCAGAGCTTGTCGCTCTGACCCAAGCCTGCATACGAGCCAAGAACCTGAAAGTAAACATATACACAGATTCACGTTATGCATTCGGAGTCGTACACGACTTTGGAGTACTCTGGCAAGAAAGAGGTTTCATGACTTCTCATGGAACCAAGATTCAGCATGGCCCCCTCATTCAAGCTCTGTTAGATGCAATACATTTACCGACAGCTATCGCTATCATGAAGTGCAAGGCACATACGAAAGTCACTGACATCATTTCCCAGGGTAACGACCTGGCAGATCGAACAGCCAAGCTTACAGCCCAGACTCCAGACATTCCAGTTAACACGACACAGACAGACGTTCCAGATCAGACGACTTGTATGACAGTTAAGGACCCTACACAAGACGTACTAGATATACAGTCACATGCTACTCCCGACGAAATCAAGAAATGGTCTGAACAAGGAGGGGTCCAGACAGATCAAGGATGGTTGACGAAGGGAAAAGCCACATGGTTTCTCCCCGACTGTATGGTTCAAGTCATTATTAACACCGCACATAGTCCAGCACACTTAGGAGAAAAAGCCATGTTAGACAGTATTCAGAATCTCTGGTTTAACAAGCATTTACGAGCCGCAGCCAAACAGAAAGTGCGTACCTGCATGATCTGTTGTCAGTTCAATCCAGGTAAAGGTGTCCCGGTGGAACAAGGTGGATTCCATCCTCCTGACCACCCTTTTGAAGTCCTCCAGATGGATTATATTCAGATGGATCGATGTCGAGGTTTCAAGTATGTCCTCGTAGTTGTATGCGCTTTGTCCAGATGGACAGAAGCATATCCAGTCCCTGATTACACTGCCGCGACCACTGCCAGGCAGTTGGTTCGTGAGTATTTCCCCCGCTATGGTTTACCTAGGGTCGTGTATTCAGATAACGGCCAGCCATTCTCATCCGAACTTATGAAACAAGTATCCCTTCTGTTAGGGTACCAGTGGAAGTTCCACTGTGTACGACATCCTGAAGCAGCTGGTCTCGTAGAGAGACATAATCAGACCCTGAAAATCCGCATTGCCAAAGTATGCGCAGAGAAAGGCGTAGATTGGTTGGTAGCACTGCCAGTCGCCCTTTTTTTACCTGAGAATGGTCGCTCACTCCCGTTCAGGTCTGTCCCCTTACGAGGTAATTTTCGGTCGTCCCCCAAACATGTGGGGTACACCTAGACCACGTACAATAACTGATGTTGACAGTAATATGCTGACAGATTACCTGGCTTCCTTGATGTCTGCACTACTCTCTTGTCGTTCACAGGTCGCCGCTGCTTTTCCAGACAACACTCAAGTGAAACCGCACGAGGTCATACCAGGCGACCTCGTTTTGATTCGAAATTTTGATCGTTCAAGTCCGCTGGAGCCCCGATGGAAAGAACCAAAACTCGTACTGATGACAACAAGAACGGCAATCAAGGTCGAAGGTCGCAAGGGGTGGTTGCACTCCAGTCACGTGAAGCGATTTCATGGACTCCGTACAAAAACTTTTTTCAAGGACTGCCCCGTTCTCAAGGACTGCCCAGATACTGACTCTAAACTTCCCCTGTTAGAGAAAACTCCGCAGCAGGAGTATAAAGAAAAGTTAAGGTCTAGTAAGTCAGCCAGTTTAATTGTCTAAGTCCCTCTCGGGTGAAACGGTTAGACAGGTTCCTGACATGTATGAGATAGACCAACATAGTGAGAGAGTTAGTCAAAACTCTAAGAGAATACGTTATTGTAAGAATCTTCGAAGTCGCTGCATTGTGACTCTATTATTTTTGTTATTTCTGAGTCTTATGGTTACCTGCATAAGTTATGCCTTACATTTATGCTTTCCTATTAATTCACATGTACATTTGTCTTCTAATGTTACAGTAGAGCACACATTCAGTGAACTGCCTCCTCACGAGTTATCCTATCGTCTTGCCATGCGCAATAATACCTTTATCCGAATGTTACACTATTCACACCAGACTAGCAATGCCACAAATTGTTGGGTGTGTGGTCGACTCCCCCCTTTTCAGACACCGAAGGGAGTTCTGCCACTCTTTCCCTATCCGTTTACACACAATGGTTCGTGTGGAGCATGGTCCACGTTAACGTCATCCTCAAATGATATGTCCCTTCTGAATAGAACATGTTTCCCAGACAAGGAAGGTCTTTCCCATAGAACAGGGTTAGATCTAGAAAATGAAGTATATGATCTAGGTAATTATTCCTCGTATTTCATGGTTTTGAATGTTCAGTCCGAAACTACTCCAGATTTGCCTGCTATTACAGTTCTACCAGTGAAAGGCGAATTATGTGTCAGAAAGAATGGTTCAGTACATCTAGGACATAGTGATTGTACTACTGTGGTCAAGTATAGTGACAGTGGGAAATCTAATTTCAAAGCCTCACGTCATTCGTATTTTGTATGTGGTCAGACCGCATATGTTCGTCTGCCCCTCGATTGGGATGGAACATGTTACCTTGCCTTCCTACTGCCACCAGTTTTCCTAGCCCCATCCGATTACCACAGAAATACGCATCTAGTACACGTCAGACATAGAAGGGAGATCGAGTCCCCAATTGTCGATCAGACTGAAACTGCTTTAGAACAGTATCAAGATTTCAATAAAGGTTTCTTTTTCTTCATAGGTCCTGTCCAGAATAGTAATTAATTAATACGTAGGCTAACCGGAACCCTTGAAGCAGTAGTGAATGAGACTACTTCCGCTCTAGGTAACTTAACTGAAGAACAATCTGCTATGAGATTTGTCGTGCTTCAAAATCGTCTCGTGTTTGACTTCATACTGGCCGATAGGGGCGGAGCTTGTAGAGTCATCGGATCTAGTTGCTGCATTTTCATTCCTAATAACGCACCGTCTGTTTATTCAGCTATAACCAGACTTCATAAAATTGCCCATCAGTTACACCAGAATCCAGGCACCTGGACATGGTCCGGTTGGCTCTGGAGTATAATATCTGCCTGGGGATGGAAAGTATTGTCATTCCTGGGTATAACAGTAATGATCATATTCAGTTGCTGTCTCTGTTTACAATGTGGCCCTGCGATTTGCGGCTTGTGTGCTACCTCTTGTATTCCTAGTCCTAAGTCCCGTTCCAAGAAAATTCGAGACGAGCAAATGATGCTCTATGAACAGATAGATGGTATCATGAATATTGATGTTTCCTGATGGAACCGTAGGGCACAAGGAGGGAATGAGGAAAATTGAATTTTGCCTTGTCATGTGTGCCTACGTGTTCCCCATCCTATGTAATATGTGCATGATCAATATGCATATATCCCTCTTGATCGATTAAAGACGCAATTATAGTTGTGTCAAACGTTAGTATGCCAGTTTCCAGTCCCCGTGAAAGCAACGAGTATTAGGCCTATGTTGCCCACGTTTTACATTGTGCACGTTAATTTATCGAATTGTCCCCGTTACTAGGCCTCAAAAGGGCCCGGTCACCAGATTCAAGCTCCAGTCTCCTGAAACCACTCTGAGGAGCGATGCAGCCCCCACCCGCATCCCTGACCCTTCACTTACTTCCTGCCGCGCAGCGCGGTGCCCGGCCTGGCTCTGCCTGCCTGTCTGCCAAGAATATGTTATGCCTCTAGTTATCAGTTCAGCTCTCCGTCTTCACATTCCTAAGCTAACGAACCGCATAAACATCTTCAGCTATAGTCTAGTCTTCCTGTCTCCAGGCAAGTGAATTACTGTATTAATATTCATAGAAGATTCATAGCACACGCAATACATGTAGAATATATGCCTACACCAGCCTTAGTGTCCAGTAGCCTTTGCTCTGATAACTTTTAGATTCTATCAACATGTACTCCAAACACAAGATACCAGATATGCTATAGGTACATGTCGTCCTGACATCGCAGACTTTAGTCTCCTCTTCTAGCACAGAAGTCAGAGCCCCCAGCTCTCCCCAGTTACACGTCATGGCCCGTTTGCGCGCACCACTAGGTTAAAGGTTCCAGCTGCCCAGGTAGCCCCCTCCATGTATCCACCCATTTATGACACTTCTGTGACGTTCTCATCACATGTCTTCGTGCACGCCCTGTGCACGCCTTCTTTTTACGCCCATGTGTTCTTATCTTACGTTTGTCATTTGTTACGCCTACTGTATTCAATGCAATTGTAATGTTTTCCTATATATACTATGTACTGTTAATGAAACATTGCAGCTGCCAGTCCATGCCATTCCTTTTCAGGCTGTTCCGATCCTGTCCCTTCCCTTATGCCTGATTAAAGCCTGTTCGACTCAGATACCCCGGATCCTGCCTCTTATTTATTGAGCTATCTGTTTTCATTAATGTATTCAAAAATAGTACCGGTAATTAATTATTTATTTACCATATTTATAAGAAAACATGATTTTAAAGACTTTGTTACCAGTGCGTACTGCTCGGAACACGCATCATTGCAGGCTCCACAGAACTTTTTTGCTTCAGGTGCCACTAACTCTGTGCACCACTTATCATCGCTGGCTGCACACACACTAAATTACCAATACTGTGCAGCTCTAATCAATGCCATGTGGTCGTGGGCTCTTGCTAACCACTGCCTTCTGCCTACACTGCAGGCATCATAGCTCACAATTAATTACAATGTTGATTTATTATTTGCAGAGTACAATACAATACCAATACCAAACTAAGTATAACATTCATCAAACCCTATACAATATCCCTTTATTATGCTTCTTTTAACAACTTCTTTTATATCACTTATAGATTTACTTGAATAATAAATTTCACGCTGCAAGTGAAAAGGTACACTTAATGATAGTCTACACTGTGGATAGCATAGGTCACACTTTTTCTTCATTGGAAACCTCAATTTCTTTTTTGGAGATAACAATGGCTACACCATTGGAAGAATCATCTGATTCTGATCATTTTGTTGCTGAAGAATTCATAACCATCAATGGTACTTTTTTTTCCCCCTCAAAGTTCATACAGTCCAGTATGCAACAGTCAATACTTTGAGTGCAGCCCGTTCAGAACACGTATCATCGCAGGGTGAGCACACGCTAGACACCAGGCGTACCACTAACTCAGTACATCATAAATAATCACCACGAGGCTTTATTAAGGCAAAATTCTGTAGTCAAAAAACATTATCCCCAGTGCGGCCTATCCAGACCACGCATCATTGCAGGTTACATACACGCTCAGTCCCAAAGGTACTACTAACTCAGTGCACCATAATTCATCGCCACATGGCCCTATTCAGGCAGAATTTAACTGATTCTTCATTCATTATTTATAAAGTACAGTACCAAACAAAGTAACATCCCTCAAACCTACACAAAATCACCACATGGCCTTACTAAGCCAGAATTCACAAGACAAAAAACATTACTATCAGTACGGCCTGCCCAGACTACACATCATTGCAGGGTCCACAGAAACTTGTTGTTTCAAGTACCACTAACTCAGTGGAAACCAAACTAAGTATAAAACCTACCAAACCCTACACAATATCCCTTTGGTATGCTTCCTTCAAAAACATTTTTATATCACTTATAGATTTAGTTGAATAATAAAATGCACGCTGCATACATGTTCTATCTTCCACTTCAATCATAATTGCAGATGATGCACTCCACCCTAAGATCTACTCTGCGGACAGCAGGGTTTACAACTTGAATTCACCTTTACATCTACACTATAGACAGTAGGAAATTCAACCTTGATTTATTTAATGCAGAGACAATTATACTGTATGTATTCAGATTTTGTTAAAATAAATGAAAAAAACATTGTTCTATAACTGTACTGACTACTAGCTTTGATGTTCACTGTGCACAGTAGGGTTCACAACTTAAATTTTCCTTTTCATCTACACTACAGACAGCATTAAATTCAGCCTCGATTTATTTAAAGCAGAGAAAAAAATAGTGCTGTTGCACTGCTAGTATGTGCAAGAACCTTCAATCGCTGCATCGTGTGAACTATGATAACAAAGAATGTAGAAGATTGTGCCAAAATGTACCTCCACCACCGGCAATACCAAGTACCTCTCGGGTATCACCTTCAACATCGCCACCAGACATACGTCCCCAATTTCGGAAAGTTAGAATGCACTGCGTGAAGTGGAATCGTTTAATTTGATATGGAGAGCAATCAGTACACCTAGTTTGCACAGTAATTGATAACCATCAATGCTAGTTTTTCTTCCCCCCTCAACGTTCAAATAGTCCAGTATGCAACAGTGAATGATTTCAGTGCAGCCCGCTCAGACCACGCATCATCGTAGGGTGAGCACACGATAAACACCAGATGTACCCCAAACTCAGTACACCGTATATAATCGCCATGTGCCCTTGTTCAGGCACAATTCAATAGTCAAAACACATTTTTATCAGTGCGGTCTGCCTGGACCATACATCATCGCAGGCTCCACAAAAACCGCTCCTACCTCAGTGCACCACAACTCATAAACTCTTTACGATAGAATCTTCTGTGTATTATTTCACATACAATGCTCCTACCTTTGTACAGCAGAAGTCATACCCCATTTATGCTTAAATATCTGTATATGATATCATGATTACTATTCTACTTGTTACCAACAACAACGTAATAAAATGGAGTTGAGCACACGTGCCCGTACCCACTTCAACTATCTATCTGTGTCTGTGTATTTATTGTGTTTGTAAAATGCTGCTCCTCCGCCCTACCACATTATATTGTGCTATAAATAGCGTATGCAGCCATCTTACCTGTGCCAGTAAGTGTGGGATATTCCTCCTTTTTTTTAGCATATTTATATAGCGCAAAATCAACCCAAAACTATATCAGCAATTTACATGAGCACCGTATTTACAATACATTTTCAGGCACGCGTACATTACGTCATTACTCTACAATAACAGGATGTGGGTGCAACTCCGAGCCTCGAACACTGATTTCCAGCACCAAGTTCTACAGTGTACCTGAATAACCACATACGTATATATATTAGCTGCCCTTCATGTGCCAAAAACTGAAACTGAAACCTTTCACAGCCCTGTATTATTACAGCTACGATACTCCACTGAATGTACAACAAACATTCATAATCGCAGAAATGCGTCATGTCCACCATCTTTTATGTATGCAACTATAAAGGAATATAGAATCAGTGATACCCTGTACCTTCCATATTGGCCAAGTTATGGAACTTTACAGATATAATGACACATTTGCTTTTAAGAACCGGGTGATATCAGCACTACAAAACGGACACCCAAATCACTTGATTTCTCATATAGCTCATAACGAGAGCACGCCCATAGCTCTGGAATCATGGTTCAGAGCCTCGCACAGCCCTGGCATACATCAGACCAGCCCACACACTTACGCTACCAGGAAAAAACAAAAACAAAACATTGCCCAGATTTCCATTGTAGGGATTTCTGAGTTCCAGGTCTAGTTGTCGGAACGGCACACACACACTCCCTCATGGCTGATATACACCCACACCACACCCATCCAGCGCATTTGTCACTACACACGTGACCCTACCAATAAAAAAGACGGGGCGCACATGCTGTATGCCATTTTAGAGTTGCTCCCATCGCAAGCGCTGTTATGGCCTGTCCTAGTGGTTTGGACGCCTCATGTAGGCCCGAACCACCGAGTACAAGGGCCCACCACTACGTGCGTGGCCTCTTTGGTCACTGAGTTAGTGGTACTGGAAGGACTGAGCAGGTGAGGAACCTGCGATGATGATGGGAGTATGTTGTTAGCCATACCGATATCAAGACTCTGCACCATATGTCAGACTTCTTGGTGACAGAGCGGGACTGCATGATGTAGAAGGTGTCCTGTTCACGAAAAGGTGAGCAGTGAGGCCTGGGTGCACATCAGAGGGAGTAGATGGGCTGCAGCAGACTGGATAAAAAAAACGACGCATCAATTTAGACAAACGCAGTCCTATATACCGAATCTTATTCCATTAATATATATTTTTTCCAATAGCAGGACCTTTTTTATAATCGGTCAAACGTCCAGAATATAAACTATGCAAATTGTTTTTTTTTAATGCGAGAGGGAAGGTGTGTGAAAGGGCGATGTTATTCAACTCCACATTAAGATAGTAACAAACACCAATCATAACATCTTTCTTTTACTATCTTTTATATGTAGAGTTTCAGGGTGCATTATGTCCCGGCACGTGGTGAAAAATACACCGGTGACAGAAAAGTGTGCTCCGAATATTCTTTTCAGTCACTTTCTCACTTCCTCTCTCCTTTGATAAACAAATGACACATAGGTGTCGATTCCGATCCGGTAAAATGCGCTCCGAATGGTCGTACGGAGAGTTTTTTCCCCGTACGAATCGTATCCGTAGACGTCCCGTACGTACGATGAAGTACGACCCGTACTAGGTGCCGAACTGCGTACGAGTCGTACAGGACTCCGTACGACTCAAATCTCCGTACGAATCTCACTCGGAACCCGCAGTACGCGACATCGCGGCACGTTTTTACGACCCAGCAAGTACGATCCGTGTCGGGTACGCGCCGTACGACCCTTTTCCTACGGGAGCCGAAAACAGTCGTAAACGCAGAGTTTGCGCCGAAATAGGTACGGAAGGCCCCCCCCCGGGTACGGCACGTACCCCCCATGATCGCAGGGGTACGCGCCGTACCCCTGTGGTCATGCGGGGTACGCGCCGTACACCCAGCGTTCATGGGGTACGCACCGTACCCCATGTGCAGTGGGTGTACGGCACGTACCCCATGTACGCTGGGTGTACGGGACGTACCCCGCATGACCAGAGGGGTACGCCGCGTGCCCCTGCGATCATGGGGGGTACGCGCCGTACGGTGTGTAGGTGAGCGTGCGCTTTTCCGTACGAATCGACGTGTACCGTACGAATCGCGTACGGGTCGGCCGATCGGGATCGGAATCGTCCGGTCGTACGGCGTCTGTACGAGTCGTACGGAAACGGCTCCGGATACGATTCGTACGCCGGATTATTTTACCGGATCGGAATCGACCCCATAATGTTAACTTCCTTTTTATCTTACAGGTTGTGTTTCACAAATTGGCATCACCCCCCGAATAAACCTACAAAGCTCTACGTTCATGGAGTCTGCGATGATGCGTGGCCATCCTAACAACGTCTGAGTAGCCTCCTTGGACACTTAGTGCACCCTCTTTGAATCACTCCAATGGCACAAGGTGAGCAAAGAAGCTTGTGTCCGAAACAACGACAAGTCATCTATGAAAAGAGAGAGTGCGTAGTGTGCAGCAGCTTCACTGCGTAGGAATGTACAATTACCTCCGGGCAGTGAGAATAGATAGGTTACAACATTCTGTGGGGCATATCTACAAACCCGTGCACCACTTTTGTGTCACTTTTAACATGGGAAAAGTGGCGCAAGGAGCTTGTAAATCTGCCTCTGACTTCCCAAGAAAAACACTCACCTCCGGACTCTGCAAGTCAATGGGGTGCAACAGTCTAGGTACGCAATATTGAGAACTCACCGCTATGCAGTGAGAGTGCCTGGGATATACTACTTTGGAAGAAAAACAGCACACAGACACCTCCTTACAGTGGAACTTGATGAAATACATTATCCTGAGTGTACAAATAAATAAAGCAAAAATAAACGTGTGCAGTTGTTTGTACTATGCTATTACTAACTCTATATACTATCTTTCAGATCACTAAACTGGAGGGTGCACTATGAACCAGCATGTGCTTTGACACACAACGGAGGCAAAAGGTGAGTTACGAGTATTTTCTCCAGTATTAACTGCTCCATCTATAACTTTCTCTCTCTCACAGTTTTAATGTCGATTTTTCTCTCTTTCTCTCTCACTCTCTCTCACATCTCTTTTCTTTCTCTTTTAAAGTTATGGACGCTGCTGTCCACTCTGCCTTGTACAACCAAAGCTGAGTTCAAGTTGTGAACTCTGTTGGTCACAGTGTTTACACAAGGTAAGCACAGTGGCCTAGATATGCAATGCCTCCGATTAAATGCATTATAAATAAAATAGTTTATTTACAAGCCCCTTGCGCCACTTTTGCGTCACTTTCAACATGGGAAAAGTAACAAAAAAGTGGCGCAAGAGTCTTGTAAATAAGCCCTAAAGAATATTGGGGCATATTACCAAGCAATAGCGATAATTATCGCTATTGCTTGGTTAGAGACAAAATTTTACCGCTGAGCTGCGGCGATTTTTATAGCAGATAAACCTTGGTATTACCAAGGTTTATCGCAAATGCGATAAAAAACGGCCGCAATGCATGAATATCGCTGAAAAGTCAGTGATATTCATGCATTACCGAGCTAATGCTCTTAGCCATGTTATCCACCTCCCATTGGATAACATGGCTAAGAACTGCTCAGGGCAGGTGTTAGCTTTTGGAGATATTCGCGCTTAGCGCGAATATCTCCAAAAGTTGGTAATAGGAGATAGCGATGTTAGCGACTGTTTCCAGTCGCTAACATCTTGGCACGCCCACTTTGCATGTCATTAGTGATAAATATCACTGACATGCAAAGTGGGGCCCAAGATGGTCGCTATCTCCTACTAGCTGTCGCTAACTGGTGTTAGCGACAGCTAGGTAATAGGGAGATAATTTTATCTCCGCTTTCTTGGCTTTTAAAGCCAAAAAAGCGGAGATAAACCCCCTTGATAATATGCCCCTCTGTCCTGCATAATTCCTTGATATCTCACCTAATTCTGTCTCATCTCTAAATCATTTTAAAGACCTGTTGGTCCATAGTGTAAATCTGACGCAGTAGGCACTTCCATACAGGCACCTCTTGAACGCGGGCCTGTAAGACAGGTGAAATGTATCGGGCACACTGCAGACGTGCAAATAACCAAAATATCGCCAAGTGTTACCTTAACATTAAATATTTGACCTCATTTAGTCACATCGATCTAATTTTGAACACTTATTTTCATTTGTGTTTTGCAGATTACCTACCCTACTTCTATTGGAGTCCATATCACATTTTGTTAAATTGTTTTTTAAAAGTTATATTTCTAGTTATGTATTACATTGTTATCTTTAAGTTATGTTTCCAGTTATTTATTATTGTTTTAATAAAAGTTAACTAAAAAAAGTATATACGTCTTCTTTTTCTGACATTTCTCTATTATTTAGTGTGATAATGATATTGTTAGAAAACATTTAAAAATAGAAATGATATTTATAATTTGAAGTATAATACTGAGGCTAACTCTTTACCAGATCTTTACCAGAGTCTATAGCTACGACTAACGGTTCCTATGGAAAAGTTTTAAAACTCCAGCACAGTAAGTGTTTCGATTAGCAACATAGTGTGGTGAACTTCTAAACTCTGTGCTCATTTAAGTGTTCCATGAACTCTTACTATGGTAACAGGCAGAAAGCCGTTTGGGAGTAGGGTTGAAAGGTACTGGCTGTACAGAAACCGTTATATTTACCCAGGATCCTCTACATTACAGAAAGGAAAGCAAAGTAAAACAGAACACTGTGTACCAGATTTACAACCCCCTTGCGCCACTTTCGCGTCACGTTTCCCATCTTAAAAGTGATGCAATAGTAATGCAATGAGCTTGTAAATCTGCCCCATGCATATTACGAGCAAAACAAGTACACAACTCATTGAATTCTTTATCGATCACAATTAGACAGTGTTGCTTCACGATTCACAATGAACTTCAATAAATACTTCTTGCCTATTTAAATGGAAGACGAGATTGTCGACATTACAAAACTTAGTGGCATATTTACAAAGACAGAGTTAAAATTGTCTTCGCTTTAATGCCTGCAAAGTACAACAAAAAAGCCGAAAATGGACTTCAAAATCATTTGTTATCTTACCGGAAGATTTTCTCAACATTACTGTTTCCTATACAAGACTGAGAGCCACCCCCCCGGGGCTATAAAATAAATGGTTGTGGGGGGCTCCAAGGCCCACCCCCGCAAAAGTAGAAGTGTGGTGACCTCAACGACCCCCCTCAAGCCCGGGGAACCACCACCCCATGGGATTTGTGTATTGTGGGAGGCAGACTGCGTGGCCCTCCACCTGGAGCCCTCAAGGGCCCTGGGGACCGCCGCGCCCCAGGGCCGGCTCCTGCAGTGTCCCGGGGTGCCTAACCCCGGGACACTAATGTTTGTAATGAGAAGGCAGGAGTCTTGCGGCTCCCGTCCTCCCATAGCAAACTTAGTTTGAATTTTGAAAGACACAGCAGTGAAATCTATTCTCACTTTGAAAATCCAAACCAGATTGCTTTTCCACATGCAAGTTAGCATCTCCCCATGTGGAAAAGCAATGCCGGCTCCCGAAGGGCGCGGGGAGGCGGCGCGAGCGTGGGGCATTGTGGCTCCCCCCACGGTCCCCAACATTTTTTATAAGACCCGGGGGATAGGGTCCCCGGGGATATTAGAAATTACTGATAGGGGCTATTTTTGTACGGTAAAATTAAAAGTCGCGTACCCAGCGCAGAGCTCAGTGCGGCCTCCTGGTGTGCACGCGCTGTATGCACAAATCATAATCTGTAGGGTGTGCGACTCCAGCTCCAGGATAGGAGCATACCAGAGCTGGCCAAAAGTTTGGAAAAATTCTCAAAGATTCATCAATCGGCGCCAAAGTTATTGAGAATAGAATGTTGCGGATTTCCTATGGATAATAGGTCCTAAATATAACTACCTACTGGATATATATATATATATGTATATATATATATATATATATATGTATATATATATCAAGTTTCACAAGTTGCCCTTTTGGATAGCACTCCCAACAAGATTTTCAAAAGCACTGGGACAACCTTCGTGCAGCACAAGTAATTTAATCAGTACACGCCTTGCCTGACGCGTTTCAGAGTTAACACTCTTTCTTCAGAGGCAGCATGTCAAACAAAGTTCATTCTGTGAGCACTCCAACTGACAAATCCCCTCTAATTAATATCCTGCCCAGCTGGGCCTGGAAGCAAAGAATCACAGGAGTTGGAGTCATTTTTAAATCCCAAGTGGATCCGGACACAGAACCTGTTGAAATATAAAGTACATATTTTCCTTTTGTAAGCATTGCTTGCACAAACAACAAAGGATTGACCCAAAAATAAAGCGCCGCTTGTTGCTCAAAAGCGTCACTCACACAGAATGTCACTGGATTTGCATTTCAGTATCTGCAAAGGTGCTATCCCCGACCTGGCAGGCCGTAATACATCAAGTTTCACAAGTTGCCCTTTTGGATAGCACTCCCAACAAGATTTTCAAAAGCACTGGGACAACCTTCGTGCAGCACAAGTAATTTAATCAGTACACGCCTTGCCTGACGCGTTTCAGAGTTAAAACTGTTTCTTCAGAGGCAGCATGTCAAACAAAGTTCGTTCCGTGAGCACTCCAACTGACAAATCCCCTCTAATTAATATCCTGCCCAGCTGGGCCTGGAAGCAAAGACTCACGGGAGTTGGAGTCATTTTTAAATCCCAAGTGGATCCGGACACAGAACCTGTTGAAATATAAAGTACATATTTTCCTTTTGTAAGCATTGCTTGCACAAACAACAAAGGATTGTTCCGAAAATAAAGTGCCGCTTGTTGCTCCAAAGCGTCACTCACACAGAATGTCACTGGATTTGTATTTCAGTATCTGCAAAGGTGCTATCCCCTACCTGGCAGGCCGTAATACATCAAGTTTCACAAGTTGCCCTTTTGGATAGCACTCCCAACAAGATTTTCAAAAGCACTGGGACAACCTTCGTGCAGTACAAGTAATTTAATCAGTACACGCCTTGCCTGACGCGTTTCAGAGTTAACACTCTTTCTTCAGAGGCAGCATGTCAAACAAAGTTCGTTCCGTGAGCACTCCAACTGACAAATCCCCTCTAATTAATATCCTGCCCAGCTGGGCCTGGAAGCAAAGAATCACGGGAGTTGGAGTCATTTTTAAATCCCAAGTGGATCCGGACACAGAACCTGTTGAAATATAAAGTACATATTTTCCTTTTGTAAGCATTGCTTGCACAAACAACAAAGGATTGTTCCAAAAATAAAGCGCCGCTTGTTGCTCCAAAGCATCACTCACACAGAATGTCACTGGATTTGCATTTCAGTATCTGCAAAGGTGCTATCCCCGGCCTGGCAGGCCGTAATGCATCAAGTTTCACAAGTTGCCCTTTTGGATAGCACTCCCAACAAGATTTTCAAAAGCACTGGGACAACCTTCGTGCAGCACAAGTAATTTAATCAGTACACGCCTTGCCTGACGCGTTTCAGAGTTAACACTCTTTCTTCAGAGGCAGCATGTCAAACAAAGTTTGTTCCGTGAGCACTCCAACTGACAAATCCCCTCTAATTAATATCCTGCCCAGCTGGGCCTGGAAGCAAAGAATCACGGAGTTGGAGTCATTTTTAAATCCCAAGTGGATCCGGACACAGAACCTGTTGAAATATAAAGTACATATTTTCCTTTTGTAAGCATTGCTTGCACAAACAACAAAGGATTGTTCCAAAAATAAAGCGCCGCTTGTTGCTCCAAAGCGTCACTCACACAGAATGTCACTGGATTTGCATTTCAGTATCTGCAAAGGTGCTATCCCTGACCTGGCAGGCCGTAATACATCAAGTTTCACAAGTTGCCCTTTTGGATAGCACTCCCAACAAGATTTTCAAAAGCACTGGGACAACCTTCGTGCAGCACAAGTAATTTAATCAGTACACGCCTTGCCTGACGCGTTTCAGAGTTAAAACTGTTTCTTCAGAGGCAGCATGTCAAACAAAGTTCGTTCCGTGAGCACTCCAACTGACAAATCCCCTCTAATTAATATCCTGCCCAGCTGGGCCTGGAAGCAAAGAATCACGGGAGTTGGAGTCATTTTTAAATCCCAAGTGGATCCGGACACAGAACCTGTTGAAATATAAAGTACATATTTTCCTTTTGTAAGCATTGCTTGCACAAACAACAAAGGATTGTTCCAAAAATAAAGTGCCGCTTGTTGCTCCAAAGCGTCACTCACACAGAATGTCACTGGATTTGCATTTCAGTATCTGCAAAGGTGCTATCCCCGACCTGGCAGGCCGTAATACATCAAGTTTCACAAGTTGCCCTTTTGCATAGCACTCCCAACAAGATTTTCAAAAGCACTGGGACAACCTTCGTGCAGTACAAGTAATTTAATCAGTACACGCCTTGCCTGACGCGTTTCAGAGTTAACACTCTTTCTTCAGAGGCAGCATGTCAAACAAAGTTCGTTCCGTGAGCACTCCAACTGACAAATCCCCTCTAATTAATATCCTGCCCAGCTGGGCCAGGAAGCAAAGAATCACGGGACTTGGAGTCATTTTTAAATCCCAAGTGGATCCGGACACAGAACCTGTTGAAATATAAAGTACATATTTTCCTTTTGTAAGCATTGCTTGCACAAACAACAAAGGATTGTTCCAAAAATAAAGCGCCGCTTGTTGCTCCAAAGCATCACTCACACAGAATGTCACTGGATTTGCATTTCAGTATCTGCAAAGGTGCTATCCCCGGCCTGGCAGGCCGTAATACATCAAGTTTCACAAGTTGCCCTTTTGGATAGCACTCCCAACAAGATTTTCAAAAGCACTGGGACGACCTTCGTGCAGCACAAGTAATTTAATCAGTACACGCCTTGCCTGACGCGTTTCAGAGTTAACACTCTTTCTTCAGAGGCAGCATGTCAAACAAAGTTTGTTCCGTGAGCACTCCAACTGACAAATCCCCTCTAATTAATATCCTGCCCAGCTGGGCCTGGAAGCAAAGAATCACGGAGTTGGAGTCATTTTTAAATCCCAAGTGGATCCGGACACAGAACATGTTGAAATATAAAGTACATATTTTCCTTTTGTAAGCATTGCTTGCACAAACAACAAAGGATTGTTCCAAAAATAAAGCGCCGCTTGTTGCTCCAAAGCGTCACTCACACAGAATGTCACTGGATTTGCATTTCAGTATCTGCAAAGGTGCTATCCCCGACCTGGCAGGCCGTAATACATCAAGTTTCACAAGTTGCCCTTTTGGATAGCACTCCCAACAAGATTTTCAAAAGCACTGGGACAACCTTCGTGCAGCACAAGTAATTTAATCAGTACACGCCTTGCCTGACGCGTTTCAGAGTTAACACTCTTTCTTCAGAGGCAGCATGTCAAACAAAGTTCGTTCCGTGAGCACTCCTGTAGTGTAGTTCCTATTATCGCAATAGGCTCTGCACATTGGAATAATATCTTCAATAGTATAGACGTAGAACTGTGGTTAACTAGGTCTTCTACTGACGATATTAGACTTAAAGTTATGTGTGCCAGCTAGCTCAGAGTTCACTAGAAACTTTCTCGAATAGGCAAGGAGGAGTTTAACCTCCCTGGATAGACAAGAAGGGATTTAGTTTCTGACAACCATAGAACATGACAACTTTGCTCTCCCCTAGTCAAGAGAATATCTCTAGAGTCGTGTGAAAACAAAAGACAACTATTTTACTCAGTCAGTACGTGCATTTTTAGTTTCACCAGTTTGTAGAGAAATAAGAGATGGGCGTGTTTCGATAAAAAGATGTTATTTATTGATTAGTCTCTTTTCTCATACAAGAGAAATGAATCGCTATTATTGCAATACTTATAGTTAAGTAAAGTGCATACAGTAAAAGCAGGAATGATAAAATAATACTGTAAAAGCATTGATATGGTTTCTTAGCCATATGATACTTAAAATGGATAAAAGATATACATACATATATACATTGACTAATCGTACTCAACTGGTGCTTCTAACTACGCCTACCCCGGTGTACCTGACCTAAGCCTAATACTTGGGAGGGAGTAAGTAAGTAGCAGTTTAAGTTAAGTTTGTTTTGCCAAGAATCTGACTCAAGAATTCTCTGTAAGGGGTTAGTCAGTTCAGTACCTGGGATTTAGAAGGCTGGAGGGTTGGTATCTCTGTCTCAGGACTCGATATCCCAGTTACCCGCGAGGGCGGCTGGAAACGCCGGAGGCTGGATTTCTCGGCAGGAGAAAAGGCAGCGTCTCTCTCAGCGCGTCAAATGGGAGGGGCAGCGTCTGTGGGCTTTCTGCATCAGCTGGGCTCTCCGGCAAGTAGCGCTGCTCCAAGCTCGTCACCACCGTGTCTTAGCTTAGGGCAGCGTCGGTATATTTATACCTGAAAGGTGCCGTGTTTGACGAAAGGATGGACATAAGACGTCAGCAAGAATGTCATAAGGACTGGTCGTTCTTACATTCTTTGCAGGAGTTCTCGAGCGAAATCAAAACAATAGCTGCGGGGGATTTCCCAGGTCTGTTGGAGGTTTGATTTGTTTTGAGAACTCGGTGTGCTTTCTAGGGGGCTGAAGGGATAGTGCTTGCTTAATGTGACAGCATGCGCTATGGCCTATTCTGTGCCGGTGTATGGACATTAGTGAATTAATAACTGGACAAGGGTCAGAAATAGGAGTATCAATATAGGTACCTAGATAAACACACTACACCCACTCCACGATTTTATGTACATATTTACTAACCTAAGCAATAGTAAACATAACTAACAGTGCATGTGTATACCGAACCACCCCAAAATACATTTTTTTTTTAAATGGCGTATGCAAAATGCACGAAATGAGTATAGGTACTGTATGCATTCAAGCAGTATAATCATTCAAAAAGGAGATGCACATTTTATATCAGCATGAATGATTAGCGAAATGACACATGAAATGGCTCTTGATACAGAAAAAAAAATTGCGAGACCATCTCATCACATATAAACACAATTAATTACATATAAACTAGAGGTTTGAGGTAACGTAATGTCTCTAGTATTCCTAAGAATAGAAGTTCTGTTCTCTAAGAATAGTTTTACTTTAAGCAGAAGATAAGTGCCAAAAAGGTAAATATTTTGGAATTGGAAAAAAGTTTTCGCTATTCAGGGGAGAAGAGAAAAAATAGTTCTCGGTCACTTTGTTTTCAAAAGACTGAAGGCCAAATTCAGAGTTCAGGGAACGCCGTGTGCAAGTTTGTTTAAAATCATTCTCTCTGTTCCGGTGAAAACATCATTTCAGACAGATTCTCGAAAAAACAGTCTACAGCTTCTGGTGAAAGTTCGACTAGGTTGGAAAATGTCGCTACCATGCAGTCATGCGCATGATTGCTTTCAATGATGGTTCGATCAGAACTGCTTACAGAAGGTCGTACCTGGTCGATGCTGCTTTCATCTTGTACTTCACTACCCTTCAATCGTAGTGGTGAAGTCTCCACGAATGCCGTCATCAGGATAGGTAGCCGCTGGGGACAGCACAATGCATGAGCCTTTACTGGACCCAACAAAGTATCTGCATCCAATGGTACGTCTGATTGTAGTGTAAGACAGGTGTCCAACACGCATTCTTCGCCGCATAGCATGCACCTTAATACAGGCATAACACAATTCTGCCAGATGGGTCTGAATGAAAGAAACCAGGTCATATTTAGATCTCGTAGCCCGGCTAAGCCAAGGACTTTAGTTATGCGGTCCCGGTAGCGGATAGCTAGGATCGTTTCTTCCATTGTTGCTGGAGTCTTGTCTGTGACATGGCTTGCCATAACGAAGCAAGAGTAGCAAGAATAAAATGCCTGATACGAGTCCCAACAGGAGTGGAAGCCCGCCAAAGATGGAATGGACGAAATTTGGAAAAATACCCAGGATCGCTTTGAATGGGGTTAAAGCGCCTGAAAAAAACTGTCTTAAATACACTCGCGATACCACTTGTATCAGAAATATTTAAGATTTCGTTCAGCATTTCTGCGAAGTGTAGGGGGCAATTTGTTGATAACATTGAATGAATCTCTGCCGTTGTCCTTGCAACTTGGAGATCATACGTTTCTTTTGGTGACGTCAACTGGGTTGGCGTCTGTAGGAGCACAGTCTTCATTCTGCTTAAAGTATCAATTCGAATTAAAGAGATTTTTAAACTGGGCCATAACCTTCCCTCCCTGTCTGGAGCATCATTCGGGAACAATACTCTTTCACAGCACATGACCCTGGAAGTCACGCTTACAAGATAAGGTTTTCCTGGCAGCAAGCCACAACATCTGTGATCTACAATTAGAATGTAACTCCCGTTCGAAAGTCTTCTAAAGAATAGTTCTATTTTTGTTGTAGGTGTGCCTAACTGGTGACATGAAAGGTTATTTGAAGTCCCTTCACAGGCCCCATGCAAACTAATACCCTGACACAGAAGTATGCCACTTAGTGATTTTTCACAATTATTACCACTAAGAAATACACATGCCCCCACATGCATCATCCCGGTCGTTTGCGAATGCTAAATTGCGAAAAATAGCGAAACGCAATTTAGAATTCGCAAAACGGGATGCATGATTAATTTCTAATAATATTAGCGATTCGGTAAAATTCGCATTTTTTACCGAATCGCTAATATTATGCGACTTCTAATTTGGTAATTCGCATTTCCCATTGATTCCTATGGCCCAAAAGGCCCATAGGAATCAATGGAAATTGCGAATTCGCAATTTACAATTTTCACAATCTTCATGCATTCCATGGGTGCAGGGGGGGGTCCAAATGCATTTTTTTGCTTTTTTAACAATTTTCGCAAATTAACACGAGGGTCAACCTCGTGTTAATTTGCACTTCCAATTTTCAAATTCGCTATTTTTAAAAAAATGATGCATTGCATTTAAGGAATCGCACAAATGCGATTCCTTAAATGCATTCGCAATTATTAGAAATGCTAAAAATAGCGAATTATGCACAACAGTTTCATGCATCCCAAAAACGGATTTTGCATTCGCAAACGGCCGATTTTTCCGAATCGCACCGTTTGCGAATGAAAAAAACGTTGATGCATGTGGCCGTCTGTCCTTTATTACTGACACATGTGTGTGTATAGGGCAAGTTCCATGTTGACTTAACGTATCCTTTACCCAACCTTTCATACTGGCCTGCCTGTATATATTTTTGGCAGTATTGAAACTGGAAAGTTGTTATCGGAATATTTATTATCCCATGTATTATCCATTCAATGACAGGTCGTTCTGACATTGTCAATGGTAATCTCTCAAGTTTTTCAATGCTCAGAATTGTATAGTCAGCACCCTTTTGTGCCAAACTGATTTGTTTATCAGTAAGGTTAAAGATATTAAATAGTGACGTTGTGTTGATTAAACGTCAAGGCACATAGCCTGAACGCAGATTTTGTAACGTCCAGCCAAGCTGTACAATAGAACGTAATTGAGACTGACCGTGTTGCAACATCAGTAAGTCTTGTTCTATTATATCGATTGCAGAAGATACAATACTGTCCAGTGAATATATTCTGGAAGACAGAGTCATTAACCCATTGTCCACAACAGAAAATGATTTTTCCAAATTAACACGGTCAATTTCCCGTATTTTTTCTGCTGTCTCAATTTGAGTTACTTTCCAAGCTTCGTTGTAAGCTGCATATATAGAGGCCGCTATGAAACGTTTTAAACGCTGTTTGCGTGGTCCCATGATGAAATCACGCAAGTCAGCACCTTCTTTAAGTAAAGTTAAGTGTTGCTTAATTTCTGACAGTGTGGATGTATGTAGCCATTGAAGGCAGAGTTTCCCCACACTGTAAGTGGTTACAATCCCTGGATGTTGTCTCTGGGAGTATCTTGGGTCTGGCCTGGTCAATGTGAACCCCTGTATTATATTCAGGAATCTGTCTTGACAGTTATTTGTGTCTGTGGGCCAGATCAACCATTGTTTCCAATCAGCATGTGTTCTGTTTTGGTTTAAAATATGAGATACGTCTATCTCAACATCCGTTGTGCTATTACTATTAGGTGTTGGTTTTGGAATAGACGGTTTATTCAAGTCTTTAATTTTGGCTAGGCCAAGACAGGATGTCTGTTGAATTGTATCATTCAAAAATATAATTTGTTCTGGGATCATGCAGGCTCTAAATAATGATTCTATACCTCGCACTTGCCAAACTTTTGTGCCCCAGATCGTTTTTGTTTCAATGTTATTGTTCCAGAAATCAAAACCGAATGTATTCATTTTTTCAAAAAATGAGTCTGAATATATCAATTTTGTGTTTGTAAGCATGGTTTTCACTCCTGTCTTATTTAACAATTTGAAATAAAATGATTCTGCATTACTTGTGTTGAACCCTGAAAAGTATGAATATTTATCAAAAAATTTCTTTGAACTGCCTTTTGGTGGAGTTGCACAATGTTCCCATTGGTTAAAATTTAAAACATTTCTAGGTTGAGTAGATTTATGCAGATAATGGTTACCATAATGGTTGTAACAAAACATTTGATCGTAATTAGATGAACCTTGCAAATAATCATGTTCTGTAAATTTAGCTGACATTACTAGATCAGACATCATATCATTAATACTTTCAAAGTCCCAATCATCAGCAAATGTGCTTGGTTTTACAAAGTCACTTAAAGAAATCTTGAATTGATGAGGATACTTCAGGAGCTCAACCGGACCATAGATTTCGTAATCAGTTTTGTCCCATGCTACCCCACCGGGTATAGGATTGGCTGTGAAGTTTACTGAAGAACGTTCTCTTTTCTCGATGTGTGAAGACTTGTGTGGTTTTAGGACCAAGTTGATGTTCTGACTTGCTGTGTCCATTGTAGCATATTTTCCCTCAATGAAGTGCCCCAAGCATAGTACCATGATGAGCCAAAGTATGAGGATGAATACTCCTAGTGCCACCCAAAGTTCAATCCATGGAGAAATCAGGTAGGTTTCTTTTAGTTGATGAAAGAGTTCCTTTGCTTTATCTTTAAAAGTTTTTGTTGTCCGCTGTTCCTCTGGTTCACTCAAATCTTCTGAAAAATCATCGAAGTTGATGAAGCAGCCTGATGCTGTTCTGTCAATTGTTTCAATTGCTTCTGGATTCCTTTTCGTTTTTGGAATTTTCTTTGTTTCATTAGCATAGTCTGTGGTTACATCATTGTAGACTGGTGTTTCTTGATTTAATATTTTAATTTGGGTTTCAAGAGGTTTAAGTTCCATGGCTTTGTTGCATAGTCCTTGTTGTTTTACTGTAGGTTTATCAATTGTGATTAGTCTTTCAGTTTGAACCTCTGTGTTTGTAGCAAACTTTGGTGTTCTGCTACTTCTTGGGAGTCCACTTGGCATACTACTTGTTATCGGCCACATGATTGTGGTTTAACCAGGTCGATGGATACAACTCGGTTCTCCTTTTTACCAGCAAGGGGCGGTAGTACTACTGATCTTGTCCCGTTGACAGACAAGACAGGAACTGCTTTTCTGTAAGAAGGCCCAAATTCCTTCTTCACCGCGATCATCTCTCTGACCAGATCCCCGATTTTTGGAATCCAGACAGGACTTGCTGGGACAGGTGGTTTCTCTTCAGTGGTTATTGGCTGCTGTTTCAACTTTATGTTGCTCAGGTCTTTTCTTGTTTCGTTTAAGTCCTGTAAAATAGCCAAATGATCTTTGATATCAAAGCATTTTTCTTTAACCACTGAAGTTTGACTATCAAGGTCCTGGATTAACATTCTAGTCCCAACCAATAGTTCGTACGGACTGAGACCTCTCAGAGAATTTCTTGGCAGATTATTAAGACTACGTTGGACACTTATTAAATGTTTGACCCACCCAGCTCCCGAACCTAATACCTTTGCTGTTATAGATTGCTTTATGTCACGGTTTTTTCTTTCCACAATTCCGTTTCCCTCAGGAGGAAAGGGACAAGAGTACCGCAATGCAATGCCCATGCTGGTCATGGCCTCCTTGTAAGCTCGAGAGCTAAAAGCAGGACCCTGGTCAGAATGTAGCAGGCCAATTGCGTATATGCCATTATAGACCCGCAAATCTTTTTATAACAGTTCAGACGTCAGCCGAGTGCTGGGGTCTACATTATAAGTGAAAATAGTCTCTACATGTTAATATGACGCATTATTCATACTGGGTATTTTATGTCGATAGCCTAATCCTTATTGGGTGAAACGCCATGGCAATACACTGTCTCGGTCACCACTGCGATCTCTGTTGCAGTTTGGGCAGTTTTTTGCAAATATGTGATGTTGCAGGCTCATTCCTGGCCACCAGTATGTTGATTGTAATTCTTCTAGAGAATCCTTAAGTGTAAGGTGTCTAAGACCCTCACCCATATGTGCGTCTGCTATTAACAAGCCTCTCCTGTCCATGTTTGGAATCACTCTATCCCCCACTCCAGGGATTCGAGCAAAAGGAACGGAGTTTGCATTGATTATGTATGTATAATTGAGTGGATACATGAGGGGTAGCGTTGAGCAGTCGCCTTTTGATGATGTTTTTACCACCAGCAATGTTTTCCCGTCAATGTATTTTACTGAACGCTTTTTTGTAGCTACGGAAGCCGATTTAGTTGTTTCCGCTGTGGCTGTCTCAGCCAATGAATTCCCTGCAACGTGAACGCCATCACGCTGATGACTCAGTGTATGTATCACGTGAGTCTTTGGTAGTTCTTTCTGCAAAAGAACTACTTGTTCCCAAAGCAATTTTTGCTTTATTGTGGCACCTGTGTCATCTTTGTACCCGTTTTGAATCCATTTCTTTAAATCGTTATTGTATGATTTGACGCAGTAATACGAATCGCACACTATTAGTGTCGGGAATTCGCGATCGGCATTATCTAGCGCCATTTTTAATGCTATTATTTCAGTTTGTTGTTCTGAATTATTTTCCACTGAGTGTGTTTTTGAAAACAGAGGTTTTAATTTACCTCCGCGCCACACGTTTTTTGTAATCTCGCATGTGGCGTTATAAGCTTGTTCTCCCCAAACTGAGGGTTGAGCATGTCCGTCTGTATATATTACACAGGCGTACTGTTGTATGGGCAGAATGTCGCCAGGCAGAGGATATTCTCTTTCATATTCTAGATTTTTTAATTTTGTCATTTCTGGATCAAAATAGTATTTCACTCTGTCTGTAGCAAGAGAATCTTCCCATTGTATCCATTTTGGATTTAGTGCCATTGTAGGTAAATTACATGGGCTTGTTAATGCCTCAAAGGCTGATTCTGATGTTCTGACTGTAATCTGTTTGCCGTCAGCTTGATTTCTTTCTCTTGCTAGAGCTGTTTGAACCGCGTGAACAATGTTTTCCTTAATGCTGAATGTTTTTTTCAGCTTCTGTGTACAAGTGTGATTTGTATGCTATTGGTACCGTTTCTCCCTCATTTGAGGTTAGGTATGTGAATCCGCAGCTTCCTGGGATGACTCGAATCACAAGGTTGCGTGTGTTATCGCGTGTTTGCAGTTTTGTTTTAACTAACATGTCTGTTTGTAAAGATCTCAAAATTTCTGTGTGTTTTTGAGTCCAATTGATTCTTTTAAAATCTGGTTTTATTAGATCATAGAGAGGTTTAACCCTCTCTGCATAGTTTATAATGTAAGTTCTTCCGAAATTCAGGAAACCTAGAATTGATTGCAAGTTTTTCAGTGTCCTAGGTGCTTGGATTACAGCACATTTCTCTAGGAAATCTTTAGCCAGGCTTTTGCCTTCACTTGATAATTCATATCCTAAAAATAGGACAGTCAGATGGGCAATTCTTGATTTCTTGAAGTTGAATTTGTAACCCTCTGCTGCGAACCCAAGTATTATGGTGTTCACTCTTTTCAAGTAAGTATCCAAGTCATCGTCTGTTAGATAGATGTCGTCGACATAAGATAATGCCTCATCATCATATATTTGTAGTAACTCTGTTACTCTTGCTGAGAATAATCCTGGGCTGTTCTTGAACCCTTGGGGCAAACGCCATTTATTGAGAAAGCGGTCAAATATCTGCTTTCAGGTGCTATATTTTGACAAAAGAATCCATTAGAGATGTCTAATGTTGTTTTGTATTTTTTGCGCACTATGCTATTCATTAGTGCTGCACTGTGTGAGTTTTGTACTGCAAATGTTTTGCAGCATGAGTTAAGGTGTCTGTAGTCCAAAACTAGACGATATGAATCATCTGGTTTGGAGACAGGAAACAAAGGATTGTTCATTTGTGAGGTGCATGTTTCAATCACCCCCTGGTATTCAAGTTGATCTAAGATCTCCCTGACCTGTTTTTTAGCTTCTTGCTTAATTGGGTACTGCCTCTGTGCAGTCGGTTGAGATTTTAACTGGATTTTGTGAGGAGGAGAGTCCTCATTCCATCCCACATGATTTTTATATAATCCAGGAGCCTGGTCTACTGCCCACTTTCTTGCAAGTGTATATTTTTTATGAATTGGAATATGATTTGAGAAGGCAGGCATAATCATTTCTTCGCCATGAGGGCACTCCCTGACAAACTCTGGTGGCCAGTCTTTTTCAGCTAGAAGGATGTCATAGTCCTTGGAGAGATTATCCCAAAATAGACCCCTTATTTTCCTAGTCTTATCTCCCTCTATACGTAAGGTTATTTCATATATTTTATGAGGTTTGCTAACTCTGGTATCTGCAGTTTCCACCTGAATGTACTCATTCGTGTCCACTGTCTCCAGATGATTCATCAGGATCTTGCGAGCTATGCTCACTTCTGCTGCGCTGTCTAGCATTGTCTGAACCCACTCTCCGTTTTTCAGCTGAGTCCTCAGGATCCTCGGCATGTTTGATTATTTTAATGCTGGCTACCTTCTTCTTTGGAAATTGTAACTTTTTACTTTGATGAGCAGGTTCTTTGTCTTTGGACTTGACGTGCTCTTCCCTGTGTTCTGACCGTCCTCTTCTTTCCGATTTCTGCGAGGAAGTCTGAAAAGATCGAGAGGGACGTGTATCAATATCTTGATATCTATCAGGTTTCTTCAAATTATCCCTATTTCTAAGGTTGTATTTTTTCTCAGAGGGCTCCCTCTGGGGAGACTTGTGTCCTTGGTCTGGAGATCTTTCTCTCCGCCGAGGAGACCTTCCTCTGGACTGGAATCTTTTTTCTTTGGGAGTGGATTGTTTATTTCCATCCCAGTTCTTTTTTGAAGTGTTTAGATTATTTTTAATAAATACTTTTTCAGGATTTTCAATTAGTTGGGGTTTCACTGGTTTCCCACCCAAACTATCTCTTCCTAGTTCTTCATAGGATTTTTCTATGATTCTGGCAAGTTCAAATGGTTGGTCTGCTATATCTGTTTCCTTCAATCTTTGGCGGATCGCCACATTCGCTGCTTCCCCTTTTATGTTTGCTAGTAATATTGCCGAGACCTGCTTGAAGTCTTTCAGTAATTTCATACCCAGAGTTAAAGCAGGTTCTGGACCGTATTCATTTTGAATCTGTTTTAGCACCTCTGGTATTACCGCCATGGACGGAACACCATGTGTTTTTGTGTAAATGGAAGCAAAGACTGTACCCCAAGTGTCACAGTCCTCCACATGTGGTGCGATCCCCATTGGAAGACAGATAGTCAGAATTCTGTGTTTCTCAACATGGGTGGTATCTGGAAATACCGCCTCTATTTGAGTGATTTTCTGTGCTAACCAGAATGGAATTTGTTCCCGTTTAATGGGTACTTTACCTAGACAGGACTGTATGTTCTGTGGTGTGATTTTATTTGTGTTCCCCTGATGAGGGGTCAGCTGTGGAATTTTAATAGTTGGTTGGACTGTTGAAGTCCGCATTACATATTGGACTAGTTGTCTGTGTATTTTAATCAGTTGTTTTAACTGTGTTAAAAGTTCTGGTATTGACATTTTTCCAATGTCTGGATGTGGTGTGTATCCGGCTAGAACCGGCCACGTCGCTCCTGGTCTACCTAGTGGACCGAGCCTGGTGATGTGATCATTATGTTTTAGGGCGCCTTTAAACCAGAGCAGGTGCTCTTGGTATTTGAGTGGTATTTCCACCTCCTCGAAAGGGGTGTACTCATTCGGAGGTTCCTCTATCTTGTAATAATGGAACTCCTTTGTTACAGCGTTTGCTGCTGGAAAATTTATCCATGAATAGAATACCTCTGTCTGCCGATATTCGTGTGCCTCAATTACGAATATGACTGTACCACCTCTTGGTGTCAGTCCATTTTCTATAAGTTTTAAAGTTATAGTTTTTCTTATGCTGACCGGGATGAGTATTGCACCCGGGTCAGTTTGCAGGAGACTTGTGTCATCTGCTAGGAGTTGAGCTGCTATTCTAGCTGCCTCCCTTTCTTCTTCATTGTCTGACATTTTACTGACAAGAAGGTTTTTTGTTGCAGATCAGGTTTTCAAGGAAACAAAGATTAGATGCACAATATTTTGGAACACTGTATCCTTCAACTTTGAATAAACCAAAACCATACATAGGAGTCTCCTCCTACTAAGTTTGGCGGATTTTAACCTTTCACCCACTCCAGACGTCTTTGGAGTTTTATGGAAAAAAGGGTCTGTGTGAAAAAGCACGACTGAGTTACTCTAATGTCTTGCGTTAGATTTATCGCCTATCCAAACCGTTGGGCGCCATGTAGTGTAGTTCCTATTATCCCAATAGGCTCTGCGCATTGGAATAATATCTTCAATAGTATAGACGTAGGACTGTGGTTAACTAGGTCTTCTACTGACTTAAAGTTATGTGTGCCAGCTAGCTCAGAGTTCACTAGAAACTTTCTCGAATAGGCAAGGAGGAGTTTAACCTCCCTGGATAGACAAGAAGGGATTTGCTTTTACAGTATTATTTTATAATCCTGCTTTTACTGTATGCACTTTACTTAACTATAAGTATTGCAATAATAGCGATTCATTTCTCTTGTATGAGAAAAGAGACTGATCAATAAATAACATCTTTTTATTGAAACACGCCCATCTCTTATTTCTCTACAAACTGGTGAAACTAAGAATGCACGTACTGACTGAGTAAAATAGTTGTCTTTTGTTTTCACACGACTCTAGAGATATACTCTTGACTAGGGGAGAGCAAAGTTGTCATGTTCTATGGTTGTCAGAAACTAAATCCCTTCTTGTCTATCCAGGGAGGTTAAACTCCTCCTTGCCTATTTGAGAAAGTTTCTAGTGAACTCTGAGCTAGCTGGCACACATAACTTTAAGTCTAATATCGTCAGTAGAAGACCTAGTTAACCACAGTTCTACGTCTATACTATTGAAGATATTATTCCAATGCGCAGAGTCTATTGGGATAATAGGAACTACACTACAGGAGTGCTCACGGAACGAACTTTGTTTGACATGCTGCCTCTGAAGAAAGAGTGTTAACTCTGAAACGCGTCAGGCAAGGCGTGTACTGATTAAATTACTTGTGCTGCACGAAGGTTGTCTCAGTGCTTTTGAAAATCTTGTTGGGAGTGCTAACCAAAAGGGCAACTTGTGAAACTTGATGTATTACGGCCTGTCAGGTCGGGGATAGCACCTTTGCAGATACTGAAATGCAAATCCAGTGACATTCTGTGTGAGTGACGCTTTGGAGCAACAAGCGGCGCTTTATTTTTGGAACAATCCTTTGTTGTTTGTGCAAGCAATGCTTACAAAAGGAAAATATGTACTTTATATTTCAACAGGTTCTGTGTCCGGACCCACTTGGGATTTAAAAATGACTCCAACTCCTGTGATTCTTTGCTTCCAGGCCCAGCTGGGCAGGATATTAATTAGAGGGGATTTGTCAGTTGGAGTGCTCACGGAACGAACTTTGTTTGACATGCTGCCTCTGAAGAAAGAGTGTTAACTCTGAAACGCGTCAGGCAAGGCGTGTACTGATTAAATTACTTGTGCTGCATGAAGGTTGTCCCAGTGCTTTTGAAAATCTTGTTGGGAGTGCTATCCAAAAGGGCAACTTGTGAAACTTGATGTATTACGGCCTGCCAGGTCGGGGATAGCACCTTTGCAGATACTGAAATGCAAATCCAGTGACATTCTGTGTGGGTGACGCTTTGGAGCAACAAGCGGCGCTTTATTTTTGGAACAATCCTTTGTTGTTTGTGCAAGCAATGCTTACAAAAGGAAAATATGTACTTTATATTTCAACAGGTTCTGTGTCCGGACCCACTTGGGATTTAAAAATGACTCCAACTCCCGTGATTCTTTGCTTCCAGGCCCAGCTGAGCAGGATATTAATTAGAGGGGATTTGTCAGTTGGAGTGCTCACGGAACGAACTTTGTTTGACATGCTGCCTCTGAAGAAAGAGTGTTAACTCTGAAACGCGTCAGGCAAGGCGTGTACTGATTAAATTACTTGTGCTGCAGGAAGGTTGTCCCAGTGCTTTTGAAAATCTTGTTGGGAGTGCTATCCAAAAGGGCAACTTGTGAAACTTGATATATATATATATATATATATATATATATATATATTACCTACTGGCAGTCGCCAGTAGGTATATATAGTTAGGATTTTTTTTAATAGGGATTTCTGAAAATTCTATGTTGAATAACTTTGGCGTTGATGGACGGAATTGGCTGAAATTTTCAGGAAAATAGCACATTTTGTTTCTGAGCGTCCCCTGAAAGTTTGGGGGGGTTACGTCAAGTGGGGGCCGAGAAAAAAGGGGGGTCCCAAAACGTGTTTTTAACATTGAGTTTTCCATAGGGCGGTTGGACTCACTTTTAGCTCGAACGGCTGAATGGATTTCCACAAAACTTGGCAAAATTGTAGGGACTGGTAGCCCGATGTGCCTTTGCTATGTCTCAAGATATATGCTCCAGTGGTTTTTACGAAAATTAACTTTGAAAAATATATATTGGGCTACATTGGGCTATATATATGTTAGAGCCCAAATGTAGCCCAATGTAGCCCAATATAGCCCAATGTAGCCCAAAGATGGCCACCAGAGACAAAAAAAACCAAATGTAGCCCAAATATCAGCCAGATGTAGCCCAACTATAGCCCAGTGACAGAATGTCCCAGAGTGTTCTAAAGAACAACTAGAGCGCTAACAGTCTTACTTATGACAAAAGTATGGCACACCTGAAGTCATCTTGATTGGAATAAAGTGTTAACACTTAAAACATTTAATTTGCAAAGGAACAAAATGAGGGGGTTCATTTTGCCATAGAAATTATGATTAGTGCTGAAGAAAGAAAAATTAGGGCACATTTTGAGTGACTTCTCAAATCCTCTTATATTTCATTAAAAAAATTCTGATATGCAGTCTCCAAAGATGGCCACCAGAGACAAAAGAGCCCAAATGTAGCCCAAATATCAGCCAGATGTAGCCCAACTATAGCCCAATGACAGAATGTACCAGAGTGTTCTAAAGAACAACTAGAACGCTAACAGTCTTACTTATGACAAAAGTATGGCACACCTGAAGTCATCTTGATTGGAATAAAGTGGTAACACTTAATACATTTAATTTGAAAAGGAACAAAATGAGGGGTTTCATTTTGCCATAGAAATGTTATATATATATATATATATATATATATTCGATACTCCGCAGTTCCGCCCCGCTCCAGAATAGCTAGCCAAGGCACACCAGAAAAACTCACGGACACGGACCACAGAAGCCTTTTCTTCAATTTATTTCAGTGCGGTATGTCAAAGACGTTTCGGCTCCACGAGCCTTGTTCACCTGACAACGTTTAATGTGCGGGTGCAACCTTTTAAAGTGCCAGTAATGAGGTCACGTGTTAAAAAAATGTGTGTGCATGTAACAAGGACATAGAAGACATACTTTCAACTGGTTCTCGCAATCATCCTATTCTTGGCATTTCATTAAAATATGATAATATACTATCACTTTATAAAAATACAATACTTAAATGGGGGTTTGTATGACATGGGAAATTCTGTTAGAATCACATTCAATAAGTATATGATAACTGGTTGCCAATATCAGACTTTTTGTAATCGTGCGTCAAATACGGATTAATCACAACATGGCTATATTTACAATAAAGTGCAAATGCATAAATCGGCAAAGAGGGTTATGTTGATGTACCCAATTTACAGTGCAAATTACGCAAAAAATGTGCAAACAAGCCATTTAAATGTGCAAATAACGCAACAATGTGCAAAACTGCAGCTTCTCGCTATGCTGTGAAATCCGACAAATATATGTACATGATACCAATTTACTAATATTTCGCGAAGGAAAAGGTTATTTTGAATAGCATGTCTTTAGGCAATCCAACCTTATTATATCAAGGGAGATTCAAATAGACAAAAAAGGAGGAGACTATTCAAAAGTTCTGCCTCCTGTGATCCTACAATACCATGCCTACCCTCCAAATCAACTCTGCGAGCAGTTTCAACAGTATCCTTGTATATATATATCAATTCCAGCACTTCCCCACTTAGAAAGAAACAACACGGACACCTTGCAAGGATTGCAGGTAATTTATTTCAAATGTAGAACTGCACCGCAACGCGTTTCACCTTTCGGCTTGATCACGCGTTGGTTTTGTCAGTGAATTTTCAAGGTTTTGTAAATGCTAATTCCTAACTATATATGGTCTATAACCTATGGTTTTTTCAGTGAATATATATATATATATATACATATATATATATATATATATATATATATATATATATATATATATATATATGTATATATATATATATATATATATATATATATATATATGGATATATGGATATATATATATATATATATATTCACTGAAAAAAACCATAGGTTTCATACATGTTATAGTTAGCTGGACATTTCACTCATACAAAACCATTGAAATTCCCCCGTTAAAGTTAGTTCAGCTAACTATAAGTCACGCGCCCGCAATGCACTGCTGATGACGTCACATATTACATCACTCATGACATGGACAGTGACATCATTCATGACATCACTGATGACATCTCAAATGACAGCTGAAAGATGCAGCACTGAGGTCTCTCGTGATAACAGGTGAGTACACCTCTCTGCAACGCAGCCCCCTGGTGCTTTTTCAGAGGGGGAACTAATTTCCCTTGCACACTGGGAGTCCCTGGGGGTCAACTAGCCCACCAACAACCTCCAGTATGCGCCAGGGGCTCTGTTGCAGAGAGGTGTAAAAAGGGGGGTGGCTTCATTACACCTCTCTGCAAAGGAGCCCCCTGGCCCATACTGGAGTCTCCTGGTGGGCTAGTTGGCCCCCAGGAACCCCCAGTATGCAAGGGGAATTAGTTCCCCCTCTGCAAACACACCAGGGGGCGTGTTTGCAGAGAGGTGCAGGGAGGGGGCATGGCCTCCACCCGATCCCTTTTTAAAAAAAAAAAAACTTTTAAGAAGGGGGCTGTGTATCCCCCCTTCTTTTTCTTTTTTTTGGCCCTGGGGACCCCATCCCCCAGGGCCTGCCCCCAATTTTTGATGTATTTTTTAAATCGTGAAGGGGGCCCCCACCCAGGGCCATTCTCCGCCCCGGGGGCCCCATCCCCTGGTGCATGGGCCTTTTTTTATTTATTTATTTTTAAATTAGGAGGGGGGCTGCTTTGCCCCCCTCCTGTGGCCACCTTTGGCCCCGGGGACCCCATCCCAGGGGGCAGGCCCTTTTTTTTTTTTTGGGAGGGGGGCCGTGTGGCCCCACTCCCGGGCCACTTCTGGCCCGGGGACCCCATCCCCCGAGGCCTGTCCCTCCTCTTTGGGGTGGCAGGGGGTCCCCAAGCCCCCCACGGTCCCTGCTGGCTCCCCGCATCCTGCGGGAGCGGGCATTGCTTTTCTGCATGGGGAGCAGCTACCAAGCTGCTCCCCATGCAGAAAAGCAATAGTCTTTGGTTTTTAGAAGAGAGAGCAGGTTTTCTGCTCTCTCTTCCAAAAACCAAAGAAGTTTGCTATGGTAGGGCGGACTGAGCTGTCAAAGACAAATTGTGAGTCACATACATCCTTTTTCTACTTTTGGTCAACTTCCAGAAATAATCGAAGAAAGTTGTCGAACAAATTGCAAGATTGACGCAATCATGCCGCACTTCGCCTTTTGAATCAGACGAAACGAGAAGTTCCAAGGTACTTGATATAATTAGTAGCCCGTACCGCATGCTCATGTCATCAACAGCAGTGAATATATTTTTACGACTCCGTAATTGTTACTTACAGCGCAGCATTCCAACCTACTTTACTTGACACGATCCGTTTATGAGAGAAGGTACCCCGCTACCAAGCAGCAAATAAAGGTATATTCAGGTATTGCTATAATACAACGAAGTGTAGCAACTAACAGTCTGACACTAGCTTTCATTTTACATTCAGCTATAGGGCTTCCCGCCCCCTCTGTGATTGGGAACATACAGCATTGAAAGAAAAAAAGAAAAATAGATACATAGGTACTTTAAGTAAAGGTGGACTCTGAGAGTTTTTGAGCCAATAACATAATCCCCACTTACACCGTCTTTTATTGTTATAGGCCATCTCCAGTCCCTGTCCTGAGGAGAACCCACAAGTGTTGTAAGGGTTCAAAACGCGTTGACTCTACACTGGACTAAGAATGTCTATGGGTGTTGCAGAAATATAGTTTAAATAATTTCTTTTTGCAATTCCAACCCTGATAAAAGAACTGTGGTCCGGCATAGCTGACAGGCAGGCCTATGTAAATTTCCAGTTGGCCTCCTGTTTGTACATATCAAATTAGGACTGGTGCCCCATAAATGTAGTATTTGGTGGCATTTATCCTCTTGTGTATATATATGGTGTCTGTGTGAATGTTTTTCCATTATGCTTTCATCAGTTGTTATATGAATTTTATGTGATCATTGTATGTAATATGTGTTGACAGTGTTTTTTGATAATGATGTTTCGTTTTCCGTACATTGTCTGACTCGAAAAATATGCAAAACAAAGTAAAAATAATCAGAATGAAAATGTTCCTCGCTTAGGATTATTGGCTAGGTGCGGCGCTAATGTTGATAACCAAATGTATGTACCTGACCATCTTTGTTGTTTATTCAGTTAGAGTGGTCTAGGCCAGGTAGGAACCAGACCCAAGCCTTTATCGATTCCACTGTTAGTAGAGCGAGCTGCTGCTCGCAAGGCTATCTCCCAGAATTAATAAAAAATGTTTTTGTTTGTATTCAGTAAATCCAGGGCAGGCTCCTCTTACCTGGAAATTTAACATGTCCGAAAAAGATACACTGTCATTCAGTGAGGACCATATCCAAGCGCTCATCTCAGACTCCACCCTTTTTTCATCAATTACTTTGAGTAGTACAGCCAAACAGCAGAATATATCAGACAAACTGATCAGACTCCAAAAGAAACACGTCGGAACGGAATTGCATGGACACTTCTTACTTGCGAATTTGAAGGCTGGCACAATCCCGTGGGGTCTTCAGATAAAGAACGTGCCTGTGATCTTCACAGATGATCCAGTGTACAGAAAGGGGTTCAGCTGCATCAGCACAAAATGTAGCAGAGATTTGATGGTGCATACCATCGAGACAGCACAAAGAGTGTGCCAAAAAGAAAAAGAAGAAATCGAGGAACAATTACAAGCAATTAAAGACAACCATACGGACTCCGAAGCAAAACTACTGCTGGAGAAAATCGAAAAAGAACTAGCCACATTCAAAGATCATACTATCAACTTCAAGACGAATAAAATCGAAAAAGATATGAAGAATTTTAATCTTGAGACGGTGTACCCCTACTTGAAGGATGACTTTTACACACGCCCAGACTCTACTAGATTCCTAAACACAAACCGTACTCCGCCCTGGGGGCCCCATCCCCCGGTGCATGGGCCTTTATTTATTTATTTATTTTTAAATTAGGAGGGGGCTGCTTTGCCCCCCTCCTGTGGCCACCTTTGCCCCGGGGACCCCATCCCAGGGGGGCGGCCTTTTTTTTGGGGGGGGGTGGCCAAGTGGCCCCACTCCCGGGTAAGCATGGGCGGATTTTGCGGATCCACGATTCGCGGATTTGCGTATTTACGGATCGTGGATCCGCAAAATCGGCGGATTTTGCGGATTTGCGGATCCGCGGATTTGGGGCGGGGCTTCCATGCGAGTGCACATGCCTCTTGTGTGTATAAAAGGTCAGAGACCGTTCAGAGCAGCAGATGAAGATACAGAAGCTCCTGGCCACAGGAACAGCACGAGGATTGCGCTCGTGAAAGTCAAGGATGCAAAGGCCTCTGTCCAGCATCACAGCTGATTTTCGATGGTATATTTGGGAAGAAGGCACATCTGCCCAGCCTTGACAACGCTCACGATTGTTTTTGGGCTGATGAATGAGTCACTGAATTTAAGCTTCAACTAGGGCACATGCTTCATTGATATCTGTAAGTGCCTCCGGTTGAGGTTTCATTTTTGTGCCAGGACCATCGTGCCAGAATAAACCCTGCCCTTTATATTTATTCAAGAAGACGCCACCGTTTTGTGCCATACCTCTACTCAACTGGAGTACTTTCTACTGGATAATCAGTAAGTGCTACCTCGTTGGGTAGATGTATAGTGCTTTTACTACACTACAGCTGCCTAAAGTGCCAGAGAGTTGTCTACAGCGACCAGGTGTGTGTTACTATGCAATCACGCCGAAGGGCGCAGGGGTCCCTTGAGTGAGCTGTCCATCATCGTGGGTAAATGGCGGGAAGACGGTGCACACCGCGAGTGTGTGGGCGGGGCCATACGGACGGGGCTTCCATGCGAGTGCACATGCCTCTTGTGTGTATAAAAGGTCAGAGACCGATCAGAGCAGCAGATGAAGATACAGAAGCTCCTGGCCACAGGAACAGCACGAGGATTGCGCTTGTGAAAGTCAAGGATGCAAAGGCCTCTCTATATCCAGCATCACAGCTGATTTTCGACGGTAGATTTGGGAAGAAGGCACACCTTCCTGGCCTGTTGTAACTATTTTACGATGGCGCCGGCAAGCTGCCAGCGCCATCCTAAAATAGTTACTAAATTAGCTTCAACAGGAAGCTCTAATAGATAAAATAAAGCACGTGCTCGAGCACCTGCTTTATTTTATCTATTAGAGCTTCCTGTTGAAGCTAACTTAGTAACTATTTTAGGATGGCGCTGGCAGCTTGCCGGCGCCATCGTAAAATAGTTACAACAGGCCAGCAAGGCTTGAACTTTTGCCCCCGGAATCCGCCGCTCGCGGATTTGCGAATTCGCGGCAAATTCGCGGGAGTTCGCGGATCGCGAATTGGCCGAAAATTCGCAAAATCCGCGAGCGTAACGGATTTTCCGCCCATGCTGACTCCCGGGCCACTTCTGGCCCCGGGGACCAAATTCCCCGAGGCCTGGCCCTCCTCTTTGGGGTAGCAGGGGGTCCCCAAGCCCCCCACAGTCCCTGCTGGATCCCTGCATCCTGCGTGAGCCGGCATTGCTTTTCTGGATGGGGAGCAGCTACCATGCTGCTCCCCATGCAAAAAAGCAATAGTCTTTGGTTTTTGGAAGAGAGAGCAGGTTTCCTGCTCTCTCTTCCAAAAACCAAAGAAGTTTGCTATGGTAGGGCGGGCTAAGCTATCAAAGACAAATTGTGAGTCTCATACATCCTTTTTCTACTTTTGGTCAACTTCCAGAAATAATCGAAGAAAGTTGTTGAACAAATTGCAAAATTGACGCAATCATGCTGCACTTTGCCTTTTGAATCAGACGAAACGAGAAGTTCCAAGGTACTTGATATAATTAGTAGCCCATACCGCATGCTCATGTCATCAACAGCAGTGAATATATTTTTACAACTCCGTAATTGTTACTTACAGCGCAGCATTCCAACCTACTTTACTTGACACAATCCATTTATGAGAGAAGGTACCCCGCTACCAAGCAGCAAATAAAGGTATATCTGACAGCAATTCAGGTATGGCTATAATACAACTAAGTGTAGCAACTAACAGTCTGACACTAGCTTTCATTTTACATTCAGCTATAGGGCTTCCCGCCCCCTCTGTGATTGAGAACATACAGCATTGAAAGAAAAAAGAAAAAAAGATTCACAGGTACTTTAAGTAAAGGTGGACTCTGAGAGTTTTTGAGCCAATAACACAATCCCCACTTACACCGTGTTTTATTGTTATAGGCCATCTCCAGTCCCTGTCCTGAGGAGAACCCACAAGTGTTGTAAGGGTTCGAAATGCATTGACTCTACGCTGGACTAAGAATGTCTATGGGTGTTGCAGAAATATAGTTTCAATAATTTCTTTTTGCAATTCCAACCCTGATAAAAGAACTGTGGTCCGGCATAGCTGACAGGCAGGTCTATGTAAATTTACAGTTGGCCTCCTGTTTGTACATATCAAATTAGGACTGGTGCCCCATAAATGTAGTATTTGGTGGCATTTATCCTCTTGTGTATATATATGGTGTCTTTGTGAATGTTTTTCCATTATGCTTTCATCAGTTGTTATATGAATTTTATGTGATCATTGTATGTAATATGTGTTGACAGTGTTTTTTGATAATGATGTTTCCTTTTCCGTACATTGTCTGACTCGAAAAATATGCAAAACAAAGTCAAAATAATCAGAATGAAAATGTTCCTCGCTTAGGATTATTGGCTAGGTGCGGCGCTAATGTTGATAATCAAATGTATGCACCTGACCATCTTTGTTGTTTATTCAGTTAGAGTGGTCTAGGCCAGGTAGGAACCAGACCCAAGCCTTTATCGATTCCACTGTTAGTAGAGCGAGCTGCTGCTCGCAAGGCTATCTCCCAGAATTAATAAAAAATGTTTTTGTTTGTATTCAGTAAATCCAGGGCAGGCTCCTCTTACCTGGAAATTTAACATGTCCGAAAAAGATACACTGTCATTCAGTGAGGACCATATCCAAGCGCTCATCTCAGACTCCACCCTTTTTTCATCAATTACTTTGAGTAGTACAGCCAAACAGCAGAATGTATCAGACATACTGATCAGACTCCAAAAGAAACACGTCGGAACGGAATTGCATGGACACTTCTTACTTGCGAATTTGAAGGCTGGCACAATCCCGTGGGGTCTTCAGATAAAAACGTGCCTGTGATCTTCACAGATGATCCGGTGTACAGAAAGGGGTTCAGCTGCATCAGCACAAAATGTAGCAGAGATTTGATGGTGCATACCATCGAGACTGCACAAAGAGTGTGCCAAAAAGAAAAAGAAGAAATCGAGGAACAATTACAAGCAATTAAAGACAACCACACGGACTCCGAAGCAAAACTACTGCTGGAGAAAATCAAAAAAAAACTAGACACATTCAAAGATCATACTATCAACTTCAACACGAATAAATTCGAAAAAGATATGAAGAATTTTAATCTTGAGACGGTGTACCCCTACTTGAAGGATGACTTTTACACACGCCCAGACTCTACTACATTCCTAAACACAAACCAAGGGAGATCAAGTAAGAAGTTTCTTACTTTTTCTGAAACATGGTCCTCTGACTCTGCAGGGGACTCGGATCCAAGAGAAGGCTCCTCCAACAGAAACCAACAAAAAAGGCCTTTTTTAGGGCAGGGCCAACAACAACCTCGCAGCAGGTTCAAGCCCCAATGAGAAATGACGACTCGCAAAAATCACTACAAGTCATAAATAAGTCTCCTATCAACTTATCAAACTGTGTGTTAACAATGGCTGAAATGGAGGTGTTGAAATTGGGAATATCGTTTGTCCCTGGAACTTCATTTGATTTCACGAAAGTCAAAATGGAAGTGATCGAGTTCTTCAGAAAAATCCGATTAAGGTGGTTTTTCAAAGATTCACAAAATCAAACCAAGATGGAGGCATCTGGACTGAGAAACAAATCATCTTTCTGCCCTCCCAATCATAAAACGTCAAAAAACATCATCACCTTTGAGCACACAGTATTATCATCCCTCAACGCTCTAGAAAAGAAACGGTCATTTGTGCCATCTAATCTATCTAAATGTCAGAAGGAAGCCATCAAGGATTTAAAAAACCAGCAAGATGCAGTCATTAGACCTAGCCGACAAGGGCGGCGCAGTGGTGTTGTGGTCAAAAGAACTATACAAAGCTGAGGGCAGAAGCCATGTATACAATCAGGAATGGTATCGTAAAATCAGCCAAGACCCCACCGTGGGAATATTGCAAGAAATAACAGCAATTGTCAATGAAGCCAGAGAGAATGGCATACTTGGCCAAAAAGAAGCAGAATATCTGGTCAAAAAACATCCCCGGACACCACACCTATACTTTCTGCCAAAGGTACATGAAGATGCATCCACGCCACCAGGGCGGCTGATTGTGTCCGGCTGTGACTCGATCTTCGAACCAATATCCAAATTCGTCGATGTGTTCTTGAAACCCTTTCTTCCAGAGGTACCGTCGTACTTACGAGACACCATGGAGTTTATTAACAAAGTTGAAGGCTTCGAGTTTGATCCCTCGACACAGGTACTTGTAACAATGGACGTTTCGTCCCTTTATACACAAATTCCAAAACAGGATGGACTGGATGCCATAGAGATCTATTTGGAAAAGAGACCTCGTCCCCATAGAGTGCCAACAGACTTGATTTTGAGATTGGCATCACTTGCACTCAAAAGAAAATTCTTTACATTCGAAGATGAGCTGTTCCTCCAAGTGAAGGGGACAGCGATGGGATGTCCCTTTGCGCCGGAGATGGCAGTGCTGTTTATGGCTCAATACGAAGAGAAGTACATATATAACAGCAATCCATACAGTGAACATATCAAACAATGGCTAAGGTATATAGATGACGTTTGGTGCATCTGGGAAGGATCCCAGACAGCGTTGACAGACGTCCATGAATGGCTGAACAATCGTAGTCCGGATATCAAGTTCAGTCTGACGTATGACTACAAATCTCTCTCATTTTTGGATGTAGAAAGAAAACACACACCTGAAGGACTCATGTCCTCATTGTACCTTAAGAAGACAGACAAGAATAATGCACTCCACTTTCGGAGCTATCACCCCAGAAATTTAAAAATAATCTCCCCTATGGACAATTCCTAAGGGTGAGACGGAACTGTTCCAGGTTGGAAGACTTTGATATATATAGTGAAGCCCTGGGACAGAAATTACAAGACAGAGGATACCCATGCAAACTGGTATAGCATTCCAGAAAAAGATCACGTTGGACTCCAAGAGAAACCCTTTAACAGAAGAACTACAAACCCCAAACAGAACGAATGGTGTGTGTTTCAACATTTGGACCTCATACACATCCTGTCCAAAAAATTATACGGAACCATTGCCACCTGGTGGAAGAGGCTTTGCCCAGTATAGGACAACCACTCTTTGCTTTGAAAAGAAATCGAAACATTGGTCAACTCATCACTTCGACACGACCAGCTAAAAAAAAAAAACAACCAAAGCACACTATTCGGTTCAAGTCCGGTCAAAGGGCATCACAAGTGTGGAACCTGCTCAGTATGCAACGTAACAATCGAGGGTTCCCTTTTCTCAGATGGGAAAAAGTTCTGGCGACATGACCATTTCAGCAATTGTAAGTCCAAATATGCCATCTATGCCATTCTTTGTCCATGCCCAAAAATTTACATAGGTAAAACCACACAGGAAGTGCGCCAACGTATCATCCAACACCGTTCTAGAATTAAAAACAAAGTCTTAACGGCCCCGTTGGTATCTCATTTCCTTCAGATGAACCATAGCCCAAATTAATTTACGTGGACTATTCTTGCGGTGATCAAAATCTCTAGTGGTGGAGGGGGAGATCCTGATGTATTGTTGGCCCAAAAAGAGGCGTTTTTGATTATGAAATTTAACACAGCGATGACCGGATTGAATGAGTTATCAGAACTCACCAGTCTACGATAAATATATTTGTATTCTGAAGTCTCCCCGCAATTTCTCTATGACTGTGCACGATTTATGTTAGTTTACACAGTTTGCCAAGCTGGCGGTTGGTATTGCTATTATTGAATTAATACATCATTGCACTATGTATAAGACTTAGAAGCGCCAGGCTCCCTCTCTGCGACACGCAGATGTCAGTACTTCAAGTACCGAGATCCTTTGCACCACCTTGTGGTCTAAACAACAATTGCTCCTTTAAATACGGGCATTCCCGCACACGTAGAACCACGTGATGCGCGTTGCAATCAGAATCGTACACGGAAGTGAGAGCAACTTCGGCTGCCTCCAAGTAAGTTGCCATTTGGAATGGGTTTGGCATACAACGGGCTGAGCTATCAAAGACAAATTGTGAGTCACATACATCCCTTTTTTACTTTTGGTCAACTTCCAGAAATAATCGAAGAAAGTTGTCGAACAAATTGCAAGATTGACGCAATCATGCCGCACTTAGCCTTTTGAATCAGACGAAACTAGAAGTTCCAAGGTACTTGATATAATTAGTAGCCCGTGCCGCATGCTCATGTCATCAACAGCAGTGAATGTATTTTTACAACTTCGTAATTGTTACTTACAGCACAGCATTCCAACCTATTTTACTTGACACGATCCGTTTATGAGAGAAGGTACCCCGCTACCAAGCAGGAAATAAAGGTATATATCTGACAGCAATTCAGGTATGGCTATAATACAACGAAGTGTAGCAACTAACAGTCTGACACTAGCTTTCATTTTACATTCAGCTATAGGGCTTCCCGCCCCCTCTGTGATTGACAACATACAGCATTGAAAGAAAAAAGAAAAAAAGATACACAGGTACTTTAAGTAAAGGTGGACTCTGAGAGTTTTTGAGCCAATAACACAATCCCCACTTACACCATGTTTTATTGTTATAGGCCATATCCAGTCCCTGTCCTGAGGAGAACCCACAAGTGTTGTAAGGGTTCGAAACGCGTTGACTCTACGCTGGACTAAGAATGTCTATAGGTGTTGCAGAAATATAGTTTAAATAATTTATTTTTGCAATTCCAACCCTGATAAAAAGAACTGTGGTCCGGCATAGCTGACAGGCAGGTCTATGTAAATTTCCAGTTGGCCTCCTGTTTGTACATATCAAATTAGGACTGGTGCCCCATAAATGTAGTATTTGGTGGCATTTATCCTCTTGTGTATATATATGGTGTCTTTGTGAATGTTTTTCCATTATGCTTTCATCAGTTGTTATATGAATTTTATGTGATCATTGTATGTAATATGTGTTGACAGTGTTTTTTGATAATGATGTTTCTTTTTCCGCACATTGTCTGACTCGAAAAATATGCAAAACAAAGTAAAAATAATCAGAATGAAAATGTTCCTCGCTTAGGATTATTGGCTAGGTGCGGCGCTAATGTTGATAATCAAATGTATGTACCTGGCCATCTTTGTTGTTTATTCAGTTAGAGTAGTCTAGGCCAGGTAGGAACCAGACCCAAGCCTTTATCGATTCCACTACCATACCAAACAACAGTGTCCCGGGGGTAGGCACCCCGGGACACTGCAGGAGCCGGCCCTGGGGGGTGGCGGTCCCCAGGGCCAACAAGGGTTCCAGGATGGGGGCCGCGCAGCCCCCCTGCAAACAATTGTAAAGCCCCGGGGTGGTGGTCCCTGGGGCTGGGGGGTCCATCACTGACCCCCCTATTTTAAATATTAGCGCCCCGGGGAGGTGGCGGTCCCGGAGCATGTGGTTGAGCTTGAGCCCCCCACACAGGTTTTTTGTATTTTTTATTTTATTCAAAACCCCATGGGGTGGCGGTCCCCGGGGCTGCAAGGGGGCCGTGAGCCCCCCGCATACTTAGTAATAAAGCCCTGGGGGGTGGTGGTCCCCGGGGCTTGTGGGGCCATGTGCCCCCCGCTATCATAATTACTTTGCCCCGGGGGTGGTGGTCTCCGGGCAGTGTGGGGGGGTTTGGGCCTCCCCCACATATTTTTGCATTAATCCCTATGGATTTGGTCCCCCCGGGGCCTAATTGGAAAAAAGCAAACCAGGGTTTTTTTTTTCACGGGGTACGTGTACCTACGCGTACCCCGTGATTTGTTTTTTAAAACAAAATTTTTGGGGGGGCCTTGGGGGTCCTTGTGGGACCCCCTGAGCAGGCCTAGGGGGTCAGGGTGTTTCTACCCTGCCCCTTTTTGCGTTCTGCACGTTTGTTTTTCTGCTTTCTTGAGCCTCTGTTCTACCGAGGCACAAGAAAAAAAAAATTGCAAGGTTTTTTAAATGCTAATTCCTAACTATATATGACCTGAAAACTATGGTTTTTTAAGTGAATTTGCAAGGTTTTTTAAATGCTAATACCTAACTATATATGACCTGAAACCTATGGTATTTTCAGTGAATTTGCAAGGTTTTTTAATTGCTAATACCTAACTATATAAGGCTTCAAAACTATGGTTTTTTCAGTGAATATATATATTTAATATAATATATATATATTTTTATTTTCAAGTTTTTTTTTTATATGATTACAGGGTCCGCGCACCGTGAGCACCCTGAAAGCACACCGTAAACGCTCTGAGCTCTTACCCCGACAAATTTAAAAAAAAATCTAAAACATAACGTAGATTTTAAAGGTAGACAATATCTGCTTTAATGTAGAAAATGTTTTTTTAAAACTTTTAACAACAGTATATTACTTTTTAAAGTAGTAACAAATCTCGCGAGGGTGCGCCGCACGTGCACGCAACGTAAGAGCTACGTCCGCGCAACGTAAAAGCTTCGAGCTCTTACCCCCAAAAGTTTTAGAAACTTTAAATTGTTATATCTACGTATTCATTGCACAATGTAAAGGTACACATTATCTGGGATAATAAAGAACATGTTTATTTTAAACTTTTTAAGACCGTATATTACTTTTTTAAAGCAATTACGAATCCCGAAAGGGTGCGTCCCACGTAAGTGGTTCGTAAGATGACGTAAGTGCTCCGTAAATAATACGTAAACTCATCGCGCGAGTACGTAAGCGCTCCGTAAATGCACCGTAAGATTACGTTCAACCATGTGACCTGAAAACAAGACATTATTTTGGTTTATAATACTTCCTACTCCAATTGTAGAAAGACCCCTGCCATGTTCATCATTCTTCTTTGGCTTTCAGAGCAGCAACATCTTCTTTAAACAGCTCCTGGCTTGTTTGGAAATGGCTGAACATGAGGAATCAGAACATTCTTCTTCAGAAGAAGTTGTGGAAGAGGACCCCCATCCATCTAAAAAAAAAAAGAGTCCACAGTCTGGAAGTTTTTTTCATTCCCAGAAGGTTTGAAGAAAGTTAATACACCGCATGTCACATGCAAAATCTGTGACACAGTATTGTCAAGAGGCAATCCAAATAAAAAATACTCTTTTGGAACCTACAGCATGGAACGCCATGTTAAAAATCTGCACCTCAACAATTGGGCTAGAGCTGTGGTTCGTAGATCTGAAGAGCAGGGCTCTGCTCCTAGTACTTCAACAGCACCACCAATGCCAGCTTCCATGATGGCCAATATCCAGCCGGAACTAAAAAATCTAATGATGCAATGCATACAGTGCAATAAATTAGTTGCCTTTGGACAACAGTCCATAGAAGTTATTTTGCAGAAAAACAGGAGCCACAAGTGCAGCAAATAATGTTTTTCTTTATTTTTCATGGTTTGTTCATGTTGAACAATTGTTTTGGTTATAAAGTTCATTTTTTACACCGTTTTTCTAGCAACCAAAAAAAATACAAAAAACCCAGTTCTTTTTAGAACTACCTCTACTGGTCAAAAAAAGAACTATATTTCTATGTTTGTATGTAAAAGTTTGTTACAGTAAATGTAAAAGTGCAAAACTATAAGGATGTGGTACAGCATAAATCTATAGTCAAGTCAAGTCAAGTCAAGTCAAGTCAAAGGATTTATATAGCGCGCTACATACCCATAGGGTCTCAAGGCGCTTGAGGAATGGATGGGAATTACTTATCGAATATCCAAGTTTTAAGTTGCTTTCTGAATGCTAGGTGGTTCTGAGTAAGGCGAAGGTGAGTGGGAAGTGAGTTCCAGGTTTTAGCTGCCAGGTAGGAGAAGGATCTACCTCCCATGGTGGTTTTGTTGATGCGAGGTACAGTGGCAAGGGCTTGGTTGGAGGATCGTAGCTGACGGGAGGGGGTGTAGAAGGACAGTCGTGTGTTGAGGCATTCGGGTCCAAGTTCGTAAAGTGCTTTGTGTGCGTGGGTTAGGAGGCGGAAAGTGATTCTTTTATTCACGGGGAGCCAGTGGAGGTTTTTCAGGTGACCAGAGATGTGTTCTTTGCGCGGGATGTCTAGTATGAGCCTGGCTGAAGCGTTCTGGATGCGTTGGAGTTTTTTCTGGAGTTTCGCGGTGGTCCCGGCGTATAGGGTGTTTCCGTAGTCCAGACGGCTCGTGACCAGTGTGTGGGTGACCGTTTTTCTAGTTTCAGTGGGGATCCAGCGAAATGTTTTTTTGAGCATGCGAAGAATGTTGAAGCAAGATGATGAAACGGCGTTGACTTGTCTGGTCATCGAGAGTGAGGAGTCCAGGATAACGCCCAGGTTCCGTGCGTGGTCCGTCGGGATGGGTGCTTTTCCAAGGGCCTCTGGCCACCAAGAGTCATCCCAGGTGGAGGGGGAGGTGCCTAAGATGAGGACTTCTGTTTTGTCTGAGTTAAGTTTCAGACGGCTGTGCTTCATCCACTCGGCTACTTCTTTCATTCCTTTGTGTAAGTTGGTTTTGGCGGTGTTAGGGTCTTTGGTGAGTGAGAGGATCAGTTGAGTGTCGTCAGCGTAGGAGATGATGTTGAGATTGTGTTGGCGAGCGATGGCCGCCAGGGGGCTCATGTAAATGTTGAAGAGGGTGGGGCTGAGTGACGATCCTTGTGGCACGCCGCAGATGACTTCAGAGGCCTCAGATTTGAATGGTGGGAGGCGGACTCCCTGGGTTCTTCCGTTGAGGAATGAGGTGATCCATTCCAATGCTTTTCCTTGTATTCCGATGTTCCTGAGGCGTTGTAACAGGGTGCTATGGCAGACTGTGTCGAAGGCTGCGGAGAGGTCAAGGAGGATGAGGGCGACTGTGTCTCCGTTGTCCAGTAGCGTTCGAATGTCGTCTGTTGCTGCGATAAGTGCGGTCTCAGTGCTGTGTTTGGCTCGGAAGCCGGACTGAGAGGAGTCGAGGGATTTGTTGGTTTCGAGGAAGGCGGCGAGCTGGTTGTTGACAGCTTTCTCGATGACTTTGGCCGGAATTGGAAGGAGCGAGATGGGGCGGTAGTTTTTGAGTTCGGTGGGGTCAGCTGTGGGTTTTTTCAAAAGGGCGCTGAGTTCAGCGTGTTTCCAGCTTTCCGGGAAGGTGGCGGAGTTGAGGGAGCAGTTGATGACATCTCGGAGGTGTGGTGCTATGATGGAGTCTGCTTTGTTGAAGATGTGGTGAGGGCATGGGTCAGTTGGGGATCCTGAGTGGATGGAGTTCATCAGGCGGATGGTGTCCTCAGTGGAGATTGGGTTCCAGTCGTTAAGGATGTTCAGGGGGGGTGAAGGTCCTGCAGAAGGTTGGGTGGGTTGGTCTCCGGGTCAGTTGTCGAAGCTGTTGTGGATGTCTGCGATTTTGTTGTGGAAGAAGGAGGCTAGGGAGTCGCAGAGGGCTTGGGAGGGGGTGATGTCGTTGGAGTTGGCTGATGGGTTGGTAAATTCTTTGACGATGTTGAATAATTCCTTGCTGTTGTGGGCGTGGTTATCTAGTCGGTCTTTGAATGCGGCTTTCTTGGCAGACCGGATTAGTTGGTGGTGTGTGCGGGTGGCGTTTTTGAAGGCGTTCCTGGAGCTGGTGTTTGGGTCTTTTTTCCAGGCCTTCTCGAGAGAGCGACAGAGTTTCTTAGATTTCTTAAGATCATCGTTGAACCAGGAGGCGTTTTTGCTGCCTAGTTTGATTTGACGTTTTTTCAACGGTGCTAGGATGTCGGCGCTGTTAGATAGCCATTGGGTGAGGTTAATGGCTGCTTGGTCAGGGTTTGAGGAGTGGGCGGGGGGGTTTAGAAGAAGCGATGAAGAGATCTGGTCGATGGTGATTTTGTTCCAGTTTCTTCGCAGGGTGGGTTGAGGATGGTTGTGGATTGTGGTCTTATTGTAGATAAAGTGAACGCAGCTGTGGTCTGTCCAATGAAGAGCTGTGGTGTGACTGAATGAGACATGTTTGCTGGAGGTGAAGATGGGGTCGAGTGTGTGACCTGCAATGTGGGTGGGGGTAGTGACAAGTTGTTTGAGTCCGAGGTTGGCGAGATTGTCCAGAAGGGTGGTGGCGCTGCTGTCATTGCTCTTTTCCAGGTGAAAATTGAGGTCTCCCAATAGAATGTAGTCCTCGGAGGGGAGGGCGTGTGGGGTAATAAAGTCAGTGATGTCGTCACTGAATTGTGCACGGGGTCCTGGAGGCCGGTAGAGGAGGGTGCCTCTGAGTGTGGTCTTGGGGTCGGTGTGGATCTGGAAGTGGAGGTGTTCGGCGCTGGCAAGGTTGACGTCTGAGCTGGTTGAGATGCGGATGGAGTTTTTATGGACGATAGCGATGCCTCCTCCTGTTTGCTTGATGCGGTCCTTGCGGATGATCTTGTATCCTTCCGGGATGGCAATGGTGATGTCTGGGGCTGAAGAGGTATTCATCCAAGTTTCTGTTAGGAAGGCGACGTCCGGTGAGATGGTGTCTAGTAGATTCCAGAGGTCGATGGCGTGTCTGTGGACCGAGCGGGTGTTGAGCAGGATGCATTTAAGGTGGTTGGGGTCAGGTCTCTGATTGGTGTTGGTGGATGAGGAGTTGGTTGTGGTGCCGTTGAACTTGCAGGAGTTGCAAGAGAAGGGTCCATGGGTGTGACCAGGAGCGGCTTGGACGCAGTTGGGGGAACGGCCGGGGTTAAGGGCTAGGAGGGTGGTAGCATCGTAAGTGATGCGAGTGGGCTGGGCATTACGGGAACCAGGGGGTCTGGCGCTGGGCGCGGTCCAGGCGCGGACGGGCGTAGACGGGCTTACCTTTGGCGCACCTTCGGCGCGCTCGCTGCGCGCAAGTGCATCAGTCATATATGGATAGTGGGGATGGGGGAGGGGCGAGGGCGGCTCAGCTGGGAGGCGGGGCGGGCTCAAGAGGACGCAAACCGAGCACAACAACAACAACAAACAAAATGGAGGGGAGAGCAGAGCAGGGCGCCGGGGGATATCGCGTTTTAAATCAAAAAGTCACAATGTCAATTTCAGAGCAAGCGAAGCAGCAACCAAGGCAGTAAAATGCAAGTAATTTCCAGGCGCTATTATTTCAAAATGCAGCACAACGATACCAGGTCTCGGCAGTGAGACTGGGGAGCGACCACTCAGCACAGCAGCGATGAGGGGATCACAGCGCTTCCAGGTACGGGAGCGCTGTATGTAGTTAGTGGGAGGGCGGCTCAGCTGGGAGGCGGGGCGGGCTCAAGAGGACGCAAACTGAGCACAACAACAACAACAAACAAAATGGAGGGGAGAGCAGAGCAGGGCGCCGGGGGATATCGCGTTTTAAATCAAAAAGTCACAATGTCAATTTCAGAGCAAGCGAAGCAGCAACCAAGGCAGTAAAATGCAAGTAATTTCCAGGCGCTATTATTTCAAAATGCAGCACAACGATACCAGGTCTCGGCAGTGAGACTGGGGAGCGACCACTCAGCACAGCAGCGATGAGGGGATCACAGCGCTTCCAGGTACGGGAGCGCTGTATGTAGTTAGTGGGAGGGCGGCTCAGCTGGGAGGCGGGGCGGGCTCAAGAGGACACAAACCGAGCACAACAACAACAACAAACAAAATGGAGGGGAGAGCAGAGCAGGGCGCCGGGGGATATCGCGTTTTAAATCAAAAAGTCACAATGTCAATTTCAGAGCAAGCGAAGCAGCAACCAAGGCAGTAAAATGCAAGTAATTTCCAGGCGCTACTATTTCAAAATGCAGCACAACGATACCAGGTCTCGGCAGTGAGACTGGGGAGCGATCACTCAGCACAGCAGCGATGAGGGGATCACAGCGCTTCCAGGTACGGGAGCGCTGTATGTAGTTAGTGGGAGGGCGGCTCAGCTGGGAGGCGGGGCGGGCTCAAGAGGACGCAAACCGAGCACAACAACAACAACAAACAAAATGGAGGGGAGAGCAGAGCAGGGAGCCGGGGGATATCGCGTTTTAAATCAAAAAGTCACAATGTCAATTTCAGAGCAAGCGAAGCAGCAACCAAGGCAGTAAAATGCAAGTAATTTCCAGGCGCTATTATTTCAAAATGCAGCACAACGATACCAGGTCTCGGCAGTGAGACTGGGGAGCGACCACTCAGCACAGCAGCGATGAGGGTGTTTACCTATAGTATACTGTAGTACTTCCAAAGCACTGAAATGTAACATATGTATATAAATATGTTACAACTCAATGGGCCAGATGTATGTAATCTCCATTTCAATCAAAAAGAGAGGGAGGAGGATAGTCGGTCCATTCAGTTCCCCTGATCAGATCCACAATTAATCAAATAAAAATTTGGAATGGACACTAGTGTCTACAGAACCATTGGTTCGAAATTGACAACCCTCATAGGCAACCTAATTTTACGATGCGGTATATTTGTTTTTCCGCCCCATCAGGTGTCATGGCATATTCATAGGGTAGTCAAAAAGTGTGGTATGCCTGCCTCACCCGAGGCTACCTCTGGTTCAAATAGAAGTGTCCAGAAATACTGGGGAGGGTGTGGGAAATATAAAAGCAGTGGATCTCCCAAAAAATTTTAATGGAAAGGGAGATGAACACTGTTGTTTAAAAAGAGGCGATATAGTTGTAATCGAGTAACTAGATTACCATATATCTATATGTATATGGATACGTCGTCAACATGTTTCAGCTCTCTGGGCCCAGCCGGGTCTGTAGAGCTTTCGTCAGGACAATAGAACAAACACAAAACATACATAAGGTACTCACACTATTAGTGTAGCTTCCTGTCGCTAATTATAGCGTTTCTTTTTTGCCACCTGAAATATAGGAGCAGAGACATATACATTCCCAAGCATTGTGGTCCTGTAGATTTGGTAATTAGGCATCGTGATTCAGAGAACCACACACACACAAACTAGAATTACTAGTGCATTTATGCGCATCACTTATAAACACATAAACGTTTAAGCGAGAAAAAATAGTGTGGAGAACAAATGTAAATATGTTACAGGAGACATGTTATACACAACTGCTAGATGTTGCATGCAGTGATTCCATGCATAGGTCGGATGACTTAGTCATGGGCGGATCGCTCATATTTGTATTATCTATCAGCACATGTAGTAAGGGCGTCCTAATGCGCTGCTTTTGAGTCGGATTCTATAGTAAGAAAAACATCGTGCACACTATAGGTTTTAAACAAAAGTCAACGTTCGTTTTTAACTGCTTGGTGTTGCATTCAGTGATTTCATGCATAGGTCGGGATCAACCCCTCGAGTGCACCAATAAATCTGACAATATTGGAGTGTACTGATGTTAAACTTTATGATAAAGAACACACGAGGGGCCATATTGAATGCAGCATATGGCCTTAACTTTGAGTCCTACCTTTATGTCATTGCGAAACTAAAGAAAAAACCCAGCTATAGTGCCTCGCCTGCAACCAAGGGCAGAGTCAGCACAGGGCCCATAACGCGGCACACGAGGGTAAGGATGAGCAAACACAGGAAGAGACGGAGTAACGCGGGTAAGTCTGGTCCTTATGACCTCCTAATCCCTAATACTATCTCTCCAGTAGAGACCCCGAAAAGCGACTCCTGCACCCTTGTGGAAGCATGAAATATCAGCCATAAAGGTACGAGTCATTGCGCGAATAAAGTAAATATTTGTTAAAAAACGAATGCGCGCGATGTCTTGTGGCACATGAAGAAACGAACGCTGACTTCTTTCTAAAAATATATAATGTGCGCGATGTTTTCACTTAAAAGGAGCGCGTTGAGACACCCTTATTATATTTGCTGATAGATAATACAAATATGAGCGCTCTGCCCATTACTAGCAGTACTTTGTGTCCTCAGCCATTTGGCCATAGACATGAGTCACCCGACCTATGCATGAAATCACTGAATGCAACACCAAGCAGTTAAAAACGAACGTTGACTTTTGTTTAAAACCTATAGTGTGCACGATGTTTTTCTTACTATAGAATCCGACTCAAAAGCAGCGCATTAGGACGCCCTTACTACATGTGCTGATAGATAATACAAATATGAGCGATCCGCCCATGACTAAGTCATCCGACCTATGCATGGAATCACTGCATGCAACATCTAGCAGTTGTGTATAACATGTCTCCTGTAACATATTTACATTTGTTCTCCACACTATTTTTTCTCGCTTAAACGTTTATGTGTTTATAAGTGATGCGCATAAATGCACTAGTAATTCTAGTTTGTGTGTGTGTGGTTCTCTGAATCACGATGCCTAATTACCAAATCTACAGGACCACAATGCTTGGGAATGTATATGTCTCTGCTCCTATATTTCAGGTGGCAAAAAAGAAACGCTATAATTAGCGACAGGAAGCTACACTAATAGTGTGAGTACCTTATGTATGTTTTGTGTTTGTTCTATTGTCCTGACGAAAGCTCTACAGACCCGGCTGGGCCCAGAGAGCTGAAACATGTTGACGACGTATCCATATACATATAGATATATGGTAATCTAGTTACTCGATTACAACTATATCGCCTCTTTTTAAACAACAGTGTTCATCTCCCTTTCCATTAAAATTTTTTGGGAGATCCACTGCTTTTATATTTCCCACACCCTCCCCAGTATTTCTGGACACTTCTATTTGAACCAGAGGTAGCCTCGGGTGAGGCAGGCATACCACACTTTTTGACTACCCTATGAATATGCCATGACACCTGATGGGGCGGAAAAACAAATATACCGCATCGTAAAATTAGGTTGCCTATGAGGGTTGTCAATTTCGAACCAATGGTTCTGTAGACACTAGTGTCCATTCCAAATTTTTATTTGATTAATTGTGTAATCTCCATTTACCTACTCTTAAATACCAAATCATACCTGTTCAACATTTAAGAGTAGGTAAATGGGATGTAGTTAATTTCTCTTTTGAAATTACCAAATCTGTATAATTCAGTCATTTTACCGAATCGGTATTTACCGATTCGGTAATTGCCATTGATTCCTATGGGCCTTGAGGTAAGGTAAGAAATGGATAACAGAGTGAAGGAAGGAAAAGAAGATCAAACACAAAAAAATAAAGAAAGAGGGAAACTGACTGAGGTAAAGAGGAGGAGTGGTAGAAAGAGAAAACATACAAGATTAAGTGTCAGGGAGAGATATGTAGAGAGAGAGAGAGCAAGGGACTGAGAAAGAGTGAGGCAGTTATTCTGTCACAATAACAGAGTGATAACAAACTTATTTTTCTTTCTCATACTTACCTTATAAATAATGAAAACGTAGACACTATTGCGAAAAAAGTTTTTTATTTGTTATACTTACCTTCTAAGATATAAAAAAGTTAAGGAATTTTTTTTTTAAATATAATATCTGTAAAATCTGTAATATCTGTAAAACACAAGAAAAAAATAAATTGTAATGCATACAATGTATATTTCACAATACAAGAAAGAAGGAAGAAGATTAAAAGAAGGGAAAGTTAGATGGCACACGCAGAGGGACAGATGCCACAGGTAGAGGGTAAGATGGTGCAGGCAGAGAGTGAGATAGAACAAGTAGAGGGTGAGATGGTGCAAGCAGAGGGTAAGATGACACAGGCACATGCATATATTGTGCAGACAGAGGGTAAGATGGCACACACAGAGAGAAACATGGAACATCCAAAGGAAGACATAGCACAGTCAAAAGATAGAGGGCAAATGACCGTGAGACAAGGGGAATGAGGACACAGAGGGAGTGAAGGAAAGAGTGAGAGAAGGGGACTGAGTGAGGGAGCAAAGAAAGACAAGTGATGGAGTGTGGGTGAGTTAAAGAGAGTGAGTGTAAGGGAAGGGCAGTGAGACAGTGAAGGGACAGAGGAATTAAGGCTAACAGAGAGACAGTGAAGAAAGAGAAGTGAGGATGTCAGAGTTCAAAGGGAGTGACAGAAGGAGTAAGTGAAGTGGAGTAAGGTGAGTGAGTGTAGGTTAATGAGTAAGGGAGCAAAAGAAGGAAAGAGAGGTGAACAAGAGTAAATCAGATGAACTGAGAAAAGGTAAGTGAGGGAAACAAGAAAGGAGAAGGGGAATGAAGGATAGGAATAAAGGGTACTGAGGGAAGCAGCCTAACGAAACAAGGGTGAGGTGAGTGAGAGAAGGACAGTGAAGTTGAAGAAAGACAAATGATAGAGGGTGGATAAAGTCGAGTGAGCGTGAGACAATGGGAGTGAGTGATTGACTACACACAGGGAGTGAAGGAAGGAGTGATAGAAGGAGACTCAGTGAGGGATCAAAGAACAGAAAATGAGGTAGTGTAGGTGAGGGAAAAGGAGTGACAGAATGAGGTGATGGAGAGAGTCACGCTAAGAGACAGGGAGCGATGGAAGGATAGACAAAAAGAGAAATAAAAAAGTTTTTTAGGTCAGTCGTACTTACCTTATAACTGAAATATCTGTGGAAACGAAAAAACAAATCAGTTATAATACATTATTCACAATACAAGAGACAAAACAGGAGAAAAAGGAAAGAGGCGTTAGGGAAGGGAAATGAGGGAGAGGGAAGGTGGAATTAGTGCAGGTGCGTTAACAACAGTGAGTCTAAGAGAGAGGGAGTGATGGAAGAGTACAGAGAAAGTAAGAGGACACAGGGAGTTTTGTGAAGGTGTGTTTGAAGTGCAGTTAGGTGAGTGACAGAAGGGGAATTAGTGAGTGAGCAAAGGAAGGAAAGAGAGATGAAGGGGAGTGAAACAGAGGAACTGACTTAACATGAGTGGGTGAGAAGACTAAGAAGAAGGGGAACGAAGTATAGGGAATGAGGATAAGTGAGAAAAGCACAATAAAGGGACAGGGGTGACATAGGGTAAAAGAATGACAGTAAATTGACGAAACAGAGGTAAAAGAGGATGAATAAAGGCGAGTGAGCATGAGACAAGAAGAGTAAAAGAGTGAGGAAATAGAGGGAGTGAAGGAAAGAGTGAGAGAAGGGGACAGAATGAAGCAGCAACAAAAAGTCAGTGACAAAATGTGGATGAGTTAAAGGGAGTGAACATAAGAGAAAGGGAGTGAGAAACTGAAGGGATGAAAGCAGTGAGGTTAAGAGAGAGGCAATAAGGGAAGGATAGAGAGAAACAGAAATAAAAAAGTAATGAAAATTTATTTTTTATTAGTCGTACTTATAAATGTAATATCTGTGGAAGACAGTAAACAAATCAGTTATAACATATATTTCACAATACAAAATGCAAATTAACTTGTACAACATGTTATATGGTTTATTTTTGCTGTTCTCGGAATATACTGATTTTCACTAAAAACAGTGAGTTCAATACTATTCATCATATCACAGCAGGCAAAAAAAACCACAATCAAAATGATTGTGTTTAAAAAACCCATAAAACTTAGAAAAAACATATCTTAAAAGTTTTCTTCCAATCAGCAATTTCTAAGATACAGTATCTCATTATTATACTCTCAAACTAAAGTGATATAGAAACATATATTAACCACATTTACCCGAAATTAGTATTCTTCATTTACATACTTTTCCACATGGCCAAATGGTATACAGAGAGTCCTCTTTTTGGAAATTACTTAATAGTAGTTTTAAACTTCCATTTACCCGACTTTCGGAATGAAAACTCCAACATGTATTTCATCATCTAACAATAATTATATTTGCACCTCTGACTTACTCTTGATAAACATTTCCTATAATACTGATATCACTCACTATGTGATACACTTACACTACGTCTATGACAACTACCAGTTTACTAGTTATCTTGATCACTTTTACTCACAAACTAACTTTGAACAACACACTTACTTTTATTAACTGCTCCAATCTTCATTGTCCAATTACTTTCACTAAATTTTGGGTTCTAAAAACACTAGGTAAGAATTTGTTAGGTCAAAAGGCAAACGTTGTTTGAAAATCAATTGAGTATCATTACAAACTTATGTAAAAACATATATTATCAACATTTACCCGAGAAACTCATTTTTCATTGATGTACTTTCCCACATGGCCAAATAGTACGTACAAATTCCTTGTTTTGGAAAACACTTAATAATACTCTTGACCTTCCATTTCCTGACCTTCTGCATGAAAAGCTCCAACGTCTTTCGTAACACCTAACAATATTTATATCTCCACCCAAGGATGTGTATCATGTCCATAAAACCTTAAACAACCAGTAAACTATCAGAATCTGAACATCATATAGTATCCTGATGACTAACTTTTATTAATTGCTCCAATCTTTCTAGGCCAATGACTTTTCCTAAAATTTTGGTTGTAAAAACACTAGGTAAGAATTTTTTAAGTCAAAAGGCAAACGTTTTTTGAAAGTCAAAACAGTATCATTACAATAAGTCCAACCATTTTGACATTTTAAATAAGCTGTATAATGGCCAGATGTTGTTGAAGGACCATCATGTAAAATAATTGCTACTGTTACAAAGGTTCTTCCTAAAATTGATAATTGAGAAGCCACAACATTTTTAATTAAAGTTGTTAATTTAGTTCCATCAGGTCTACATCGTTGGAACATTAAAATTACGTACTGTCCATAACTTTGTATAAATAATGTTGATAGCATTGCAGAGTTACATTGGGTGCAAACCATGTTTTGATCAGCTGTTCTAACTAGAGTATTAAAAGACAGTGATGTGCAGTCTGGTAAAGTCAAATATATAAATCTTTCAGTATCTACTGTTGTACTACTTGAAAAGGAACAATTATCGCAGACATGTTGCCATTCATAAGAAAGGCCAAAAAGATTTTCAACATCTATACCTTCCTCTTGCAATACAACAAGCATGTACATTAGAAATTCCTGACAATCTTGCTGAATATCCTGAGAAAATTGAGTTATACCAGAACATATGTCTAAATCATTTCGAATATCAGAAACACTTTCTATATTTGTTCTATCACTGCTACATTTCTCAAACACAGTAGTCAACAAACAACAAAAACTTTGATCCCGATTTTCAACAATCTGTTCTTGCAAGCTTTTGAGAAAAAAACAACATTAACCACTACATTAGCATAGCAGTTGACACCAGAACTGTTCTCAAACTGAAATCCAACAATATCTTCAACAGAATCTTCTTTGTTTCTGCTTACAATTACTGGTTCATCTACTTTTCTTTTTTTTGCTACAGCCTTGCTACAATTTTTCGGCCTACCACACACTTTTCAAATAGAGGATATTGAGGTAAATTTGGAGCATACTCTCTTCTTAACCTATTATATTCCATTACACAATTTAGATCTGTACTAATCTTTGTCTCATCAAAATCAAGCAAGTACAATCCAGATAAAGTTCTGACTCGAGATAAAGCAACATATGCCATACCCTCCTTGAAGACAGAACTTCCAATATTCATCAAAGCACTATCTACACTTAAACCTTGAGATTTATGAATAGTTACTGCATATGACAAAGAAACAGGAAACTGTTTTCGGCGGACATATAAATCTTTCACAAGCAAAAATCGAACAGAACAACGACTAAACTGTTGTACTTCAATTCCATCAAATTTAATTTTCAAAAATTCAATTCCATCTCTATTTCGGTAATTACACAAAATCAACAACATGACCAATTGCTCCATTTACTAAACCTCTTTCCACATTTAAATTCCGTCGTAAAATTATACGACAATTTAAACATACATATAGAGTCTTTTCAAAACCAGCAGTTTTAGAAATTGTCTTCTCTAAAGAATCCAACTTTGATTTCAACTTTTCTGACAAAACAATAGTAACTCCTTCGTGCTCTATTTTATCAATAGCTTCCAGTTTCACAATCTCTTGATGTTCTAACTCTAACATTTTGTTGTTGAAGACTGAACATTCTCGAAGAGTTGGCATCAAGCATATTACTGTTTTGTTTTCAGCAATTTTCTGATAAATATTCTCTGGGAGAATATTTTCCTTTGGAAACAAATTTGAAATTAATCGTGACTGTAAAGCTTCTTTGCCGTGTTCAGTTACTTTTCCAATTCTTACATCTTGTAGAATATTTTTATAATCTTCATCCTTTGCCTGTCGCATGTTTTGAAGCAGTTCTGCATATTTAAAATATAACCAGATATTCACATTTCCAATGCTTCCAAGGCACTTTCTTGTATCTTCATGCGTAAGCATCTTAAACACTGGTTGTCCTTTCAATGGAGTTAGCTGCAGTAGATCTCCAAAGACAATGATGTGTTTGCCTCCAAATAACACATCATACTCTGTTTTAAGAATTTGTTGCATTCTTAAATGCACAAAGTGTAGTGTAGTTCCTATATTCCCAATAGGCTCTGCGCATTGGAATAATATATTCAGCAGTGTAGACGTAGGACTGAGGTTATCTAGGTCTCTACTGACTATATTAGACTTAAGGTTTGCCAGCTAGCTCAGAGGTCACTAGAAACTTTCTCGAATAAACGAGGAGGAGTTTAACCTCCCTGGATAGACAAGAAGGGATTAGCTTCTGACAACCATAAAACATGACAACTTGGCTCTCCCTGAATAAGAGTGTATCTCTAGAGTCGTGTGAAAACAATAGACAGCTATTTCACTCAGTCAAATGTGCGTACTTAGTTTCACCAGAATGCAGAGAAAAGAGAGACGGGCGTTTTTCAATAAAAGGTGTTATTTATTGAGCAGTCTTCTTCCTCATACAAGAGAAATGAATTGCCACGATTGTAATGCTCATGGTAAAGTAAAGTGCGTACAGTAAAAGGAGGATTATAAAATAATACTGTAAAAGCATTGATATGGTTTCTTAGCCATATGATACTTTAAAATAGATAAAATATATACATACATATATACATTGACTAATCGTACTCAACTGGTGCTTCTAAATACGCCTACCCCGGTGTACCTGACCTAAGCCTAATACGTGGGAAGGAGTAAGTAAGTAGCAGTTTAAGTTAAGTTTGTTTTGCCAAGAATCTGACTCAAGAATTCTCTGTAAGGGTTTAGTCAGTTCCGTACCTGGGTATTAGAAAGCAGGAGGTCTTGTATCTCTTTTTCAGGACTCGATATCCCAGTTACCCGCGAAGGTAACTGGAAACACCGGAGCTGGATTTCTCGGCAGGAGAAAAGACAGTGTCTCTCTCAGTGCGTCAAGGAGGAGGGGCAGCTTCCGTGGGCTCTCGCATCAGCTGGGCTCTCGGGCAAGTAGATAGCTGCTCTGCTCTAGAATCACCACCGTGTGTTTGCTTAAGGCAACGTTGGTATATTTATACCTGAAAGGTGCCTGGGTTTGATGTAAGGTTGGACATAAGACGTCAATAAAGATGTCACTAAGAACTGGCCGTTCTTACAGTGCTTTACAGGAGTTCTAGGACGAAATCAAAACAAAAGCAAGGGGGATTTCCCAGGTTGCTGGAGGCTTGGTTTTGTTTAGAGAACTCGGTGTGCTTACTAGGGGGCCGGAGAAGTAGCCTTGCTTAATGTGACAGCATGTGCTACGACTGAATTATGGATATGGTTATTATGCCGTTGTATGGATATTATTGATTATAGCCGGACAAGGGCATAAAATAGGAATATCGATTCGGGTTCCTAGATAAAACACTACACCCACTCCACGAATTAATGTCCATCATTACTAAAACTTAAGCAACAGTAAACATGAAAGGTGCATGTGTATACCAACCCACCCCAAAATACATTTTTGCATTTGAAATGGTGTATGCGAAATACATGAAAATGATTATAGGTACGGTACGCTTTTCAAGCAGTGTAATCATTCATTAAAAAAAAAGGAGGCTTATATATATCGGCATGAATGATTTGGGAAATTTACACATGAAATGGCTCTTAATACAGAAAAAAGGGTCGAGACCATTCCATCACATATAAATACAGTTGCTGTAAATGTGCTAGAGGCTGACGTGATATATTGTCTTAAGAGTTCCTAAAATAGAAGCTCTGTTCTCTAAGAATAGTTCTACTTCAAGCAGAGTACATGTGCCAGAAAAAAGGGTAAATATTTTGGAATCGGGAAAGAAAAATAATTTCGCTTTCAGGGGAGAGGGAAAAATATAGTTCCAAATATGTTCAGTAGCTTTTGTTTATCAAAGCCGAAGGCCGAATTCAGAGTTCAGGGAACGCTGTGTACTAGTTTGCTTTAAAAGTTATTCTTTTTGTTCGGGGGAAAACATCATTTCAGACAGACTTTCAAAAAAGTGGTTCACCGCTTCAGGTGAAAGTTCGACCAAGTTGGAAAATGCCGCAACTGTGTAGTCGTGAGAATGATTGCTATCATCGTTGTCAGAATCAGCAATGCTCACAGAAGGTCGTACCTGGGTGATGTTGCTCTCATCTCGTACTGCACTACCCTTTAATCGCAGTGGTGAAGTCTCAACGAATGCCGTCATCAGGATTGGTAACCACTGGGGACAACACGATGCATGAGCCGTTACAAGACTTAGCAAAGTATCTGTATCCAATGGTACTGCTGATTGTAGTGTAAGACAGGCGTCCAACACGCATTCTTCTCCGCATAGCATACATCGAAGCACAGGTAAGATACAATTCTGCCAGATGGGTCTGAATGAAGGAAACCAGGTCATATTTAGATCTCTTAGCCGGGCCAATCCAAGGACTTTAGTTATGCGGTCCCGATAGCGTATAGCTAGGATCGTTTCTTCCATTGTGGCTGGAGTCTTGTCTGTGTTTTGGCTTGCCATAACGAAGCAGAAGTATCAAAAATAAAATGCCTGCTACGAGTCCCAACAGGAGTGGTAGGCCGCCAAAGACAGAATGGACAAAATTAGGAAAAATGCCCAGAACTGTTGTGAAGGATGTTAACAGTCCCGAAAAAATTGTTTTAAATACATGTGGGATACCGCTGGTATCAGACATATTTAGGATTTGGCTTAATATTTCTGCAAAATGTATGGGGCAATTTGTTGATAAAAGGCTATGTATCTCTGCCGTTGTCCTTGTGACTTGCAGATCATACGTTTCTTTTGATGACGTCAAGGGCACAGTTGTCTGCAAAAGAACAGACTTCATTCTGCTTAAAGTATCAATTCGAATAGAAGAGATATTAAAAAATGGCAAAATTTTTGCCTCCCTGTCTGGAGTGCTGTTTGGAAACAATTCTTGCATACAGCAAGTGACCATGGAACTAACGCTAACTCGATAAGCTTTTCCCGGCACCATGCCACAACATCTGTGGTCCACTATTAGAATATAGCTCCCGTTAGAAAGCCGTCTAAAGAATGGCTCTAGTTGCAGGTGTGCCATGCTAGTGACATGAAAGGTTACTTGAAGTCCCCTCACAGGCCCCATGCAGGTTAATACCTTGACACAGAAGTATACCACCTGGGGCCAGATGTAGGTAGCCAAATACCGGTCGGTAACGGCCGAATTCGGCCGTTACCGACCGGTATTTGGCTACCGAGATGTAGGGGGACTGAAATGGGGCAAATCGGTAATTTTACCGATTCGGTAAATATACCGGTCGGTAAATTTACCGACCGGTATATTTACCGAATCGGTAAAATTGATATGTAGGTGGGACTCTTCTGAGTCCCACAAGGCCTACAAAATCGGTATTTTACCATCAAATTGTATTTGATGGTAAAATACCGATTCAGGTGTGCATGCACATGTGTGCATGCACACCTGTGCCATATGACAGGCAGACCTGCCCTTAGGGCAGGTCTGCCTGCCATATGGCCCCCGAACCTTTTTTGAGGGTGCTAGAGGGTGTCAAAGTGACACCCCCTGCACCCTTGTCAAAATCGGTATTTACCGAATCGATAAATACCGACCGGTAATGCCCCATTCATTCCTATGGGCTTCAAAGCCCATAGGAATGAATGGAGCATTACCGGTCGGTATTTACCGATTCGGTAAATACAGATATTTACCGAATCGGTAAAATACACATCTGGATGGACCTACATGTCCACCCTTCATATTTACCGATTCTTAATTACCGAATTGGTAGAATTCGGTAATTAAGAATCGGTAAATATTTTTTACCTACATCTGGGCCCTGGTGACCTTTTACAATTATTACCACTAAGAAATACATTCTGTTCCTTTTCACTATAACATGTGTGTGTGTAAGGTAATTTCCATGATGACTTAATGTACCCTTTTCCCAACCTTTCATACTGGCCTGCTGGTATATACTCTTGACAGAATTTAAATCGCAATAGTTATTATTCCGTGTATTATCCATTCAATGACAGGTCGTTCTGACATTGTTAATGGTAATCTCTCAAGTCTTTCAATGCTCAGAATTGTATATTCTGCTCCTTTCTGTGCCAAGCTGATTTGTGTATCAGTAAGGTTAAAGATAGAGAATAATGACGTTGTGTTGATTAAACGCCAAGGCACGTAGTCTGAACGCAGATTTTGTAACGTCCAGCCAAGCTGTACAATAGAACGTAATTGAGACTGACCGTGTGGTAACATAAGCAAGTCCTGCTCTATTATATCTATAGCAGATGATACAATACTGTCCAGTGAATATATTCTGGAGGACAGAGTCATTAACCCATTGTCCACAACAGAAAGTGATTTTTCCAAATTAATACGGTCAATTTCCCGTATTTTTTCTGCAGTTTCAATTTGCGTTTCTTTCCAAGCTTCGTTGTAAGCTGCATATATACCGGCCGCTATGAAACGTTTTGGACGCTGTTTGCGTGGCCTCATTATGAAATCACGCAAGTCAGCACCGTCTTTAAGTAAAGTCAAGTGTTGCTTAATTTCTGCCAGTGTGGATTTCTGTAGCCATTCGAGGCAGAGTTTTCCTACACTGTATGTTGTAACTATCCCTGGATGTTGTCTCTGGGAGTATCTAAGGTCTGACCTGGTCAATTTGAACCCCTGTATTTTGTTCAGGAATCTATCTTGACAGTTATTTGTGTCTGTGGGCCAGATCAACCATTTTTTCCAATCAGGATGTGTTCTGTTTTGGTTAAAAATATGGGATACGTCTATCTCAACATCTGTAGTGCTATTATTGTCAGGTGTTGGCTTTGGAATAGACGGTTTGTTTAAGTCTTTAATTCTGGCTAGGCCAAGACAGGTTGTCTGTTGAATGGTATCATTCAAGAATATAATTTGTTCTGGGATCCTGTAGGCTCTAAATAATGATTCTATACCTTGGACCTGCCAATCTTTGGTACCCCAGATGGTTTTTGTTTCAATATTGTTTTTCCAAAAATCAAAACCAAATGTAGTCATTTTTTCATAAAATGCTTCTGAATAGATTAATTTAGTGTTTGTCAGCATTGTTTTCATTCATGTCTTATTTAACATTTTGAAATAAAAGGTTTCTGCTTCACTTGTGTTAAACCCTGAGAAGTATGGGAATTTCTCATAAAATGTTTTTGAACTGCCTTTTGGTGGAGTTGCACAATGTTCCCACTGATTATAATTTAAAACATTTCTAGGTTGAGCAGATTTATGCAAATAGTGATGTGCAAAATGGTTGTAGCAGTACAATTCTTCATAATTAGATGAACCCTGCAAGTAATCATGTTCTGTAAATTTTGCTGACATTACTAAGTCTGACATCATATCATTAATACTTTCAAAGTCCCAATCATCAGAGAATGTGCTCGGTTTTACAAAGTCACTCAATGAAATTTTAAACTGGTGTGGATACTTCAAGAGCTCGACCGGGCCAAAGATTTCGTAATCTGTTTTGTCCCATGCTACCCCACCGGGTATTGGATTGGCTGTGACATTCACGGATGATAGTTCTCTTTTCTCGATGTGAGATGACTTGTGTGGTTTTAGGACCAGGTTGATGTTCTGACTTGCTGTGTCCATTGTACTATATTTTCCCTCAATGAATTTTCCCAAACAAAGAACCATGATGAGCCAAAGCAGGAGGAAAAGTACACCTAACACAATCCAAAATTCAATCCATGGAGAAATCAGATAGGTTTCTTTGAGTTGATGAAAGAGTTCTGTTACTTTGTCTTTAAAAGTTTTTGTTGTTGGCTGTTCTTCAGGCTCGCTTGGATCCTCAGAAAAGTCATCGAAATTGATGAAGTAGCCAGATGCAGTTCTGTCAATTGTTGGAATCGCTTCGGGATTTGTATTTGCTTTGGGAATTTTCTTTGTTTCATTAGCATAGTCTGTGGCTACATCGTTGTAGACAGGTGTTTCTTGATGAACTGTTTCAATTTGGGCTTCAAGAGGCACAAGTTCCATGGCATTATTGCATAGTCCCTTTTTAATCACTGCAGGTTTATCAAATGTGATTAGTCTCCCAGTTTGAACCTCTTGGATTGTAGCAAGATTTGGTCTTCTGCTATTTCCTGGGAGTCCACTGGGCCTACTACTTATTATCGGCCACATGATTGTGGTTTTACCAGGTCGATGGATACAACTCGGTTCTCCTTTTTACCAGCAAGGGGCGGTAGTACAACTGATCTTGTTCTGTTGACAGCTAAGACAGGTACTGCTTTTCTGTAAGAAGGCCCAAATTCCTTCTTCACCGCGATCTTCTCTCTGACCAGATCCCCAATCTTTGGAATCCAGACAGGCCTTGCTGGGAGAGGTGGTTTCTCTTCAGTGGCTGTTGGCTGCTGTTTTAGCTTTACGTTGCTCAGGTCTTTTCTTGTTTCATTTAAGTCCTGTAAAATAGCCAAACGATCTTTGATATCAAAGCATTTTTCTTCTACCACTGAAGTCTGACTATCGAGGTCCTGAATGTGCATTCTAGTCCCGAACAATAGTTCATACGGACTGAAACCTTTTAGAGAATTTCTTGGCAGATTATTAAGACTACGTTGGACACTTGTTAAATGTTGGACCCACCCAGTACCCGTACCTAATACCCTCGCCGTTATAGATTGCTGTATGTCTCGGTTTTTTCTTTCCACAATCCCGTTTCCCTCAGGATGGAAGGGACAAGAGTACCGCAATGCAATGCCCATGCTGGTCATGGCCTCCTTATAAGCTCGAGAGCTAAAAGCAGGACCATGGTCAGAATGTAGCATCACAATTGCGTATGTGCCGATATAGACTCACAAATCTTTTATAACAGTTCTGGCGTCAGCCGAGCGCTGGTGTCTACATTTTAAGTGAATCTAGTCTTAAATATTATACATAGGGACGCATGTTTCCTGTTTAATCATGCGTATAGATCGCCTTATGCTTTCTATTAGGTGTTCTGGCACTACTTCGGCCGGTTCATCACTGCGATCTCTGTTGCAGTTTTCACAATTTTTTGCAAATTTGTGATTATCCAAGCTCATTCCCGGCCACCAGTATTCTGATTGTAATTCTGTCAGAGATTCCTTGATCCTTCGGTGCCCTAGACCTTCACCCATGTGTGTGTCTGCTATTAGCAAGACTCTCCTGTTCGTGTTTGGAATTACTATATCCCCCACTCCAGGGATTCGAGCAAAATGAACGGAGTTTTCATCGATTATGTATGTATAATTGAGTGGATAGTTCACGGGTAATGCTGCACAATTGCCTTTTGAAGACGTTTTTACCGCCAGCACAGTTTCCCCGTCTATGTATTTTTCTGAACGCTTTTTTGTGGCTACGGAAGCCTGTTTAGTTGCTTCCGCTGTGGCTGTCTCAGCCAATGAATTCCCTGCAGCGTTAACGCCATCACGCTGATGACTCAGTGTATGGATCACGTGAGTCTTTTGTAGTTCTTTCTGCAAAAGAACTACCTGTTCCCAAAGCAATTTTTGCTTTATTGTGGCACCTGTGTCATCTTTGTAACCGTTTTCAACCCATTTCTGCAAGTCTTTATTGTATGATTTGACGCAGGAATGCGAATCGCACACTATTAGTGTCGGGAATTCGCGATCGGCAATGTCGAGCGCCATTTTTAAAGCTATTAATTCAGTCTGTTGACCTGAATTGTTTTTTACAGATTGTGACATTGTTACCAGTGGTCTCAATTTACCTCCGCGCCACCGGCATTTGACAACCTCGCACGTAGCGTTATAAGCTTGTTTTCCCCAAACTGAGGGTTCTGCATAACTCTTTGTGTATATTACGCAGGCGTACTGTTGTAGGAGCAGAATGTCGTTAGGCAGAGGATATTCTTTTTCATATGTTAGATATTTCAATTGTTTAATTTCCGGGTCAAAATAGTATTCCATTTTTTCTGTAGCAAGAGAAGAATTTTCCCATTGTATCCATTTTGGATCTAATGCCACGGTAGTTAAATTACATGGGCTTGTTAATGCCTCGAAGGCTGATTCTGCTGTTAAAACAGTAATCCGCCTGCCTTGGGCCTGGGCTCTTTCTTTTGCTACAGCTGTTTGAACCGCATTTACAACATTTTTCGCAAGACTGAATGTTTTTTCAGCTTGTGAGTACAAGTGTGATTTGTATGCTATTGGTACCTTTTCTCCCTCATTAGAGGTCAGGTACGTGAATCCGCATCTTCCTGGGATGACTCGGATTACAAGGTTGCGTGTATTATCGCGAGTTTGCAATTTTGTTTTTGCTAACATGTCTGTTTGCAATGATCTCAACATTTCTGTGTGTTTTTGAGTGCAATTGATTGGTTTAAAATCAGGTTTTATTAATTCATAGAGAGGTTTAACCCTCTTTGCATAATTTAGAATGTATGTTCTTCCGAAATTCAGGAAACCTAGTATTGATTGTAAGTTCCTCAGCGTTTTTGGTGCTTGGAGTACAGCACACTTCTCTAAGAAATTGTCTGCTAGGCTTTTGCCTTCACTTGATAATTCATATCCTAAAAACAGGGCAGTTAGATGGGCAATTCGTGACTTTTTAAAGTTGAATTTGTAACCCTCTTCTGCGAACCCAAGTATTATGGTGTTCACTCTTTTCAAGTGAGTATCCAAGTCATCATCTGTCAGATAGATGTCATCGACATAAGATAATGCCTCATCATCATACATTTGTAGTAACTCTGTTACTCTTGCTGAGAATAATCCTGGGCTATTCTTGAACCCCTGTGGGAGTCGACAGAAATTTTTCTGCGAGCCCATTATTGAGAAAGCGGTCAAATACCTGCTTTCAGGTGCAATGTTTTGACAAAAGAATCCATTAGAGATGTCTAATGTTGTTTTGTATTTTTTGCGCACGATGTTATTCATTAGTGCTGCACTGTGTGAGTTTTGTACTGCAAATGTCTTGCAACATAAGTTAAGATGTCTGTAGTCCAAAACTAGACGATATGAATCGTCTGGCTTGGAGACAGAATACAAAGAATTGTTCATTTGTGAGGTGAATGTTTCAATCACCCCCTGGTATTCAAGTTGATCTAAGATCTCCCTGACATGTTTTTTAGCTTCTTGCTTAATTGGGTACTGCCTTTGTGCAGTTGGTTGACATTTTAATTGGATTTTGTGAGGAGGAGAGTCCTCATCCCATCCTACATTATTTTTATATAATGCAGGGGCTTGGGCTACTGCCCACTTTCTTGCAAGTGTATATTTTTTATGAATTGGAATGTGATTTGAGAAGGCAGGCATAATCATTTCTTCGCCATGAGGGCACTCCCTGACAAACTCTGGTGGCCAGTCTTTTTCTGCTAAATGGATTTCATAGCCTTTGGAAAGGTTATCCAAAAATAGACCCCTTACTTTCCTAGTCTTATCTCCCTCTATACGTAATGTTATCTCGTATATTTTATGAGGTTTGCTAACTCTGCTGTCTGCAGTTTCCACTTGAATGTATTCATTCGTGTGCACTGTCTCCAGATTATTCATCAGGATCTTGCGAGCTATGGTCACTTCTGCTGCGCTGTCTAGCACTGTCTGGGCCCACTCTCCGTTTTTCAGCTGTGTCCTCAGTATCCTCGGCATGTTTTACTATTTTAATGCTGGCTACCTTCTTTCTTGGAAATTTTATTTTTTTACTTTGATGAGCAGGTTCTTTGTCTTTGGACTTGACGTGCTCTTCCCTTTGTTCTGACCGTCCTCTTCTTTCCGATTTCTGCGAGGATGTCTGAAAAGATCGAGAGGGACGTGTATCAATATCTTGATATCTATCAGGTTTCTTTAGATTTCCCTATTTCTAAGGTTGTATCTTTTCTCAGAGGGCTCCCTCTGGGGAGACTTGTGTCCTTGGTCCGGAGATCTTGTTCTCCGCCGAGGAGACCTTCCTCTGGACTGGAATCTTTTTTCTTTGGGAGTGGATTGTTTATTTCCATCCCAGCTCTTTTTTGGAGTGTTTAGATTATTTTTAATGAATATTTTTTAAGGATTTTCAGTTAGTTGGGATTTTACTGGTTTCCCATCCAAACTATCTCTTCCTAGTTCTTCATAGGATTTTTCTATGATTCTGGCAAGTTCAAATGGCTGTTCTGCTATATCTGTTTCTTTCAATTTCTGGCGGATAGTTATATCCTCCGTTGCCAATTGAACCAACTCTCTGTATGCCTGTGTTAATTCTTTTATTTTAACTAAGAGTTCTTCACTTGACATTTTTTTAATGTCTGGATGTGGTGTGTAGCTGGCTAGAACCGGCCATGTTGCTCCTGGTCTACCTAATGGACCGAGCCTGGTGATGTGATTATTGTGTTTTAGGGCGCCTTTAAACCAGAGCAGGTGCTCTTGGTATTTTAATGGGATTTCCACCTCCTCGAAAGGAGTGTATTCATCCGGAGGTTCCTCTATTTTGTAATAGTGGAACTCGTGTGTGACAGCGTTTGCTGCTGGAAAGTTTATCCATGAATAGAATACCTCTGTCTGCCGATATTCATGTGCTTCAATTACGAATACGACTATACCACCTCTCGATGTTAGTCCATTCTCTATAAGTTTAAGAGTTATAGTTTTTCTTATGTTGACCGGAATGAGTATTGCATTCGGGTCGGTCTGCAGGAGACTAGTGTCATCCTCTAGGAGTCGAGCTGCTATTCTAGCTGCCTCCCTTCTTCACTTTCTGACATTTTTACTGACAGAAAGGTTTTTGTTGCAGGTCAGGTTTCAAGGAAACAAAGATTAGGTGCACAATATTTTGGAACACTGTATCCTTCAACATTGACTGAACCAAAAACTATACATAGAATTCTCTTCCTACTAAGTTCCGGCGGATTTTAACCTTTTACCCACTCCAGACGTCTTTTGGAGTATTTACGGGAAAAAGGGTCTGTGTGAAAAAGCACGACTGAGTTACTCTAATGTCTTGCGTTAGATTTATCGCCTTACCAAACGTTGGGCGCCATGTAGTGTAGTTCCTATATTCCCAATAGGCTCTGCGCATTGGAATAATATATTCAGCAGTGTAGATGTAGGACTGAGGTTATCTAGGTCTCTACTGACTATATTAGACTTAAGGTTTGCCAGCTAGCTCAGAGGTCACTAGAAACTTTCTCGAATAAACGAGGAGGAGTTTAACCTCCCTGGATAGACAAGAAGGGATTAGCTTCTGACAACCATAAAACATGACAACTTTGCTCTCCCTGAATAAGAGTGTATCTCAAGAGTCGTGTGAAAACAATAGACAGCTATTTCACTCAGTCAAATGTGCGTACTTAGTTTCACCAGAATGCAGAGAAAAGAGAGACGGGCGTTTTTCAATAAAAGGTGTTATTTATTGAGCAGTCTTCTTCCTCATACAAGAGAAATGAATTGCCACGATTGTAATGCTCATGGTAAAGTAAAGTGCGTACAGTAAAAGGAGGATTATAAAATAATACTGTAAAAGCATTGATATGGTTTCTTAGCCATATGATACTTTAAAATAGATAAAATATATACATACATATATACATTGACTAATCGTACTCAACTGGTGCTTCTAAATACGCCTACCCGGGTGTACCTGACCTAAGCCTAATACGTGGGAAGGAGTAAGTAAGTAGCAGTTTAAGTTAAGTTTGTTTTGCCAAGAATCTGACTCAAGAATTCTCTGTAAGGGTTTAGTCAGTTCCGTACCTGGGTATTAGAAAGCAGGAGGTCTTGTATCTCTTTCTCAGGACTCGATATCCCAGTAACCCGCGAAGATATCTGGAAACACCGGAGCTGGATTTCTCGGCAGGAGAAAAGACAGCTTCTCTCTCAGTGCGTCAAGGAGGAGGGGCAGCTTCCGTGGGCTCTCGCATCAGCTGGGCTCTCGGGCAAGTAGATAGCTGCTCTGCCCCAGAATCACCACCGTGTGTTTGCTTAAGGCAACGTTGGTATATTTATACCTGAAAGGTGCCTGGGTTTGACGTAAGGTTGGACATAAGACGTCAATAAAGATGTCACTAAGAACTGGCCGTTCTTACAGTGCTTTACAGGAGTTCTAGGACGAAATCAAAACAAAAGCAAGGGGGTTTTCCCAGGTTGCTGGAGGCTTGGTTTTGTTTAGAGAACTTGGTGTGCTTACTAGGGGGCCGGAGAAGTAGCCTTGCTTAATGTGACAGCATGTGCTACGACTGAATTATGGATATGGTTATTATGCCGTTGTATGGATATTATTGATTATAGCCGGACAAGGGCATAAAATAGGAATATCGATTCGGGTTCCTAGATAAAACACTACAAGCAAGCATCACATTTGAAACCATGCTTACCTCATCAATGATAAGAAGTTTCATTTTCTTCAGGACTCTACCAACTTCACAACAAGCTTCTCCAGATAGCTTGTGATATTGTAATTTATTATCATGCTCTACTGGCAGCATCAATAAACGATGTAAAGTAATCCCTTTAATGTTATGTGCTGCCAACCCAGTTGGAGCAGTAACAACACAAGACAGTGATGACTCTGTTCTTTTCTGCAGATAAGTTGCAATTGATTTAATCAGAAAACTTTTCCCAGTTCCGGCTTCTCCACTCACATACAGTCGGACAGGTTCAAATGACGTACATGAGCACTCTTTTTTATCATGACGTAAACCATGCTCAATCTGTTCTGTGACTTCATCATATATTTTTTTCTGCTCCACGTTTAGTTGATTTTCCAAATCTTCTAAATTAACTACATCCTCCTGAGCTTGTTCCATGGCTCTTTCCACCTCTTCCATGGCAGTGGCAGCTTCATTTTGGAAAATTGGTCCTCCTAGTGGATCCTGACTCAACGAAGCAGAACTCTGACTGTCTTGAGAACTGTGTCTAGCAATCTCTGCTGCAATGATAGTTTCTTGCTGTATTTCATTGTTCAACATTTGCAGATAATTTGAAAAAACAGGACATTCTATGGTATCCTTTGTTGCATTGAAAGAATCTTCAAAACTGAGAAAATCTCCAAGTAGTTCCTCTTCTGAACGCCATGGCTTAAAGAGTTGCAAAAGAGCTAAATAGTAAAATTCCCTTTTATCAGGAGATTCGCAACTCAATTTACGATGATTAATCAAATGTCCTTTTCTTTGTTTCACCAGACATCCTTCACATCCAATTACGGCATATACTCCTTTATTGATATCTTCTGTCATATTCCTCTTAAAAGTATAGCTTTGCAGTCCTTCATAGAGACAAACCTTCTCAAGATGACTACTTCTATTTGGATAATATGTATCCAACATGTTTGACTTCAAAATATCTGTACTGTTTGGTTGAAACTCCGCCAAATACTCAATTTCTTGTGCAGACTTCAAAACTCGGTTTTCGTGTTGCAGCAAGACCTAGACTCACCCAAATGATGGATCTCGATTTGGCATACAGACTTGCTGATGATAACCGATCTGAACATTCATATGCTCCAATTTCTCAATGCGACAACATCTTCAGGCTGTAACTGTATAATTTCTTACTTAGGCTCTTCTCATGCGAAATATCCTCCACATTTCCTTCAGTTTCGTCTTTTCTGATTTTGTGATGTAAGACGTTACATATCGAGCCACAGCAATAGAGTTGTCAGCAACATATTGAATATCCATGTTAGCATTCCACATGGACAAAATGACTGGGTTGTAGTCATTTATGTATTTGGACTCTTCATTTCTTTTCAAGTTGTACGTATTTTTCGGTGATTTTCTTGTCACAGTATGTCGCAGTGAAGACATAAAATTGTTCACTCTTCCTTTACATATTACTGGTCGTGGAAATCCAAAACAACATTTTGTGTAGAACTTCTCCTTGGATTTGAACTTTCGACAACAGTACTTTCCACAGCGATGGGTTTGAAAGCGTAAGACTTGATGTCGTAAATTGTCTTCTTCTGTACTTTTTGGAACAACACATGTGGAATATTGTTCAATGAAACTCATCACTGTGTCATCCGAATCTGTTCCAAATTTGGAAGCATCTTTGATCCATAGCAGCATATGTATGTGAGGAGCACCTCTTGCTTGATACTCCTTTCTCCCAAAGAAATCCAAAACCTCTCCAAGTGGAGGATTTTTTTTGTTAGTGATGAAAGACATCCTAGCTTCAAATCGATGATTAAAATACCTACAAACATTAACTGGATCCAAAGAGCACAGTTCTCCAGGTGTCTTGAATTCTATATTTTCTATGTTTTCATTTGCCTCTCGAATAAATTCAAGTAAGTCTGCCCAGGCATACTCAGCACAGCTAAGAGTGAGGAACCATGTAGGAGCTCCTAAGTTTCTTAGCATACATTTCAATTCCCCATGACGACGGTACCAATACTCATTCGTACCACGCTGACATGCCATGAGATTGATTAGGTGAGAATCCAAAATACTGTCTTCCACTTGGACTTTATCCTTAAAGTCCCTTGCCGAAACATTTTGAAGATGTACTCCAGATTTCAGTATATGGTTCACAGCATAAGATAGTCCAGAGAAGTCACTCTTAAACAGAAGATGAAACAAATATGGAATGCATTGACAAAATCTTGGATCTTCTGCATATAATCTTAAAGTCCGGTATTCCGACGTAGGAATTTGAACAGGTTCGTCATCATATCTTCCACCTTGACCTGTTGGAAACAATTGAGGAAAACAACGAGCTTCCAAGCTTTCTTCCCATACACTTATGGGACTTCCTTTGGCTTCTTTCATTTGGAACAACTCAATAGCATTCCCCATTACTTCTTTGGAATGCAGAGGATGAACACTATAATGCTCATAAATCTGTTCACTTCTAGACACATCTACTTTTTCAATCTGTCCAGCTGATGAATCACTGTCCTCTTCTACAGTTGTTTCCTCTTCTCCTACATATACATTTTTGTAATACTGATTGTTTTTTACTAAATACAACGTTGCCTTTTTGACTTTCCTAACATCCACTAATTCTTGCCAGATTTTCTTACTCTTTGTAGGAACGCCATTAACTAGAATAACTAGAGGTTCCTCTTCCACTTTTTCTACGCCAATGGTGTCAATATTTTTCTTTAAATCTAAAGGCAAATAAACAACTATTCCCTTTAATCCTCTCTGTAAATCTGAAGGAGGCAATTTCCTTGTCTTAGGCTCCATGCGAACAATAGCTTGAAAAGGATGCACACATTGAATCAGAATACACTCATAGGTATGTAAACCCATCAATTCAGACGGAATCTTTACCAACTCAAGATTATTATGTACAGCTCTAGCAGGCATTCTGTTTTCATTTAATTTATTATAACAATATTTACAAATACGTAGATCAGAACCCAAATCAAAACAATTCTCAACCAACAAATAAGTTGCAAAATCCTTCCATTCATTATTATTTTCCATTTCACTTTTAACATATAAATCAACTAACCGAGTCTGATCCTTATAATGAGTTCGTCGACAACACACACAAGAAAAATGTGGCCTTTCACTTGAAATGACCTTAAACTTTGTAATTTCATGATCAAAATTTTGAGTACATACAATATGTACATTCTCTTCCACATTACTTTCTATTACTGTATCATTTTCGGCAGTGTCCTCTTTTTCACCAAAGTAACAAAACTCTATTTCTTCACAAATCTTCTTCACATCTAATTCAGATCCATGCAAAAGAGCACTGTTTAACTGTTTTAGCTTAAGTGCTGGACTTTTTGCATAATACAACCTTCTCACTATTTTCCTCACTTTAGTTTGATGCACTGCTAACAACCTAAAATGGTGAAAAGTACTCTGACATACTTTTCTAGAAAGACAAGCCAGTGAATGACCATGCAAACCAGTTTTTTTCCCTCACTCTGCAAGGATCTAACTCTTGCAACATCTTAAACTTTTGTTTGAGACTTTTCTTACTATATGTACGTAAGAAATTGCAAAACAAATTAATAGAATCCTGTCGCACACTACAAATAGTACTACAATTCCAAGTATACACCGGAGCCTTAGGACGTCTCCCTAAAAACTTCATCAGCTAACACCTCATCTGCATTTCTAGGCACAATTTTTTCTTTTTCAACTGGACAACCGTCCTTCACCTCATATGCTCGACCACTGGTGTCAACTGCATGCACCAAAACATTACCTTGAAAGTAACTCTCTTCATTAAAAAATGGCTCACAACTTGAACTATGCTTCCATTCTCCCGAAAAAAAATTCACAAAAATTAGTCCGATTAATTACTCTTTTCCACTTACATTTTGATTTCAAATCATTGATTGCCTTATCTAGTGTACGAACTCTATTGATTACTAAAATATACAGCTTTCTCTTCACTTCAAAAGCCTGATCAACAAACTTTTCTATTCTTTTCTTTTTCTTGTAAAACGCTGTTTTCCTATTATCTTTCTTAAGATTTTTTAATAAATTCAAAACTACTCTGTTGTGAAACATTAGTCTACGAATGTCAATAAACTGATTCGTCCTACGATTACCAGACACACTATGATCTCCTCGTACCATTATACCATTTTTTGGTGACTTCTGCTATTTATTTCTATTTACACTTTGGTTTTTTTCCGTAGAAACACTTTCTTGACTTTTTCTGCATTTTAACAATTTCCTTAAAAAATCCTTGGTTTGCTTACCAGGAGCATTTTTTCTTTTCTCTGAAGATTGTCCTTTGCATGAATCTTCTAATTGAGTCCTCTTGGTCGATAAAGCTTTCTTATAAAGTCTTTTTTGGCGGTCTTTCATAGGCATAATCTATTATGACTCTGTAGATATTTACAATCTGTTGAAAAGAAAAATGTGACATATTATAGACCACTACTAACATAGCACATACCAATTACATTAACTAAACATTATAAACACTAGTTCACATCTCTCTTTGTGTGTCTCATATCACTCTCTGCCTGCACCATCTCCCTCTTGGCATGCCTCATCTCACTCTCTCCTTCTACCATCTCTCTGTTTGTATGTGTGTATCATCTCAATCTCTGCCTACACCATCTGTCTGTTTGTGTGTATGTGTCATCTCACTCTCTGTGCCTAAAACAATTTACCATGCTAAATGTTTTTTGCTGAAATGACTGGCTTTAATATTTTTGACAAGCATCACACGGAGTGTGTATGTGAATTAAGGAATTATATTTTCATCTTTTTCCTTAATGTTAGCTATGTGTGCTCACAGTTTGTATCTTTTAGCTTATACGGTAGACTTCTTTTTAAAGTGTTTCTCATGCTTGAATTCAATGCTGTTACAGAGATAGTGCTAATACTTAGATATGTGTGGTCCGGTCCTGCTGTTGGATGGTGCCCCTGTAAAGATGGCTCACTACCTGTAGGTTTTAAGGCAGAGATGCACTGGTCAGCATATGGTGTGCGGACTCCATCTTGCTCTGGGATGAGACATGGGGGCCTGTTGGGAGTTGTGGTACTGGTCTGCAGCGCATTCAAAAATAGCGGAAGCCGTGCACCGCCACACCTGGGCCAGTCATTGGCTAATTTTGAATGTGGCATCCCAGGAAAACCAATTGCTGCAGACGTGTGCCACTGATGTGAGCTCAGGGCCCTATAAATGTGTGCATTCAGCAGCACACATTCACTGCTTCCAGCCACTGCTGCCTGCGACCATCACCTCGACCTGCTGCTGCTGAGCTATCCATCAACTCCTGGCTGCACCCATCACCTCGACCTGCTGCTGCTGAGCTATCCAACAACTGCTGCTGTAGTGCCACAGTCGTGGACCTTGCCATGTCGAGACTGCGAGAGATCCGGTCTCGTCCCTTCACCGCAGCGGAGCTGGATGTCCTTGTGGACGGTGTGCTCCGCCACTATGAACGGCTGTACGGTGCCCCCGGACAGGTGGTAAGTGCAGTGAGGGACTTGTTGGTGTGCATGAGGTGGTCACTGACTCCTGGATTCTGCACGCTTGGCGGTATGCTGTGGGACCTTCACATGTGTTCAGGGCACAAGTCCTAATAAAAGAAGTGGGGTGACGCTGACGTCACCACAGGAAGTGACGTCACGAAAGGTGGCTTGCAACATCAGACTCATTGTCTCCTCTCGTTCACCCCTTAGATGCGATTGCATGAGGGAACCCAGTGTGTGAGTAGCGTTCTGAATGAGCTCTGATCTTGCCCCAGAGACGCCAAGGAGTGAATGTGTGGCTCCATTTGCTCCAGTTATCAAGGTCCTGGTTAAATAAGTGGGGGGACATCGTCCACCCACGTGGTACCCAGACTCCTGCCCTGCATGTATTGTACTGTGCATGGCTGCTGACAGATACCTGTTGCTACTCTGTTTGTGAATGTCCAACTGTCCACTGACGTTCCCCTCTTGTCTCCCACATGATAGGTCAAGCTGCACCTTCGCAAGGCCGTGTGGAGGACCATAGCACGTGATGTACGGGTAGTGGGGGTGGGCAATAGAAGACACACACACTGCCACAAGCGCTGGGACGACATCTCCAGGCTCAGCAAGGATGTGGCGGAGATGACACTGGGGCTGATTCCGAGAACAAACCGGCTTGCACGACACACCATGACCCCTCTAATGCACCGTATCATAGCTGTGACGCTTCCTGACCTGTCCGCCTGGCTGAGAGGGCATCAACAGCAACCTAGCGGTAAGCAGACTGTATGTGTCTGTAACTTGTGAGTGCATGCATGTATTGGTGCTCAGACACAGTAGTGACATCCGTGGTGTGTATGTGTTGCTGCAATTGCATGTTGGTGCCATTAGTGGAGTGAGCGTAGCATCCATGTCCGCCAGGTGGACATTCCAGTTGCATTGTAGTGCAGGGTCCCAGGACATGCCGTTGAGGTCTGGGGTCCCATGGCATCACATGTGTGGTGGTCTGCATGCACTTGCCCTGTTTGTTTGATGTACATGTTTCACAGGCACCCTCGTATCTTTGCCATTAGGATGTCTGGTAGGGGTGGTTCGTGTGCAGGATGGGTGCTACATGTTAGTCGACTGTTATGAAAGTTGTGATTTTGTAACCTTCAGTAAGTGAGTGTGGCACTTAGGTAAACCTCTTTTCACTCTCTTTCAGATTTTGCCAAGGGCACTGACCCACAGACGACTGAGATGAGTGGTGGCAATGCATCCGGATCCGACATCACACACACGCAGACTGAGACTGAAGAGAGCAGCCCCGGAGAGGGGGACAGAACTGTCCCTGAGGACTCACATGTGGAGACACCATCGTCCTCATCTTCAGACAGAGGTGGTGAGTCGGCACTGTTGGTAGACACAGGGAGTGGGCAATCATCACCTTCAGTCGGTACACAGCACACAGGGCCCACACTGCCACCAACTGCAACAAGTGCTGCTCGTGCTCGCCAGAGTAGGGGGAGCAGAGTTGCCTTCGGTGCAGGCACCGCTGCCCCTGCCCCTGTGACACAAAGTGCACTTTGTGCTGAGGCGTATGATCTGCTGCAACAGCTGTGTGTAGGGCAGACCAACATGATCAATGCATTCCAAGACCACGATAGGAAGATGGGGCAGGTGGTGGCATTCATGGAGGGGATGCATGGCGATGTTGCTGGTCTCCACAGAACAGTTCAGTCCTTGGTAAACACAGTGTCTGCAGCCATTGTACAGTCGCATGGACAAGCTTCTGCTTCAGTTCCCCCATCCACACCACTTGATGTCTCAGGGGAGAGTGACATTTCTGGCCAAGCGTCATTTTCTGGGTATTGCACTAGAAGCACCCACAGGCAGCAAGGCAGGGCACGGAGGGCACAGACACCATCCCCTAGGACAAGGAAATCTTTCACCGAACACGACATCAGCTACCCTGGAGTTGACGCACAGGATCCTCAAGGGGTGTTGGGGGACATGGTTTCACATGTGACACAGGCATCCCCCTCAAAAGGTACTCCCAAGGACAGGGACACTCCCAGGGACAAGGACACCACAAAGGAAAGGGCACCTCCCAAGGGCAGGGACACTCCCAGGGACAAGGACACTACAAAGGAAAGGGCACCTACCAAGGGCAGGGACACTCCCAGGGACAAGGACACTACAAAGGAAAGGGTACCTCCCAAGGGCAGGGACACTCCCAGGGACAAGGACACCTCAAAGGAAAGGGCACCTCCCAAGGGCAGGGACACTCCCAGGGACAAGGACACTACAAAGGAAAGGGCACCTCCCAAGGGCAGGGACACTCCCAGGGACAAGGACACTACAAAGGAAAGGGCACCTCCCAAGGGCAGGGACACTCCCAGGGACAAGGACACTGCAAAGGAAAGGGCACCCCCCAAGGGCAGGGACACTCCCAGGGACAAGGACACCTCAAAGGAAAAGGCACCTCCCAAGGGCAGGGGCACTCCCAGGGTCAAGGACACTACAAAGGAAAGGGCACCTCCCAAGGGCAGGGACACTCCCAAGGACAAGGACACCTCAGAGGAAAGGGCACCTCCCAGGGGCAAGGGTTCTCCCATGGACACGAGCTCCGTCAAGGACAGGCATACATAACCCCTGCCTGCCCTGAGGCTGATGTTGTTGAAGGAACGTAAAACTCATGTGTCAGCGGTGGATTTCCCCCATACCTCTATTCCCATCCACACCCCTCAGAAGCAGAGGAAGGAGTACACTGTTGTTGCATCCCCCATTACACATGATGCAGAGGGCAGAAGGCAGGGCCACAGCAAACGTCAAGCAGGGTCCAGCACGTCCCCAGAGGTCAGACCCCGACCAGCACATGATCCACCTTTTAAGGGTGATGTTTCTGATGAGGCCACACCACTTACCAGTCCAGTCATGTCCAGGGTGCCCCCACATATCCCAAGGAAATGGAGATACACACCAGTGACACCTGAGCACCCCAATGTCGCTCCAGTACAGCTGTCCCCAGCTCCCAGAGCCACCCTGCCTCCTGGCCCATACAGCCCTGTGGCTCATCATTTCAGTGGTCCTAGTGGGTCAGCTGCAGTTCACTCTCATGTGTCAGATAGTGGCACTGTGTCTGTTTTTCGCTGTCATGCGTCATGTAGTAGCACTGTGTCAGTTGTGGCCTCTCCTGTTTCGGGTACTGGCACTGTGTGTGTCCGCCACTCTCATGTCTCAGATGCTGGCATGGTATTTGTTGGTCACTGTACAGGGACATGTCCTGGCAGTGTGTCTGGGTCTATGGCTCATGTGTCAGTCAATAGATCTGTGGCTGTGTGTCACACTCCTGTTTCTGGTGCTGGCAGTGTGTCTGGGTCTATGGCTCATGTGTCAGTCAGTAGATCTGTGGCTGTGTGTCACACTCCTGTTTCTGGTGCTGGCAGTGTGTCTGGGTCTATGGCTCATGTGTAAATCACTGGAGCTGTGGCTGTGTCTCTCACTCCTATTTCTGTTGCTGGCAGTGTGTCTGAGGCGACTATATCAATCAGTCCACCAGATTCTGTGCTGTGAGGTGTAGCTCCCATCACTCACATGTCATTTTAGTGTCTAGATTGTCCATTGTTACCACACTTGCATTATTTATGTCCATGGTACGGGGCGCTTGACCGACGTACTTGTGTTGCCTCTGATGTACCTGTTCCTTGCCATGGACTGCTGATGCACTTAGCCCCTCTCATGTGCTGCCTCTGGTGCACCTGCTCTGTGCCTTGCCATGGACTGTTGATGCTCGTTCCCCCTCTCATGTGCTGCCTCAGATGTACCTGTGCCTTGCCAAGGACTGTTGATGCACTTAGCCCCTCTCATGTGCTGCCTCAGATGTACCTGTGCCTTGCCATGGACTGTTGATGACCTTAGCCCCTCTCATGTGCTGCCTCTGATGTACCTGCTCTGTTATGAACACTGCCCTGTTGCTGCTTTGATACTGCAGTGTACCCTCTCATGTGCTGCCTGAGATGTACCTGTGCCTTGCCATGGACTGTTGATGCACTTAGCCCCTCTCATGTGCTGCCTCTGGTGTACCTGCTCTGTGCCTTGCCATGGACTGTTGATGCTCGTTCCCCCTCTCATGTGCTGCCTCAGATGTACCTGTGCCTTGCCATGGAATGTTGATGCACTTAGCCCCTCTCATGTGCTGCCTCTGGTGTACCTGCTCTGTGCCTTGCCATGGAATGTTGATGCTCGGTCCCCCTCTCATGTGCTGCCTCAGATGTACCTGTGCCTTGCCAAGGACTGATGATGCACTTAGCCCCTCTCATGTGCTGCCTCAGATGTACCTGTGCCTTGGCATTGAACTGTTGATGCACTTAGCCCCTCTCATGTTCTGCCTCTCATGTACCTGCTCTGTTATGAACACTGCCCTGTTGCTGCTCTGATACTGCATTGTACCCTCTCATGTGCTGCCTCAGATGTACCTGTGCCTTGCCATGGACTGTTGATGCACTTAGCCCCTCTCGTGTGCTGCCTCTGGTGTACCTGCTCTGTGCCTTGCCATGGACTGTTGATGACCTTAGCCCCTTTCATGTGCTGTCTCTGATGTACCTGCTCTGTTATGAACACTGCCCTGTTGCTGCTCTGATACTGCATTGTGCCCTCATGTGCTGCCTCTGATGTACCTGTACCTTGTCATGGACTGTTGATGCACTTAGCCCCTCTCATGTGCTGCCTCTGGTGTACCTTCTCTGTGCCTTGCCATGGACTATTGATGCACTTAGCCTCTCTCATGTGCTGCCTCTGATGTACCTGCTCTGTTATGAACACTGCCCTGTTGCTGCTCTGATACTGCATTGTGCCCTCTCATGTGCTGCCTCTGATGTACCTGCTCTGTTATGAACACTGCCCTGTTGCTGCTCTGATACTGTATTGTACCCTCGTATGTGCTGCCTCTGATGTACCTGCTCTGTTATGAACACTGCCCTGTTGCTGCTCTGATACTGCATTGTGCCCTCTCATGTGCTGCCTCTGATGTACCTGCTCTGTTATGAACACTGCCCTGTTGCTGCTCTGATACTGCATTGTGCCCTCATGTGCTGCCTCAGATGTACCTGTGCCTTGCCAAGGACTGTTGATGCACTTAGCCCCTCTCTTGTGCTGCGTCAGATGTACCTGTGCCTTGCCATGGACTGTTGATGCACTTAGCCCCTCTCATGTGCTGCCTCTGGTGTACCTGCTGTGTGCCTTGCCATGGACTGTTGATGCTCGGTCCCCCTCTCATGTGCTGCCTCAGTTGTACCTGTGCCTTGCCAAGGACTGTTGATGCACTTAGCCACTCTCATGTGCTGCCTCAGATGTACCTGTGCCTTACCATGGACTGTTGATGCACTTAGCCACTCTCATGTGCTGCCTCAGATGTACCTGTGCCTTGCCATGGACCGTTGATGCACTTAGCCCCTCTCATGTGCTGCCTCTGATGTACCTGCTCTGTCATGAACACTGCCCTGTTGCTGCTCTGATACTGCATTGTACCCTCTCATGTGCTGCCTCTGATGTACCTGCTCTGTTATGAACACTGCCCTGTTGCTGCTCTGATACTGCATTGTGCCCTCATGTGCTGCCTCTGATGTACCTGTGCCTTGCCATGGACTGTTGATGCACTTAGCCCCTCTCATGTGCTGCCTCTGGTGTATCTGCTCTGTGCCTTGCCATGGACTGTTGATGCTTGTTCCCCCTCTCATGTGCTGCCTCTGATGTACCTGCTCTGTTATGAACACTGTCCTGTTGCTGCTCTGATACTGCATTGTACCCTCTCATGTGCTGCCTCTGATGTACCTGCTCTGGTACAAACACTACCCTGTTGCTGTTCTGATACTGCATTGTGCCCTCATGTGCTGCCTCTGATGTACCTGCTCTGTTATGAACACTGCCCTGTTGCTGCTCTGATACTGCATTGTGCCCTCTCATGTGCTGCCTCTGATGTACCTGTTCTGTTATGAACACTGCCATGTTTCTGTTATGATACTGCATTATGCCCTCATGTGCTGCCTCTGATGTACCTGTTCTGTTATGAACACTGCCATGTTTCTGTTATGATACTGCATTATGCCCTCATGTGCTGCCTCAGAAGTAGCTGCTCTGTTCTACCCAGTGCTCATGCTCCTGGCTACTCTAGGATTGAACCACTATTATGTGCAATAAAGCAAGTCAACCGTGTGTAGTGGTTAGTGTTTGTCATTCCTGGTTGTCTCCTTGCATTGTTGATATATTGGTGCTATCGTAAATGGTGTTTCCCCAACATGCCCCTCCCCTCCCACGTCACGGCCCCGGAAGGTACTCCCCTTCCGACGGCAATTGTTGTGTTTGCCTACCTGCGTCGTCGTCGGCGACGGCCCATGACTTGCTGGTGGTGGAGCACGAAGAGTATCGGAAAAGCGTGTAGCGCTGGGTCCATGACGGCTATCTGCCTGTGGTGGGTACCTCTCTGCAATGTGTTGTGTCTCCTCTGTGGGGACTCCTCTGTGTTCAGCCAGGTTGTTTTTCCGCAGCGATTTGATGTGTGTTTTCCACCATCGTGATTTTGAGGACGGTCGGAGACGTCATTCCGTACGGCGGTGTCTCTGGATTGGTTACGTCCGCCGCGGGGACGGGTGTGGTTCCGCGGCGGTGCATGCTCTTCCGCGGCGTAAGGTAATTTGACAATGCTTCCCATCCTAATATGGCGGACGGACTGACCGCGGCTGGCGGACTGTAAAAAGGCATTTTCCGCCTACTCCAGGCCGGCGGTCGTCCTTCCGTCCGCCATCGTAATCGACCCCTATATTAGCACACATCTCTTCATCGTAGTCACCAACTGCATTTATTCTCACATTTCCTGTCACTTTCTTTGTTTTGCATAATGTGGTGTAATGCCAACATTTTTTGTGAAGAGCCGAGCATGTTCTACAGTCAGCTAAATGCTCCTGTGATCCGCATCTGAAACAGTTTAAATTTCTTGCTCCTATCTTTTTGTCGCTCCAAATTCTCTCTCTGTTTCTGTTTTCTCCTTTTCTTTTTTCCTGTAAATAACATACGTTGGCCTTACTACTCGTGCAAGACAATTCTTTAGTTGATATTAAAGACCTTTCCATCCCTTTTGCTATATCCACTACTTCCTGTAGCGTGGGATTCCTACATGCTAGTAATCCTTCCTGCACCTTTTTTGAGTAACAATAAAATACTCCTTGATCTCTGATGTAAGTGTCGGTTATCTCCTTAAACTCGCATTCTATTGCTAATACTCTTAAACATGCTATATACTCCTCTACTGTTTCTCCTTCTTCCTGCTTCCTCAATGCAAATTTGTGCCTTCCTACCATTATATTGGTTTTTTTCGGCAAATCGTTTTTCAAGCCTCTTTATCGCCTCTTGGTACTCATTCAATGGTATGAAAACCCCTGGTGGGCTTTCATACTCCGGCAAGCTATCAAATACTTCTTGTCCGGCTTTTCCCAGTAGACCAAATAATAGCGCTTTTTTTCTTTCGGCATCATATCCTTTTCCATCAATGGATACTATATAATTTTCGAAGGCCCTCAACCAACTCTTCCACTTCATGACAGGTTTTCCTGGCTCCTCAAGGAAAAGTGGTGGCACGCATATATTATTGCTCTGCGCCATATTCTTACTGATTATTCTTATTGTTATATTCCTATTCCTGGTTACTTTAAACAGGACTTGCTTATATCCTTTATCCCTTTTTGGCTTGTTTCTTATTGCTTATTACATTCCTTAAATTATGTATTATTTCACTTATGAGCTTGTTATGCGCTGTTTATACTCCTTTTTTTCTGCAATATTAGTGCTGTTCTTTCACCATCGCTAACTTTGTCCTTTTCCGCTTTGCCTACACGTTGCTTAATACATGCGCTTTTGTCTTTGATCAATTTAAAAAAACGCCACTTGCTGACATTAATTCGCTTTGTACTTTGCTTTGTCAATTTCCTCACGCTTCCAGTCAGTGCGCGATTTCACATTCAAAATGGCCGCACGTTCTCAGCGTCTGATGACGTAAGGCGTTCTGCTCCAATGGTTATTTAGAGTTCGTGCCTTCGTCCCCCAGCATGCCTCACACATTGCAGCTGACTGGATTCCTTCACCGCGGCTATACTCGTGCCATGCAGCGCATACCGTAGGACTTGTCACTTACTTTGCATGTTGTTTTCTTTAACAACCAATTACCGGCGTCTCCACAGCACATTCACCAGGCTATACCGCTTTTCTTCTTTATTCAATTTCTCACTCGTGGACCCTCGTCGTCCTTGACCCTCGTCGCCAAATTGTTGTAGGAGAGAAGATGACACCGGGAGTGAGTAGAAATAGGATTTATTGTAGAAGTAAGAAGGGCCCAAAGGGAGCCGGTATACCAAGAAGCGCACCGCAGGGTGCTGACACCGACTCCCGTAGAACCCAGTGATGTCACATAAGTTATCTCCAAACATTCGGACATGACGCTATGTGACGCGCTACAATGAACATGGAAAGCACACTGTCATAAAGAAGTCATATAGTGAAAGTACATTCTCAACATTGTCCCATAGAGGTTTGGAAGGTGCTCCAGAAGCTAAAATGAGAGCATATTTTCTGTACTTTCACATTATCTTTCTCAGTCATGTGATAATGAAGTCTGACATTCTCAGTAAAACATGTACATCCAACAAGGGCAGAGACTGTCAGTTGATTCCTTTGTGTTCTACTGCAGCTTCCCAGAGTGCTCTAAAGAACAACTAGAGCGCTAACAGCCTTACTATTGACAAAATTATGGCACACCTGAAGCCATCTTGATTGGAATAAACTTGTAACACTTAAAACATTTAATTTAAAAAGGAACAAAATAAGGGGGTTTATTTTGTCATAGAAATTATGGTTAGTGCTTTCGAAAGAATAATTAGGTAATGTTTTAAGTTAGATCTCAAATATCTTCCTGTTATATTTCAACAGAAGCAGCTTGGCAGTTGATTCCTTTGTGTTCTACTGCAGCTACCCAGAGTGTTCTAAAGAACAACTAGAGCGCTAACAGTCTTAATTATGACAAAATTATGGCACACCAGAAGCCATCTTGATTGGAATAAACTGGTAACACTTAAAACATTTAATTTAAAAAGGAACAAAATAAGAGGGTTTATTTTGTCATAGAAATTATGGTTGGTGCTGTAGAAAGAAAAATTAGGAAGGTTTAAGTGAGATCTCAAATATCTTCCTGTTATATTTCAACAGGAGCAGCCTGTCAGTTGATTGCTTTGTGTTCTACTGCACTTCCCAGAGTGTTCTAAAGAACAACTAGAGCGCTAACAGCCTTACTAATGGCAAAAGTATGGCACACCTGAAGCCATCTTGATTGGAATAAACTGGTAACACTTAAAACATTTAATTTAAAAGGGAATACAATGAGGGGGTTCATTTTGCCCTAGAAATTATGGTTAGTGCTGTAGGAAAAAAATTAGGACATGTTTTAAGTGAGATCTCAAATATCTTCCTGTTATATTTCAACAGAAGCAGCTTGGCAGTTGATTCCTTTGTGTTCTACTGCAGCTACCCAGAGTGTTCTAAAGAACAACTAGAGCGCTAACAGTCTTAATTATGACAAAATTATGGCACACCAGAAGCCATCTTGATTGGAATAAACTGGTAACACTTAAAACATTTAATTTAAAAAGGAACAAAATAAGAGGGTTTATTTTGTCATAGAAATTATGGTTAATGCTGTAGAAAGAAAAATTAGGACGGTTTAAGTGAGATCTCAAATATCTTCCTGTTATATTTCAACAGGAGCAGCCTGTCAGTTGATTGCTTTGTGTTCTACTGCAGCTTCCCAAAGTGTTCTAAAGAACAACTAGAGTGCTAAAAGCCTTACTAATGACAAAAGTATGGCACACCTGAAGCCATCTTGATTGGAATAAACTGGTAACACTTAAAACATTTAATTTAAAAAGTAAAATGAGGGGTTTCATTTTGTCTTAGAAATTATGGCAAGTGCTGTAGAAAGAAACATTAGGACATGTTTTAAGTGAGATCTCAAATATATTCCTGTTATATTTCAACAGGAGCAGCCTGGCAATCGATTCCTTTGTGTTCCACTGCAGCTACCCAGAGTGTTCTAAAGAACAACTAGAGCACTAACTGTCTTACTTATGACAAATTATGGCACACTTCAAGCCATCTTGATTGCAATAGACTGGTAACACTTAAAACATTTAATTTAAAAAGAAACAACATGAGGGGGTTCATTTTGTCATAGAAATTATGGTTAGTGTTGTAGAAAGAAAAAATAGGGCATGTTTTAAGAGAGATCTCAAATCCTCTTCTATTTCATTTGAAAATTCTGACATGCAGACTGAACAATCACTTTCAATACCAGCAGTAGACTTCGAGTTAACTCCCTGGTGAGCACTACCCCGTACACTACTCAAACACCACTGCACTACCCTAAACCCTAAAACGCTACCCCCAGCATGAGCCCCTACACTACACAAACACCACTGCACTACCCTAAACCCTAAAATACTACCCCCTACAGTACACAAACACCACTGCGCTTCCCTGATCCATAAAACACTAACCCCAGCATGACCCCTTATACTACCTAAACACATCTGTACTACCCCAATACACTACCACACCACGTCCCCCTATACTACCCAAACACCACTGCACTACCCTAAACCCTAAATCTACCCAAAGCACGACCCCTTACACTACCCAGACACCACTGCGCTACACTAAACCCTAAAACACTACCCCTACCCCTACACTACACAAACACCACTGCACTACCTTTAACCCTAAAACACTACCCCCAGCATGACACCCTACACTACACAAACACCACTGCACTACCCTAAACAACTACCCCCAGCATGACCCACTACACTACACAAACACCACTGTACTACCCTAAACCCTAAAACACTACTCCCAGCACAAAGCCACAAACACTACACTAACAGCACTGCACTACCCTAAACCCTAAATCTACCCTCAGCACGACCCCTACACTACCCAAACACCACTGCACTGCCCTAAAAACTAGATCTACCCCCCTATACTACACAAACACCACTGCACCACCCTAAACTCTAAATCTACCCCCACCACGACCCCCTACACTACACAAACACCACTGCCCTACAATAAACCCTAAATCTATCCCCAGCACGACCCCCTACACTACACAAACACTGCTGTTTTACCCCGAACCCTAAAACACTACCCCCAGCACTACCCTTACACTACACAAACACCACTACATGACCCTAAAACACTACCCCAGCACGACCCCTACACTACCAAAACACTACTGCGCTACCCTAAACCCTATATCTACCCCAGCACGAACCCCTACACTACCCAAACACCACTGCACTACCATAAACCCTAAAACACTACCCCATACACTACACAAACACTACTGCACTACCCTAAACCCTAAAACACTACCCCCCAGCACGAGTCCCTATACTACACAAACACGACTGCACTACCCTAAACCCTAAATCTACTCCCAGCACAACCCCCTACACTACCCATTCACCACTGCACTACCCTTAACCCTAAAACACTACCCCAGAACGACCCCTACACTACCCAAACAGCATTGCACTACCCTAAACCTTAAATCTACCCCAGCACGACCCCCTACACTACCCAAACACCACTGCATTACCCTAAAACAATACCCCAGCACGACCCCTACACTACACAAACACCACTACAATACCCTAAACTCTAAATCTACCCCCAGCATGACCCCCTACACTACATAAACACCATTGCACTACCCTAAGCCCTAAACCACAACCCCCAGCATGACCCCTACATTACACAAACACCACTGCTTTTCCCTAAATCCTAAAACACTACCCCCAGCATGACCCCCTACACTACATAAACACCACTGCACTGCCCTAAACCCTAAAACACAACCTCTTACACTACACACACACCACTGCACTGCCCTAAACCCTAAAACACTACTCCAGCATGATGTCCTACACTACACAAACACCACTGCACTACCCTAAACCCTAAAACACTTCCCTCACCGCTACCCCAACACTACACAAACACCACTGTGCTAAACTAAACTCTAAAACACTACCCCTGGCACGACCCCCTACACTACACAAACACCACTGCGCTACCCTAAACCCTAATACACTACCCCCGGCACGACCCCTACCTTACCAATACACCACTGAGCTACCCTGAACCCTAAAACACTACCCCCGGCACGACCCCCTATACTACCCAAAAATAACTGCGCTATCCTAAACCCTAACACACTACCCCAGGCACGACCCCTTACACTACACAAACACCACTGCGCTTCCCTAAACCCTTAAACACTACCCCCCGCATGACCCCCTACACTACCCAAACACCACTGCGCTACCCAAAACATTAAAATACTACGCCCAGCATGACCCCCTACACTACCCGAACACCACTATGCTACCCTAAACCCTAAAACACTACCCCCAGCACGACCAGCTACACTACCCAAACACTACTGCGCTACCCTAAATCGTAAAACACTACCCCCAGCATGACCCCCTACACTACCCAAACACCACTGCGCCGCCCTAAACCCTAAAACACTACCCCCAGCATGACCGCCTACACAACCCAAACACCACTGCGCTACCCTAAACCCTAAAACTCTACCCCCAGAACGACCCCCTACACTGCTCAAAAATCACTGCTCTACCCTAATCCCTAACACACTACCCCAGGCACGACCCCTTACACTACACAAACCCCACTGCGCTTCCCTAAACCCTAAAATACTACCCCGCATGACCCCCTACACTACCCAAACACCACTGCGCTACCCTAAACACTAAAAGACTACCCCAGCATGACCCCATACACTACCCAAACACCACTGTGCTACCCTAAACCCTAAAACACTACCCCCAGCACGACCAGCTACACTACCCAAACACTACTGCGCTATCCTTAATCCTAAAACCCTACCCCCAGCATGACCCCCTACACTACCCAAACACCACTGCGTTGCCCTAAACCCTAAAACACTACCCCCAGCATGACCGCCTACATAACCCAAACACCACTGCGCTACCCTAAACCCTAAAACACTACCCCCAGCACGACCAGCTACACTACCCAAACACTACTGCGCTACCCTAAATCCTAAAACACTACCCCCAGCATGACCCCCTACACTACCCAAACACCACTGCGCCGCCCTAAACCCTAAAACACTACCCCCAGCATGACCCCCTACACTACCCAAACACCACTGCGCCGCCCTAAACCACTACCCCCAGCATGACCGCCTACACAACCCAAACACCACTGCACTACCCTAAACCCTAAAACTCTACCCCCAGAACGACCCCCTACACTGCTCAAAAATCACTGCTCTACCCTAATCCCTAACACACTACCCCAGGCACGACCCCTTACACTACACAAACCCCACTGCGCTTCCCTAAACCCTAAAATACTACCCCCGCATGACCCCCTACACTACCCAAACACCACTGCGCTACCCTAAACACTAAAAGACTACCCCCAGCATGACCCCATACACTACCCAAAGACCACTGTGCTACCCTAAACCCTAAAACACTACCCCCAGCACGACCCGCTACACTACCCAAATACCACTGCGCTACCCTAAACCCTAAAACACTACCCCCAGCACGACCCCCTACACTACCCACTCACCACTGCACTACCCTAAACCCTAAAACACTACCCCAGCACGACCCCCTACACTACCCAAACACCATTGCACTACCCTAAACCTTAACTCTACCCCAGCACGACTCCCTACACTACCCAAACACCACTGCACTACCATAAAACACTACCCCAGCACAACCCCCTACACTACAGAAACACCACTACACTACCCTAAATTCTAAATCCACCCCCAGCATGACCCCCTACACTACATAAACACCATTGCACTACCCTAAACCCTAAAACACAGCCCCCAGCATGACCCCTACATTACACAAACACCACTGCACTTCCCTCAATCCTACAAAAATTACCCCCAGCACGACCCCCTACACTACATAAACACCACTGCACTGCCCTAAACACTACCCCCTACACTACACAAACACCACTGCACTACCCTAAACCCTAACACACTACACCCAGCATGACGCCCTACACTACACCAACACCACTCTACTACCCTAAACCCTAAAACACTACCCCCCCACTACCCCCTACACTACACAAACACCATTGCACTACCGTAAACCTTAAATCTACCCCAGCACGATCCCCTACACTACCTAAACACCACTGCACTACCCTAATGCCTAAAACACTACCCCCAGCACAACCCCCTACACTACCCAAACACCATTGCCTACCCTAAACGCTAAAACACTACCTCCAGCACGGCCCCCTACAGTAAACATTAACCACTGCACTACCCTAAACCCTAAAACACTACCACGCAGCCCCCAGCATGACCCCTACATTACACAAACACCACTGCACTTCCCTAAATCCTAAAACACTACCCCCAGCATGACCCCCTACACTACATAAACACAGCTGCACTGCCCTAAACCCTAACACACTAACCCCTACACTACACAAACACCACTGCACTACCCCAAACCCTAAAACACTACCCCCCACTACTCCCTACACTACACAAACACCATTGCACTACCCTAAACCTTAAATCTACCCCAGCACGATCCCCTACACTACCTAAACACTAGGGGTGGGCGGGCAGCTACGCTCCGTCCACGGAGCATGCGTAGTGCCGTCTGCTACGCATTTTGCGGTGCGGGCGTAGTAGCCGGCACTACGCATGCTCCGTGGACGAGCGTAGCTGGCCCGCCACCCGCCTCCCTCCCGCCCTCAGTAAATACCCCCTTCAATGTTTAAATAAGTTTAAAACCACTTACCTGGTCCGCGCGCGTCCCGGGGCTCCCTCGTCTTTTTCAGTGCGCGTCTTGAACCCTAATGCGCATGCGTGGCCGCCCGCGCATGCGCATTTCTCGCTAGAAATGCGCATGCGCGGGCGGCCACGCATGCGCATTAGGGTTCAAGACGCGGGCACTGAAAGAGACGAGGGAGCCCCGGGACGCGCGCGGACCAGGTAAGTGGTTTTAAACTTATTTAAACATTGAAGGGGGTATTTACTGAGGGCGGGAGGGAGGCGGGTGGTGCGTAGTGGGGCTACGCGAAGTGCGCAGGTGGGCGTAGTTTCTCGCCCACTTTGCGTAGCTTCGCGAAGCCCCACTACGCTCACTACGCCCAGGGTTACTAAACACCACTGCACTACCCTAATCCCTAAAACACTACCCCCGGCACGAACCCCTACACTACACAAACACCACTGAGCTACAGTAAACCCTAAAACACTACTCCGGCACGACCCCCTACACTACACAAACACCACTGCGCTACCCTAAACCCTAAAACACTACCCCCGGCACGAACCCCTACACTACACAAACACCACTGCCTACCCTAAACCCTAACACACTACCCCAGGCACGACCCCTTACACTACACAAACACCACTGCGCTTCCCTAAACCCTAAAACACTGCCCCCCGCATGACCCCCTACACTACCCAAACACCACTGTGCTACCCTAAACACTAAAATACTACCCCAGCATGACCCCCTACACTACCCAAACACGACTGCGCTACCCTAAACCCTAAAACACTACCCCCAGCACGACCCACTACACTACCCAAACACCACTGCCCTACCCTATAACACTATCCCCAGCTCAACCCCCTACACTACCCAAACACCACTGCGCTACCCTAAACCCTAAAACACTACCCCCAGCACGACCCCCTACACGACCCAAACACCACTGCGCTACCCTAAACCCTAAAACTCTACCCCCAGCACGACCCCTACACTACCCAAACACCACTGCACTATCCTAAAACCTAAACATTACCCTAGCATGACCCCCTACACTAGCCAAACACCTATGCACTACCCTAAACCCTAAAACATTGCCCCAGCACGACCCCCTACACTACCCAAACACCACTGCACTACCCTAAACCCTAAATCTACCCCAGCACGACCCCCTACACTACCCTAACACCACTACACTACCCTAAACCTTAAAACACAACCCCCAACACTACACAAACACCACTACACTACACGTAACCCTTAAACACTACCCTCAGCGCGACCCTTACACGAAACAAACATCACTGCACTACCCTAAACCCTAAAACACTACTCCCTACACTAAACAAACACCACTGCAGTACCCTAAACCCTAAAACACTACCCCCAGCACGAACCCGCAAACACTACACAAACACCACTGAACTACCCAAAACCCTAAATCTACCCCCAGCACGACCCCCTACACTACCAAAACACTACTGCACTACCCCTAAACCCTAAATCTACCCCCAGCACGACCCCCTACACCACCCAAACACCACTGCACTGCCCTAAACCCTAAAACACTACCCCCCAGCACGACCCCCAGCACTACACAAACACCACTGCACTACCCTAAACCCTATATCTACCCCCAGCACAACCCCCTACTCTACACAAACACCGCTGCACTACCCTAAACCCTAAATCTATCCCAGCACAATCCCTACACTGCACAAACACCACTACACTACCCTAAACCCTAAAACACTACTCCCAGCACGGCCTCTACACTACACAAACACCACTACATTACCCTAAACCCTAAAACACTACTACCAGCACGACACCCTACACTACCAAAACACCGCTGCACTACCCTAAACCATAAAACACTACCCCAGCAAGACCCCCTACACTACATAAACACCACTGCACTACTCTAAACCCTAAAACACTACCCCCTATACTACCCAAACGCCACTGCACTACTCTAAATCCTAAAACACTACCCAAACACCACTGCACTACCCTAAATCCTAAAACACTACCCCCTACACTACCCAAATACCACTGTGCTACTCTAAACCCTAAAAAACGACCCCAGCACGACCCCCTACATGATGAGGAATGTATGCAGTGCCTCGTTTTATATCCTCCTTTATAAACATGTCTGTTTTGCCCGTTTCGCTTTTCGCATAGTTTGTTTCCGTGCCTCTAGACTGAGGAAAAGTATTTCACTAGAGGGATGTCACATGATTGAGCCCTCCATTCAGACCTATGAAAGTGCCTCCGTCCTTTTTCAAAGGTCTGGGCCTGAAGTGACATGTGTGCAAACACGCCCTGTGGCGCGTTTTTAGTTGGGGAATCAATTCCTCTTCAATCCTGAGGGCCCCTTGGGGCCAACTAGCCCACCAGGTACCTCCAGTAAGCGCCAGAGGCCTTCGTTGCAGAGAGGTGGTCCAGGCCATGCCCCTTTTTATACCTCTCTGCAACGCAGCTCTTGGCGCCTACTGGAGGTACCTGGTGGGCCAGTTGGACCCCAGGGACCCTCAGGATTCAAAGGGACTTAATCCCCCAACTTAAAATGTGCCAGGGGCGTGTTTCCACAGTGGTGAAGGGAGGGGGCGGGCCTGAGGTGATGTGTGCAAACACGCCCTATGACGCCTTTTAAGTTGGGTAATTAATTCCCCTTCAATTCTGAGGGCCCCTGGGGGCCAACTAGCCCATCAGGTTCTCCTTTTTAGCCTCCAAACTCTGGAATACACTTCCACTACATCTTAGAAGTCTACCTAATAGATTGGCATTTAGGAAAGAAATCAAGACCTGGCTTTTTCTTCAACACTAATGGGCTGTGCTTATGTCCTAGTTCACTCTAACACAGCGCCAAGACGCTTCGGCAGTAGTGCGCTCAACAAATACCGTTCAGTCAGTCAGTCAGGTACCTCCAGTAAGTGCCAGAGGCCTGCATTGCAGAGAGGTGGTCCAGACCACGCCCTTTTTACACCTATGCAATGCAGCTCTGTGGCGCTTACTGGAGGTACCTGGTTGTCTAGTTGGACCCCAGGGACTGTTAGGATTCAAGGGGACTTAATCTCCCAACTTAAAACGGCCACAAGGCGTGTTTGCACACATTTCACCGCACACCACTGTGCAAACGCGCCCGTAGCGCATTTTAAGAGGTAGTTTTAATCCCCCTGCCCTATTATGTACTAGGGCCTTAAAGAGGAGGTCATGCTAATCACATGGGTACCCCAACGCATAGTATTCCCTAGTGTATGTAGGTGTTTTCACTGTATTCTAAGTGTATTTTAGCTTACCACTGGCTCTAGGCCTGGTTAGTCAGAGTCAGTTACCACCAGTACCCGTCAGAAAAAGTTGTGGGCACAGGCTGATTTTGTAACAAGGGCTTTTTCTGCTACTCTGTTGATTCTTTCTGCACATGTCTTACTTCTTCCTGCACTTTTCTTTGTCTTTGTGGACTTCTGTTGCTTCTTTCTGCATTTCATTTGCTTCTTTCTGTGCGTTTTTTCTTCTTTCTTCACATGTCCCACCTCTGTAGGCATCGTTAGAAACTAGCATTTGAAAAACCTTTGAAATTCACTAAAAAAATATAGGTTTCAGGCACGTTATAGTTAGAAATTGGCATTTTAAAAAACCTTAGAAATTCACTGAAAAAACCATAGGTTTCAGGGACACTACGTAAGCTGGGTTATTGGACTTGATCTGAAGGGCGGCGTAATAACCTTTTTAAAGAACTGTATCTCTTAATAAGTTGATCCTTTTTTTTTTGCTACATCACTTGGCCCGCGCGCGTCCCGCACTGCGGGAGCCCTGAAGCGAATTTAAGCTAGATTGTGACGCTGGTGGAGGGCGCCACAAGGGGATTCTGGGAAACAGAGTTCCGGCACCCGCGACTTGCGTGGAGGAGAGCTGGCAGCAACAGCAACGGTGCAGTCCCATGGACTGTTTGAGGGAGGCAGGTGAGTTCCAGCAATGGTGGCAGCAGCAGATTAGGTGAGGGACCCGCGCTGCGGGAGCCCTGAAGCGAATTTAAGCACCTCCTGGCGCTAGATTGAGACGCTGGTGGAGGGCGCCACAAGGGGATTCTGGGAAACAGAGTTCCGGCACCCGCGACTTGCGTGGAGGAGAGCTGGCAGCAACAGCAACGGTGCAATCCCCATGGACTGTTTGAGGGAGGCAGGTGTGATCCAGCAATGGCTGCAGCAGTGGATTAGGTGAGGGACCCGTGCTGCGGGAGCCCCGAAGCAAATTTAAGCACCTCCTGGCACTAGATTGTGACGCTGGTGGAGGGCGCCACAAGGGGATTCTGGGAAACAGAGTCCCAGCACCCGCGAATTGCGTGGAGGAGAGCTGGCAGCAACAGCAACGTTGCAGTCCCCACAGACTGTTTGAGGGAGGCAGGTGAGTTCCAGCAATGGTGGCAGCAGCGGATTAGGTGATGTATATATATGTATATCCACAACAAAAGGTAGCCCCAAAGGAAGAAGCCGCAAGGTAAGGAAAAATGCTCCATGAATTTATTAAGGGCATCTGCATACAGGAAGCAGCCAGGTAACAGTCATCAAATTGCCGTCAGCCAGACCGGTTTCGGGATCCTTTCCATTCCTCAATGGCGTTCTGTTGATCAAAGGCAGTTTTCTCTTGTGCACTTCATCTTTAAAGAGCCTACCCGGGTGGGTGTGGCCGTGCTATATACATATATATATATATATATATATATATATATATATATGTATATATTAGTCCCTCATGAGAATAAAAAGATAATAGATGATATATAATTAATGAATAAATATAATCATTAAATTTAGCTTTGCTAATTATTCACCTGAGCTTGATTACAAATAAAGAGGGAAAACACTGGGAGTTTGTTTGTTGGTCGTCTGTTTCACAGTCTGCCTATGAGGAAGGGTGTAAGGCCAGGAACTTCTGAAATTGGGGCTTACTGGAGGTACCTGGTGGGCTAGTTGGCCCGCAGGGAGACTCAGGAGGCAATAGGACTTCATCCCCCAACCAAGCACACCAGGAGGCGCGTTTGCAGAGTGGTGGACAAAGGGGGCATGGCCTGTGTCCACCTATCTGCAATCCCACTATCTGGGGCATACTGGAGGTATCAGGAAGGATAGGTGGCCCCTAAGGACCCCCAGCAGGGAAAGGGACTTTAATCCTCATCTATGAGCGTGCCAGGGAGTGCATTTGCAGAGTGGTGGGGAAAGGGGGCATGACCTGCTATGACAATTTAGCAATCCCACTGTGTGGTACTTTCTGGAGGTAATAGGAGGGGTAGTTGGCCCCCAAGGTTGTCCTTGAGGGCCAACTACCCCATCCTATTACCTCCACTAAGTCCCACACAGTGGGAATGCTAACAGGTCTTCGGAGGGCACGCCCCCTACTTTGCTCCTGAGGAAGAAGCCCTCCTGGTACCGCCTGTAAGTCCTACGCAGCGGAATTTCGAAGCGCTAGTCGGAGGTCCAACACCCCTTTCTGCACCACTCTGGAATTGTGACTACCAGTTAAAGAAGCATTTGTAATGTAATAGGGCTCGCATTTGCGAGCGTTAGAGCTATTGGCGTTATAAATGTAAAAGATTTTTACTAATGTTTTTTGGTGTAAAGTGGATGTATGTTGTGTGTACTCAAATTATGTGGTATTTGGTGCAGTAATATTATGTGAATAGAAATTATGTGGTACTTATTGAATATGAATTATATGGAGTGTGATTATGTGTTTTAGGTAGAAATTATGTGGTATTTTAGTCTGTGTTGTGGAATGGTAACCTCAGGTTTAGTCTCCCTCGTTTCCATTGAAGCTAAAGTATAAATCCAATCAGACACAAAAAAACAGGAACCACTGAGAAGCACTTCTGGACCTAGTCAAAGGTATGAGCAGGGCCAAAGAAATTATGTGCTTGTTCAACTGCACCACTTTTCACATAATTAAAAATGTTCCGCATTTGCCAAATATTCCATCATCTGCTGCCTAATCTGCAGATTTGAAGAAAAAAAGCCTTGTTTCTAGCTCAAACGGCTCAAATGTTCCCAAAACTGCAGCGTCAAGTATTACAGTATGGTGGAAGGTCCTTTGCAAAGCTGGAATGGTCATGTGTTACTTATTGCTAAATGTGGGTGTTAAATTGGTACTAATGGTGCACAAACCTCTCTTCTTTCTGTGCCTCTCTTGACTCTTTCTGTATTTCTCTTGCTCCTCTCTACATCTTTCTTCCTCTTTCTGCACCTCGCTGTCCTTTCCGCATTGTACTTGCCTCTTTCTGCACTTCTATTGCCCCTTTCTGTATCTCACTTCCCTCTTTAGCACCTGTGTTGCTTTTTTCTGCAGATCTCTTGCCTCTTTCTGTATCCCACTTGCCTCTCTCTGCTATTTTCTTGCTTCTTTCTTTACCCCCTTGCCTCTTTCTGTACCCCTCTCGCCTCTGTGTACCTCTCCTTCCTCTTTCTGCACCTCTCTTGCCGTTTTCTGCTCTTCTCTTGCCTCTTTCTGCACTTCTGTTGCTTCTTTATGCACTTCTTTCGCCTCTTTCTATACCCCACTTGCTTTTTTCAGCACCTCTGTTGCTTCTTTTTGCACTTCTCTTGCATCATTTTGTACCCCCTTGCATCTTACTGTACCCCTCTAGCCTCTTTGTGCACCTCTCCTTCCTTATTATGCACCTCTCTTGCCTTTTTCTGCTGTTCTATTGCCTCTTTCTGCACCTCTTTTGCTTCTTTCTGCACTTCTCTTGCCTCTTTCTGTACCTCTCTTGCCTCTTTCTGAACAACGGTTGGTTCATTCTGCACTGCTCATGCTTCTTTCTGCACCTCTGTTGCAAATGTATGCATCCCTCTTGCCTCTTTCAGCACCCCTCTTCCCTCTTTCTGCACTCGTTTTACTGTTTCTGCAACTCTCTTGCCTCTTTCTGAAGTTCTTTTACCTCCTTCTCCACCTCTGTTGCATCTTTCTCTACTTCTCTTGCCTCTTTTTGCACCCCTCGAGCCTCTTTCTGCACCCCTATTGCTTCTTTCTGTACTTCACTTGGTTCTTTCTGTACCTCTCTTGATTCTTTAAGAACCCATCTTGCCTCTTTTTGCACCCCTCCTCTTTCTTTCTATACCTCTCTTGCCCCTTTCTGTACCTCTGTGGCTTCTTTCTGCACTTCTTTTGCCTCTTTCTGTAACTTTCTTGCTTCTTCCTGCACCCATCTTGCCTCTTTTTTCATCCCTCATCTTCTTTCTACACTCGTCTCCTCTTTTTCTGTATCTCTTTTGCTTCTTTATGCACCTGTCTTCCCTTCTGTGCATCCCTGTTGCCTCTTTCTGCAGTTCTCCTGCCATTTTCTGCACCTCTCTTGCCTCTTTCTGCACCTCACTTGTCTCTTTCTGCATTTCTCTTGCTTCTTTCTACACCTCTGTTGCTTCTTTCAGCAATTCTCTTGCCTCTTTCTGAACGTCTCTTGCTTGTTTATGCACCTCTCTTGCGTCTTTCTGCATCTCTGTTGCTTCTTCATGTACTTCTCTTCCTTCTTTCTGCACCCATCCTGCCTCTTTCTTTATTCCTCGTGCCTCTTTGTAAAGCCCTCCTACCTATTTCTGCTCCCCTCTTGCCCCTTTTCGCATCTCTGTTGGTTCTTTCTTCACTGCTCTTGCTTCTTTCTACATCTCTTTTGCAAATGTCTGTATCCCTCATGCTTCTTTCTGCACCCCTGTGCCCTATTTCTCCACCTCTCTTGCTTCTTTCTGCACATTTCTTCCTCTTTTCTGCACTCCTCTTCCTTCTTTCTGCACCTCGCTTGCACATTTCTATATCCCTCTTACCTCTTTCTGCAGCCCTGTTCCCTCTTTCTGTACCTTTCTTATCTGTTTCTGTACCTTTCTTGCTTCTTTCAGCACCTCTCTTTTGCTTCTTTCTGCACTTCTCCTGCCTCTTTCTGTAATCCTCTTGTCTCTTTAGGCACCTCTGTTGCTTCTTTTTGCACTTCTCTTGCATCTTTCTGTACCCCCTTGCCTCTTACTGTACCCCTCTAGCCTCTTTGTGCACCTCTCCTTCCTTATTATGCACCTCTCTTGCCTTTTTCTGCTGTTCTATTGCCTCTTTCTGCACCTCTTGTGCTTCTTTCTGCACCTCTCTTGCCTCTTTCTGTACCTCTCTTGCCTCTTTCTGAACATCGGTTGGTTCATTCTGCACTGCTCATGCTTTTTTCTGCACCTCTGTTGCAAATTTATGCATCCCTCTTGCCTCTTTCAGCACCCCGCTTCCCTCTTTCTGCACTCGTTTTACTGTTTCTGCAACTCTCCTGCCTCTTTCTGAAGTTCTTTTACGTCCTTCTCCACCTCTGTTGCATCTTTCTGTACTTCTCTTGCCTCTTTTTGCACCCTCAAGCCTCTTTCTGCACCCGTGTTGCTTCTTTCTGTACTTCACTTGGTTCTTTCTGTACCTCTCTTGATTCTTTATGAACCGATCTTGCCTCTTTTTGCACCCCTCCTCTTTCTTTCTATATCTCTCTTGCCTCTTTCTGTACCTCTGTTGCTTCTTTCTGCACTTCTTTTGCCTCTTTCTGTAACTTTCTTGCTTCTTCCTGAAACCCATCTTGCCTCTTTTTGCAGCCCTCATCCTTCTTTCTACACTCGTCTACTCTTTATTTGTATCTCTCTTGCTTCTTTCTGCACTTCTCTTGCTTCTTTCTGCAACTCTCTTGCTTCTTTATGCACCTGTCTTCGCTTCTTTGCATCCCTTTTGCCTCTTTCTGCAGTTCTCCTGCCATTTTCTGCACCTCTCTTGCCTCTTTCTGCACCTCACTTGCCTCTTTCTGCATTTCTCTTGCTTCTTTCCACACCTCTGTTGCTTCTTTCAGCAATTCTCTTGCCTCTTTCTGTACGTCTCTTGCTTGTTTATGCACCTCCCTTGCGTCTTTCTGCATCTCTGTTGCTTCTTCGTGTACTTCTCTTCCTTCTTTCTGCACCCATCCTGCCTCTTTCTTTATTCCTTGTGCCTCTTTGTAAAGCTCTCAAACCTATTTCTGCTCCCCTCTTGCCCTTTTCGCACCTCTGTTGGTTCGTTCAGCACTGCTCTTGCTTCTTTCTACTTCTCTTTTGCAAATGTCTGCATCCCTCATGCTTCTTTCTGTACCCCTATGCCCTATTTCTCCACCTCTCTTGCTTCTTTCTGCACATTTCTTCCTCTTTTCTCCACTGCTCTTCCTTCTTTCTGCACCTCGCTTGCACATTTCTATATCCCTCTTACCTCTTTCTGCAGCCCTGTTCCCTCTTGTTGTACCTTTCTTGCCTGTTTCTGTACCTTTCTTGCTTCTTTCAGCCCCTCTCTCTTTTGCTTCTTTCTGCACTTCTCCTGCCTCTTTCTGTAATCCTCTTGTCTCTTTAGGCACTTCTGTTGCTTCTTTCTGTACTTTCCTTGCTTCTTTCTGTACCCCTCTTGCCTCTTTCTGTACCCCTTTTGCCTCTTTGTGCACCTCTCCTACCTCTTTCTGCTTCTGTACCCCTCTTGCCTCTTTCTGCTTCTCTGTTGGTTCTTTCTGCACTGCTTTTGCCTCTTTTTCACCTCTGTTGCAAATTTCTGCATCCCTCTAGCTTCTTTCTATACCCTTCTTCCCTCTTTCTGCACCTCTCTTTCCTCTGTCTGCATACCTGTTCCCTCTTTCTGCACCCCTTTTGCCTGTTTCTACAACTCTCGCCTCTTTCTACAGTTTTCTCGCCTCCTTCTGTACCTCACTTGCCTCTTTCTGCACTTCTCTTGCTTCTTTCTGCACCCTTCTTCCCTTTTTCTGCACATCTCTTTCCTCTTTCTGCGCCTCTCTTACCTCATTCTGCACATCTCTTGGTTCTTTCTGCACTTCTCTCTCCTCTTTCTGCACTTATATTGCCTCTTTCTACACCTCTCTTGCTTTTTTCTTCACCCCTGTTGTCTCTTTCTGCACCCCTGTTGTCTCTTTCTGCACTTGTCTTCCAACTTTCTGCACCTCTCTTGCTTCTTTCTGTACTTCTCTTGCTTCTTTCGGCACCTCTTACTTCTTTCACCAATACTCTTGCCTCTTTCTACACTTCTCTTGCTTGTTTCTGCACCCCTCCTTCCTCTTTCTGAATCTCTCTTGCCAATGTGTGTATCTCCTCTACCTCTTTCTGCACTCCTTTTGCCTCTTTTTGCACTCGTACAAAACCCTTGAAATTTAAAAAAAAAAACATTTGTTTTTTGGTCCTGGGGGTCCTTGTGGGACCACCTAAGCAGGCCTAGGGGGTCAGGGTGCTTCTACCCTGCCCCCTTTTTGCGTTTTGAGCCTTAGTTTTACTCATTTTTTGTGCCTCGGTTCTACCGAGGCACAAGATGGCTACCAAAACTTCCTGGTTTGGAGTGTTGACAGCCAATTAGCATGCAGCTCGTGATCGGGAGGGTGCGCGGACGGTGCATGGATCCTCGGCGGCCATAGATATCACTATCTTTATTCCTTAATTTCTCAAAAACTACTGAACGGATTTACACCATTTTTAAAAAGGTCGCTTTGTGAGCCAATCACTACCTTTTTGCTAAATTTGGTGTAATTCCATTCAGCAGTTTTTGCTATAACAGTGTCTAACATTTCCTATGGGAAAATGATTTTTTTACCACTATTTTTTTAATTTCTTAGAAACTACTGAACGGATTTACACTATTTAAAAGAAGGGCATTTTCTGAACCAAGGGCTACATTTTTGCAAAATTTGGTGTAATTTCGTTCAGCAGTTCGGGCCGTAGCTGTGTCTAAAATTTCCTATGGGAAATAACATGGGGAAACCACGCTTTGGCACCCCCCTTTTTTATCGGCCCCCGCTTCATGAATCACCCCAAAACTTAAAGGATAGGAGCAGACCGAATCGCCTCACGAGTTTTGAAAATTTTGCGAAGATTCGTCAATCGGCGCCAAAGATATTGGGAATAGAATGTTGCAAATTTCCTATGGAACATGGGTCCTAACTATAACTACCTACTGGCGACCGCCAGTAGGTAATATATATATTGTGAACAAGGGCAAATCGGCCCAAAACGCGTAGCTGTTGTTCTGTGAGAAATAAAATTTACCATCTTGCTGTACCTGGTTGGTCAGTCTCCTTCTATGCTGGCGTGGCGTGCTGTCGTGGCTACGCAAGGCGAAATTGCAAGGAGTTGATTTTCATATATATATATATATATATATATATATATATATATATATATATATATATGGGTCAGTTTCTGCTGAGAACGGTTACGACCACAGAAAAATCACGGACCACCACGCAGCTCATCGGGTGTTACAGAGGTAGTTTATTATCCATCTCAGGTCAGGATAGGCACGACGCGTTTCGGGAAGGAACTGCCCTTGATCACATAGCGGACATGCAGTAATGGACACTTTAAATAATGCACACACTCTTTTTTTCATTTGTGATCTCACCACGTGACCTAGTGATGGACAGTGAAAACATACTATAAATATCAAGTGCTGAAAGTTAACTGGGTATCTAGCACGCCTGCTTAGTGACAATCATAAAAAACATATTCTTGTTTATATTTTGCAACAACATCTGTACATTATTTCCGCTTAAATGCGTGAAGTTATGTGACAATGGGTTAGCAGCTTCAGAGCGAATCGTTTTCAAATAGCATGTTATATGCACCTAATAAATAACATATAAATAAGCTAAAATTCTGTAAACACAACCTCATGTAAAAACCATAAAATGTATCTTATATTACATGTGCAAACTTCATGCCAGGTTAAATGTACAAATAACGCTCCTAATTAATGCCATGAATGGTTTTCTTGAAAAAATGCATTTTCCATAATGCAGAATAAAGTTGCCTCGCTAATGATCCATATTAGATCCTGCATACGATGTTATATGAGTTGATGCGGTCACAAGTCGGCAAAAAGTGCTAGTGCTTTAATAATTCTAATAGATTAAGGGTCCATCCCGCTCCTGGAAATGGCCAACTATTTAGTTAATTATCCATGTTTCGCAAATACCCATTGGTGTGTAAGATACTGAGTGAAGATTGTGCAAATTTATTTAATGTTTTTTTTAAAAAAGTGATTAAAAGAGTATGAAAAAGTTAGAAAAACACAATGCAAAGAGTAAAAAATTCTGATGTATGATACGACCTATTTACAAGTAAATTGCAGTTCTAGCTCTTATAGCCAATATTTCATAATAGTGTATTCGGACAGATGATATGCGCAGTGATCAGATAAGTACAATGTTATAGAAAAGTATGCATGTCCTCTCTGTCATTAAGACCATTAGGATGTTTACTATTAAGATTGAGGATATATCTGGTCTCCAGTTGTCTTAGTACTTTATCTCTGTCTCCGCCTCTTTTTTGTGCCGGAGCCATGTCAATCACAAAATAGGAGAGACAATTGACATCTTTGTTGTGACTGAGCTTAAAGTGTCTGGCTACAGGATATGCCGGGTCACAATTAATAATGGCACGGATGTGTTGTAAAATTCGCATATAGACAGGATTCTTAGTGCTGCCTACGTATCTCAAACCGCAGGTACAGGTGAGAACGTATACTGCATATTCTGTACGGCAGTCAAATTTGCCCCTGATGAATTGTTCTTTAATTTTGAAGGGGGTCCTGTATTTTATGGTATTGGCTCCAAAGTTACATGCCCGACATGTCGCGCATTTCCGAAAACGACATGTGGTCGGTAACCAATTTAGAGTGTTTTGAGTGACTGTGGGTGTTTTCTGAGACAATAGAGTGGCCATATTTTTGGCTCTTCTAAATGTCACACTGGGATGTTCTGGTAAAGTGGTTTTCAAAATTGGATCTGTTAATATTATGGGCCAATTTTTGTTCAAAATGCTCCGTATCTTACGTTCCTGTCTGCTGTATGTGGTGATTAACCTAGGTGATTCATTCCCTTCAATTGTATTAGTGTCATGTTCCATGGTGTTAGGTAACAAGGTAGATCTAGGTTTCTCATTGGTTTTAAGTATGGCTTTCTTGAGGATGTCTTCGGTGTAACCTCTCTGTCTCATACGCTGTAGACTCAATTTGCTACAAGCGTCAAAATGTTCTGGAGTGCTGCAAATGCGTTTGAGTCGTAACAGTTCCCCATAGGGGATACTGGCTATCAAGTGTCGCGGATGCGCACTTGACGCATGTAGTATAGCATTGCCCGCAGTGGGTTTTCTAAATGCTGTTGTAGTCAGTTTATCATCAATTACTTGTATTTGGACATCAAGGAATTCTATCCTAGTGGTGCTCATATGCGATGTAAAGTGTAAGTTAAACTCATTGATGTTTAATAAGTCAACAAAATCTTGAGCACCTTGCATGTCACCCTTCCATACAATAAAAACATCGTCTATATATATATATATATATATTCACTGAAAAAAACATAGGTTTGACACCAGTTATAGTTAGCTGGAAATGTTACTCGCAAAAAACCAATGAAATTCCCACGTTATAGTTAGTTGGACTCACTATAACTTGCGCGTGCAATGCACTGCTGATGACGTCACATATTACATCACTCATGACATGGTCAGTGACATCAGTCATGACATTACTGATGACACTATCCAGTGAATGTGTGTCTTTTTAAAAAATAAATATGTGTTATATATGTATATGTAAAAGTTGATGGAAGAATAAATGTTTAAATAAGTGATTACTTATGTTTTAAAAAAGAATTGATTGGTTAACTGGTTTATTAAGTGTATCTTAGTGAATACATATATTAGAGAGTAATGTTTAAATATTTAAATATATGTATTAGTGTTTCACTTTGTGTATAAGTGGTTGCATGGGTTGGTGAGTAGCTACATGTGTATGTATATGGGTTATTAGATGTTTTTGTTAGTATCAGTATGAGTGTTTGTATGGTTTGGTGGGGGTATTACTTAACACATAGATGCATGAATGACTGACTCTCTCTTTGTATGTGTTTTGAAGACAGCATATGTGCAGGACTGTATGGGTGGAAGAGTGTGTATATGTGTGTCTTAGTGAGTGAATGACTGTCTCACTAGTGTCTTTATCTGTAACTACATATGTTTTAATCTAATATATGTGAATATTGATGTATATAAGTGAGTATATGTGAGAGAAAGAGATTGTAAGAGTTCCTGTTTAGATAAGTATGTGTTTCTATAAGTGATTGTTTAAGAGAGTAAGTATGTGTAAGTTTCCATAGAAGTAAGGTGGTTGTGTGTGTATAGCTGTATATGCAAACAAATGGATGTTCAATAGTTTATTTGCATGTGTGAATATGTGTGAGAGTATCTTTTGGATGACTGTCGGTGTGTAACAGGATGTATAGGTGTATCACTACATATCATGAGTGAGTATATGTACGAGTGACTATATAGAACTGTTGATTAATGAGTGGATGTGTATATAGATGGTGGAATTATTGAATTGGTTGTTGTAACTGGTATGAGTATCTCCATTTTTTTGAAAATTTTAGTTTCTATTTTTGAATATGTGTTTCAAGGGTTACATTACAGTGAAAAGAGGTCTGTCACTCTGTCACAAGGATGGTGTCATGAGTGATGTCATGACTGATGTCACTGACCATGTCATGAGTGATGTAATATGTGACGTCATCAGCAGTCCATTGCACGCGCACGTTATAGTGAGTCCAACTAACTATAACGTGGGAATTTCATTGGTTTTATGCGAGTAACATTTCCAGCTAACTATAACTGGTGTCAAACCTATGGTTTTTTCAGTGAATTTCATAGGTTTTGTAAATGCTATTTCCGAACTATAACGTGTGTAAAACCTATGGTTTTTTCAGTGAATTTCATAGGTTTTTTAAATGCTACTTCCCAACTATAACGTGTTTAAAACCTATGGTTTTTTCAGTGAATATATATATATATATATATATAAAATTTCTATGGCAAAATGAAACCCCTCATTTTGTTCCTTTTCTAATTAAATGTATTAAGTGTTACCACTTTATTCCAATCAAGATGACTTCAGGTGTGCCATACTTTTGTCATAAGTAAGACTGTTAGCGTTCTAGTTGTTCTTTAGAACACTCTGGGACATTCTGTCATTGGGCTATAGTTATGCTACATCTGGCTGATATTTGGGCTACATTTGGGCTCTTTTGTCTCTGGTGGCCATCTTGGGAGACTGCATATCAGAATTGTTTTAATAATATATAATAGGATTTGAGAAGTCACTCAAAATGTGCCCTAATTTTTCTTTCTTCAGCACTAATCATAATTTCTATGGCAAAATGAACCCCCTCATTTTGTTCCTTTGCAAATTAAATGTTTTAAGTGTTAACACTTTATTCCAATCAAGATGACTTCAGGTGTGCCATACTTTTGTCATAAGTAAGACTGTTAGCGCTCTAGTTGTTCTTTAGAACACTCTGGGGCATTCTGTCATTGGGCTATAGTTGGGCTACATCTGGCTGATATTTGGGCTACATTTGTTTTTTTTTGTCTCTGGTGGCCATCTTTGGGCTACATTGGGCTACATTTGGGCTCTAACATATATATAGCCCAATGTACCCCAATATATATTTTTTCAAAGTTAATTTTCTCAGCAACTACTGAACAGATTTACACCATTCAAAGAAAAGCGTAATCTGCGAGCCGGACTCTACCTTACTACCAAATTTCTTATAAATCCATTCAGCCATTCGAGCTGTAGCCGTGTCTAAACATCCTATGGAAAATAACATGGGGAAAACACGTTTTGGGACCCCCCTTTTATCTCAGCTCCCACTTGACGAATCCCCCCCAAACTTTCAGGGAAGGAGCGGAGCGGAGCAGGCCATCTTCTTTGAGAAATTCGCAAAGATTCGTCCACCGGCGCCAAAGTTATTCTCAATAGAATGTTGCGGATTTCCTATGGAAACTAGGTCCTAACTACTGTCATTGGGCTATAGTTGGGCTACATCTGGCTGATATTTGGGCTACATTTGGGCTCTTTTGTCTCTGGTGGCCATCTTGGGAGACTGCATATCAGAATTTTTTTAATGAAATATAAGAGGATTTGAGAAGTCACTCAAAATGTGCCCTCATTTTTCTTTCTTCAGCACTAATCATAATTTCTATGACAAAATGAACCCCCTCATTTTGTTCCTTTGCAAATTTAATGTTTTAAGTGTTAACACTTTATTTCAATCAAGATGACTTCAGGTGTGCCATACTTTTGTCATAAGTAAGACTGTTAGCGCTCTAGTTGTTCTTTAGAACACTCTGGACCATTCTGTCATTGGGCTATAGTTGGGCTACATCTGGCTGATATTTGGGCTACATTTGTTTTTTTTTGTCTCTGGTGGCCATCTTTGGGCTACATTGGGCTACATTGGGCTACATTTGGGCTCTAACATATATATAGCCCAATGTAGCCCAATATATATTTTTTCAAAGTTAATTTTCTCAGCAACTACTGAACAGATTTACACCATTCAAAGAAAAGCATAATCTGCGAGCCGGACTCTACCTTTCTACCAAATTTCTTATAAATCCATTCAGCGGTTCGAGCTGTAGCCGTGTCTAAACGTCCTATGGAAAATAACATGGGGAAAACACGTTTTGGGACCCCCCTTTTATCTCAGCCCCCACTTGACGAATCCCCCCCAAACTTTCAGGGAAGGAGCGGAGCGGAGCAGGCCATATTCTTTGAGAAATGCGCAAAGATTCGTCCACCGGCACCAAAGTTATTCTCAATAGAATGTTGCGGATTTCCTATGGAAACTAGGTCCTAACTACTGTCATTGGGCTATAGTTGGGCTACATCTGGCTGATATTTGGGCTACATTTGGGCTCTTTTGTCTCTGGTGGCCATCTTGGGAGACTGCATATCAGAAGTTTTTTTAATGAAATATAAGAGGATTTGAGAAGTCACTCAAAATGTGCCCTCATTTTTCTTTCTTCAGCACTAATTATAATTTCTATGGCAAAATGAACCCCCTCATTTTGTTCCTTTGCAAATTAAATGTTTTAAGTGTTAACACTTTATTCCAATCAAGATGACTTCAGGTGTGTCATACTTTTGTCATAAGTAAGACTGTTAGCGCTCTAGTTGTTCTTTAGAACACTCTGGGACATTCTGTCATTGGGCTATAGTTGGGCTACATCTGGCTGATATTTGGGCTACATTTGTTTTTTTTTGTCTCTGGTGGCCATCTTTGGGCTACATTGGGCTACATTGGGCTACATTGGGCTACATTTGGGTTCTAACATATATATAGCCCAATGTAGCCCAATATATATTTTTTCAAAGTTAATTTTCTCAGCAACTACTGAACAGATTTACACCATTCAAAGAAAAGCGTAATCTGCGAGCCGGACTCTACCTTTCTACCAAATATCTTATAAATCCATTCAGCCGTTCGAGCTGTAGCCGTGTCTAAACGTCCTATGGAAAATAACATGGGGAAAACACGTTTTGGGACCCCTCTTTTATCTCAGCCCCCACTTGACGAATCCCCCCCAAACTTTCAGGGAAGGAGCGGAGCGGAGCAGGCCATCTTCTTTGAGAAATTCGCAAAGATTCGTCCACCGGCGCCAAAGTTATTCTCAATAGAATGTTGCGGATTTCCTATGGAAACTAGGTCCTAACTATAACTACCGACCGCCAGTAGGTAATATATATATATATACCCATGGAGTCAGGCATGTCAATAAAGTTCGCAAAGAAAAACCCTTTGTGCTGTTTTCAAGTGTGCAGACTCGCCGCCCAAGAAGAAGGGGCAGAGACCCTGAAACGCGTAGGCAAGCTGATAACCAAATGCGCATTTTGCAAACTGACTGCATGAACAGGCCGGAGGGCAGGACATCGTGGGTGACTCTCCAATGCATGGGGCATTTGTGGTGAATAAGTTACGCGGCGGTTCCCAGCCGTGGGAGAGGGCACCGTCACCAACTGAGAGAGAAGTGCGTCCCAGCTGGATGAAGCCGACAGAACTGAACAATCAGTAACTGTATACGGTACGATGATCCGAAATGCACATAAGCCAGTTTTATAAATGTGCACTCACTTAGAGTTTGAAAAGCATTATATTTGTGAGAAAACACACCTGAACTTTCCGAAAAGAGGACTAATCATCGGCACATTGAACTACATGCCCCACAATGCCATGGGCGTCAAACGGACACACCCATGGAGTCAGGCATGTCAATAAAGTTCGCAAAGAAAAACCCTTTGTGCTGTTTTCAAGTGTGCAGACTCGCCGCCCAAGAAGAAGGGGCAGAGACCCTGAAACGCGTAGGCAAGCTGATAACCAAATGCGCATTTTGCAAACTGACTGCATGAACAGGCCGGAGGGCAGGACATCGTGGGTGACTCTCCAATGCATGGGGCATTTGTGGTGAATAAGTTACGCGGCGGTTCCCAGCCGTGGGAGAGGGCACCGTCACCAACTGAGAGAGAAGTGCGTCCCAGCTGGATGAAGCCGACAGAACTGAACAATCAGTAACTGTATACGGTACGATGATCCGAAATGCACATTAGCCAGTTTTATAAATGTGCACTCACTTAGAGTTTGAAAAGCATTATATTTGTGAGAAAACACACCTGAACTTTCCGAAAAGAGGACTAATCATCGGCACATTGAACTACATGCCCCACAATGCCATGGGCGTCAAACGGACACACCCATGGAGTCAGGCATGTCAATAAAGTTCGCAAAGAAAAACCCTATGTGCTGTTTTCAAGTGTGCAGACTCGCCGCCCAAGAAGAAGGGGCAGAGACCCTGAAACGCGTAGGCAAGCTGATAACCAAATGCGCATTTTGCAAACTGACTGCATGAACAGGCCGGAGGGCAGGACATCGTGGGTGACTCTCCAATGCATGGGGCATTTGTGGTGAATAAGTTACGCGGCGGTTCCCAGCCGTGGGAGAGGGCACCGTCACCAACTGAGAGAGAAGTGCGTCCCAGCTGGATGAAGCCGACAGAACTGAACAATCAGTAACTGTATACGGTACGATGATCCGAAATGCACATTAGCCAGTTTTATAAATGTGCACTCACTTAGAGTTTGAAAAGCATTATATTTGTGAGAAAACACACCTGAACTTTCCGAAAAGAGGACTAATCATCGGCACATTGAACTACATGCCCCACAAAGCCATGGGCGTCAAACGGACACACCCATGGAGTCAGGCATGTCAATAAAGTTCGCAAAGAAAAACCCTTTGTGCTGTTTTCAAGTGTGCAGACTCGCCGCCCAAGAAGAAGGGGCAGAGACCCTGAAACGCGTAGGCAAGCTGATAACCAAATGCGCATTTTGCAAACTGACTGCATGAACAGGCCGGAGGGCAGGACATCGTGGGTGACTCTCCAATGCATGGGGCATTTGTGGTGAATAAGTTACTCGGCGGTTCCCAGCCGTGGGAGAGGGCACCGTCACCAACTGAGAGAGAAGTGCGTCCCAGCTGGATGAAGCCGACAGAACTGAACAATCAGTAACTGTATACGGTACGATGATCCGAAATGCACATTAGCCAGTTTTATAAATGTGCACTCACTTAGAGTTTGAAAAGCATTATATTTGTGAGAAAACACACCTGAACTTTCCGAAAAGAGGACTAATCATCGGCACATTGAACTACATGCCCCACAATGCCATGGGCGTCAAACGGACACACCCATGGAGTCAGGCATGTCAATAAAGTTCGCAAAGAAAAACCCTTTGTGCTGTTTTCAAGTGTGCAGACTCGCCGCCCAAGAAGAAGGGGCAGAGACCCTGAAACGCGTAGGCAAGCTGATAACCAAATGCGCATTTTGCAAACTGACTGCATGAACAGGCCGGAGGGCAGGACATCGTGGGTGACTCTCCAATGCATGGGGCATTTGTGGTGAATAAGTTACTCGGCGGTTCCCAGCCGTGGGAGAGGGCACCGTCACCAACTGAGAGAGAAGTGCGTCCCAGCTGGATGAAGCCGACAGAACTGAACAATCAGTAACTGTATACGGTACGATGATCCGAAATGCACATTAGCCAGTTTTATAAATGTGCACTCACTTAGAGTTTGAAAAGCATTATATTTGTGAGAAAACACACCTGAACTTTCCGAAAAGAGGACTAATCATCGGCACATTGAACTACATGCCCCACAATGCCACGGGCGTCAAACGGACACACCCATGGAGTCAGGCATGTCAATAAAGCTCGCAAAGAAAAACCCTTTGTGCTGTTTTCAAGTGTGCAGACTCGCCGCCCAAGAAGAAGGGGCAGAGACCCTGAAACGCGTAGGCAAGCTGATAACCAAATGCGCATTTTGCAAACTGACTGCATGAACAGGCCGGAGGGCAGGACATCGTGGGTGACTCTCCAATGCATGGGGCATTTGTGGTGAATAAGTTACGCGGCAGTTCCCAGCCGTGGGAGAGGGCACCGTCACCAACTGAGAGAGAAGTGCGTCCCAGCTGGATGAAGCCGACAGAACTGAACAATCAGTAACTGTATACGGTACGATGATCCGAAATGCACATTAGCCAGTTTTATAAATATGCACTCACTTAGAGTTTGAAAAGCATTATATTTGTGAGAAAACACACCTGAACTTTCCGAAAAGAGGACTAATCATCGGCACATTGAACTACATGCCCCACAATGCCATGGGCGTCAAACGGACACACCCATGGAGTCAGGCATGTCAATAAAGTTCACAAAGAAAAATCCTTTGTGCTGTTTTCAAGTGTGCAGACTCGCCGCCCAAGAAGAAGGGGCAGAGACCCTGAAACGCGTAGGCAAGCTGATAACCAAATGCGCATTTTGCAAATTGACTGCATGAACAGGCCGGAGGGCAGGACATCGTGGGTGACTCTCCAATGCATGGGGCATTTGTGGTGAATAAGTTACGCGGCGGTTCCCAGCCGTGGGAGAGGGCACCGTCACCAACTGAGAGAGAAGTGCGTCCCAGCTGGATGAAGCCGACAGAACTGAACAATCAGTAACTGTATACGGTACGATGATCCGAAATGCACATTAGCCAGTTTTATAAATGTGCACTCACTTAGAGTTTGAAAAGCATTATATTTGTGAGAAAACACACCTGAACTTTCCGAAAAGAGGACTAATCATCGGCACATTGAACTACATGCCCCACAATGCCATGGGCGTCAAACGGACACACCCATGGAGTCAGGCATGTCAATAAAGTTCGCAAAGAAAAACCCTTTGTGCTGTTTTCAAGTGTGCAGACTCGCCGCCCAAGAAGAAGGGGCAGAGACCCTGAAACGCGTAGGCAAGCTGATAACCAAATGCGCATTTTGCAAACTGACTGCATGAACAGGCCGGAGGGCAGGACATCGTGGGTGACTCTCCAATGCATGGGGCATTTGTGGTGAATAAGTTACGCGGCGGTTCCCAGCCGTGGGAGAGGGCACCGTCACCAACTGAGAGAGAAGTGCGTCCCAGCTGGATGAAGCCGACAGAACTGAACAATCAGTAACTGTATACGGTACGATGATCCGAAATGCACATTAGCCAGTTTTATAAATGTGCACTCACTTAGAGTTTGAAAAGCATTATATTTGTGAGAAAACACACCTGAACTTTCCGAAAAGAGGACTAATCATCGGCACATTGAACTACATGCCCCACAATGCCATGGGCGTCAAACGGACACACCCATGGAGTCAGGCATGTCAATAAAGTTCGCAAAGAAAAACCCTTTGTGCTGTTTTCAAGTGTGCAGACTCGCCGCCCAAGAAGAAGGGGCAGAGACCCTGAAACGCGTAGGCAAGCTGATAACCAAATGCGCATTTTGCAAACTGACTGCATGAACAGGCCGGAGGGCAGGACATCGTGGGTGACTCTCCAATGCATGGGGCATTTGTGGTGAATATATATATATATATATATATATATATATATATATATATATATATATATATATATATATATATATAGAGAGAGAGAGAGAGAGAGAGAGAGAGAGAGAGAGAGAGAGAGAGAGATAGACAAAGAGACTCAGAACGAGGATAAGCAAGAAATCCTCCATCAAAATGAAAGGAAAAAAAGGAAAGGGTTTGTAAAGGTGCATTCCCTCGTGTGTTTCACCCTTAAGCAGTTTCACTCAATTTGATTTCAAGAATCCTGGAATACGTGTAAATATTGCGATGATATCACAAATCAGCAATTCAGTTTAGCAGAAAACTGCCCTCGCTTAGGAGCTGGCAATCGGCCCACATTTCTGTCTGTAGGCAACCGGGAAGATGGCCATGACCGGTCAGGGCGTATTGAAGGGCATTGGAACATGATGCTTGTGAAGAGGCAGCAGTGCTCAAAAGACAAGCTTACACGCTGACTTTGGTGTTTATAAAAGGTTGGGTCTATGTGCATCGTGATCTTTCTGGCACCTGGCGTGTGTGCATTTACCTGGAAGAAAAGAACGCAAAATGGCTTTCTAGCCCGCCTCTCCCCACCCACACAGCCTCACTGTTTCCTCTCTCTGCTGCCAAACTCCTCCTCGTAGCATTGCCCTTTTGCCTAGTTCTGATCTCTTGCATTTATTCATCAGCTTTAAGTACATTCGGACAGAGTGGCTAATTCAAGCGTCTGGGGGCATTGTAGTGTGGTGTATGTGCGGAGCTATCAACTGACCAGTACTTTTCCCACATGGCCTGTATTTTCATGTAAAGGTTCATAAAAATATTTTGAGATTCAGCAAAATATGCTGTTTTTTCCCTTAGAAATATGCATACACAAGACGAAACCACATCAAATATATTTTAAAGCTATTTTAACTATTGGTACATGAATATTAAAGTAAATTCAGGCCAAAGTGTCACGTTAAATGTGACTATTTTCTACAAAATAGTATTCAAGGATTAATGCTTGGCCTTTACTATATCTTAAAAAAATAAGCATTGACAAAGCCAGTAGATGTCACCTAGAAAAGCTATTGGCTTTGACAATGTCTTTTAGCAATGTCGTACAGCAGTGCAGCAGGTTTGCAACATGGCTCAAAGATTTTTTTTAAACGCTATAATGTGATAAGTTCTGGCTGCATTATAGCCTTTTTAGGTCTAGAATA